>NC_092874.1:433014995-433614995 GCF_028372415.1 Notamacropus eugenii
TGTTCATGAAAAATGTGATGTGAAAAAAATAAATTAGAAAGATGGAGACAAATTAGAAAGAAGTGAGACTCAGATTTCAAGAGATTCAGAAAAGTAGAGAGTTTGATAAGATACTAAGTCTACCCTGACCCAAAAGGCTGAAAATAAAGGAGTTCTTCATTTCAAATCTATTCACTTAGAGGATTTTCATATTTACTCATGTTTTCTGAAATTAAGGAAGCAACTCAAGGAATATGCAGGTGTTCCTTCTTTTTGAACATATTTCTTTTGTGAATTTTCAGATTTATTTGCATTTTACTAAATGATGGAGCCAATTCAATACATATATGGAAGTCTCTCATTTTAAGATTATTTATTTAGTGAGAAAGACAGAGAAAGCATTTGAAAGAGTAAAGAAAGGCAGAAGGGTGAGAGTGGTTAATGACCTTGGAGCATTTGATTTATACATATACCTGTCAAAGTTAGTCCTTCAGGTAGGGAAGACCCTAATAAATAGAACCAAATAATGGGATTGTTGTGGTTGTTGCAAATAGGGTTAAGTGACTTGCCCAGGATCACACAGCTAATAAGTGTCTGAGGCCACATTTGAATTCAGGTATTCCTAATGCCAGCCCCAGAACTCTATCTGCTGAACTGCCTAGCTCCTCAAAAATAAGGGGATAAAGGACTATAAAAAGCCTGCTTAAGAATAGTAAGCCATTGCTAAAGCAGGACCACACAAGCCCTAGAAACATCTATTGCATTTCTGGATACCTTGATGCATATCGAAGGAAGAAAGAAACATATGGAGAAATAGATCTAAAAGGAGCAAACTAGACTCTGTTCCACGCTCTCCTAGACATTTGGGATCGTTAGCTCATTAGCTGAGTCCTAAACCCAGCTGGTATGCTATTTTTGCAACTTATTTTGAGATTTTTATTAATGTTTTATCAGAAATTTTTTTCTCTTATTAAAAATCAGTGACAAGACTTTTCTTCTATTCCTATGGGTGACTGAGTTTCTTCTTAGGGCTCATTTTCTTTCTCCTAGGGACAGCAAGTGCACTGCCAAGAGTGTCAGAGGGAGAGGCAGGAGACCCTAGGCTGTAAATATCTTGGATCATTTAAGAAGTCTTTTGGTCTTTTGATGTCCCAGATGATTAGACAGAGCCTCTTTGCCTGGTATTCAAAGCTAGCCACAATCTGGTTTCCAGCTACCTTTCTAGCCTTTATTCCATATTTCTCTGTTCTATGAGCATTACATTCCAGCCAAACTGGACCTTTCGCTGTTTCTCATACCTGATACTATATCTCCCACCTCCATTCATTTACACCATGTGTGCCTGGTTCACCCTCAGCTCAGCTCTGCCTCTCAGAATTCTGTCTTCAAGGCTGATCTCTGGTATCACTTCTTCCATGAAGTCTTCCCATAAAGCTTTCCATAAAGCTCTCTTCCCTCCTCAATTCTGAGATTTCAGGTCCATAGATTTAGAGCAAAGGTGACCTTTTATGTGTCATGGACACCTTTGGCAGCCTGGTGAGGTCTGTCTGAAGACTTTTCAGAATGATTAGACACATAAACTACCTAAGATTAACTAACCAAATTAACCAAAGGCTAGCCAAAAATAAAAATGGCATGGACCACCTGAAATCTGCCCATAGACCCTTTGGGATCTGTGGGTCCAAGTGTAAGAACCTCTGGTTTAGAAGTAGACAGAATTCTCTAGTCCAGCTTCTTCGTTTTAGCAAGCTCTAAAGGACAAAAAGCAGAATGATCTGTCCATGGTCAGTCACAGGCAGTAAGTCACAGGAGCTGGGATTCACACCCAAGTCCTCTGGTTCAAATTTCTGTCCCCTTTCCACTAGAGTATCTTACTTGCTGCATTCTAACTCCCCCACTCCCCCATTCCATGTAAACTACTGGAAGGTAGGGAGTGCTTTGAGTTGTAGCCTTGCACAGATTTTGTGGTTCAGTCATTTTCACTCATGTCTGACTCTTCCTGACTGCTTCTTGACATTTTCTTGGCAGAGATGCTGGAGAAGTTTGCCATTTCCTTTTCTAGCTCATTTTACAGATGAGGAAACTGAGGCAAATGGGGTTAAGTGATTTGTCCAGGGTCACCCTGCTAGTGTCTAAGCCTGGATTTGAACTCAAGTCTTTCTGATTCCACCAGCAGCACTCTATCTATCCACTGTACCACCTAGCTACACACACTATAGGCATTTAATAAAATTTTTAAAAGCACAAATTTTAATTCATTTGAAGTTTCCATCTCCACCACTTACTTGCTGTGTGACCTGAAATGAATCTCTTCCCTGGGTTTCAGTTTCTCCCTCAATAAAAGTAGAATACTACTACCTCAGAGGAGTGTCCCAAGGCTCTTAGACAAACATAATACAGTAATTTCCCCTAACAAGGCACCTGCCGCATCCTTGTCATCAGAAAGCCAGACGCGACGTAAGAGGAAGCATCTTTTATTTTATATTTACTGCAGCATTACTGTGATCATTCAGTACCATAGAACCTTCCCTGAAAACAAAAGAAACAATAGAATCTTCAAGTCATCTGTCTAAGAGAGACAAATTTCATCATGTCTGAGATGAGACACTCAGGAAACAGTGCCTGGATCCTTTCTCCCCTCCACGCCAAAGCAGGAATGGATGTCATTTGCATCTTCCAAATGACTGTCACAGATTCATAGCTCCAGAGTCAAGATGAACCATAATGAGTGAACTAAGAAAGGTCAAGGGATTCACCCAAGGTCACACAGGGGTAGGGGCAGAGTGAGGATTGACGCCCAGGCCCTTTGACTCCAGATTCATCATTCTTTCCCCTGGGTCATGCTAACTACTGTATCAGGATCTCTCCAGTTTCTCCTCCGCTCCCTCCTACTCTGTCCCCTGGGTCATTTTTATGGCTTTTCTCTAGACCCATCTCTCTTGAATTTTTTAAATAATTGCTAACATCTGTATAATGCTTTAAGATTTTCCAAGCACTTTACATATGTCATCTTATTTGAACCTTACAACAAAGCGGTGAGGGTAGGAACTATTTATTATTATCCTCATTTTACAGATGAGGAGATGGAGCCTCAAAGAGGTGATACTCCAAAGGACATCTGCCTAGCTGGTCTTCCGAGATTCATTCCAACTCTAACATTAGAGGACTTTAAGAAACAGTGTAATGGCAAGAGAATTGTTGCGTCCTGATTCACGGGTGGAAGTGACTTGCAAAGGGATCAAATCCCAGAATTTACTTTCTAGCAGATATCTGATGTAGGACTCAAACTCAGGTCTTCATGACTCCAGACCAGACACTGTTTGCTACAGAGCTGCCTCACAATGCAAATCCTGGAGGTCTGGGAATGCTTCATGTTGTCTTTGCATCCTCAGAGCCTAGAATAGATCCTTGCCCACAGTAAGTGCTTAATAAATGCTGATTGGATGGGGTTTCTTGCAGGGCACCTTCCATAGGGTCTCCACATGCAGATGGCCACAGATGCACACCATGGGAGGAGAAGGTTTTCTGTCTCCCTTCCAGTCCCTCTCCCAGAAATACTCAACATTCCTCTGGCCTTTTCTGACAATGTCACAGAGCACTGAACTACGCCATGCATGAATTCTGACTGCTAGCTCAGGGTCCACCCTCCTACAAGCTGACTTGGGAGTATTTTTCCTCTGACTGCATTATCTTTGCACTTGCCCACACTGAAGCTCATCTGTCACTTTTCCGCCCACTCCTGTAATCTCCCTGGATCCTTCAGCACTTATTCCCCATAGGCCTGGCATTTCCCTTCCTGGAGAAGCTTACCAGCTCTAAAGATTAAAGATCTCACTGTTTATTCTCATTCATTAAACTCCTAAATGAGACCAAGCCCACCACCGATTCCCAAGGAGTTGATTTCACTCTATAAATGTCTCCATCAAGATACAGGGCCATTTGCCCCCATGTTGTTTCTTCCATCTAAGCCAGTTTTCTAGTTATGTGAAAGAGCTCTTCTTCCATCTCTCTCCTTCCCCCTTGAACCAAGATGAATTATTTCAGGGAAACCATCACTGGAGCAGAGCTCTAGAGCTGGGAGAGATCTCAGTAGCCATTCAATCCAATCCTCTTCTTTTATAGATGAGGAAATGGAAGCCCCATAAGGTTCAGTGATTTGCCCAAGATCACATAGTTAGTAAGCATCAGAGGTGGGATTTGAATCTGGGTCCTCCCACTCCAGAGTCAATTAGATCAGAGTCACAACTTGGAATTATTGCAGTGGGGTAAAGTTGGAAACAGGTTAGTGGGCAGCACCCCATAGTAAAATGACAGAGAAACAGAAGCAGGGGAGCAGGGCTGGGCAAGGGAGGAGCTCCCCATCAGAAAGCTTAATATTTAACTATTATTTTTGCTAACTAAACATCAAGCTTTGCCATTTCTATCCTGTGGAAGGGCTTTGGATACCATTAGCACCCTCTAAAATTGGCATGCTGAGACAAACCTCTAGTTGCCCCATCCTTGTCATGCCTCTGCTTAGGTACAGTCTTGCCTGAAGAATGAAAAGAAAAGGACCTGATTACCTTCCAGCTCAAAGAGTCAGTATTTCCTCTGGATCATGAAATTATCTTCAGTGCTAAATTCTTGCTATCTGAGGGTTAGACTCCAAAGACTCCACAATTTAGAAAGAAGGAATATGAATTATATAATTGATGTCACAAGGTAGCCTCAGCAAGATGTTGTGCAAAGAGCCAGGAGCCTGGGATTTGGTCCCCACTCTGTCGTCAGTTTAGCTGGGTATTACTTCATCTCTCTGGGATTTAATTTCCTTATCTATGAAATGAGAACATTTGCCTAACTGGTCTTTCAAGGTTCCTTCTAGAATAAAGGCAAGAGAATCAGAGGATTCTAGATTTGCAAGTGGAAATGACCTTAGAGGCTGCCTAGTCCAACCCATTTTACAGATAAGGAAACAAGCCCCAAAAGTGACTTGCTCAAGGTCACATAGTTAATTAGAGTCTGAAGCAAGATTTGAACCTTGTTCTTCCTGATTTTCAGTCCCTTCCATCACCTGAATGGGCATCATGAATCAGTCCAAAAGCTGAAATCAAAGTCAGTGGAGATCATAACTAAGCAAAATGTAAATGTATTTTTAGGGTTAGGTTTTTTTGGCCTGGACTTTATTTGCTTGGTATAGAAACTCCCTCCACTGGTGCATATCAATAGCTCATCTCTCTCAGACAATTGCTTTGGTGGCACTTAAAGGTTAAGTGACATATCCATGGTTACACAGCTAGTATATGTCAGAGTTGTAAAAAGATCAGACTGCAACGGTCCTTCAGAGGCAGACAGAGAAAGAGAAAGGAACAGAGGCAGAGAGTGAAAGTGACAGAGACACAGTGAAAGAGAGACAGAGAATGAGCCCTTCAGAGATGGCAACAGAGAACAGGGAAAGAGATACAAAAGAGACAGAGACATCAGAAAGACAGACAGCAAGAGCAGAGAGAGCAAGAGAGACAGACAGATGGACAGAGATCTAAGAGAGAAGAAGAGAGAGAAAAGAGTGAGAGAGAAACAGATAGTGATAGAGGAGAAGAAGAGGAGAAGGAAAAGGAGAAGAATAAGGAGGAGAGGAAGAAGAAGGAGAAGAAGAAGAAGAAGAAGAAGAAGAAGAAGAAGAAGAAGAAGAAGAAGAAGAAGAAGAAAAGGAGGAGAAGGAGAAGAAGGAGGAGAGGAAGGAGAAGAAGAAGAAAAAGAAGAAGGAGGAAGAAAAGGAGAGAAAGGAGACAGGGATAGAGGAAGAGAGAGAGAGCGTGCCTAGCCCTTGGAGATAAAGAACCTCAAATCTAGTCCAGGTGACTCAGCCCTGAAACAGAGTGCGTGTGATGTCCCAAATGCTTTTATGATGTGCATTTCCCTTCTCTGAACAGCCTGTCAAATTGCCTAGAAAAAAGTAGCTAAATTAAATTCATTTTTCTGGCCTGAACAAAGGGACATTTTGTCATTTCTTTAAGAAAGAGGATTTTTCTTCTCTTTCTCTGGAGAAAATACTGATGAAGCCACAGAGAAAATAATAGAGCAATAGAGGGAAAGAGAAACCCAAACCATAACTGGTCCTGAGCCACACTTCAGCTCCACCAGTCTCACCTTCCATCTGAGTCCGTGCTTTTCACATGCACTTTCTGCATCCAAATGCCAGCAAATTCAAGAGGGCATCCAGATGGTAGAGAGACAGGCCTGTGGCTTGGGGTGATGGTATGATTAAGGGGCTTGTATCCCTAAGCAGGCAGGCAGAGGGAGGCAAGAATCCACACTCAGGCCCTTCCTGATGGTCCTGAAGTAGCAGATTCAGAGGATTATAATTTGTCAAGTCAACATTTATTAAGCACCTATTGAGTACCAGACATCTTGCTAAGTATTGTACTTAGATTTAGTGTGGAGTTTACATTTGAATAATAGCTCCCATTTCTATGGCATTTTAAGGTTCAACATTTATTCAACAAGCATTTATTAAGCCCCTAAAATGTGTCAGGCATTTTATATTTTTTGTCTTTACATCCCCAACTGGAGATAAAAAGATTAAGGAGCTCTTCCGCTCAAGAAGATTAAACTCAGCTGTTTCTTCATGACACTGTGAGACGAATAGTATAAATATTATTAGACCCATTTTACAGATGAAAGCTTATAAAGGTTGTCTTACCCAAGGTGGCACAACTACAATTAGATCCAGGATTCCAACCCAAGTCTCTTGCAACTGCAAGTCCAACACTTTCAAACATGACATACTGCCTCCTCTAAATAACCATATGGAGGGTCCTTAGAAATAGCATCCTGGAAAATAAAAGGAAGTCACTACTCCCACAGTGTCAATCTTCCTCGTTCTTTGAGTGAACACTGTTCCTTCCTCTGGACAGAACTTTACTCAGAGCATCCCCTTGTCAGATACCCTTTTCTCTATGCCTATCTAACCCTTAGGGCCCAGCTCAAGCCCCACCATCACCATGAAGTCTTTATTGCCTACTCCAGGCAAAAGTACTCCCTCCCTCCACTGGGAGATTTTTAATGTTGGAACCAAATTACCCAATACTTGACTAGCTAGATGAATAGATAGCCATAGATATATAGATAAACAGATAGAAAAACAGACAGGTAGGCAGGTATGCATATGTTTTGTATCATATACTGTTGTTCTGTGTATCTTAGAACTGGAATGTAAGTTTTATGAATGCATGGATGATATCTTCTTGTCTTATATCCCACAATGTTTAATGTGACATTGAGAACATAGTGGGTGCTATTTATTAACAAGTCTTTAGAATCTCTTAATTGAAAATGAACTGCAAATATGATCTAATGAAGTCTCTATCTGAACAGTATCCCTGGCAAGTGGTGGTCATTCACTTTCCACTAAAAGTGCTTCATTGAGGTGTAAAGTGGTCCAACCATTCTAGAAATCATTTTGAAATTATGCTAAGAAGGGGCATAAACGTCCATACCCCTTGACCTAAAGTTCCCACTATTAAGTCTGTATCCTAAGAAGTTCAAAGACAGAAATAAAGATCCCATATTCACCAAAATAATCATAGCAGCACTTTTCTGGGGTAGCAAAGAATTAGATATAAAATAAATGCCCATCTATTGGAGAATGGCTAAGCAAATCATGGTACATGAATGGAATGCAATATTTCTGTGTAGTAAGGAATAATATATATGAAGAATGCAGAGAATTATTGAAAGACATACAAAGTGAAGTCCAGTGAAATAAGCAGAACCAGGAAAACAATATAACTAACAAAAATAACGAGAACAAACCCAGCAAAATCCTGAATGCTTTAAAATTATCATGACCAAGTCTGACCCTAGAGAAGAGCTAAAGAAACATGCCTCTGTGCCTTCTTTGCAAAGATGAGTGGCTTTGGGTATGGAGCACTACATAGATGGTCAATCTCAGTTGATTTGTTAGTTCATTTCATTGAAATGGGTTCTTTTCCTCTTTTTTTTTTTAAAAAAATTCGTTGTTACTAAGGATGCCTCACTGGGTGGAAGAGAGTGGAGGAATATATCCAGAGCCAAATGTGATGAAAGAGAAGAGATAGCAATAAAAACATTTAAAACATAAATCCCGTGATGTGAAACTCTCCAGTAGTTTGCTATCTCACTACCATCCTGTGATCTCCCATTTTTTCTTCACCTTGTTTTGATTGTTTGAAACCTTACAAAAATGGTGTTGACCTAGCTCATGAAAAATTAAAAACATTAGTTTGGAGTCAGGATGGAGTGATGGCTGCCATATCTTCTACTTGTCACTATTTCTAAGACAATAGGATGTAGTAGGAAAAATAATGGGCTGGGATGAGGTCCTGTCAATCATTAAGCAGATGAACAATCCTGATTAGTTTCCTTAACTCTTTGGTGCCTCCATTTCCCCATCTGCAAAATAAGAATTCCTTCCTTACCTTTACCCCTAGTATAAATGAGAATGAAATAATGAGTGGAGAGTACTTTGAAAAATGAGAAACTCTTTTTATCTGTGGAGTAGTTCACAATTTTTCAAGTACTTTGATATTCTTCCTTCATTTGATGCTTACAACATTCTGGTGAGAGAAATAGAGGATGAAGGTACTATCATCATTTTACGGGTGAGTCCCAGAGAGATCAAATCACTTGCCAAGGTCACATAGCTAGTCAGAAGAGAAATCTGAAGTCTCATTGGATTTGCCCTGCTCTGGTAACTCTGAATCCAGTGCTTTTTCCACCAGACCACAAAATGAAAAGTCATTATATGGCTGTAATTGTTATTAAATCAGAAAGTACATATTTCTCCACAAGAAAATAATAACGGGCAAAACTAATTAAACCATAGCATACTCTAGGGGATTAACTGGATGGGATAGAGACACCAGTATACAATCATAATTTTAATAATAATGATGACAACTGGCATTTGCACAATCCTTCAGGTTTCAACAAGTATCTTGTGTGCATTACATTTGAGCTCATGACAACTCTATGTAGCTTTGGTTGGGGGAATTTGTAATTTTATCAATGAAGGGAGCTCTGGGTGAGGAAACTCCTTGTACCAAAGCAAATCAGAACCTTCTCTTCTACTTAGAGTTTTAGAGACTTGTCTGGAAACCCTGAGAAGTTAAGTGACTTAAGCCATATAGCAGGTGTGTCATAAACAGAACTTGAACCCAGGTAATTCTGACTCTGAGATCTGCCCTCTATTCACTACACAAGGCTGCTTCTTGAGGGAAATAATGTAGGTTTTTTTTGTTTTGTTTTGTGTTACCTAGATCTGTGATTTCATTGATACAGAGAACTCAGAGAGAATAAATTGCCTCTTCCCTTGCAAATCAATGCCCACTCTACAACTTAGAGACTTAAAAAGTTTCTAGGTATTGTTATTCCTACTTTACAGATAAGGAAATTGAGACTTCCGATAACAGTATGACTTGCCATTGTCACACAAGTAAGTGCCAGCTGTGGGATTTACCTGCACATCTTCCTCCAAGCCCAACAGCTCATCCCCTGGGTCACTCTTTTCTCATTCCAAGTAACAAAAGGAACTTTGTGTTTTCCACATCAAAACACCAAATTTAAGAGTTTCCAAGGACACAGTAAAGATTTCAACTATGAAAAATGGTTTTAGCTTTTTCCAGTCACATAGATGAGGTTGTAGTTAAAGGTTCAATCCAGTCTTAACCTAAAAGTCAAGATCTTGGGAAAGGAGGCATAGCTTGGAATGTTGAAAAGAAATGGAGATGGTAAGAGAAAATCCAATCATTCCCATTTGCAGGGCTTTGAAACTGACAAAGTTAATTCATTTCCAGTTCGTCCTTTGCAAGGTGACACTCTGGAGAGCAGAGAAACAAATCGACGAGAGAATCAGCAAAAAGATGCCCTGAAATCTTAACTGCAGGATGAATGCTCAGCATTTCCTAATGGGATCTCCCCAGAATGTCACTGAGCATCAGGGCAATCTATGCCACTCCCCGAAAGGGAGGTAGTGTGGAACAGCAGGGAGAACACTTTAGGGGGAGGTGGGGTGGGGGTGAAACTAGCCCAGCGGAAGCTATGCCTGCCTTACCATGTGACCTTAAGCAAGGGTCTGACTCTCAGTCTCCTCATGTGTCAAGTGGAGATCATAATATTGGGGTGTTTACGATCACAGCATGGTTGCTTTTCTTTCTAGCCCCAGCACTTAGCACAGGGACCCCTGGTATATATCATCAATCAAGTAGAAGAGAATTTATTAAGCACTGGCTATGTGCCAGGCACTGTGCTAGGTTCTGGGGACCAAAAGAAAATAAAAAGAGACCTTTCCTTAAGGAGTTCACAGTTCAATGGTGAAGACAATATGCAAACAACTATCTACAAATAAGATATGTATATATATATATATATATATATATATATATATATATATATATATATATATATATAATGTTACATATACAAATATATGTGTGTACACACACACACACATATATACATATATATACATGTATAAAATTAGAGTATCTCAGAGGGAAGGCACTAAGATTTGGAGGATAAGGAAAGGTGTCTTGTAAAAGAAGGTAGAGGTTTAACGCTTCATAAATGCTTCTTGATTAAATATTGATTGGCAGACCAGATAACAAATGGATTGCTGTTTGGGGAAATTTGTAATTTTGTCAATGTAGGGAGCTCTGTTTTGGAAAGTATCATACATATTCTCATTTCAGAAAGGTCCTGGGAGTTCGGGAGGGGACTAGAAGCCTCATCTTTGTCCTTTCAAGAAAAAAGTCTTAAAAGAGTTCTGCTTAGATCTGTATGACTGCAAATCTTGAAGCCTTTAGCTTGCCTCTTCCTTGTGGAGTAGGAGAAAATAAGTCAAATCCTTCAGAGGAGCAAATTTGGAAGATCAAAGGAGTTCCATAGTGGGAAAAACCCTGGAGTTAGAGTCTTAAGTTCAGGTGAGACATAGGTGCCACTAACTCTTATTAACGATGTGAACGTGGGGATGCCACTTAACTTTTCTGAGCTTCAACTTCCTCATCTGTAGGATGAAGGTGATAATATATCACAAGGTAAGACCTTAGAGTTCTGTAGTATTCAAGTATACAGAGTTACTATTCCCAGATGAAGATGCTTGCCTTTTTTCTAAAAGAGAAGAAATGGCCCAGCCTGAATGATGGGGGATATTTATTGTATAAACCTTTTAGTTGGCCCCTTTACCACCAAGTTCATTCTCCACTCTACTACTGAATTAATCTTCCCCTAATCTCTACTTTCATAGCATCACTTCTCAGATTGAGGTTACATAATGGTTCACCACTATCAGAATAAAGTCCAAACTTCCCTCTAACAGTTAAAGTCTCAATAACCTCTAGGCTTCTAAGGACCCTGCATGGTCAACCCCTCCTTTTACTCCTTGATGTGAACCTTTGTTCTGGCCATCAATCTTAGCGCTGTCTCCTAATTTTTTTAAGGCTTTGCTCATTGTATTTGCTCCCTTCTATCATTCCTTATTCAAATATTAACACTCCTTCCAGGTCCAGATCAAATCCCATGTCCTTCATGATGCTCCCCCACTTCTTAGCTCCTTCGGATCTCCACTGTTCCTGATGTCACATAGCATTTACTGTCTATGCTAGAACACATCAGTATATTCTGTTCTGTACCATTTGGTGCACTTATTGTCCCCTGGCTAGACTATAAGCTTCTATTGCATGCTCCTTATACTTCGCTTATATACTCTCATAGCACCTAGGACAATCTGGCACATGGTAAGGATAAGTGAAATGGAACAAAATAGAACTAGAATGAAATAGAATTTCATCCTCTAAAGTGAAACATAAAGGAATAACATAAAATGAATGGAATGAAACAGAAGAGAATGGGAAGAATGAAGTGGAATAGAGTAAAGTGGAGTCAAATGAATGGGAATGGAACGGAGGGGAGTGGGAGACTGGTACTGTATCGTGTGCCTCTCATGTCTCTCACATGTCTGGGAGCCAGAGGGAATTGTGGCTCATAGTGGATTCTGTTCCACAAGCCCTGGACTAGATGGCCTGTGAGGCCTTTTCCATATGTAAGATTCTGTGACCCTGAGTCCTTCATTTTCAAATGAACCCTATCTTAGGAAAAAACCAATTTTAAAGACCCTGGTGTCTAGTCAAGATTGGTGAGTTGCCAGGAAATTAAATTATTTTGTCAAACAAAACAATTTAGGTCCCTTCCAATTCTGACATTCTGACTCCCTTGTCACCAAAATTGTCTTACATCAACCAAATAGGAAGAGATGTCCCCTCCTTCCCCTCCTTTCTCCCTCTCTATCTCCCTCTCCGTCTCCCTCTCCCTCTCCCTCTCGCTGTCCCTGTCCCTGTCCCTGTCTCTCTCTCTCTCTCTCTCTCTCTCTCTCTCTCTCTCACATGCACACATACACACACTAAGATAAAAAATTAATCTTAGGGAGAAAATTATCATTGAGAACCCTATTATCACCTGTCATAGACAGGAAAAAAATACCCAATTCTGCCTTTGGCATGAAGTCATCCCTGGGAAAGTGATCATTATGCGTTCTACTGCCAAACCTCACCCAGTCTCCCTAATGTCTTTTTCATCCCAAATCACGATTTTGAAACTAACTATCACAGCTGAGTCATTGTTGCCACTCTGCTCAGACTCAGGGTCACCCACATTGGTTTGATGCTCATTGAAAAGCCCCAAAGGAACCATGGTAGATGGTTGTCCCAAACTGGAACTAAGTATCAAGAGATCTGGGTTCACTTGTCCCAGTTGGGTCACAAACTTGGACAAATCTCTTCACTTTCCTGGACCCAAGTTTCTTCCTTTGTAAAATTAAAAGACTGGACAAAGATTCATAATAGCATTAAGATTCCATGGTTCAGTGAAACCACTGTAAACTGCACTGATCACTAAAGCAAGGACTTCTTATGGCAGAAGGACCTCAGAATCAAGGGATGATTCAAGACCCTGCTTTTCACTAGCACTGGAACGGAGATTATGGAAGGTCCTAAACCCCAGGAATTCAACTATCCAAGAAAGCCTCCAAGAAATTGTCCTGCACTGCAGAGGTATGCTGATTTCAGGATTCCAACCCCCAAAGGAAACTTCCATACTGCCCAATCATGATGAAACCTATAACTTAGAGCAGAAGGCATTTGTCACTTCATTGTGAAAGGCCCCTTAGAAAGAGAGGGGAAACTTCCTACCCTACACACCATCTATGCCCATCTAATAAACCCTTAGTCAGCCCAAGTCTTATCTGTCTCTTCAGTTTTGCTTGTCCTCATGAACTACAGTAGCACTCTCCAAGGTACTGATTCCAAGCCCATGACTTGACTCCTGCCTCTCAGTTTCTCTGGATCTGACTCCATCCCTGAGCCTGTCAACTATTCAGCTGGAGCTGTGGTTCTGGGTCTGGCAACCAGTCCCAAATATAATTACCATCTAGGTGAATAGATTACCAATAACAAACATGAAATGGTGAAAAGATTGCTGAGCTGGCAATCAGGAGACTGGATTCTAGGCTTAGTTTTTCAAACATAAATGTGACCTTGCGCAACTCTAGTTAGATATCAGTCTCTTCATATATCAATTGAAGGAACTGAGCACAGCAATTTCTAAGGTCCTTTCCAGATCTAAATGCTACATAGTCTATAATTCATAAAAATGGGAAGCAAAAAAAGAGGATGTTCCATGACTTTAGTCTCTGAGTGCCCTCTTCCTAAGGCCACTAAAGGGCAAGAAAATCCTAAAAATGGACTATAGTCTTGTTCAGGAGAGAATGCTCCCATAATTCCAAGCAAATGGGACTATTATCTAAGAGAAAGGGGAAGGAGAGAGGAGAGAGAAGGAGGGAGAGAAAGAGAGATGGAGAGAGACAAGAGAGGGGAGACATGAGACCTATGACAAGTCACTTTCCCTACCTGGGCCTCAGTTCCTAAATCTGTAAAATGAAGGAATTGAACTAGATGACCTCCAAAGTTCCTTTGAACCCTAAATCCATGATCCCTGAATCTCTCTCACCATTCTGTTGACCCCACCTGTTTATTTAAGATATTTTAACTTTTATTGGTATTCCTTGTGAGTCTGTCTTACCGCCTACTAAATGATAATATCAATGGCAGGAAAGAGACCCCTTTTTTCACTTTTGCATCCCAGCCCCAGCACCGGGTACTGCACAGACTGGATTCTTCATAAAAGTTCCCTGAATTACGTTGTGCCACTATGACCACAGACTCCTCTTGGTCAGAATGTATACTTAAGCTTGGACAAAGGGCTGTGAATGTAATAATGTGCTTAATACTCATAGATCACATGATAAAAAATAAATTAGAGTCATTCAGTTTTCCAGTGCTTTAGTTGGCTGGCTAGAACTCATATCACTGTAGATAAATTCATATGTTCTTTAAAGCACTGAACTAGAAAGAGAGTGGCAATGATAACTGAATGGGTACCAGCACCAGGATCTGCCTTTGAATCAAGCCTCCACCATTCCCATCAGGGTGCTGTCACTCACTTGTCTTCACCTGCAGGCTCAGGGCCACCCATGCTCTGGGATTAATTCCCTCCTGGCAGGAAATGAATAAGAAGCTTTCAGAACAACAAGAGCCTTTCCTTGGCATCAGGCTTGCCAGCTGGTGCTCTGGTCACCATTACCTTATACAGAATCTCCTCATTGTCTCTATCCCACATTCCTGACCTTTGGTCCCTCTCAGTTCCCCTCAGCTCCAATCCAAGAGTCACATAACTACAGTCAGAAATGACTTGAAAGATTATCTAATACAATCCCCTCCATGTATTGGGCAATGTGTTATAAAGCATTATGCATCCTTTTGATCGAATGTGTCACATCAATGTAGGTGGCCCTAGGTCTGAGTGCAAAGACAATAGAAATATATGTTAACTCAAAAGTACTTTGCAAACTGTAAAGCATGATGTAAAGTCAGTTATTATTATTTTTTACAGATGAGGAAACTGAGTCCCAGAAAAGCCAGGAATAGAACTCTAGAAGCCTTATTTTGAGTCCCATGTACTTTACCCTCCTGGATTTCTAAACTGTTGTCAGTTAAGACCTCTGGAGCCTTCTTCCAGGCTCTCAGTCTTACCCTCCAACTCATGACCTCTACACTCTGCTACCATCCGTGATCCTAGCCTGACATAAGAATGGCAGAATGTAGACTAAGTTCTACATGTGACAAATGGAACTTCTGTCTTTGACCAGACAACAGTCTTCCTATCAGGCAACAGAGATAAGAAAGGATGAGGAAGGCTACTCACTGTGAGAAATTCATCCCTGGAGTGTGTGTGTGTTCGTCCTTCATTGTCGAAGAAGACCATGCCATCAGAGAAATAATGATATGACTTGCACTTGACTTTGTTTTGAGTGAGGGAGGGCTGTGCACGTCACCAACCTCACTTCTCCTCCAGAGCCACTTGAATCCAGTGACCAGATATTCATCAGGATGACTGGAGATGACCCAGGATGAGGTAATTGGGGTTAAGTGACTTGTCCAAGGTCACACAGCTAGTGAGTGTCAAGTGTCTGAGGTGACATTTGAACTCAGGTCCTCCTCACTCCTGCACTGGTGCTCTATCCATTGTACCACCTAGCTGCCCCTCCCTGGAGTAATACAAAAGCTGGAGATATGGTAACTCTTGGGTCACCTGATGCTCATCATATACTCAAGGAAAAGCCAATAGGATGACCGTTTACTCGTCTGATGTTTGAAAGGGATATTCTCTGGGTACATATTTGTTTTTTCATCTCATTCATTTGTTTTTTCAGCTGCTCCCCTCTGTGGTGAAATAAGTCAGCCAGAAAACTGGACCCAGGATAACCTCCAGGAAGTTTCACAATGGATGGGATGTGCTTTTGGCTGGCATGAAATACAATGGGAGAACTGGATGGCCAGGAATGGAACGAGAGGCACTAATCGGAGGAGAGTTAAAGAGACCAGAACATGGCAGCTAGTAACAAAAGCCAAGTAAAAATCAGACAGGACCGAGACTCAGCACTGACTGCCATGGGGTAAGACAATACCCCCTACAAAAATGAATGGCAAACATCATGCTCAGTCTGCTGTTAGTCAGGAACCAGATAGAAAGGCGGGCAGAGATGAGGGGGGAATAGTTCAATTTAATCTTGACAGTACCATAGAAGGGACCTTGGATACTATTAAGTACAACCCCTTCCATTTTACATTCTGAGGTACAGAAAGGGTAACTGACTTGCCTAGCTAGTAAATATCTAAGACAAGATCTGAACCCAGGTCTTCCTGCCTTTAAGTCTGGTGCTCCACCCACTACACCCCTTACAGGCAAAAGTAAGGATAAGTACAATAGCTTTCTTTAGGTGGTAAATACATTTCCTCCTCCCAAAAACTTCTCCCTAGCCCACTGGCTCTTGCTCAGCCATGTCCCTGGTGGATCAGCATCACCAGGGAGTGGGTCTTAGAAGGGGGTAGGTGATAGAAATCATTTTGGGTGCTAGTCATCTCCTAGCTGGAAAGAGAAGACTAGCATCTGTGGACTGATTCCTTTTCTAACTATTCCTCAGGGCAGCTCTATGATAGAAAGCAACCACAGAAGGGTCAAAATTCTTCCGCTTGGCATGAGCCTATCAAAGTCACCTGGAGCCCCTGTGTCCTCACTCTCAGAAACCAAGCAAGGACACAGGTGCTAATTCAGGGCAAAAGGGCATGGGGGGTTTGCAGACAGCAGAGACAGTCTCCAGGGTTAAATAAAATCCCACACCCAGCCTTGAGGAGGCTCATTTCTCTCCATACCAGCAACAATGCTGCAGCAGTTAACGTTAGCAACAGTTGGTGCTATTGAAACCAACCTGATCATGAAAGGAAAACAATGCCTTTCCCTGAAATTCAGCCAAGCTTTCATTTGAGCTGGCCTTCTTTTTTTCTGTCATTCTCATTTAAAATAATAAACTAGTTGGCAACCTTCAGGCACGGTCTACCTTCCAATTTTGTCTCATCCCTCAGATCTCTGTTGGTTATCACCCGCTTTATCCAACTTTATGCTTTTGTCTTGGGTTGTTTCCCGCACCATGACCCTCAACCCCAAACTGCTCAGCCTACAAACATCCTCTGGACTTCCCTTCAACACAAACTCCCCTTCATGTCATTTCTGAGCATTTGATAAAGTGAGAAGTAGGAGGACCTTGATCGTCTAGTCTGAACCCTACCTCTCACATGTTTCCTGTTACACACACACACACACACACACACATGCACACATACATACACATGAATACACGCATACACACAAACATATACATGCACACACATATGCACACAAACACACACATGCACACACAAAAATCATGGTACAATAGAAGAACTCCATTTGGAATCAGAGGACCTGAGTTCAAATCTCAGTTCCCATTTGTATGACCATGAATAAATCACTACACTCTCTGGGTCTTCATTTCCTCATTTATGAAATATTTAAATTAATATATAAAATTTAGAACATGATTAGGTTAGATGATCTTTGAAGCTCTTCCCAATTCTAAATCTATGATCCTATGACCTCCTTTTACAGATGAGGAAATCAAGGCAAAGAGCTGAAATGACTGACCCAGGATCATACATAGCTAGTAAGCTTTTGAGGCATGATTTGAACTCAGGACTTCTTGACTCCAAGTCCAATACTCTGTCCACTGTGTCACCTAGCTGCCTGGTTGCCTAAGATCATTATTCTCATTTTACAGATGAAGACATTGAAGGTCAAGAAAGTGAGTTGCCCTGTCCATGGTCCCACAACTATTAAGTGACATAATTGGACCCATGTCTCGTGATTCTTGTTTCTAAAGTGTCTAGATGTGGGGTCATTCCAAGGCACTTCGGATCCAGACTTTAACACAGACTTTGGACAAATCTTCAAAATGGTATCCATCCCAAACATTTTCTCTACATGTAAATTGAAAGCTCCTTCCATATTTGATTCCTGTCAATTAAAGAACAACCCAGTCACTTTTCTGTTGCTATCAACATCAGTGTATTACCCCCCCACTTTACAGATGCAGTAACTGAAAGGGTAAGAAGGCTAAAGATTTTGTCCAAGGTCTTCCAAAGAGCCAAGGTTAAACTAGTCTATCCCATTTGCATGCTTCCTGATTTCCTGATTAAAAGAACATAGGCCTGGGAGTTAGGATGCCAGTCTGAGCCCAATGAGAGGCATCATGGTGCATGGAAAATAGGCTAAATTTGAAACCGATTCTGCCATTTATCATCTGTGTGACCATAGGTTAGCCTCCTAAAACTCTCTGGACCTTGGTTTCATCCTCTGCAAAATTAATAAATTGGACTAGATAACCTCTTGGATCCCTTCCAACTCAAAAGCTATGATTTTATGACCACATGACAATTGGCAAGTAGTTTCACATTTCTGAGCTTCTGTTTCCTTATCTACAAGATGAAGAGGAGAGACAAGAAAAATAGGAAAATAGGAACTAAGGGAGTGAAGCTGAGGACACAGAGGGAGAAGAGTGAAGGGAAAATGGAAGAAGGAGGATTGGAGAAGAGAAAATGAGAGATGGGGGACTGAGGAAGGAAGGAAATAAAAATGGAAGTAATAGAGTGGAGAAGGCTGGATTTAGAATCAGAGGACCTGGCTCATGTCCCAGCAAAGCACTTTACTACCTGTGAGACTTTTAGAGAAGACACTTAATCACTCCCTAAGGATCTAAGTTAGAAACGGATTATTATTGATACTGGTGGAGAGAATTTTCATATCATTAGAAATCACAAATCTTTCATGTATGGATGTCTAAGTGTAGATAAGAGAGTCAGTACTACAGGAGAGGGGAGAGATCACTACAGACTGAAGATGACTTCATGAAATGGGTTCTGAGCCCATTTTGCAGAGGAGAGTGGTTTCTGTCCTGGTGGATGGTCTGGATCAGAAAGGAAGGAAAAATCCATTCTGGGGCGATAGATGAGGGACACACTAATAACAGGTTCAGAAAACAGTACACAGACCTGTCTGTATGGAAAGGACAGTTTATTTACTCCCTCTTCTCCAAGGTACATACACATTTTTTCCTGCTTCTGTTTCTACTGCATCACTAAGCTGGATCCACCTTGCCATGGTACTTCAAACACATGGAACCTTGGCCAACTTAGAGTCAAGGAGATCTGAGTTCAAATGCTGCCTCTGAACCTTAATAGATATGTCATCATAGGCAAGTCGCTTTGCCTCTCCAGAGCCTCACTTTCTACATCTGTAAAATGTGACTAATCCCTGGAGCATTTGCTTCTCACAGTTATTTCAAAGATCAAAAGAGAAAATGAGAAAGCACTCTGCAAACTTTAAAGTGCCAAATAAATGTCAGTTATCAGTAGGTCTTCATAATTCAGCAAATGAGATTAAGTCCATTGTGGGGGAGGGGTCTCTGGATCTGATCTCCATAATGAGTGGAAGGATGCTGGATACCAAACAAATGAAGCTGAAGGGAATCTGAATCAAACTAACCTCTGAGTGACAAAAGACACGATAGAGCAAATGGGATTTAAAGCTGGAAAGATCTTAGCTTAGGACAATGCGTGGAACCTTCTGGTTGCCCAGTCATTTCATACTCATCAGAGCTTCATGTAGGGTTTTCTTGGCATTTCTTGCCATTTTCTTCTCCAGTTCATTTTACAGATGAGGAAACTAAGGCAAACAGGATTAAGTGACTTGCCCAAAGTCACATAGATAGTGAGTGTCTGAGGATGGATTTGAACTTCTGAAAAGGAGTCTTCCTGATTCCAAGTCCAGTGCTTTATGCACTGTCCCATCTAGCAGGCTGTGGCACCTTGTAAGGACTTAATAAATGCTTATTGATAATAACAATCTGCTAGCCCAACCTTCTCATTTTATTGATAAGGAAACAGAGTGGTCCACAGTCAGCCAATGAGGCTCTACCAGTCCATCTTAGAGACTGCCTTGGTTGCTCAAGACGTATTAACTGTAACCCAAAGCTACAATTTGGAGGGAGGGAGAGTAATAGAGTAATATATATATATGTATAGTATTATATATATTACATATGCTGTTATATATTATATATAAGTATAAATAATATATCTATATAGAAATATAATAGACATAAATAAATATACAGTATAACTATATAATAATATAGCAAGAAACTACCATCCACCTCACTCCCACCGGAAATATTCAGAAAGGGCATGGACTGGCAATGCTGTGTGCCACCCTCTCTGGACACATTTCCATACCTGGAAATGGCAGGGGTCCAGCATGAATTATTTGTATCCAAGGTTATTGTGAATATATATATTTTTAAGAATTACAAAGAGCT
Organism: Notamacropus eugenii; assembly: GCF_028372415.1. Lineage (NCBI taxonomy): Eukaryota > Metazoa > Chordata > Mammalia > Diprotodontia > Macropodidae > Notamacropus > Notamacropus eugenii. The sequence continues at coordinate 433,035,289 of NC_092874.1, forward strand.
TTGAGTTCTTTGGTAGGTGCTTACTGAATGGGAAAATTATCTTGGCCCCAGAGGTCAAAGGGTTACTGTAAAAGCAGGCAACTTGGTAGGTACTTCCAGAAATCGGCATGGAAGGGTTTCTATTTCTTGGCCATTACATCAGCTGGTTTATGAACCTTACAGTCAACCACAGCCTTACCCCAGGCTCTCCTGAGGCCCCATTGTGGATGGGGCTTCTGTGGAATGCAAACAGGAGGCCCTGTGCCAGGAATATCCAGGAGACAGAGGCTGCAAGGCAACAAATAGCTCTGGATAGGGTTTGCACCTGCAGCACTTTCCTCGGCTTCTCTTCCCTCCAGCCTTGAGCCCCCAGCAGCCTCCTGTTCTTTCCATGTGACATCTGAGGACAAAGGCCTTCAATCGTTTTTTTTTGTGGATTGGGAGGTACTTTCTATTAACTCAAAATCTTAGATACAGAGAGAGGTTAAATCATTTGCTTTCCTTTATACAGCATAGCCACCAGACCAGTGGTCTCCAAAATGGGGGCTAGAACCCCAATCCAATGGGAGTGTGAAAAGAAAATATCAGAAGCTCTTTTTCTTATTAAAAATACAGAAAAAATTAAGAGTCACCAGTAATAATGGCCTCCTTCATTTGTTTGCTTTATTCATTCGCTTTCAGCATATTGCAATGTACTTGTACCCAGTTAAGTGGACTTATGGATTCTATGATCTGGTTTTTGCTAAGCAAACACTAGGGGGAAAGATAAAGGGATATGGAGTTAAAGATTCCTGAAAAGAAACTGTCTATGTTCATCATTCATTTTCGAAGAAGACCATGACATCAGATAAATGAGGACATGAATTGCACTTGGCTTTGTTTTGAGTGAGGGAGGGCTGTGCAGGGCCACCAGCCTCAGTTTCTCCTCCAGAGTCATCTGGATCCAGTGACCAGATATTCATCAGGATGACTGGAGAAGGCCCAGGATGCACCGGGAGACCTTGACCTATTCAGGTACTCACTTAGAGTGAGGTAATGCTTGTTCAGTGAATAGGCCTCTTTAATGAGCAAAAGAAAGAAAAAAAACAAGTAAATGGAGCTTGGAGGGAAAGAGCAACAGTAATTACTGAGGATCATTCTGAAGCTAGGAGTGTCCAGAAAAAAGCTCTCAAGTGGAGTTTGGGTAGGGACCTATTGTTGTGCAATGTTTGGGCTTCAGAGTGCACTGGGTTTAAGGTTTTGGCAAAGACAAGGAAGGAAGGAAGGAAGGAAGGAAGGAAGGAAGGAAGGAAGGAAGGAAGGAAGGAAGGAAGGAAGGAAGGAAGGAAGGAAGGAAGGAAGGAAGGAAGGGAGGGAGGGAGGGAGGGAGGGAGGAAGGAAGGAAGGAGGGAAGGAAGGAAAGAAGGAAGGAAGGAAGGAAGGAAGGAAGGAAGGAAGGAAGGAAGGAAGGAAGGAAGGAAGGAAGGAAGGAAGGAAGGAGGGAGAAAAGAAAGTACAGATTGAAGATTATACTAATAATGTGAGTACAAGAAAAGACCAAGAAAATGGTGGAGCTGACTCTTCCTCCCACTAATTAATGGCATGATCTCTCCATCAGCACCACTGAAGGTAAATGACAGAGCAGCTCTGCTCACTGGGCATCCTTCTCCACGCCCCCACCCCCAGCCCACTTCCCACCCTGCAGGTACTGTCACCATGACACCAGCCCTTCTGATTGGTGACTCCCTATCCCTTTCCACCATTCAACACGGATCACGATCATGTTCACTTCCCTCCCAGCCATGCACTCCCTGGACTTCTCCAACCCTTCCAAAGCTGCCTTGCCCTATCCCCTAGCCTTCCCCACCCACATCTCTTTCCCTTAAGTTGTTATCTTCGCCACCTCTATTTCAGTGTGAACTTCTTGAAAGCAAAGATTGTCTCATTTGCTTAGGTTTGTATTTCTAGTATTTAGCGGAGCACTTGGTATGCAGTGTGTGTTTGCCCTTCGTTGCCGAAGACCATGCCAGCAGAAATGATGACGACTTGCATTTGACTTTGTTTTGTTTGAGTGAGGGAGGGCTGTGCAGGTCACCAGCCTCACTTCTCCTCCAGACCCATCTGAATCCAGTGACCAGATATTCATCAGGATGACTGGAGATGACCAAGGAAGAGGCAAATGACTTGCCCAAGGTCACACAGTTAGTGAGTGTCAGGTGTCTGAGGTGACATTTGAACTCAGGTCCTCCTCACTCCTGCACTGGGGCTCTAGCCACTGCACCACAATACAGTGAGTACTTAATAGATGCTTCATCTATCAAACAATTCTTTGGATCTGATTTTTAAAAGTTGGCCCAAAACTGCAATTTTTTAAGATTATTTTTAAGTGAATTGACAGAACTTTGACAATAATGATAAACCTCATCCAACGTATTTATCATGCTTTCAGAAATTACATAATGACAGCAGGAAGCCAAAATGATTAATTAGCAAGACATTTAAGAACCAAGCTTTTGTTTCCAAAAACAATTTAAGTACGTTAACTAGAAAAATTCTCATATCTGCCCATTTAAACATGGAAAAAATTTGCTAACAGTTTTTCAATCTTCCAGAAATTGTGAACGGGGTTTAAACCAATTTGAACCAAATATAAAAGTGGAAATTATAATATTACCATCAAGTTTTATTTTCTATTGTCAATTTTACTTACTTTATATTATCTTATTGCATAAAAATCAATTTTAAAATGGTATTCATTTTATCATTAGCTTATCCTTTTTAAATTTATGTAGGTTTTGTATTTTACGTAACAGATTAATACAGTAGTATATGTACATGTGCTGTCAAACTCAGACAGAAGCAGATCTTTCCATAAGTCACAAATTAATGTTATCTATGTTTTACTGAATTTTTATTTATTTTGCTAAACATTTTCAAATTACATTTTAATCTGGTTCAAGTCAAACTCTGGAAGAGTTGTGGGTGTCATGTTGGAAACCTCTGATGTATTTAATATATAAATAAATACTCATATATTGGAGGTCCATGGTCAAAAGCTGTTTAATAATGACGATCATTAAACATTTAGTGATGTGATATGTGTGAGTGGTTTGTACTTCATTCTTGAAGGGGACCATGACATCAGAAAGACATTGCCATGACTTGCAAGTGAATTGGATGGGCATTCCTGGTGTGGTTCACACCCAATTCCTGGCCTTCTTCCTCCCCTCCCCACTCCACCAGTGTTAGGTCCCAATGTTTAATTTATCTCCTGCACCAGGAGGAAGCTTTTCTTTATGTGTAATCTAAACCCTGCTTGCCTATTTAAACACATTCCTTCTACTTCTGCCCCATCTGGGATGAAAAATAGCTTCTAAGTTACCCTCCTGCATTTAATTCTCACCATGGTTGAAGATAATTATTAAGTTGTCCTCAGCTGTCTTTTCTCTTGAGCAAAAATAGCCTGGCTCTTTTAACCTCTCCCAGAAATCCTGTCCTCCAATCCTTTAACAGTGGGGCTATGTCCTTCTCTTCTTTACTCTAAGATGGAGGACACCCTAAGTAGACACAACAACTGAAGAGTCTCACTGGGGCTGGTTCTAGCAGAAAGATACCCAATTCTGGTCTAGAGTAAATTGAACTTGATCAAGGTCACATATCTGGTTGATTGACAGAGTAAAGACTACATCCTAGATCTTTTAATTCCCCACTCTTGTGTCATTGTGTTCCATCACAATGCCTCCCCCAGAGGTCCCTGGTGGGAATCCTGCTCAAATCAGGGTCCCAGGGAATTGGCTTTGGCTCTTTAAAGTTATCTGTAAAAGATAATAAGCATGCCATAGTGGATATTATAAGGGACTTGGAGTCAGGCACCTGAATTCAAATCCAGTCTCTGATACAAACTGAGTCACTATGGGTAAGTCATGTAACTTCTCTGAACCTTGGTTTTCTCATCTTACAAATGGTGGCAATGGTACCTTCAGCACCTCCTTGCAGACCTGCACCACCCACTGCTTATAGGACATCTCCAAATGGTTGTCCTCTAGTCGTCTCAAATTCAACACATCCAAAGCTGAACTCACTTTTTTCCCACTCACTCCCAAATCCAACCCTCTTCCAAACTCCCTTATTTCTAGGGCAATGATATCCTTCAAGTTACCCAAGTTCAGAACCTTAAAGTCACCCTTATCCCCCGGAGCCAGTGAGTTGCCAAGTCTCCCCAGTTCTACTTCCACAGATCCCTGGAATCCCCTTCTCTTTCCTCACATAGCCTCTACCCCAATTCAGACTCTTATCACCTCCCACCAGGACCTTCCAACAACCTCCAATTTGGTTTCCTGGTTTACAGTCCCCTCTATAAACCTTCCTCCACACAGTCGCCCAAAGTGATATTATCTGACCACATCACTGCCTTGCTCACTTCTACCTCCTAGAATCCCAGGCATTCCACAAAGCTCAGCTCAAGTAACAATTCCTACATGATGCCTTGTCCGATCCCCCCAGCGGCTACTGTCTGTCCTCCCACCCCGAATGACCATGTATTATATACATTTTGCTTTTATCTATACCTGTACAGCTACATTTCACAGCGGATAGAGTATTGAGCTTAGAATCAGGAAGAATGATCTTCATGAGTTCAAATCTGGCCTCTGATACTTACTAGGTCTATGATCCTGGGCAAGTCACTTCTCTTTGCCTCAGTTTCCTCACTTGCAAAATAAACTGGAGAAGGAAATGGCAAACCACTCCATTATCTTTGCCAAGAAAACCTCTAAATGGGGTCATAAGGAGTCAAACAAGACTGAAACAACTAAACGATGACAATAGCAAAACACCTTACTAAAGGAGACCCCAAAAATGCTGAAGAAAATAAGAATGTAGAGAAATATTTGTTATGTCCAAAATGCCACTTAACCTCTCTCAGCCTCAGTTTCCTCAACTATAAAATTGGGGTAATAGTAGCATCTACCTTCCAGGGTTATTGTAAGGATTCAATGAGGTAATATCTGTAAAGCATTTTGCAAACTTTCAAGGCTTTATAAATGTTAGCTATTGTTATTAGTAACTGATGGTGGAGGTCAGACCTAGAAGTATAGAGAGAAGCAGGGCAGCAGGAAAGCAGCCCAAGTCCTACTCTGGAACCTAATTTCCCCAAAGTGATCAGGAATGCATTTCCACCCTTTCTCCACTAATATATTTCAAACAGCCTTGGAAAATAGTGAGTTTCTTTCACTGGCACTTGTCAAGCCAATGCTGGATGATCACTGGCCTTCTGTTTTGCATAGAAAATTTATAAATGCTAGAAATTATTATTGTTATCAACAAAGTTGGAATAGGCATCAGTTGGGTCCAAGATTGAATAGTCAAGGCCAAGGAGAGTCTCTTCAAACAGGAGTTGCCTAAACACAAGGTATGTTATAGACTATTTTGTAAGTGGGGATAGGAAACAAGGACCATTTCAGAATCACAGAATTAGAGAGTTTTAGAGTCAAAAGGGACCTCAGTGGCCATCGAGCTCAATCTGTACCTGAACAAAAATTTTCTATGCAAGATAGAAGACCAGTGATGATCATGAGATAACATGTAGGATACCCTGCCCTCAAGGGGTTATATTCTAAAAGATAATAAGAGCTGGCATTTCTATGGAGCTTTAAGGTTTACAAAGACTTTTATAAAAATTAACTCATTTGAACTTAACAACAAAGGAAGGCAACAGAGAAATCATTACAGAGGCAACATAGTATTAGACAGAATGTCCAAGGGACAGTGGGATCGACTTAGAGCCAGAAGAACTTTGGTTAAAATTCCATCTCTGATACTTAATAGCCATGTGATCTTGGGCAAGTCATTTAACTTTTCTGAGCCTCAGATTCTTCATTTGTAAAAATGAGAGGGTTGAACTCAAGGACTTCTAAGATTCCTTCCAGTTCTAAGATTTCCATTTCATAAATGAGCAGCTATTAGGTTGAGGGCAGCTAGGTAACTCAGTGGACAGTTCTGGGCCAGAAGTCAGGAAGCCCAAATTCAAATGCAGCCTCACACTCTTAGTAGTTGTGTGATTCTGGGCAAGTCACTTAGCCTTGTTTGCCTCAGTTTCCTCATCTGTAAAATGAGCTGGAGAAAGAAATGGTGAGCCACTCCAGTGTCTTTGCCAAGAAAATCCCCTAGATAGTATGATCCACAGGGTCAGGGAGAGTTGGAGATGACTGAGCAACTATCACATCAGCTCATTCTCCAAATGGGTCTTTTTCCTAACAACCAACTTGCCCACCTGACAATGCCCTCATGAGGAGTCTGTTCTCATGATGGGGGATTCCCGGGTCAGGATTGCCATTTTATTAGGGCCCCCAGTTATGTTTGCTTCATTTCCAGCTTCCATCACTCTGCCTCCTCACCAACAACCATGTCCCACCTTTCAACCTCCTTTACATCCTGTCTTCTCCAATTGGCATAAAAGTCCCTGGAGGAAGGGACCATCTTATTTCTTATGTCTATATTCCCAGATCTCAACCCAGAGCCTGGCACATAGTAAGTGCTTTCTCTATCCATCTAGTCTTACAGAGTTAGCCAGGCCACTGAGAAGTTGTGACTCACTCAAAAGTCATACAGCTAGTTTATAAGGGTGCCTAGCATTGTGCAAGGTATAATAGAGAAGACAATACCATGAATAAAGTTAATTCCAATCTTTCCAAAAGCTTATAGGCTAGTTGGGGACATAAATATAAAAACCAAATTTCCAGCACTTTCTGATTTGTAAAATGCTTTTCTCCCAATAGCAGTCTTTTGAAACAAGTATGGTGGTGGAGGGAGGGGGAGCGAATTTCCATTGGAACATTAGACCTAAATTGTACCTTATTCATCATTAGATTCAAGACCTTTGCCTTTGTCCCACTGAGCAGGGAAAGTGGGACCCAGAAGCTTACAGTCAGTCAATGGTGGAGATCAAACCTCAAGTCTCCCCTTTCCCAGGTGGAAAGGCAGCAGGGTGTGATGGAAAGAGCATTGAATCCCTTAACCTTTCTGAGTCCTATTTTCCTCTTCTGTAGAATTAAGAGATCAACTCTAATATTTTCTATTCTGTGGTGCTACAGGAGTCCAGAGAAGGGAAGAGATCAATGTAGCCTGAAGAATTCAAGGAAGACTTCATGACAAAGATCAATTGATCAATCTATAAAAATTTGTTAAGCTCCTACTATGCATCAGACATTGTATTAAGAGACAAAAGACTGTAACTTCCTTTCCTCAAGGAGATTACAATCATGGGGAAGGAAATGCTAAATTTTAATTAGCTGCAAATGTTCCTAAAAGTGGACAATCCCTCCCCCCAGGGGTGCTGGAATGGTCCAGAGGGGCACTAGTAGCCTTAGGTGCAACTGAGGGACTTTAAATAAAAATAAGGAATGGTGGAAGCATAAGGAAAGAATAGAAGAGAATTCTGAAAAACTATTGGTACATATTTCAGCTGTTGTGTAACAGAGTTAAAGTCATAGTGATTATTTTCCAAATAAATACACAAAATGCAAATTATTACTTATCAGGGGTCAAGCACAATGGCAGATCTTAACAAGCAAGTGTTGGCAGGTGAGTGTGGCCCACACTGTTGGGGAGTCCAGCACGCATCGGCAGGAAAATGTGCATCTAATGATTTTTTTATAATATAGTACAATATATAGTTACATGATGTAATCTTTCATCATCAAAATTTCAATGCAGGTAAAAATCCACAAATTTACAATAAGTTATTAAATTTAAGATGCATCACTTTTAAAACATTACATTTTTGAAACAATGCAAATCTTTTAAATAAAACCATTGAAGGGTTAAAGAAAGTAGATTTCAGTGGGTGGGGGGCACTGAGTAATTTTTTTAAAGGGAGCAGTAAGCCAAATAAGTTTGGGAACCTCTGAATTAGAGTTCAGCGAGGATGGAGCAGCTAGGTGGTGCAATGGATAGTGTGCCAGGCCTAGGGTCAAGAAGATCTGAGTTTGAATTTGACCGTAGACACTTACTAACTGTGTGACCCTGGGTAAGTCACTTAACCTTGTTTGCCTCAATTTCTTCATCTGTAAAATTAACTGGAGAAGGAAATGGAAAGCATTCCAGTGTCTGCCAAGAAAACTCCAAATGGGACTGTGTCAGACACAACTAACGGGACTATGTCAGACACAACTGAGATGACCAAATAACACACACACACACACACACACACACACGCACGCACACACGCACACACACACACACACACGCGTGCACACACACACACGCACACACACACACACGCACGCACACACGCACACACGCACACACACACACACATGCACACACACACACACACACACACGCACACACACTTGTGGGAGGGGACCAGCAGCTGGAGGAATCAGGAGAGGTTTCATGCAGAAGATGGTGCCTGAGCTGTGTCTTAAAGAGAAGGTATCTATGAGGCAGAGGTAAGAAGGAAGCACATTCCAAGCATGTGGGAGGGCAGACATATCATCCCCATCTCTTCCCACTCCAGAACCTTAGACTCCTGACTCTGATGAGTTATCTTTGCTATATCTTTCCTGGAAGCAGGTCTTCACAGCATCTCTGGACTATGCACTCCCTGTGACACTGCATGTGTGCCCTGCTGCATCCATCCTGACTTTCTGTGTTCCACCCCCCATTAGAATGTGAGATCCTTGAGGGCAGGTATCATTTTACATGCTTGTATCTGTATGGCCAGCACTTGGTATGATGCTTGGCACACAGTAAGCATTCAACAAACATTTTTCCTCTCCATTTGCCCATTTCTAGCTCAGTCCACTGCAAAGAACACTAGATTTGGAGACAGAAGGTGGGGTTTCAAATCCCAGCTCTGCCCCCACCCATCAGTGTGACCTTGGGTAAGTCACAGAATTACCAAGCTGGGAGGGGGCTTATCAATCATCTAGGCCAGCTTCCCAACCAATGAAGAAATTCCCTCCGTAGCCATGACAGATGACTCTGCAACCTCTGAGCTACCCCCAGCAGCCTCCATTTCCCTGGGATCAGGGCCCTTTGTAAGACCATGTGTGAAACCCATCAACTATTCCCCCACCCCCAACCCCCAACCTCCTTTCTCAAAAAAATGCATTTACTTTGTCCAAGTGCTGAGCAGCTCCTGCTCTGGGATGGTTAGATAAGGAAATGAAGGTGAAAGTTAAAACAAGGAATCTTTATCAGATAAGAACCCTATTTGTCAGGTATTATTGTTCTGCATCTTTCCAGAGTTGTAGACCTCGCCCGCCCAATAGGACCTGGCTGCTGGCAGGCAGAGCTCAGGCCTGAGTCACTCTGGAAGGCAGTGGATTCATGCTCCATCTGCTCTGGGGGTAGTGCCTGCCAAGACTGACAGCTGGTGCCATGACACCATCTCTCTACCCCAAACCCCCTGCTCCCCCTCTTGTTCTGAGCATCAGAAACAAGGCCTGCCTCAATGATCTGTGTAGAGCCTCACCTTCCCAAGCTTGGAAAAGAATGTAAAGTAGTCCCTTCCCAAGACTTGGAAACAAGTCATCTCTCAATTATCCACACTAATAGAGGGGCTTCCAAAAAAGGACCATGCAAAGAGTCATGGAATGGTAGGAGGCCATCAAGCCCAACCCCCTTGTTTCATAGTTGAGGACACGAAATCCAAGGGGGTTAAGTGACTTACTAAGGTCAGACAGGTCATTATTAAGTAGTAGAGGTCCAAAGCTAGTACCTTTTCTGTAGAACCAAGAGAATTTGATTTGTATGTTGTAACCCATCCAGATGTCCTTCCAAAGTTTCTCATTTGACTTCACTTTAGGGCTGATCCTTTTTTTACCTTTCATTTTTTCCTTTCTTTCCTCTTCTTTCCCAAAAGAAGAACGTATACTGGCTGATCTTTGGCCCACAAATTGCCCATTTTAATCCCGTCTGGCCAAAGAATTCCATGGCCCCTCCCAGTTGCCTCCACTGATTGTTTTTGCCATACCCATCTCCTCCCTGGTTCCACCATTTTTCTTTGGACATTTCCTAGGCTGAATCCACCCCAGTCCTAGCATCTTAAAGTTAAATGGGATCATCTAGCCATAGATTCCCAAAATGGGTGATACCACCCTCTGAGGGGCACTGGAACCATTCAAGGGGGCAGTAGTAGCTTCCGGTGCAATTGGGGGTGGGCTAATAAAAATAAGAGGGCAGTGGAAGCATAAGGAAGGAAGAGAAGAGAAGAAAATTTTGAAAAACCGTTCACACATATTTCATCTATTTTATAAGAGTTAGTCATAGTGATTACATTATTTTCCAAATAAAAAGATAAAATATGTTACAACTGATCAATGGTCAAGTCTGCTGACAGATCTCAACAAGCAAGTGCTGGCAGGTGAGCATATCGCCTATCATCAGGAAGTACAGCATGCATCAGCAGGAATATGTGCATGTAATGACATGTGCACAAGACCATACTATACAGTTAGATGATGCAATAGTGTATCATCAAAATTTCAATGCAGGGAAAAATCCAGAAGTTTACAAAAAAATATTAAATATAAGATGTGTTGCTTTTTTAAAAAAATTATTTTTTAAATGATGCAAATTTAAAAAATAGTTAAAGGGTTAAAGAAAGTAGATTTCCAGGAAAGGGGTGATACTGGGGATACTTTTCTTTGAAAAGAGGATGGTAGGCTAAATAAGTTGGATTTAATTCAATCCTTCCATTTTCCAGATGAGGAAATTGAGGCCCAGAGAGGAGAATTGGGTTACCCAAGATCACACGGTTAATAAGAGAGTGAGTTGAGATTCAAAGAACACATGTCAATTTCTGAACAATCCTGCAAACATTTATTAAGTCAGGCACTGTTCTACGCACTACAAAGATAAAAATGTAATCAGTCCTTCCCCCTCAAGAGCTAACATTCTACTAAATGAGACAACAAAGTTATCTCTGGTTGCTTTTAGCAAGGGATACAGCATGATCTTAACATATGCAGTGGAAATACCTAGTTGGAAGAAACACTTGATGACTTGGGAATCCAGGAGAGACCTAGGTTTGACTTTTGACTCAAAATTCCTCACCTCCTAAGCCTTGGTTTATTCCATTATAGAGGAACATAGCCTCAGAGCTGGAAGGAATTAGAAGTTCATCTCTTACAGTGGCAGCAATGCCAAGGAAGGCACAAAAACCTAATCTTCTTCTTGCTCTCCAGTCTGACTTGGGTTCTAGCCCATTGTGCCCACAATAAACAAAGCCGTGCTACTGCAGTGATTTCTCTGACTCCAGAGGTAGCTAGATGGTGCAATGGATAGGAAAATGAGTCTCAAGTCAGGAAGACCTAAGTTCAAACCCTTCCTGAGACACTTCAGAGCTCTGTGGCCCTGAGCAAGTCACTTGGTCTCTATCTGCCTCAGTTTCCTCATCTACCAAATAAGGATATCACTTACCTCCCAGGGTTGTTTTGAGGAGTAAGAACTTTGTAAACCTTGAAACACGGCGTCCTACAAGTTTTAGTGTAATTTGAAACCTCAGTAACTCAAAACTTCCCTAAGACTTCTGGGATACCCTGTAAAAGCTAGTTAATATTATCTTTGTCTTCATCAGGAGTGACTCGGGATACAGGTTTCTGTGAGAAACCATAGGGTTTATGGGACCCAGGCTCATTATCTCTCCCTGCAGCCATTTACTCTCCTCCCAGAAACCAAGTGGGCTCTGAACAAAGAATTCTCCATTTGTAAAGAACATATGATATCTGCTAAATACATTCCATTGTACCCAGACTTTCAACAGCATTCACACAATGTGGCTCGCTCTTGCTCTCCTATCTCCACCATTCAGCTTCATAATTACCTAAGCTTGTTACCTGCTGTGGTTGAATCTAAAGTTGCTTCAATTCTGAAGGGAAGAGTCTCCCTTCAGATTCCTTTATCAGGTCAGCCTTTGGAATGCAGGTGGATTCTCTGCAGCCTCTTGGTCTGTTTTTGTGATCCTCTTACTGAATTTTTCTACTGACCCCTAGAACTATGTGCCTCTGGGAAGGAGGATTCATAGGAAGTATTTCAACATTTTCATTTTTCTCTTCTCTTCTGTGTTCTCTCTCCAAAGAGATCTAGATCTTCCAAATCAATTCAACAAGCATTTATTAAGTATTGGAGGATATGGTTCTGGGTGTTAGAGCTATAAAGACAAAACAACATAGCCTCTGCACCTGAGCAGTTTACAATCTATGGATAGATACAACATGAACAGAAATAACTGAATACAAGGTAATTTGAGATGAAAGGGACCAGTGAGGAGACCCAGGAAAGGTTCACAGTAAGGATAGGACCTGAGCTTCTGAGAGGGATGTGAGAATGGAATGCCTTCTGGCAAGGGAAATGACCCTTGCAAATGTACATAAGTGAGAGATGGAATGTACAGTTCAAATCTTGTCATTTCTAACTTTACACCATCTCTGAGATGCTTTTCTCTCCATTTACCCAACTAAATTAAGATCTTCATCACTTCTTGTTAAATTAAGGCAATAGTTTCCTAATTTATCTCTCTGCCTCAATTCTCCCCCAGTACACCCTCTACAGAGCTGCCACAATGATTTCCCCAAAGTGTAGGTCTGACTAAGTCAGCCCCCCCCCCCCTCAATAAACTCCAGTGTCATTTAAAGCCTTTCCTAAGCAGGCTACTTAAACATTACTCCCCTCCATATTCTCTACGACCCACCATTCTGGTCAGTTTGCTATCCTTCATACATAGTGCTCCACCTCCCATCTCTATATTTTGACACTGCCTTCTCCAATTCTTAGAATGCTCTCCCACCACACTTCAGCCTCTTAGAATCCCTGGTTTCTTTCAAGATTTAGTTGTGGTTAAATCAAAAGTTACTTTAACTCTGCCTTCTATAGGAGGCCTTTCTTAGTTACCACCTCAGCCCCTTCAATTACTAGCACATTCCACTCCTAGGGTTATCTTGGATTTTCTTTGTTTTAGTTTTGTATATACCAACATATGTACATGTTGCCTCCTCTATTAGAATGTAATCTCCTTAAGGGCAGACAATTTTGCTTTGGTTTTTATATCCTCAGCAAAATGCATGGTACACAGTAAGCACTTAGTAAGTGATTGTAGATTGATTGCTAGACTGATACTCTAGGGTGACTGGGGATGCCAACCTGATCACAAGGAGTTGAGAAATGAGTGGGCAGTGAGGCAGTGAGTACAGACAATTTTTTCTGAGACTAAAAGGGAGAAGAGATACAAGAAAGTAGATACAAGAGATGTCAGGGATAAGAAACAGTATCTTAAGATTGGGAAAGACCGAAACTTAGGTGCAGGTAGCTGAAGAAAGCAATAGAAAAAGGGAATGATCAATGGTGCAAGTTCTTGGAGGAGACAGAAGAGAACAGGACTGAGGATACAATGGGTGACTGGCTCTGATTAGAAGAAATCTCTTCCACTGCCCACCACTGATCAATACTTAGGGTTGGTATAAAGAGAATTTTTCCTAGAATGGGAGTTGTTCAAAAGTAGAATAGACTACCTAAAGTTTATCGGGTCTTGTGTCACTACAAGTCTTCTGGAACTGACTTGCAGAGAGAACTTGGGTTCTCTCATCTTAGAGCCTTCCTCCCGTCACAAGAGTGTCAGATATGGCTCTTAGTGACTTAGAAATCCAACAACCTACTCAAGGTCACAAACAATAAAGGTAGAGTTCCAGAGATAAGAAAATTTCTTACTTGGGAACTCTGTTCTCAATAAGTCAGTCTCCACCTCTGGTTCCTCATAATATTGTGTTACAAGGCTTTCTGAGAAGGGAAATATGTCTGCCATGAGTGAAAAGGAACAATATTCCAATCACTCCCAGGAGAATACATTACAAATATTCCCTTAGAAGAAATGAGGATATCCATTACTGAGCAGGAGGAGAGACGGGAACACCATAGTCAATATCCCCAAAGCCAATTTTTCACACAGAAGGAAAAATTATAATCTTCCAGTTCCCATCTCATATGGTATTATTATGAGATGAGGGCACCTTAGGGTGTTTATTATAGTGTTCCAATTCACTGTCCATCAGCAAATCATTTCCCCTTTGCTGTGTGCCAATACCCGGCACTAGGTACTGTGAGCAGCAAAGAAAGAACCCATGAAAATTCCACATCTCCAGGACATGACACACAATGGTCAGGGCCTGAGCCTCTGTTTCTGTGTGTGTGTATGTGTATGTGTGTGTGTGTGTCCCTCCCTTCTTCCTTATTCTTGTTCTCTCCCTTCCTCCCTTTCTCCTTTCTTCTTCCTCCTTTCTCTCACTCTCTTCCTCTCCACTCCTTTACCTCCTTCTCTCTCCCTCCCCCTTTCTTGCCTCTCTCCCTCTCTGCTTTTCCTGCCTCCTTATCTTTTTCCCTCCTCCCCTTTTCAAAGCCACCACCTATGGGAAGCCTTTTCTGATCCCCCCGCCATAGATGGCAGTGCTCTCTACCTCTTATAATCCGTTTGTATGTACATTGTATTTATCTAGATACATTCTGTATCCTCTCCCCTTAAAGACCATCTGCTCCAGCCTTGACATTGGACACGTCAGAAAAATAAGACCCAGAGAGATGACATGGTTTACCTAATTAGTGGCAGGCCTGGAATCCAAGTTCCCCACCTCTCAGTCCAAGACTTTTCTCACAACCCCACAGTCACTGTATTAAGACAATGGTGGCAAACCCTACTGGCAGGTAGGTCCCTCTCACTCATAGAGTAACAGAATTCAAGAAGGGATCTCAGAGATCACATAGTCTAGTCACATGTGATTGGGAATCCTCTCTACAGCATACCCAACAAGTAGTCAGTTCCAGAAAACTTGACAAGACCCAATAACATTTAGGTAGTCTATTCCACTTTTGGACAGTTCCCCTTCTTGGGAAAATTCTCTTTACACCAACCCTAAATTTCTCTCTTTACAATGCCTACCCATTGCTCCTGTTTCTGCCCTATGCAACCAAATAGAATAAAGCTCAATTCTTCCAAACACTTGAACGTGGCTACCATGTTTCTCCTAAGACATTTTGGAGGGAACTGGAATAATAATTTCATTCATAATTTCATTTCTATAGCAGGAGTGGGGAATGCTTCCCAACCAATGTCATGCCCCACCCTGCTATGTCACTCAGTCTTTAAAGTCTTCAGGGGTTGGGGGCAATGAGAGGTTAAGTGATTTGCCCAAGATCACAGAGCCAATAAACATCAGAAATGGGGCTTGAACCTAGATCTTCATAACTCTGAGCCTGGCATCTATCCACCATCCCCATCAAGCTTTTTCTCCAGGCTAAACATTCCCAGCTCCTCCAACCAATCCTCACACAAAATGATCTTAAGATCCTTCATGGCCACTTTCCTCTTATCAGGAATGTGTGGTGATTGGGGACACCTTCCAATGGACTGATGTCATTCTTAAAATGTGGCACCTGTAGTTGAACACCTTATTCCTGATAGGTTCTGACCACATGGTAGGGCAGCATAAGGGAATGCTAGGATCTCCCTTGTTTTACACACTGTGCCTTTCAAGGCAGCAACATGAGAGTTGGCCGGTTGTGCAATATTTCCATATTGCATGATCATCACTTCCTCCACTCAATGAAGGTGTCCAATGTCCTCTTTGTGCTTTTTATTTTCCCCAATGTACCTTTAAAAAGGAATCTTTTTTCCTGAGATTTCTCATTGTCCCAAGCTCTATTTCTCAACATTATTCTTAAAGGCTCATAGCATGCTTTTGTATTCACTCCCCCATTCCTTGTCCTTGCTTCCACATATCTTTCTAAAATTTAAATTAGTCAATAAGTTTTGTATTCATCATTTTCTCTTTAGATAACTCTCACTTCTCTTCCTTTGTCAAAATTGTTTCTCTTTGCATCTTCAGACTTTCATTCTTGTCCTTCCTGGGTAGAATACCCCTTTAAGATTTTATTCTGTAAAAGCCTACCTATCATTTCTCTGAACCCTTTGAAATCTATGCGACCAGAATCTAGTGCATATTTCAAAATATGCTCAGTTTCCATTCACTTCTCTATCATGAATCATTCCCTGCTCCACCAAGATTCTCATCACTTCTACTTCAAGTAACCAGCTCTTCTTTATTGGTGAGAATCATGTCCAGAGTTGCAGCCAACCTCTTTGGTTCATTGACCTCTTAAAAGGTGAAACTGTCATTAAAGCAAGGCAGGAAAGTATTAGCTACTCTGATCTGCCATGTTGTAAGCAAAGAAAGAACTCCAAGAGGCATCTAAACCCATCATCACTCATATCATGACCCTGTGTCAGCCTTGTTGGAGAATTTTTCAAATTCTCCAGCTACTTCCCTTTTTTATCTAGGCAGTCTGTAGCACACTCCAACAACTATCGCCCGGTGTTTCTGTTTCTATAGATCTTCACCCAAACACTCACCCCAATGCATCACCCCTCTGAGATTTCATCATATGTATGTTATTTTCTTTATACTGCACACAGGGCTAATTCTCTGACTCCACTTCAACTATCTTCTTCCTTTTCTCTAATAGAATGTAAAATCATTGAGAGCATATTGTGTTGAATTGCTGCTTTTGTCTCCCCAGAGCTTTAACAAAAATGCTTGGCAGAATTAGATTTCAAGGAAATCCTATTCTAGAGTCTTATTCCGATTGTAGGTTCCATCCCACTGAGTTTCAGTAATATTTCTGTGGTTGTATTAGCATCACTAGTTTCCATTTGCTTATTATCCATATCCTGGGATGTGTAAGTGGCACAGTAGATAGAGTTCCAGACCTGAAGTCAGGAAAGATTCATCTTCCCAAGTTCAAATCTAGCCTCAATTTTACTGCAACAACTGAACAACAAAATCCATACTTCCTACACTTGTGTACATAGGCAACTGAGGCTGAACGGTTTATTTGCTGTTGTTGATTCATTTTAGTTGCGTCCAGCTCTTTGTGACCCCCTTTGGGGTTTTCTTGGCAAAGATACTGGAGTGATTTTGCCATTTCCTTCTCCAGCTCATTTTATAGATGGGGAAACTGAGGCAAACAGGGTGAAGGGACTTGGGTCACACAATTCCTAAGTGTCTGAGGCCAGATTTGAACTCAGGGAGATGTGCTTTTTAAACTTTAAAGTCATGTATTAGAGCATTATTATTACCATTGCCATATCTCTGGTTTAGAATGGGGAGGAGAAAATCTGGGGCAAAACTGACTTCACAAAAAGCAGCACATGAGCAGACCCTTTCTGAATATTTTCTTAGAGGGAAAAAAGTGATGTTTGAAGCTGCAGCTTTTGCCACATGGTCAGTGTGAGAGTGCCGATCACTAGTGTTAGCCATAGCAGCTAGTATTTATAAAATGCTTTAAAGCTGGCAAAGTTCTTTATGAATATTATTTCATTTTATCTTCATAGTAGCCCTGGGAGATAGATGCTATTGTTATCCTTACTACACATATGAAGGAACTGAGCCAGAGAAGTGACTCGCCCAGGGTCATAGAGCTGGTAAATGTCTGAGGGGGCATTTGAACTCCTGTCTTCCTGACTCCAGGTCCACCCCTCTATTGTTTTTGTTGTTTGGTCATTCAACCATGTCTGCCTTTGTCTGTGGGGCTTTCTTGGCAAAGACACTGGAGTGGTCTGTCATTTCGTTCTCCAGTGTATTCCCATTCAACATTCTATCCATTGTGACAACTAAGTAGCTGTCTGTTAATGATCAGGAGGAGGGGGAATGAGATGAGTAATGAAGGTAAATGTGTGCCAGAGTATACCTTGTGGTGTGGGACTAAGAACGGGGGGTGGGGGGGGCAGACAAGGCACAAGGTAAAAATCTCCCTCTCTCTCTCTCCCTCTCTCCCTCCCTCCCTCCCTCCCTCTCTCTCTCTCTCTCTCTCTCTCTCTCTCTCACACCCTCCAAACTTGATACAGCTCTGTTAGCTTACAAAAGCTAAGAGAGTAGTGTAACTAGTCAATAATTAAATAAATGGTTATTAACTTTCACCTAATTCCACAATTCCCAAGACTTACACACTGGCAGCCACCTGTGTGATATGATTTCAGGGCCCTCCTCCACTCCATCCAAAATGACTCCCAAACACTAAGTTTCTTTGCTTTCCTTTTATTCTACTGAACTTGTACCGTTAGACATTTATTCCCATGGAGGAAAGACTAGGCTTTTTTAAAGACTCCTCCTCTGTAAGACAGGGGTAATCAGAGCCCCTGCCACCATCTAGGGAAGATAAAATAAGATACTATATGTAGAGAGCTTTGCAAACTTTAAAGTGCTATAGAAATGTTAATTACTACATGTTAGCAATGGAAATGTCCCCAGAAGGATCAACGTGAGAAATAGGCTTAATAACTCAGTGGGAATTAGTTTTATTAGACATCTTTACCCAGGTGAAAATGAATATTTGTATTTGGGGGTGGAGCTTGGGAGAATAAATCTACTGGGAATGATGCCCAAGTAAAGTAGGCTGTCCAGTGTCGGGTTCTGGGACAGTAGAGAAGGATATGAGGACACTGGGCACCCAGGGGATGGTAACCAAGGGGACCCAAAACATAGAAGAGAAAATATATAAAGGGTCAAGGAGGATGAGGCTCATAGGCAAACTTGGCCAACCTCAGTTTTGTCCATAATTGATCTGTCAAATAAGTGGTGGTGGTAGGAAAGAAGGAGGAGGAGATGAAGAAGAAGAAACACTTTACAGAGTTGTATTCTAAAAGTCTTGGTGCGGTTTTAGGCTTTACTAGCTTAGAACACCACTGATTTTTGGGATAGCTTGTCTTATTTGATAGCACAGAATGGCATATCTAAGGACTCTATGGATTGTCTAGTCCCATCCCTTAATCTTACAGAAGGAACTTGTTCAGTCACACAGTAAATTAGCAGCAGATCTGATACTAGAACCCAGGTCTCCCAACTTTTGGGTCCAGGATTCTGTTCCTTTTCTGGAACTCTAAAGAGTTCTATCTGCCTTGCTTTTCCGCTAGAAGAAGGATTGCTCCATGGAGCAGACTGGAGGAAGAGATTCAGGAGGCCCAACCAGCATGAAGAATACAAATGAAAAGTTCCTTCCATCGGGCTGATAACCACAGCCAAAGCTCTGCATTATCATCTCTGCCTGGTGACAGTCTTGATGACTGGCTGCTGAGCAATCGGACACAGAGGTCTAGCGGCAGGAGGCACAAGGCTGCCACTCAATTGCTTGTTCTAAAATGAATGTTCTTGGCCAGCTCGGTCCGTAAGGATCATAACATACAGAGCACTTGGAAGTTTGCAAATTGCCTTGTTATCTACATTACCTCTCTTGTCTTCCAACTCTGCAAGGTAACTCATACAGGTACCACGACTCCCATTTCACAGATGAAGAAACAAAATGAGAGAGATTAAGTTGTTGGCTTACAATCGCATGGCTAATAGATGGCAGATTCAGGATCTGAACCCAGATCTTTCTGACTCCAAGTCTAGCACTCTAGATTAACTCAGTTTGTCTGTAAAATGAAGAGGCTGTACTCAATGACCCCTAAGATCTTCCCAGCTCTAAATCTATGTTCTTATGATCTATAACCTCATAATAGGTGACCACTTACTTGATGTGATTTCAGGGACAGCAGGAAGATCCGCTCCTTTCTCGAAAACATCCCATGCCTGGAATTCTACCATGACCAAGTCATTTCTTTGGAATGAACATTGATTGCCCTCTTCTTCTGATTTTCTTAAAATTCAAGTACTCCTGAGAATGGTCAATATTAAATCCCTCACACCCTAACATGAATGAGATTATCTGATGATTCTACTTTCTGAGTGACTGGAGAGATCAGCTTGATAGCACTGGGTGCCCATGAGCAAGGGACCCCCAACTAGACAGCAAGTTCTTGCTGAGGACATAACAGAACCTCAGCAGATATTTGCATCCCTTCATTATCTGGCTGAGGACATAGTATCCCCTAAATAGACATTTATTAATGAATAAAGGGGAGAGCACAAAGAACTTGACCTCCTTCACAAGACTAGTCTAGCTAAAGTTTCAAGGGTTATAGTTCAATTATAAAAATCAGATGCGCTCTGGAAAAATAGGGACAGTTCTATCTGTTTTAAAACTCTGTGCTTTCTAATTTATGGCCCAAAAGAGGTTTGTAAGAGGCCTTTTTGTCTTCATTTCTTCTTCCATTTAATCTGGATCATCTGTAGCTATTTCCTCTTTATTTCGAGGCAGAATATCATAAAGACATAGGAACTGTCATGTTGGGTCAGCTTCATTCAACATACCTTTACCATGCACCTACTCTGGGCAAGACACTGTGATAGACATGGGGGAATGGGGTATACAGTGATATTCAACTAATATTTTCTAGCATTTAATAATAATTATAATCCCATTTATTCTTATCTCACTTTAAAGTTTATTAAACTATGTAATTATTCTATGTAATGGAGGTCTGACCAATGTAGGCTGAGTCAGAACATGAGCAGACTGATCTTCCTGGTAGTTATAGAGAGCATTCACAATATTCCCATCCTGGTGTCAACCCCACAAATGGAACTTTGGTGGTTCTCTCATCTAGTCTTCCTCCCATGTTGTACCTCCTACTCTATATAGCACTGAGTTTGTCGGATCTACCTGGATGGTTTCCTCCCTCCCCTTTATCCTCCCCTCAGCTAGATTTGTAAGATTCCAGAAGAATATACGTTTATAGACCCTCATTAGGTATACTCTATCCCTGGGCATGAACCTATCATTTCAATATTTAAAGAATATATTCTAGCAGGTAAAAGTGGTCAGAGATAACCCCAAAGATTAGAAAAATCACTGTGACTGCTGGATCATATACTGCCAGTTACCAGGCAAGGAAATCAGCAAAGAATTTAGACTCAATGACCTCAAAGGTTTCTTCCACTATGATCATAATTGAGAAAGAAATAAGATACTCTGCCAAATGGGGCTAAAAAGACAGTAGGACATGCTCAATACAAAATGGCAGAGTGGGAAAAGGAGAAGGGTTAAAGTCAGAAGATCTGGATTTGACTTGCAGCTCTACTATAGGTATAGCTCAGGCTAAGTCACAGCCTCTCTGGGGCTCAGCTTACTCATCAGTAAAATGGGCAAGGGTTGGACTAAGTAGTCCCTAAGTCTCTTAGAGACATGCCCCTCCTTTCTACACATATTCTTAGATTATCTTTTTGTAATATCTTTTCCTATTTTAAGGTTATATAGGATGTCCATTTTAACATGATTTTACTTAGATAAATTTGTTAGGGGGCAATTGTGCATCTGTGAATGGTCATTAGTCCTGCTGTCCCCAGAACGCTAAGGGAGTGTGGGAAAGGGAATTATATTTCTAAAGGAAATGACAAATCATAAAATATAACAATGTATTCCATAAAATTGCCTCCAAATACCAACCATTTCCACCTCCCACAAAAAATAAAAATGTTTCTTTGTCCTCACTAGCAAAGTGATGGACATCCCCAAACATTCAGAAGTCAGCCCACCACATGCTTAAAGTGAAATAAATCTTCAACCTCTTCCTACCTTCCTTCTGAGTATCCTTTCCAATAATTAGTCCCATTCCCACAATGTCTTGCTAGCTACATAAACTGACCGAAATTATTGACTGATAACAATAGACTATTGTATAATAGAATATAAGCTTCTTGAGGTCATGGACTTTCTTTTGTCTTTGTAAACTGACTGTTTTGCACCTAGTTAAACACTAAATAAATTCTTATCAAAGTGAATTGGATAAGAGTTCAAGATATTACTTCTCTTGAGACTATATTTCCTTAAAAGTCTTTTGTTGTTATTGAGGCAATCAAGGTTAAGTGACTTGCTCAGGGTCACATAGCTAGTGAGTATCAGAGGCCACATTTGAACTCAAGTCCAACCGACTCCAGGACTGGTGCTCTATCTACTGTAAAACCTAACTGCCCCCCTTAAAAATCTTTAAGATTCAAAGAAATGAACCTCTAATGGAAGAATATCAAGTAAATGGAGGGAGAATAAAAGGCCAGAGGGGAAATACTTTAGGGCAAAGGCTCATATCTGGTACCCCTTGATCACACAAAGAATCTAGCCTTTATCTAGTCACAACATATTTTTCTAGATCTCACCGGTGCATCCTCAGTTCATAAAATTGCTACAAATCATTTTAATTAACAAGTAACACTTATTTAAGAAAGGTTTATCTTTCTGTCCCTTGGAGTTGAGGAGACAATAGAGAATCACCATAGGTTCCTTAGGGAGACCATAAAAATGAAAGTTATTCAGTTCTCACCAGAACTTAATGATTTTTAATGTGGGCCCTCTGCCCACATTTTGGCAGAGGGCCCACATTAAAAACCATTAGGTTCTGGTGAAAGCTGAATATCTTGGATGACTTTGCCAACACTCTGAAGCTCTGGTTTCTCCTTCTGTAACAAGGGGAAGTAACACTGAATTTTGTTCTTTTACAACAGCTGCTCTAAAGATGACTTCTATATTTTTCTAAACATCAAGACTGCTGTCAATGCTCATTTCTTCGGAGTTCCAGATGCTTCCTGTAGTGTGTTTGGTTAGTAGTGTAGATGGAGGAACACTGAATATGGTACCAGAGGATCTAGGTTTGAATTCCACCCCTGCTACTTGTTAATCACTTGAGTGAGCTTAGAAAAATCATTTCCCTCTATGAGCCACAACTTCTTATCTGGGGCTGAGGGGAGGAAGGCTGAGCTACAAAACCTGTAGGGTCCCTTCTAATTCTGAATCTAATGACTCTAATCCTAGACTTTAACTTTGGATGAACCACCATGATTGTATTCCCAGCAGGACAATATTCCTTCAAGTTCTCTACTCCTGAGGTGTCCTGAGGTGTCCATAAAGAGGTATGGGGGTTCCCTTCTCAAGCTAGAAGGTTCTGCATCCTTTGACTGGTAGGATCAGCCATCATGTTCCCTGAAGATCAGGATGTTGTTTTGCCAAAAAATGGGAGAATCAGATTGACAAAGACCATAGATTTAGAGCTGGAAGAAACCTTGAAGGTCATTGGATCCATCTCTTTCATCTTCCAGATGAAGAAACTGAGGCCAAGAGAGGCTTAGGAACACAACTAAGAAATGTTGGAGGCAATATTGGAACGTAGGCCTTCCTGACTGCAAGTCAAGTGCTCTCTCCACTACACCAAGCTGATTTTGTGCTTCTCCCTCACCTCTCCAAATGCCATTGCCTTCTGGCCAGAAGCCTCCATGTAAGTTGAGTCAGTAGGACCAGAGATTGTAAATGACCAAGTTGTGATGGAGGAGCCTGGAAGAAGGCTGTCTGTTCTATTGAGGACCAGAAGTCAATGCCTTCCTCAGCTGTGAATGAGAAATGTGTATGAACACAGTCAGGGACCCAACCAAGCTCTGGAAGGGATGCTAAAGGATTGGATCTTGGGTTACAAAACCTATTTTCCAACAACTCCATATCTCTCTGATATATTGTGTAGTTGAGAGATGAACAATCCAGAGGGAGTAGAACTAGTCACCAAAATCCCAGAACATTAGCAGAAATTCACAGAGAAAGAAGAAAAGAAAATCTTTATTTTTCAACCATCCTACGCAGCAGCTGTCAGCAATCAAGCAGGCTCCTTCCAGTTCGCAATTTCCCATGAGTCCACAGAACTTTGAGGTCAAAACAAAACCAATCTAAAGAAGCAAAAAGGCTGCAAGAGTCACGGAAAGAGCACTGGTCCAGGAGACTGAGAAGATTTGGGCTCTGAAGTTGACTCTGACATTTAATCCCTGGATAATCTTGACCAAGATATTTGCTTCTCTGTCATAAAAGCTTGTAAATAAATTATATATAATATATATACACACATATACATATATACATACATATACACACACATATATGTATATAACACACACACAGTATTTTAAGGTTCACAAAACCCTTTATGTGTGTTTGGTCCTCTCAACAATCTGGAGATGTAGCCACTATTATTATCCCCATTTTACAGATGAAGAGACTAAGGCTATGAGAGGTTGTGACTTGCCCAGGATCACAGATCTAATAAGTGCCTGAGGATAGGTTTAAAACTCTTCTCCCCACCCCCCACCCCCAGTGTTCTATTCACTAGGCTACTACCCCAGTGATCTCTCAGACCTTCAGCTCTTGTGTAAAGATTACATTTGATGTTCAGTTAGTCAGTCAACAAGCATTTTTCAGTTCTCATGAAGTTCTAGGCACAATAATAAGCACTGGGCATTAAAAAAAAAAAAAGGCAAAAACCATAGCCTCTGCATTAATGCATTGTTGGTGAAGTTGTAAATTGGTCCAACCATTCTGGAGAGCAATTTGGAACTATGCTCAAAGGGCAATAAGATTTAGCCTTTGACTCCCAAAGAGGTTAAAAAAAAAAAAAAGAAGGAAAAGAGCCTATATGTACAAGAATATTTATAGCAGTTCTTTTTGTGGTGGAAAAGAATTGGGAGATTGAAGAGATGCCCATCATTCGGGGAATGGCTGAACAAGTTGCAATATATGATTGTGAGGGGATATTATTGTGGTAAATGACAAGTAGAATGCTCTCAGAAAAACCTGAAAAGACTTGCCTGAACTGGTGCAAAGTGAAATGCGTAGAACCAGGAACACAATAACAGCAGTATTATGATAATTGTGCATGACTTAGCTATCCTCCACAATGCAAGGATTCAAAACTATTCCAAAGGACTCATGATGAAAACTGCTATCCATCTCCAGAGAAAGAACTGTTGGAGACAGAATGCAAATCAAAGCATATTTTAAAAGAATTTCTTTATTTTTCTTTGAGCTTTTTTTTGGTTTGTGTTTTCTTTCACAACATGACAAATGTAGCAATATGTTTTGCATGAGTGCACATGCATAATCTATATTAAATTGCTTGCCTTCTCAAGGAGGGGTCAGAGAAGGGAGGGAGAGAATTTGGAACTCAATTTTTTTAAAATAGATATTAAAGTTGTTTTTACATGTAATTGGAAAATTTTTAAAATTTAAATAGTCATAGAGTGGTCCCTGCCCTCAGGGAGAATACATTCTAACGAAGGAGACAACATGTAAATAACTGGGTGCATATCAGATATAAAGAGTATATGAGGGTAAACTGAAAGGGGAAGGCATTAGCAGTTTTGGGGGAGAACCAGGAAGTATAAATGAAAACACATCTTGGAGTTAAGAATGGTGATTACGTGTGGAATGGGAGTTGGGTATGTGGGTGATGGTGGGTTTGATTGGGAGGGTAAATCCCATGCTAACACTTTCTTCCTCCAATCCCACAGCCGTAGCTCTTTGTAAGGACCTCTGCCTTCCTTCTGCCTAATCACCTGTCACTTAATCATTCTTCACCTGTGCCAACTCCCCAGCCTTATTCTGTGTAATTATTATGAACAACCAAAATTAAAAAAACCCACAGAAATGTGTTGTTTTGAAATTTCCTTCTGCCAGTAGGAATCTGGTTTACTCTTTCCAAAGCTCCCCTGGTAAACAAATAAACAAAGAAAAAGAAACTCATCATCTTTAAAATATAAGATCAAAAAAAGATACAGCATAGTGCAGTGGAAAGCATTCTGAATTTGGAACAGAAAACCTGGGTGCAAACCTTAGTTTCTTTACTTGCTGTTTGTATGACCTTGAGTAAATTGTTTAGCCTTTTTTTCCCAAAGCTCAGTAGAGTGGGTGGACTAGATAATATCTTAGATTCCTCAAAACCCTAAACCTATGATCTTATTATGATTCAAGAGATGTCCCTAAAATAGTCATTTCTTATTGATTCTAAAACCCAGAACTAGAAAATGCATACTGTCCTGAGTGTTCTCACTCCCTTAAATAGCTTAATTGGGGAAATCACAAAAGCCTATACTTACCCTTCAGATGCATGACTGAATTAGAAAACATTTTCATATGATCATGGTGTCCTACAACTCCTCCTAGGTAGCAAGAGTTAGGTAGGTGCTTTCCACCTGTGATCCACCTCCAGTCTGCTTGTGATCCAGGGACTACCTTAATCTGCTTACTTTAATCCTTTTCTCAGGGGCAGCTAGGATATGGTGAGGTGTCTAGAGCAGGCTTGGAAGCAGGAAGACTCATCTTCCTGAGTTCAAATCTGCCCTCAGACATTTACTGGCCATGTGACCTTGGACAAGTCACTTAACCCTGTTTGCCTCAGCTCCTCATCGGTAAAATGAGCTAGAGAAGAAAATGGCAAATCACTCCAGTATTTTTTGCCAAGAAAACCCCAAAATGGGATCATAGAGAGTTGGAAATGACTAGATGATAACAACACATTTATTTTATTAGGGGATGAAGTGAGCGGAGGAAAAAAAACTGGATATGGAGTCAGAGGACCTGGGTACTAATCTCAGCGTCTACCACTAACTACTCAAATGACTTTGAGAAAGTCATTTCTCCTCTGTGGGCCTCAGTTTTCTCATCTGTAAAATAAGGGTATTGGACCAAATTATCTTTAAAGTCTCTTCCAATTCTGAATCTATAATCACAGGATGCTAAGAAAGAAAAGGAGACCAGGGAGATGCTGAGAAATTTTCTGCTCCCACTTGCTCTGCCAGCTGATGTTTATGAGACTGACAAACTCCTGCAGATTGAAAAGACCCATGCTAATGGTGCCATGAAATGCCATCTCAGCAATCCTGGAGGCCTCATGCATTTTGGCAGGGTCAGGAATATATTCATTTTTCTTCCAAATCCTACCCTTGAGAATGCTGGCTTTATCAGCTTCCAACCAAACCCATTTATAAATAAAGGTCCTCTCCCTACATGGGAAACTGTCTGCTGATTGCAAGAGAGCTAGAAATCCTCTGTGACCAAGCTAATTCTTAATTTCTATTCCTCAAAATGGGGGAGCCTGACGAACACTGACAAGGTGAAGCCAGCATTCCTCTTGTGCTTTTGGAGATGCTGGACAGCTCCCAATTCATAATAGAAATTCCAGCTCAGGGAAATTTCATTAGTGTTTTATTCCTTTGAGGGGTTTTTCAGCTTTCCAAAGTCTCCTATGCAACATTGCCCACTCCCACCCCCACAATGTGGAAGATCTCAAACTATTATCAGAAGAACATTGAGAAGGTGAAGCCAGCATCCCTCTTGGGCTTTTAGGGATGCTGGACAGCTCCCAATCCATAATAGAAACCCCAGCTCAGGGAAATTCCATTAGTGTTTTATTCCTTTGAGGGGGTTTTCAGCTTTCTAAAGTCCCCTATGCAACATTCCCACTTTTGCCCCCACAGTAGGAAAGATCTCAAACTATTATCAAATTTTATATTCTCAGGGACTATCAAATCACCAAATGGGGAAATTAGGAGGGCTCTTAGAGGTCACCTAGTCCACCTCTGAACCTGAAGCTCAAATCTTCCATTAGCCTCTATTTAAAGACTTGACATAATACAGTGGGACTAATTTTAGCTGTGAAGTCAAAGGACCATGATTCGAATCCCATCTCACTATTTGTCACAACCTCCCTGGGCCTCATTTTCCTTATCTGTAAAATGAGAGGGTTACACAAAGTAGCCTCAGACTCTAGGTTTATGACCCACAAAGAGTTTTTTGATTCTATGTTTATGACACGCTTGAAAAACCAGTCTCAGAATAACCCTAGGTTTGGGATTATGATACCCATTCTATAGAAAAGAAAACTGAGGCTCAGGGAAGTTCAGTGAATCTGGTCAGACAGCTACCAAGAATCACAGAAAGGATTCAAATTAACGTTGCTTCTGATCCCTTTCCCCTCCCTGTATGTGTCTCTCCATTGTAAGAAAAATATTTAGTAAGTTGTAAACCTTTATATACACACAAACTATTCTAAGGTCCCTTTAAGGCCTAACATTTTACAAAACTGTGTTTTTTTAAGTAGTGAATGATATGGCAGACCTACTCATACCTAACCCCAGCCCAACCTACTGCTGCAGCTAATGCCTATTTAACTGCTGGGGCTGGGGAAGGGGAGAGGAAGGAGACACTGTGTATATAGATATCATGTTGGATCTGGTGTCAGAAAAACCTGGATTTGAATCCTGCCTCTGACACTAGCCATATGGACCTGAACAAGTCATTTCACATCTCCAAGACTCATTTTCTTCATCTGTAAAATGAAGGCATTGGACTAGAAGAGACCTAATTAATGTCCTTCCTAGATCTTGATCTAGGGTGTTATTTTCTCTCTGTTCTACTTGAAGTAGCTCAGCAACAGTTAGCCCCCTCTTCCTTTCATGTAAAGAGGGCCATGGAGACCACCTGCTTGTTTACCTAGCATCTGTGAAAGAACATGTCTGCTAATGATTCTGTTTGAGAGCTCAAGCCTGGTACACAGACTCTAGAAATGGAGTCAATTACCTGAGTGCTGAGGACAACAGAGAGACCTGGAAAATGCCTTGAAGGGATGTTCCCATGCAGCTTAATGCCAGATACCCCCTTGATCTACTTCCCAAAGGCAGCGTTGCTCTCTACAGGCAAAGTGTGGCCCTATCAGTCAGCTTTCCTCCAAGTCACAGAGCTTAGAAGACTTCCAAAAGCCTTCCTCCACCCCAAAAAATGAGCACCACCATCCTCCCCATAGGTGACTCTTTCCAGAACTCAGGTTTTCAAAAATGGATGTAGCTTAGGAGGAAGAGGAAGAGGATAAGAATGGAAGAAGGAAAAGGAGGAGAAGGGGAAGGAGGATGGAGAGGAAGAGGAGGAAGAATAA
The DNA here is from genome assembly GCF_028372415.1 of Notamacropus eugenii. Classification (NCBI taxonomy): domain Eukaryota; kingdom Metazoa; phylum Chordata; class Mammalia; order Diprotodontia; family Macropodidae; genus Notamacropus; species Notamacropus eugenii. The sequence goes on from NC_092874.1 coordinate 433,063,913, forward strand.
GGAGGAGAAAGGGAGGAAAGAGAAGAGAAGGAGAAGGAGAAGAAGAAGGGAAGAGGAGAAAAAGGAGGAAGAGGAAAAGAAGGAAAGGGGAGGAAGGGAAGGAGGAAAAAGAGGAGGAGGAGAAGAAAAGGAAGAGGAGGGAAAAGGAGGAGGAAGAGGGGGAAGGAAAGGAGAAAAACTGAAGCAAGGAGGAAGTAGAGGAAAAGAAGGAGGATGAGGAGGAGAATAATCCAGGACTATGTCCTTGTTTCTCAGATTTATTTCTAGTAGTGGCCTATGTCCTTGTTTCTCAGATTTATTTCTAGTGGTGGCAGTGGACATAGCAAGGGATTTACAGCCAGTGGAGCCGTGTCCAAATCCCAGCTTCACCACTTACTACACCTGTAATGATGAACCAATTATTTCCCCTCTCTGGGTGTCATGCAAAATAAGATTGTCTCTGAGGTCCTATTCAGTTCTGCATTTATGATCCTTTGACCTGGCTTCAAATGCTGACTCTGATACTTACTTTTTTACAGTCTATCTCAGTTTCCTCATCATGAAATAGGGATAATAATAACACCTACCTCTCAGGTTGTGATGAGGTAATATTTGGAAAGTTCTTCACTAGCTTTAAAGTACAATACAAACGCTAGCTATTATTATCAAACAGCCCACCCAAACTCGCAGATAACAAAAGGCAAAGCGAGGATCGAAACCCATTGTCTTCTGTCTCCAAATCCATTGCTCTTTCACTACAATAAATGTTTATCGCCTGACCAAAGAGCTCCCATTTATATGGCATTTGAAGGCTTGCAAAGTGTTTTACACGTTATCTCACTGGGTCTTCAGACAGCCCTGGGATGTGCTATTATTCCCATTCTCCTGATGAAGAAACAGAGGCTGGGAGAGGTTAAGTGACTGACCTAAGGTCACACAGCTAGGAAGCGTCTGTGTCAGATCTTTCTTAGTCCTATTAGCTAGCCAGCTTAGTCTTATTAGCATCTATTCCCTATGCTGCTGAGCTGCCCGTTATTTCATCTGATGCTTTTTTTTATCCAGAGGCTAGCTATTAGAGGCACTGAAAACACGTCCAGATCTTCAACAGAGTCAACATCCCTACTCCCAGCTTTGACAGAAGTGACGGTGACTGAATCAAAGCAGAGGAACTCTGCTAGAGTTCATTAATTTTTAGTTCGGGCGGTGGTAGTTTATTGCCGCCACCAGGGGGCAGCAGGAACACCCAAAAGGAAGTCATTAACGTTCCATTATTCGATGAAGGGCAACAAAAATAAAACAAAAAAACAGCATTTGGGGACAAGACAAGAAGGAAAGATGGAGATAGCCAAAACGAGACAAGAAGAAATACCTAAGATAACTGGATCTGTGACCAAAAAAATAAAAGGATGGAAAGAAACCATGGGGGCAGAGGTCATGACTCATGTCTCTTTGTAACTCTTACAGTGCCTAGCATGGTGCTTTGCCCGTGGTTGGATGGATAAGACCTGTTGCCTCCACTGCTACTGGCAGGGAGATGAGGTAGAACTGGACCAAAGAGGAAATATACAGTTGACATCCTTTAAATTGCCTGTTCTGGGACAAAGCCCTAAATGTCCCACCCTAGTTATGGCACTAAAAAGAACCTTCCCAACCAAAATGATCCTTTTCTTCCATATGCCATATTAACTGAGCCAAGAATGTCTGAAATGGTGCCAAGTCATTTCGAGAGTCATTGGCCTTCTCCCCTAAATCAGCCATTTAAAAGACAGATATTCCTGGGAAGGGTAAGATTCTAAGCTACCAACAGAGTATGACCGAATGTGCCAGATTACTCTTCTCCCTTCCCAGAAGGTGCCTGTTAGAATGAGAAGGGGTAAAAGGTGACATGTAAGAGCTCTAGCAGGAGTGAAAGGTACATTGTCATCAAAGGACCTTGGGGGTTCCCTTTGCCATTCTGCTCCTGGCTACTTGTACAAAAAATAAACACCTTGGAAAGTACAATCAGGCAGATATATCCCTACAGCAAAATTTTTACATTGTCTTCCATTTTGTCCGATTACTAGGATTTGCTCACAACCAAGGTGCCATGTGCGTGTATGTCAGTCTCTCTCCTGGTCCTCACCCACACAGATGTGGCTAAGAATCCCCGAATCCCTGTGAAACTCTCTAGGACAGGCAAGGCAAGTAGACCCAGACTAGGATCCAACAACCCAAGGTAACCCTTCATTAGAGGGTGGGAAGGAAGTTGCCACAGGGAGGGAAAAGGACCCCCTGGTGAATTTCTATGTCCACAATGAAGCTCCCCCTGTTGAGCAATAATCCCTAGGCTGGGCCTTCATACTAGAGCTGCACACAGCTTTTGGGTTCCCAGCTGCCTCTGTGTGGGCGGCTCAAACACAGGACGAACAATGCTTCATCCCCATCATGCGGTTTCGAGTTGTCTCTCAGACAAGCCTCCCAGACAAGCAGGCACATATGCACACCAGGAGTATCTCTAAACACATAGAAACAGGAGGCCCTGCTTCTGTTGGGGAAGACATTGGTGACGACAGTGCTCTGCGTTTGCACAAGAGATGTGTTCCTGAAAATCTGTAAGAAAGATTGCTTAAAAAAAAAACTAAAGTGGAGGGGTGGAGGGAAGGAGACAAAATTTCACAGTTTGTGGAGCCTTGCTGAGAATCGCTTTTCCAAAGGGACTAATCGTTTTAGTAGTGAAAAAAAAACTCACTAATCTGCTTGAGGACAGATTTCTTAGAGCACCTTGAAAACACCCTCAGGAAGGAACCTGTTTATGGGGAAACACAACCTGTGAATGAGTGTTGAGATGCTATTCTAGAAATCCAAGCCTCTCTACTGCCTTCCCTCTACCCCCAAAAGAATCCATATTCAAAAGATGTCACTAGTTTATATTATAAAGGTGGTCACATCAGCAAGGATGAGGTAGCTAATGGGGGAAGCACATGACATGCTGACAAATACTCATCTCCCACTTCCAAATCTTTCCACAGGCTCTCAGTTCCCCATGCAAGGAATGCACTTCCTACTCACCTCTCTACTGCTTAGAATCCTTAGTTCTTCTGAGGGCTCAGGTCATGGTCCATCCCCTCCAAGAGGTCTTTGCTGATTCCATAGGAGTGAGTGCTCTCCAAAACCACCATCACCCATGTTACTTTGTATTATTGATTTTTATTTAATTATGTATTCTTTTTTTGGTATTATTTGTATATCCCTGTCTAGTCTTTGCAGCCCCCCTCCCAGTAGAATGTAAGTTCCCTGAAGGTGTGGACTGGTTTTTGTTTTTTTTTTTTTTGTCTTTGCATTTCTAGATTCTAACACAGTTCTTGGCCCATTTAATAAATGCATTCTGAATTGAATTGAGAGAAAGTAACACATCATTCATAATGAACTATGGAATTAAGTCAAAGCAAGTGCCTAACCTGATAAAATTCTGGACTTGGAATCTTGGCTGACTCAGGCAATACTGTGGGATATATTATAATCATCGAGTAACAGAGTCAGAACTAGGAATAAGCAGAGTAGGCAGCTGCCTAGCAGATTAACGCATGAAGGACATAATGAAAGACACTATTAAATATTACTTTGTGCAGATGCAAAGCTTTTTAAAGCCAAAATATTTTTTTATTCTTCATGACGTATAAGCATTTATTTTGAGAGTTTCGTGGAAACGAGATGTAGAGCCAAAGGACTGGGCTCCAATCCCAACTCTTCTTATCAGCTATGTCATGGGGCACATCGCTCAATAACTCTGGGCCTCAGTTTTCCCATCTGTAAAAATGATGAAGTTGGTGTTGAATCAGTGGTGTCAAACTCAAATAGAAGCATATGCCTGCAGCAGCAAACTGACTGAGAAAACCACAAATCCAAATTGTCTATGTTGTATTGTATTTTGACTTGTTCAGTTAAGCATTTCCCAGTTACATTTTAATCTGGTTTGGGCTACACTTGGAAGTTTTGCAGGCCTCTAATACCTCTGATCTAAATGATCTTGAAGTTCATTTTTAGCTCTGAAGCCTATCCCCCCATTTCCCACCAAGAGACCGCTATTTCAGTGAAAGCTCAAAGACTTGGGAACGCAGAAGATTCCACTTTCAAACCTTCCCTAGTAGCCCAAAAATGCCTGTCTACTTAACGTAACCATAGATGTTGCTGAATGAACAGCAACCACAGCCTGCTGTATTCTGAAGGGATAGAATCACTTAATACTACTTTCTCCATTCCCAGCCCAGGTTCTAAAATTCATGGAACTGGGAGAAAAGTAGGGAACCATTTGGCTGAGGAAACATTTTAGTGGGGAGTCTCTTGGTTACACTGAACGAAGTTCACTTTCTGTGCATACATGTCCTGATGTATTATACGCCTGTGAGGGAGCTAAGGGAAATTTTAAACAGTATTGGTTTCAATAACACTTTCCATTTTACAAAGTTATTTCTTCACAACAACCTTGTAAAATTAGGAAATCCAAAAATTATTATTCTCATTTTACAGATGAGAAACTGAGGATCAGAGGTTATCCGCAGAAGCAATGTTAACACTTGAGTTAGTCGTTGTGTTATTAAATGGGAAGAGATTGCCAAAGCTAGTAAAACTATCAATAATGATAGATAAATAATTATGGCAAAAACAATAATTCCTATTTATATAATAATGGCAAATATTTATGTAGCACCTACTATTATACTTCCAGGCTCTGCACTAAGAACATTACAGTTATTATCTTATTTGATCTGCACAACAACTCTGGGAGGTAAGCGATACTATTATCCCCATTTTACAGATGAGAAAACTGAGACAGAGAACATTTAAGTGACTTGTCTAGGATCACACAGCTAGTAAATGACCGAAGCTGGATTTGAACTCAGGTCTTCCTGACTCCACCCATTGTGCCACTCTATCTACTGTGTCATCTAATTGCCCCATCTAAAGTCTATAAAGAACTTTCCTCACAACATCCTTAAAAGGTAGATACTGAAAGCATTTTTGTACTCATTTTGCACATTAGTCTGAGACTTGGTGAGGTTAAGCAAATTTTCCAAGGTCAAGAAGGTGGTAAGTATCGGTGTTAATGTCCAATTTCAGGTCCTTCTTTTCTTCTGTAACACATTACCATATTGATCACCAGGAGTAGTAGAAGAAGCAGTAATTCTATTTATTGTAAGTAATTGTATTCATTGGGGGGAAAGGGCCTAGTAAATAGCAATAATAATAAAAGATATTAGTGCTATTAGCAGGAGGGGACTCCAGATTAGCTATTCCAAATTCAAAATATTCTGTAAATTCACATCCATTCAAAACTGCAGCATATAAGCCCCCATCAATAGGTTTCTTTTTTCTCTATCAACCAGAGGAAATAAGTAGTTCAAAGTAAAGATAGTTAATAAAACACCATAACAAAAAGGTCACAGTAAAACATTTTCCCATAAACCTGAAGCATATTTTAGAAATGCACCTGAGAAGTGCACACATAAGGAACAAATACAACCACATACATGGAGGGGGTAACTTACTCCTCTAACTCTACATTGTCTAGTGATCTCATGGTGACTGTTAAGCACATATTCTTAGCAGCTCAGTGTGGTTGTTTTAATTCTACTAAGAGCTACGCCCTGCCACTTCAGAACCAGGGGGATCCCAAGACCCATTTAGGGGGTCAACAAGGTCAAAATTATTTCTATAATAATATCAAAATGTTATTTGCCTATTAAAATGGTTCTCTCTTTCCCAACTACAAACCTCTGAGAGGTTGGATTTTCTTCAAATACTTCAACCAAAACTATAACATGTAAGATTGAATGCAGAAGCAGATTTGAGAAACCAAGTCTCTTCCATTTGAGTTAATAAACATTAGAGTTGGAAAATATGCAAAACAATGTCACTCTTGTCACTACATTTTTTAACTTTGGAAAATACTTTCCATTAAAAAATATATTATTTATGTTAACATGTAATGAGTTTATTTTTAAGTATTAATAAATATTTTTAAATATATCAATTTTATTACCACTACAGTAAATAGTGATAGAGGTAACACAAATAAACAAAAGCTTTTTGAGGTGCTCAAAGTTAAAACTGTAAAGGAGTCCTGAAGCCAAAGAGTTGGAGAGTGGGTGCTAAAGCAATGTGCTTAGAACCTTCTCCAGATGAGAAAAGGTGCCACTCTTTAGTCATAACTCATAACCACTACACCCTGCTAACAAAGCCAAATAGTGTCCTGAGCTAAGATCTCTTTTCTTTTCAACCCTTATCTGAGTGACGATAGAAGCTCCCTATTCTAATTGAGCATTAGACCTTTCCCAGATCTTTTTTGGTTTACCAAGATATGAATTTCATCTAGAACAAAAAGTACGTTAAGAAGCATGATCACTGTTCCCCAGAGGGAGCTGGGTGGTACAGTGGACAGAACCCTGGGATTACTGTCAATCAAGTCAGAAAGACCTCAGTTCAAATCCCACTTCAGATGCATACCACCTATGTGGCCCTGGTCAAGTCACTTAACATCTATCTGCTTCAATTTCCTCAACTGTAAGATGCGGATTTTTATAGCACCTACCTCTTGGGCTGCTATGAGGATTAAAAAGGGCACAGTGCTTGCACATAGTGGGTGCTTATTAAATGTTTGTCTCCTTTCACTCATCTAGCCTGTATTCTTACCTTTATCATACATACCATCTACGGTCCTGTTACTTCGGCACAATATTTTAGCCAATAAAAAAGCTTACTTTTCCAGAAATTACAATTCATATTTACATGTAATCTACCCTTTGACACTTAGAGGTCTATAAAGTATCTAATCAAAACAATCCTATAGCATAGGTAATACAAGCATTAACCCTCAATTCTATTCAACTCAATCCCATAAATATATATTAATAATATGTTAAGTGTAATGTACAAAAAAAAAAAAAGATCTCTTACCCTCAAGGAGCTGACCTTCTGAGATTCTTCCAGATGAGGAAACTTGTCCAGAGACACACAGACAATAGGTATAGGTCAGGTCTTCTGACTCCAGGTTCAGTGACCTTTCCCTAAAAGCCCTGCTACCTCTCTGGGGCCACCTTGGTGGGTCTGAACTCAGCCTCTAATGCTAGCTGTGTGACCACGACCTTTACATCTCTCTGAGCCTTGGTTTCCTTGAGTATTAAATGGGGATAAGATTACTTGTACATCTTACCTCATGGGGCTATTGCAAGGCCGAAATAAGATAACACATATTAACACTTTGGCAAACCTTCCAAGTGTTAGTAAATGTCAGCTAATATTATTACCTCAAACTAATAACAATTGCCACTTATCTGGTACTTTATAGACACACTATCTTCTTTGATGCTCACCACCACGGTGTGAGATCAAGAGCATAATTATTTTTCCCATTTTGCGTATGAGAAAACTAAACCTCTAAATGAACTTCCTAACAAATGAGTGGCCATGTCCGAATTGGAACCCATATCTTCTGGTCTAAAGTCAAGTATTCCTTGCACCACCCCCAAAACCAGCCCCTTTCCTTTATGCCTGCCACAGTTCAAAGAACAAGTGTGTGACTGTCAGGTATGTGCTTAAAAAAGAAGTGTGTTAACGTCACATCACGTCTCCACTCCAATATTTCAAATGGGTTTCTTAGGAGTGCTACCATTACCTCAGCATAGATCACTCCAAAATGACTGATAGAGGCCTGCTGGGGTCATATTCACCCACCTTCAACAGCTTTTTTAAAAACGTTATCACTATGCACTGTGCTGACAGGCTTTCTTTTGGGGACCACTCTTATTCAGGCAGACTTGTTCACTCAAATTGCTTGTAGAAATTCACTGCCTAACTCATTCAGTTTACATCCTTCAGGCCCCCTAGCAACATTTCCCTTTCCAATAACCAACTTGGGACCACTCAAAGACCTAGAACAATGTAGGGCAGAGTTTGCCAAAAGTCCAAACCAGGACAAGGCAACTCAGCAATGTTTTAAAATGGCAACCCCATGTGTTAAGGAAACTTTGAGCTCCTGTAATACCCATGACTTGGCTTATCACAAAATTAAAACCAACATGCCATGAACAGTAAGTTTTTCTAGCATCAAAAACATTGCATGTGCATGTATAAAAAAAAACTATTTAAAAGGGCCCCTCAATATATCTCCCTTCCCAAGTATTTCACCAAGAGCAGCTGTCAAGCTTGCCTACCCTTAGTTCTGTCAAAGATTCAACTCCTCAACAAATGGTTGTTGACACTGGCTACCAAAAACCTAGAACTGAGGTGCAAGTTCTGCTGTCTTCTGACCTGTTCAGGAACTGGGGATGAGAAAAAAAGACTTCAGATTAGATGTAAAAATTGGTCAAGTTTTCAAAAGGCTGACACATGGAGGAAGGGTTAGACTTGTTCTGTTCAGCTCCATTAGACAGATCCAGTAAAATGTAATCTCCCTGAGAAGAGGGATTATTAAACTAGGAGGAAAGGGTGGGTTTGGCAAAGAGCATAGGCTTAATATAAGAAGTTTCTCCTAACAATCAGAATTATGAAAGAATGGAATGGGCTGCCTGGGGAAGTTGTGGATTCCTCAGCCCTGAAGATCCACAAAGCAAAGACTACAGATACTGGGCAGGTGCTTTCTGAGGCGTGCGTTGGACCAGATGGCTACTGTGAGATCTTGTGACTTCATCCACAATATGGGTTCAGCAGAACATTTTTGGAAGTGGGAAAGGCGAACAAACTGAAACAAGACGTTGTTGTTGATGATGAGGATGATGAGGATGATGACGATGATGATAATGATGATGTTCAGTTGTTTCTGATTCTTTGCGACCCCTTTTGGGGTTTTCTTGGCAAAGATACTGGAGTGGTTTGCCATTTCCTTCTCCAGTTCATTTCACAAATGAGAAAACTGAGGCAAAAAGAATTAAGTGATTTTTGCTCAGGGTCCTGCAGCTAGAAAGTGTCTGAGGTCACATTGGAACTCAGGTCCCTCAGGCTCCAAGCCCAGTGCTCTATTCACTTTACCATGTAACTGCTCAGAGCAGGACAATGAGGAGGTAAAAGGACTGGTAACCATGTCATCCATAGATTGGTTAAAGAAACTGGTGACATTTATTTAGCTTTATTTATTATCTTTGGGCAAGATAATAGCTACCTTCCAGTGTTTAAAGGGTTGTCAGGTGGAAAATAATGGATTTTTTCTGCTTAATTCCCCAAGGGAAAATTAGGAGCAATGAGTGGAAGAACCAGAAAAGCAAATCTGGCCTTGATGTAAAGATGTATTTCCTAATAACTCAAGGTATTCAAAAGCAGAATCAGCATCCTTGGGAATCATTGGGTATTGGAGGTCTTCAGAGCCTGGATGATCACTGGTCAAGAATGTTTTAGAGGGGATTCTTGGTCAAGCCTGGCTCAGACTCAGAGGGGTCTCTCTCTCTCTGGAGTCCCTTAGATTCTGGGAACCACTTAACTAAATCCCTTAGGATATATTCTATAAAAAAAAAAACCAGAGGTGAAAACAACCTCCTCACCATCTATTTCCAGCTACTCCACATTCTCAACTGCACTTCCATAGGGAAATTGCTTTTTACCTGCTTATAGTTTTGATATTTGCTAGCTATGTAACCCTGTGCAAATCACTTGATCTCTAAGTTTCAAATACTCTGCTATAAAATGGAGATAATAATAGCTACACTGTCTACTTCATAAGACTGTTTTGAGGAAAACATTCTCCAAATCTTGCAGTGCTAAAGAAATGTGAGCTATTACATTTATCAATCAATAATCTATCAATGACAATTCAATCAATAGTAGTCAATGAATGCTTATTAAACACCTACTATGCACATACCAGGCACTGTATTAAGCACTAAGGATGCAAAGAACAGCAAAAGACAGCCCCTGCCCTTAAGGAGCTCTGCATAAAAAAGAAGTTGAAAAATGGGGTAAGGGGAAGCAGATTGGGGTGGGGGAAATGTTGAAGTCCTGAAGCCAAGTGGAAGGATGGAAAGTCCCACAGGCAAGAAGAAAGGATAAGTTTCACAGCTGATTCCATCTTGCATGAAGAAAGGTTACTGGAGGCAATGATGAAGTCCAGGAGAGCAGCCAGGTGGGAAATGATCAGGTGGCTGCCCTGGGCCCTCTCCTTAAATGGAGGACCTGGGAGGGATTCTCAGATGACCACCTTCCACACGTTTCTACCAGAAGGAGAGTGGGATGCCAGGGACAAGGACTACTTGGAGGAGTCATGAATTTCAAAATTAATTCCATCTTGCAGAGAGATGAATATCATCTTGAGCTACAGCAGCTGTGTATGACCAGCCTTTTATATATATATATATGTAACAATAATGCTATATGTTCTAAAAGATCAAAAATACTTTGTCTCCTAGTGTTTACTCTTCTATATAAAAACCCCAACACTTTACTTTCCTTATTTATCACATGAGGGTGGTGGCACAATATTGGACCGGAGGAAAAATCCCTGTTCTAAGGTTCCCTTCCAGTTCTGACATTTAATGAGTATATGGATATTATAGAACCAATGATTCAAAGTTAAAGCCCACTTTTGACTATGCGTCAATCAACAGAGAATAGCACTGATGAAATCAAATACACTGGAGAACACCAAAACCCATGATAGCCAATAGTTACAATCACCTCAAGCCTGATCCAAACTTTTTCTGGAATAAGCCACAAGCAGTCAAACGAACTGAGCACTATGCTCTATAAATCTTAGCTGTCATTATTATTATTTTCATCATCATCATCATCATCAGATACCACCTGAGCCCTCAAGGAGCTTACCATTCAGTTGATAACACACAACATTTATAGAATGCTTTAAGGTTTGCAAGGCACGTTACATACAATGTTTCATTTGAGCCTTTTGAGGTAGGTAATAACAGATATTATTACCTCCACTTTACAAATGATGAAACTAGGGCAAACAGGAGTTAAGTGATTTCTCCAAGCTAGTAAGTATCTGAGACCGGATTTGAACTTAGGTTTTCTTGACTCCAGGCCCAGGACTCTATCATCTCCACCACCTAGTTGCCCCCAATGCATTCCTTTATTGCTGATCCATTGAAAACCAGCACCTGGATAATCAAGATTGAGCTGTACTGCACTGGTTTTCAATTCTGATATTTGGAAGGCTCAGGAAGAAATTGATTCCTCAGCCACTGAGGAAAGAAAAACAAAAATCTCCACTGTATCATTCTCTGAATTCCTACCTTTCTTCAAGGCTCAGCTCAAGTGCCTTTCCTCATCTGCACAGTTGCTGGTGTCTCTCACAAAAAAAAATATTACATTTGTTTTTGTATATTTTATATATAAAGTTATCTCCTCAACCCCAGGAGAATATAAGCTGCTTGAAGTAAGAGCACGTCTCACTTTTGTCTCTGTAGTCCTAGGCCTAACACAGTGCCTGGCACATGATAGATGCTTTATAAATGTGCAAGAAATTTAATTAAATTAGACAGCAGTTGTGTGAGCATAGGCATCTATTTAGCAGCTAGATGATAAGGATGCTTTACTTTACCTTCCCAATGCTATTGCCCCCCAAATTGGTCCTTTTTCTTTATACACAAATAGATAAAGATCATTAAAACACAAAGGTAAATGCTCCCCACAAACTTAGAAATATGGAACTTGAAAAACCAGATGTTTATTAAAATAATTTTAAGCAAATATTTGGTGTCCTTAGTCAGCCCTCATGTCAGTTGCAAAGGCAATTTTTAAAGACATTCTGAAATCTTATAATAATTCACAGGTGTACAGTTTCAGGGGAGTGCAGAGATAATCTAGTCTAATCTATGAAGAAACTGAGGCCCAGAGAGTTAAATGACTTATCTATGGTCACACAACTAGTGTCAGAAGTAGGATCCGAACATGATTCTTCTTACTCTAGAGCCAATATTCTTTCTACTATGCAATGTTTCTCTGTCTCAAGATATTTTTTAAATGGAATTATATTTTTATTTATTTTTAATGAAGTCATGCAAAACATGTATCCATATCAGCCATGTTGTATGTGGGGAGCAATAATATAAAACATAATGATCTTTTTAAGGAAATACCCCAAGACCACCTCCCTGACTCAAGAGCATTCTGGAACCATTTTGAACTGGCTGGTTCCAGCTGACTGTTAAATTTTCAGTGTGAATATTCACACCTAAGAAATCAACAAACCCTACAAATCAGGGCTTGGTTAGTTGTCTTGTGAATTGACTTTAGACTTCAAAAATGATGGAGAAAATGTTAATAATACAAATTAAACTTAGAAGTGTGTCCTGAATTAGTTTTTTCAGAGAGCCAATTATTAAAGATTTAGCAGCACAAATTTCAACACTTACCCCTGCCACACACACATACACACACACATTGGTCAATGGTAGATGCCCAGATCCCTTTTCCTCCACAACTAACAACAAAATATAGTGGATCTAAATTCAAAAGGCCATGCTGTTAATTTAGTTGTTTTGAAAGCCTGCTTGACTTAAGACTTTCTTAAAATCACAGCTTTCAAAAACTAGGTGTTAAAACTCTTCTGTCTCCATCTGTCTGCCATACAGTTGAGAACAGAACAACAAAATCGTGCTAGGATGGGTGCTGAATGTCTACTTCTCATCTGCAACATTCATATGAGGCATAAATGGCACCTGTTAACCCAACACTTTGACAGAAGCTTAATTGAAGTAGCAGCAGATTCCACCCCACTCCTCAACAACCATCATTTAGCACCTTGAACACTTTTTAATTAAGAGTCAGCACTTGCCCTGAGTAGGCACCTGGAAGACGTCACATCTGCATCTAATTTCTCAAAGAATATTTCACTATAACCAATTATCAATAATGACCAGGATGTTCAATGAGCCTGGACACATTTCTAATGAATACTAATCCTGGAATTCTGGGAAATTCTGCCAGCCATAGAAAGATGTTAGTCTTCAGGCTTGATAAATATTAGTCTGTGAGTCAATTAGCATTTATTAAGTGCCTACTATGTGCTAGGCATGTGCTAAGCGGTGCATTAATACATCAATGTTGTAAATTTGGAAAAAATCAAACAGTTGGTATTCAACACACGATGTGCTCTGCAGCTTCAGTTTGCATAAGTGTCTGGAGGTATGGTGAGACAACATAAGAGGCATTGAGCCAAATTCTCTAGTCCAATGCCCAGCAGTCTTTCTATAGGAACAACAACCCTAACTGAGATGACTCTAAAGCCCTGAAGATTGAAGCATAACAATAAACCCAATCCTTCAGGAGGACCACAACCTATATGCCAATTGACAGATGCAGGATAGAGTACTTGTGCCTAAAGACTGCTCAGAACAAAAACACATATAGAGTGAGGAATTGAACCACAGAGCAGAAGAGTCTTGTTCCTACAATAAAAAAATATGAGTCACTGACATTCTTGCTCTCCTTCTCTAAATACTACTCTTCTTGAGATAAAAATCAAAACTTACCTCTTCCTTGAAATTTTTACTCACCCAGCCAATCCACATTTTCCTACTCTGGATTCCTATAGTACTTCTTGTCATAAGCACTCTTTGGGACTCATAGCCTGCCTTATATTTTTATTGAGCTATTTCATGTATATAACATGTCCTTGACATGATTTAAGGTCTTTGAAGACAGGTGCCATGCTTTCTCTTAGCCCTACAAAGTGCTGGAAAACAGTAGGTGCTCAACAGACTTGTTGAAATGAATGGAGCTGCCAATGTGTGACATACCATAGTTGTCTTTAAATGCCTTCCCTATTCTATTCCTAATTTGCCTCTGCACCATTCACCACTCCACCTTGTACCAGAGGGTCATTTCCTGAGAATGGCCCCTTCAGGGCCCTTTTTACATCATGGTGGGGGAAAAAAAGAAAAAAATAAGACTAAGAAATAAGCTTGACACTTACACTGACAGCTCCCCACAAGGGCCACAATGAGTAACAAGCATTCTCACATTCTCCATATCTCATTCCAACACCAACATCAGTCATTCCTACAGAATCTCTATCCCAAAAGGAAGGGGGGAGCAAAACAAACTAATAATAAGGCAAAACACATGTAGAAAAAGTAGCAAAGGATGATATGAATACAAGAAATCCCATTCAGGAATGATGGCTCTGGAGTCTCCTCCAGTTCAGGGTTCTGTCAACAACAGAAACACCAAGGGACAAGTTGTGGGAAGGCTTGACTGTTCTTTCTGTCATCAGCCTTAGTGTCTTGAGGATGTGCTCTAAGCATCCCAACACTTCCTTGAGATAACCAGTCAGAGATCTCTGACTGATTAATTTTATTTTCTTGAATCTCTTTTCTCAATGGCATATATCCAGCTAAAACATTCCCCCAAGTTCATTATCTGCTATAGAAAGTAGGACTTCCTATTATTTTTCTACATTTACTTAGTTTAAGCTTCTAGGGTTCTCCCTTATGATCTGGAATTTGGAGAACAAATTTAATTCATCACATTTCCTAGTTTTAGACCCATGTCAAATTCCCTCCCAACAACCTGGTAACCTTTCCAGGCTTAAGCACGTACCTTCCCCCTCCATTCCCGCCCCTTCTCATTCCATAACAAGCCGAGTTCACACAATCTCCTATGCAAGAAACATGCCCAGTTAGGGATAGGGGGATGGGGGGAGGGGACGGTGGGGGGCAGGGTGAATGATTAGCCCGAGTGGCCTCAGCATTAGAAGTGAGGACGAGACCCAGGATCAGCACCAGGGACAGCAGCTAGGCAGCTGGGCAGGGGTGGGGCGGGGATAGGTCAGCTCTGTTGGCCGAGTAGTGGGAGTAGGGGCCCACCTACCAGTCTGTGTGTGGTTCATCGATGACCAGGAGCAGCTTGGACTTCCTAGAGGCGGCGGGAGTGCTGGAGGGGGCGTCCACCAGCCCCGCCGAGGCGGCAGTCTGCTTCACAGCGTTGGACAGGGAGCTGAAGAAACTGCTGCTCACGGACTGCACCGGGGCTGCGGGATGAGCCTGAGGCGGGGCCGGCTGCGGCGTGGGCTGCACCTGAGGCTGCGGTGGCCTTCGTTCAGGGGCCGGGGAGCCGGCGGCCAGCGGCCCAGCGGGGCCCGAAGCCGAGCCGGGGGGAGGCGGCGGCGGCTGCTGTGGCTCGGGCCGCTGCAGGTCGGTCATGTAGCCATTGGGTAGGTTGGCGATGAAGCTACTGTCGGAGAGGCGGCGCCGCAAGAAGTTCATCATCTGGCCGGAGGAGAGGACGCGCTGAGCTCGGCAGAGAGCAACGGACACGGGCGGTGGGACGTGGATCAGCGGCAGGGGGACAGAGAGCGAGCCCGGGCGCAGCTGTGGGAGCACAGGCAGCCGGCAGGCAGGGCGCACTAGCTGGTCTCTAGCCGGGCAGAGAAGAGGGGCAGCCGCCCGCTCTCACTACCCCGAGGGCGACGCTGCTGGGCAGCGCTGGGAGAGGCGCGCTGGCTGCTGCTGCTGCTGCTGCGGCTGCTGCTGCTACGGCTGTGGTTGAGGCTGCTGCTGCTGCTCCGACGCCCGCCCCAGCTCCCCCAGTCAGCCAGCTGGCAGGACAGCAGCCACCGAATGGAGCGATGAATGTGCAGCAAGAGTGGGGGGCGGGAACAGCGGCTGCCTGGGGAGGGCTGCAGGGGCTGGAGCTACAGGCTCCTCCCCTGCCCGCCCAGCCTCAAGCACCGCCCAGCCCCGCGCCAGCCGCAGAGCGCATCCCCGATCGCCCCTCTGCAGCTTAACGGTCTCGCTTACTTTGCCCCGCTCCATCCCCACCTCGCCACACTGTGCTCTAGAGCAGTCAGCCCCGCACCAGCCAGGGCCTGAGGGGAGCCAGAGACCTTCCTGGGGCTAAGGGACGGAGCTAATCGATTCCCACCCTACAGTCCATTGCCCACATCCTGCATCACTCCGGGACCCCCAGCCTGGGTAGAAGATAAAGCTGCTCCCAAAGTTCACTGGAGCCCAAGCGGTGGGCTTGGGGTTTGGTCCTAGCCTAGTATGGCTTAGAAGAGGCCTGATCTTTCAGCTTATGTACAGCACCAACCCCTCCCCCTACTAGAAACACCAACACCACACTCAAGGAAAAAGACTTTGACATTACAGATAGAATCTGTCTATAGGGATGTCTAAAAGCCCCCCCTTTATCCTTTTCTCATTCAGGCTTTTTCTTGTCATTAACATTCAGGACTGAACCTTCTGTCATTATAGGTGAAAATGGTGATCTCTTGAAAATCCTCCATGTATTTAAAAAAAATTGTTTTTGTTTTAGCTCATTGGCCATGGATTGTTAATGAGGCACTTGTCCAAAATCCTGGCAAGCAGCCACAGCTGGCTGGCCCATCCTGCAGCCAGTCACCAGAGAGGAGATAGCTTGGGGAAGCCTGAGGAAGTCTGAGGAAGACACTGAGGCCAACAGGCAGCCTGCCTGGGATCCTGTATCCTAAATAATGATAAACACCAAGTAGGAAACTAGGGTCTTTACACTCAAGGAGACCAGGCCTGTAGGCAAGAAACTATCAGT
Source organism: Notamacropus eugenii (assembly GCF_028372415.1). NCBI lineage: Eukaryota > Metazoa > Chordata > Mammalia > Diprotodontia > Macropodidae > Notamacropus > Notamacropus eugenii. The sequence continues at coordinate 433,080,383 of NC_092874.1, forward strand.
CAAACAGAGAATCCCTGCCAAAGTTCTGTCTTGAGGCTTCTTATCTCTGTTCCCTCTCTCTCTCTCTCTCTCTCTCTCTCTCTCTCTCTCTCTCTCTCTCTCTCTCTCTCTCTCTCCAACCATTCCTCACTCTCTCTTTCTCTCCCTCTGTGTCTGTCAGTCTTTCTCTCTTCATTGACTTGATGATCTCAGCTTCTATGAGTTTTAGATTCTTGGCTGCCCGTCTCCCTCCTACTGTAACCTCTCGTACCACAGGGCATGCTTTCCTCTCCCCTACACTTGCCAACACCCTTTTATTTGTATTGTCATCCTCTTATTAGGATGTAAGCTCCTTGAAGGCAAGAATTGTTATGTTTGCTTTTATTTGTGTACTCTGGGTTCAGCACTGAGTTTATATATTGTAGGTCAATGGGGTGTTAAGGAGTGTTCAGGGAAGATTAGCACCTTTGGTGTGAGGGCTATTGAGTCCTTTTCAGGACTGTTCATCCACCTTTGGTGTTCAGCTGGTCACCCAACTCTCCCCTATGGCTCTAAGAAGCTGTAGCATTGGCAATGTCCACACCCCATTAAAACTGTCCAGCAGACAAGCTAAACCAGGTTTGAGGGTAACTAGCAGGTGTCAAAGCCCATAGGTCAGTTGGGTGAATGTCTTCCCCAGGCATGTGAAGACATGGGCAGGATGGGCAGATGAGAACAATTTGTTCCAGTGGCCATGAATGTGTCTAGAGCAGGCAGACATCAAAGAAGCCAAAATCATCCACTATATCCTGGGCCATTGTCAGTCATCCTGACTCTTGTCTTGCCGCAGGACTTGGATGACTCTGGAAGAGATAGTGAGGCTGATGACTCTGTGCAACTCTGCCTCACCTAAATACAATTCACTCACAAGCCAAGGCATCACCCATGATGCCATTGGTCCTCTTCAAAAAAAAAAAAAACCCAACAATAACCAAGGTTCGACAGTGTTGCTTTATCTATCTGCCCATCTGCTACCTTGAAAAGATTTCTTTCATTTTGGGGAAGAGGGACTAGTCACTTAACCTTTCTGGTCTCAGGTTCTTCATCTATAAAATAAGGTTGGACTAAATGACCTTTAACTTTCTTTCCAGCTCTGAATCTATGATGTTATGTTTATCTCCATCACTATCAGCCACCCCTCCCAACCCCTAACCAACCTCTGAAACCCAATCATACTTTCAACTTCTATATTTCTACTGAGTATACCACCATTTTCCTAGTCACTACATTCATGACCTCAAAATAATTACTGAGTCTTCTCTTTCTCTCACTGATCAGTTGCCAAGTCTTAATGATTGTAACTCCACAAAATCTCTTCCATCCACCCCCTTCTCTTCACTGACATAGCCACCACCTTAATTCAGGACCTTATTACCTTTCACCTGGACTACAGTAATAAATTCCTAATTGGTCTCTCCTCTCCAATCCATCCTCTATATAACAGCCAAAATAGCTCAGAGACTTTCCATGGTTCCTAAATGCCTTCAGGACAAAATGCAAATTCCTTACCTGGATTTAAGGTCTTCACAGTCAGGATCCAATCCATTTCACCAATCTAATTTCGTAATTGTTCCCCTTTTAGAACTGCGTATTCCTCTTTGACCTATAAATACCACTACTATCGGGGGCAGCTAGGTGGTGCAGTGGATAGAGCACCAGTGCAGGAGTCAGGAGGACCTGAGTCCAAATCTCACCTCAGACACTTGACACTAGCTGTGTGACCTTGGGCAAGTCATTTAATAGCAATTGTCTCATCCTGGGTCATCTCCAGTCATCCCGATGAATATCTGATCATTGGATTCAGATGGCTCTGGAGGAGAAGTGAGGCTGGTGACCTGCACAGCCCTCCCTCACTCAAAACAAAGTCAAGTACAAGTCATGTCACCATTTCTCTGATGGCAAGTTCTTCTTCGGCAACGAAGGACAAACACACACACTGACCACTACTAGCCCTATACTGCCCTAAGAGATAAAATAAAGAATGAAACAATATATATATGTACAAATATTCATATTATCATTATTTAAAATTGTAGCAAAGACCTGGAAATCAAAGGTTACCTATCAATTGGGGAACAGCCAGTTGAACAAATAATGGCATATGAACATCATAGAATATTTATTATGCCCTAAAAATGAAGATGAAGAGAAAACTAGGAAAACTTGAATGAAGTGATACAGAGTGAATTATGTAACTTAAGAACCCTGATCAATACAAAGACCACTGGTGACTCCACAGGACTGATTATGAAGTTCCAATGCCCATTCTCATTGTTGTACTGATAATGGACTAGAGGTGCAGAACAAGATGAACATTACTAATATGTGGATCCTTATCCCTTCCAAGATCATATATAAAAGCCTTTGGCAATCAAAGCCTTCTCCCTCCCCCCTATCCCCCATCATCACATACTCTACAATTCAGTGACACTGACTTTCTTGCAGTTACTCCAATGAGACACTCCATCTCCTGACTCTGGCATTTTCCTGGCTGCCTCCCATCTCCCATCCCCATGCCTGGAATGTTCTTCTTCCTTATTTCCATCACCGGTATCCGCAGCTTCTTTCAAATCCCAACTAAAACCTCATCTTCTAAAGTCTTTTCTGATCCACCTTAATTCTGCCTTAATTCCCTAGTGCCTTCTCTCCTTATTATCTTCAATATGTCCTGTATATACTTGATCATACATATGTTTGCATATTGTCTCCATTAGACCATGAGCCCTTTGAGGTTAAGGAATGTCTTTTTATCCTCATCACTTAACAATGTCTGGCACATAGGAGGCATTTAATGAATATTTCTTGACTGAGTGACTAAATATACTTATTTGTTAGAAAGGCAAGGGGTTTATTCTTATTTGTTTTATGAGGGGGGAGAATGAGGAGCCCTGAGCCGGAGTTAAGGGGGAGGAGGGAGTGAGGAAAGAGAGAAGATGATCAATGAAACATTTTTAAAATGCAGGGAACAGAAGAAGCTTCAAAGGGAAACAGACAAGAGAGACAGCTTTGGAACTAACATGCTGAATTTATTATATACTCTATAAAAAAGGTTGTAATAGTGGAGATTCAAGACTTCATATATAATCTTCTTCTGTTCTTAGTTGCATATAAAAAGTATTCTTGTTATTAGTGTTTGTCAAATTTAGATCACCAAGAAAACAAATCAAAAAAAAAAACACCCAACTCTATGTTCTAGTCTGGGACAGCTAAGTGATATAGCAGATAGAGCACAAGATCAGGAGTCAGGAAGATCACTTTCCTGAGTTCACATCTGACCTCAGACACTAGCTGTGTGACCCTGGGCAACTTAATCCTGTTTATCTCAGTTTCCTCATCTGTAAAATGAGCTGGAGAAGAAAATGGCAAACCACTGTAGTATGTTCACCAAGAAAACCCCAAATAGGGTCATGAAGAGTTGGACATGACTGAAATAACTGAACAACAAAAATATTAAAGCTTAAACTGTTCTCTAAACCCAACAGGCCATTTTTGGGCTCTGTGCATCAGTAAAATGCATCGTTCCCCACTGCCCCCCTCCCATGTACTTCTTCCTTAGCTTTGCCTCTGAAAATCCTTATTCTCCTTCAAGATTCATTTCAAGTGCCATCTCCCCTGTGAAGGAAACCCTGACTGTACTCAGTTAATTCCACTCCACTCCAATTACATTATACTTAAATTATTTTGTGTATAGATTTCATCCTTCCAACCCCAACCCCTAGAACATAAGTTCTTTAAGAACAGGGATTGTTTTTCATTTTTGTCTTCATATTTCCAGGGCTTAGAACAATGACTTTCAGAACAAGCCTTAATAAATGCTTCTTGAACTGAATTGAACTGAGAGTTCTTTTCTGGTGATAATAATTATCTTATATTTGTTGGAGCAATATTGCCCAAATTAATTTAGCCATGAAACACTTTTGAGCTAGAAACATTTTGATGGAACTCATAAATTCTGTCTATGAGTAGAGAATGCTCATTGGATAAAGGCAGGTAGGAGAATCATTGGAATAAAATTTTAAAAAATCAAGGCCATTCTCATCTCCCAAATTTGCCACATGTAATATAAATCTTTTATGTATTCATAATTTCACATTAATACATTAGAGGAGGAAATATTTATAGTCAAGAGTCAATAAATTCCAATGAATGAAATATGGACTTGGTGTCTAGAAGATTATGCCTGTTATTTGCTCTCTGTGTCACTGGGCAGGTAGCTTAACCTCTCTGAGAATCTGGCAGCTGTCTGAGACCTATCTAATTAAGTAATAGATGAGTTGAAGTAGTATGATAGTGTGCTGGAAGGAAAGTTAGGAAAATCTAGGTCTGAATCCCTCACTCACTATGTCACCCTGTCTAAGTCATTTAATTTCTATGTCCTTCAGCTTCCTCATCTGATTAAATTAGGGATTTGCCCTCAATGATTTCTAATAACTAGCTCTAGAACTATGATCTTTGGTTCTAGTGGATAGAGGAGATACAAAGCTGAAACAAGATACATTTCCTACCTCCATGGAGCTACAGTTCAACAGGGCTATAGCTTGGCAATGGTAGATAAGAGTGTTGAATTCAGAGTCAGAAAGACCTGGGTTCAAATCTCACCTGACATTTACTAGCTACATGATCATGGGCAAGTCCCTTAAACTTTCTTTAGGCCTCTGTTTCCTTGTAAAAAGAGGCAGTTAAGATCAATGGTCTCCAAGGGCTCTTCCAGCTCTAAATCTGGGATCCTCAATTACCTAAATCTGTCAACCTAAAATCTATGAATTATGTAAATTCTCTGCCTAAATCTATCAATTCATATTTTTTTTTTAAAAAAGATAACTCTAGTATGTAGCATTCCATACCAATGCCTTTAAGAGATGAAGAGTGAAGTATTGCATGATACCCCAGGCTGACTCTTGTTCTCAAGTGGGAGAATCCTGGAGGAGAAGGCACCAAAACTGAACTTTAAGGGATGGATAGAAAGTGAAAAGCAAAGAAAGGGCGGGGACTCCTCGTCACGGAGCCACAGACACAGTTTGGAAAGTGTGGGGCTCATGCTTTATACATTTAAAAGAACTTCCACAGATAACATCTCATTTAATTCTCACAACAGTCCTACAAGGTGAGTGGCAAAGATCTTCTCATTCCTATTTTAGGTGGAAGGGAAGCCAATAAACCTGAATTCCAGCAAGGTGAAGTGCCCAGGGTCACAGTGAATTTGCAGCAGCAGAATCCTTACTTGTCTCCTTACTCAGTCCAGGGCTCTTTTATTCCATATTAGCTCTGTTACTGGCTCAGAGGTAACAATTATAATTTATATATATATATATATATATATATATATATATATATATATACACACATATATACATATATACACATATAGATAATATACAATATATATATTATATTATATATAATATAATTATAATATATAATTATATACAATTACACCCAGGAAAAGACCCACCAATACCAATATTACAAACTAGCATCAGGGCCATCTCCAGTCATCTTGATCTATATCTGGCCACTGGACCCAGATGGCTCTGGAGGACAGAGAGGTTGGTAACTTTGCACAACCGTCCCTCACTTGAATCCAATTCACTTGCCCGTCATGGCATCACTTTCTTGATGCCACTGTCCTCTTTGAGACAAACAACAACAAACTAGTGATGCTGTGGCTCATTCCAAGGGTAACTGTGGTCAACTATTTGGTCAAGGGAAAGGTCCAGGCTACAAGGCCATGAGTAGGCAATTTGACCCTGACCCTAAAGACAATAATACATTGGCCCTTTTCTGACCAAAACTAGCTAATCATTGAGGCAACTCAAGCAAAACAAAACCACCTGTGTTTGTTGTCAACCTGTTTCCCCTCCCAACAGGGACACACGTGAATGAGAAAACTCAAAGTCTTGGCTCTGAATAAGAATCCCTGCTTCAGTCAAACAAAGCCTTATCATATACTGCCCATTCCTGGTATGCAAACTTTCATAAAAGCTCCTCCTCCCCTTTAAACTTGAGTTGGAATTCTAGCTTCTTTGCTTACTAGCTGTTTGACACTGGAAGTCACTTCATCTCTTATACCTCAGTTCCCTCATCTGAAAAATAAGACGATTAGAGTAAAATCTACTTATCTACATGTCTATTTATATGGCCACCGGATTGAAAATACAATTAGGGAATGTTTAACAAAATAAATAAAAATATAATAAAACACAGACAATGCTAATTGAGGTTTTCTGAGGCAATATGTGGTCCCCAGGAATCCACTTCCAATCCTAAATCTCTGCTCTTTAAGATTATTCATTCATTCATTCATTCATTCAACATTCAACAAGCATATATTATCCATCAACAAACATTTATGAAGCACTTACTGGGTGCCAGGCCCTGTGGTAATTCCTGGGGTCATAAAGACAAAAATAATACAGTGTCTGCCCTCAAGGAGTTTACATACACCTGAAGGTATATAACAGGCATGCCGATTAGTAAGTATAAATTACATACAAAGTGTATGCAAAGTAATTTCACAGTGAGACATTAACAGATGGGATCCGTAAAGGCCTAAGCTAAGACTCGAAGAAAGATGGGAGTTTGGGGAGGTGGAAGTGAAGAGGAGGAGAGAGTGCCCCAGGCATAGGGCATATAAGGGAGAGATATAATGTGGTATATCAGCAACAAGTGAGATAGTCTGGCTTGTGAGGCAAAATGTATGAAACTATGAATATGCATTAAGCCTGGAAAGGCAGACTGGAGCCAAATTTTTCAGAATTTAAAGTACTGAACAGAGGAGTTTGTAATTTGTCCTAGAGGCAACAGGCAGCCACTGAAGTTTCTTGAGCAGGAGAGTAATATAGTTAGACATCTCTATAAAGTAATGCTAAACTAACCTCATCCAACTCCAATCATTCTGATCACTCTTGATATAGAAATGATATATATAAGAGAAAAGGGGGACAGAGAGAGAAGGGAGACAGAGAGAGGTGGGGAGGAGGACATTCTTGGGTACATTTATAAAAGGGATGAAATGGGTCTTCACTTTCCATTTCTATGTTTCCCTTCTTGTCCAAGTGCCTTTTACAGTCTTCATTCTTCCTTTAAAGATGGAACTATCTTATAAGTCACTAATCAGAGACTGGATTTGAACCCAGATCTTCAGGGCCAACATTCTTTATGCTCTATCAGTATTTTACAGATGAGGAAACTGAGGCCTAGAGATAGTAAATGACTTGTCCAAGGTCACACAGCTAGTAGGACCAGGGTTCAAATCCATTTTCATTTTGTTTTGTTGGTTTTTTTTTATTCCAAGTCCATTCTTTTCCTTCTTTTACAATGTCTCTTGAAGACCTTCAGGTATTTCTACTCTAGAAAAAAAAGACAGAAACAAATGATTCCAGGCAATATGCTAAGTAACCAATGAGTGACTGAGATAGCTTGTGCTCTTAGGGTTCAAAGACAGGAGAAATCACCATAAACTGGGGAGTATAGGAAAGACTCCAGTGGGCCTTGACAGGACCCTCAAATTCCTCCTCTATTGCAAAGTTTCCACCAATTTTCGGTCTAAGACTATGGTCCTAAGTCTTGGATCTACCTTTGACCATCTATGTGACCTTGAGGAAATAACTAAACTTCTGAGTCTGTTTATTTATAAAATGAGGGTGATATTTATACTTTCTACTTACAGGGTTTTTGTGACAAAAGTGGTTTGTAAACCTCAAAGGACAATAAAAACTTCTTTCTTTTACTGGAGAAGAACAGTACACATCCTCTGAAAATTAGGGGTTTCTGGTCATTAATAAGTTGTATGTTAGCAGGCCTGCTTTGGCTTGTCTAGCTGCAAGTCACATCTGCTTAAACAGTAGCCTTCTTGTTGCAAGGTGGCCCCCCAAAACCCAGCTCCATTTAAAGGCATCTACCTTTACTGGGGATTGGAGTTTAATGGCCCATTCTTTCTCAGGCCTCAGAGACAGTAAGAGGTCAGGCTCCCCTTACCCACATCCAAACTTTGATGGTAGGAGTGAGTAGGGAGCAGGCACCCAGGGGACTTAGCAACATGCTGAATTATAAGGCAGACCAGACTGAGCCAAATTCAGAGATCACTCAATCCATTCCCCTGCCTGCAGGAAGGATGACACTTTGCCCAGTTCAAACTGGTGGAGTTCAAACTGGTATATCTAATGAAATAGATATACCTACCTCTTCAATCATCAAGGGTTTAACCAAACTATGACTAAAAGTTCTATTTTTTTATGTGATCTCTGTCCTTCCTGCTGCATTATAACATCTTTGTAGTGCCTTGAGGCATACAAACCACTCCTCATAACAACCCTGTGAGGTAGGGAATGAAAATATTGCTGTGTCATTTTACAGATGTAGAAACGGAGGCTCAGGGAGGTTAGGTGACTTAATGATGGGCACCCAGCTATTAAGGGTCTGAGATGTTATCTGAACTCAGATCATCCCCATTCCAAATCCACTGCTCCATCCATTCTGCCATGACACATCTCAAGTAGATTCAGGTTAAACATTTGGCACCTTAAGAAGATGAATGACTCCACATGAAAACCAGGATTAAACTTGTACTCTCTGAGCTCCCCAGTCTAACTCTTCCCTAGGTCAGCTAACACTGTAGAACCAGCTCACTGGGAAAGAGAGAATAATTACACAAGTGGCAATCCCTTGAAATTCCCTTCTGAAAGCAGAATACAAAGCCCAGCTCAGAAGGGAGATCTCCAACCTGGTGGGCACAGCAGCTGTCTAGAAGACACCAAAGTAGTTTGTAAGAAAAACAGCAGCGTGGATGTGATAACCAAAGCTCCCTGTGTACAGAGCAACAACCCAGGCAGCAAGCAACCTGCTGCTAGCAGGGTTTGTGACAGAATGAGGAAAGTTGTTCATTACCATTCTTCAAGTTTTAGTTACCTCTCAAGATGAGGAGTCTCTGCCTTCTTTAATCCTTAGAGTAAAGGTTTGTGACATGGCTCCATGGATAGATTTCAGTAGGTCACTAAATCTAGATAGGGAAAAATTAGATCTTTATTTTCTTTGTTGTAACTGTTGTCATTTCAATCATTCCTGACTCTTTTGAGATCCCATTTAGGGTTTTGTTGGCAGAGATACTGGAGGGGTTTGCCATTTTTTTCTCCCACTCATTTTACAAATGAGGAAACTGAGGCAAATAGGGTTAAGTGATTTGTCCAAAGTGTCAAAAATCTGGATTTGAACTCAGTTCTTCATGACTGCAGGCCCCCTTATCCACTGCGGTGCCACCTAGCTGCCCCTTCTTTATTTTCACTAACCTCTAATTGAAATTTAGCATTTCTTTCTATTACGAATGGAAGCAACAAACATCATTCTGACAATGGGTTCATAGGCTTCATAAGATTGCCTTTGTGATCTAGGACCCAGAAAAATTTAAGAACCTTTGGTTTAGAAAGTCACTGAGTGACATCGTGTAAGTATTAGAGACAGACACGAGAGGTTATTGGGTAAATGAGATTCAGATTCACTAACAAGCATTTATTGAGCACCTGTTGTGTCATAGGCATGGTGCTAGATGGTGAGGATACAAAAATAAAATGAAATAGGAAGAGCTTTCATTCTTCTGGGGGCAGGGGAGGGGAAGATGATCTGTGTACAAATAATTAACTACAAAATAGATCTAAAACGATACAACGGTGGGTCCTGCCAACTGGACAAATCAGAAAAGGATTCCTTGTAGAAAGTAGCATTTGAGCTGAGGCTAGAAGGATCTAAGGGTTCCAAGAGATGGTGGCAAAAAGGAAAAGCATTCCAGGCATGGAAGGTAGCCACATACTCTGTAAAGGTGTGGAGGTGGGAGATGAAATATGGTGATCAGGGAACAAGTACACCAGTCTAGTTAGAACCTAAGTATGTGAGAGAGAGTAATGTGGGGATCACCCAGAAGAGTTAAATTGCGGCTAGGTTTTAAGGCTTCAGGTATCAAACATAGGGGCTTATTTTATCCTAGAAGCAAGAGAGAGCCCCTGAAATCTGTTAAGCATAGAAGAGATGACCAGAACTTTGCTTTAGAAATACAATTTGGCAGCTGTGTGGAGGCTAGATTGGAGAGGGGGAAAGGCTAGAGTCAGGGAGATCAATAACAGTAACCAAGGCCCAGAAAGACTAGGCTTTGTCCAAAGACTCAAACCTAATTAGTTTCCTCTGAGGTTCCTTATGTAATATTTGGGGGGATTCCTCAGAATTGAAAATCTCCAGGTATTTCATTTCGAGTTGACTTTCTTGGTACTTTTGAAATCATACCACTTAGGATCATAGTTCTCAAGCTAAAAGAGACCACAAAGGTCATCTTGTTCAATTTCTTTGTTACAGATGAGAAAACTGAAGGTTGAGGCCCAGAGAGGCAGTTACTTGTCAAATGGTTGGTTAACCAGGTAGTATCAGAGGTGAGATTTAAACTCAGGGACACTGCTTCTGAATCCAGTACTCCTATCCCTGTGCCAAGCTGCCTCCTTCTTTGCCTGCTCATAGCAGCTGGGCTCCAGGTGGTCCTCTGTTCCAAGCCCCGTATGTGAGAACAAGGAGTTGGTCACACCTAGATAAGATGGGAAGGACAAGAGCAACTTTAGGGAGACTAAAAATGACAGATAGCTTGGGTAGGACAGCGGAACAGGGGAACGTGGAATAAACACAGAGCTCATACCAATATGGCACAAATAAGCCCAGGTCTGTTTCTGATTTATAGCATCTAAATCCTGGAAGAAACTTAGATGCCACCTAATCCACCCTCCTTTTTCAGGAGAACAAATTGCAACTCAGACAAATTGAGTAATTTGTCTAAGGTCCCAGAGTGCGTGCTCTGTGCTCTCTCTCTCTCTCTCTCTCTCTCTCTCTCTCTCTCTCTCTCTCTCTCTCTCTCTCTCTCTCTCTCTCTCTCTCTCTCTCTCCTTCCCTCCCTTCCCAGTATGACCTCTGGTGCCTTCAGCCTCTGGCATTCCCTTTACTCATGGAGTCCTGTAGCAGAGACCCCAAAGCTGTATTCCCAATGTAAGCCTCAGTCTCCAAGCAGGAATGATCCTGCTGTGAAAGAGGCCCCCAGCCCACACTGTTGCTCCCAGCCAAGCAGCCCCTGCCTCTCACAGACTGCAGCTGTATGAGCCATTGCCATGGTGATGGGGACTAGAGGAAAAGAGCATCTCCATTACGTACTTGAGAGGGAGCAAGGGGCTTCCCCTACCTGGGAAACACAGAAGGAAGTAACCAAGCTGGTTTCCCAGTGTGTTCAGTGAAAGGCACAGCTGCAGGGTCTGTTTGGGTCTGACAAAGGAACCACAAAAGAGCTTCAGGCCCACCCACTGGACAGGTGTTGATCAAGCTCCCTGCATCCTCCCTCCATGACACAAAAGGGCAACGTCCCCTCGCACCACTGCTCTCCAAGCCACCTTCCAGGAGAGCTGTTTGTCTGGCTCTTGCACTGATATTTACATGACAATGCACTTCAGCTTTGTTCTAGGGGTAGATAAATAAGTTATTTCATTCATTTGTTTAAACACACTCAGACTTGTATCCAACGTCACGGGAGGCACAAAGATGTCTGACAGCATCCACCGCATTAAGGAGCTTATTCTACAATATAGAACCTATATCATGTATGGATCATGAGATTCAGAGATAAAAGGGGCTTTAGAGATCACTGGTTTCAACCCCCTTAATTTGCAGAGGAAACAAGCCCAGAAAGGAGAAATGAATGGATCTATGAAACAGGAAAACGAAATAGGCTCTTAGGTGATGCAGCAAATAAAATGCCAGACTTGGAGTCAGGAAGACCTGAGTTCAAATCTGGTTGCAGACACTTAATAGCTATGTGACCCTGTGCAAATCACTTAACCCTGTTTGCCTCAGTTTCCTCATCTGTAAAACTGGATTAAAATAGCATCTGCTTCCCAAGGTTGTTGTGAAATCAAATGAGGTAATCTTTGTAAAGCACTTAGCACAGTGCCTGGCCCAGAGTAAATGTGTATATACGTGTCATTGTTCAGTAATTTTCAGTCGTGTCTAACTCTTTGTGACCCCATTTGGGGTTTTCTTAGCAAAGGTACTGGAATGGTTTGCCCTTTCCTTCTCTAGCTCATTTCACAGATAAGGAAACTGAGTCAAACAGGGTTAAGTGACTTGCCCAGGGTCACACAGCTACTAAGTATCTGAGGTCAGATTTGAACTCAGAAGGAAAGGAGTCTTCCTGACTCCAGGCTTGGAGCTCTACCCACTGCACCACCTAACTGCCCATATATGTGTTAGTAATTGCTGTTATCATTCTACCACTCTGGGCTACTCATCTGCAAAATGAAAATAATGATAGCACCCATCTCCCAGGGTTGTTGTGAGTATCAAATGAAATCATTCAGGTAAATCACTTTGCAGTACCTTGAAGTACACCGTCATCTTAAATTTAGAGCTAGAAGAGGCCATAGAGATCACAGTGTCCAACCGTGCCATTTTTCAGATGAGGAACCTGAGGCCCAAAGGGATAGAGTTAGTTAGGATTATAAAGTCTTAGAGGTGGAGCTGGAAAGGAGCTTAGATAGACGGCATTCGCTCCAGTCCCCTCACTTTGCTGATGAGGAAATTGCTGAAGATCACCTCTAAGCAGAAGTTCAAATCTGGTCTCAGATATTTACTAGCAGCATGACCCTGGGCAAGTCACTTAACCCTCTTTCCTCCATATTCCTCATCTGTTAAATAAACTGGAAAAAGAAATGGCAAACCACTCCAGGATCTTTGCCAAGAAAACCTCAAGTGGAGTCACAAAGAGTCAGATACAACTAAAAAATAACTGAACAGCAACACTTCACCATTTGCCTTGCTGAAGTGGTCACTTGGTCCCGTAGTTTGATTCCTTCATAATTATAAGTCAACATTTACATAATGACATTTTCTAATACTTCATGGGCATGTGCTTTTTTTCACTATAGCAGGTTTCTTCCACCAATTCCACAGTAAATGGTTTCTACATTTACAGCCAAAAAAAATCATCCTCTCCTAGTGATGAGTTTATCCAAGCTTAATTAGGACTGGTCTTCAGGGACAACGATATGGATTATTAACAAAGCTGTATTCGAACACTTTCCCAATAAGGTAAGACTGGTCAGAGCTTGACCTTCACCAGTATTGCCTGCAAGAGTGCGAGGTCACCTCTATACCTCAGGGAGACACTAACATAGCACTTTAGTAGGGTACATAGTGCATGCCAATTTGACCATAACAGTTTTTATTTATTCAGCACCATCAAGTTTACAAATCGCTATAGGAAGTGCTTACTGCAAGCCAAGCTTTGGCTTTAGGCCTCTGACTCACATATGGCCTAGCCTTTTTAAGTATGACTCTTCCTATTCTTGAAGTGGGAAGAATTAATTCCTATGTCTAAGGAAGAAGTCTCTGGCAAACAACAAGTGAATCCTGAATTCTTACTTAGTCCATTTCTAAGCCATTGCCACCGCCATATACTTCTCCCCACTGGCACCACAAGGGAAATGGTTTAGAGTATTAGCACATTTCCCTGGAATTCCTCCACTAGGGAATGAGTCATGAGATTTAGAGTTCAGTTCAAGGGTCACCTCTTCCATGAAGCTTTCCCTGATTTTTCCCCGGTTGTTAGCACCTCCCCAAACTACCTTGTTTGTGGTATACTTGTCTGTGTATGTATTGTATCCTCTCAGTAACATGTAAGATCTTTAAGCACAAGAGACTGTTTTGTCTTTGACCAAAGCAGGTACTTAATAAGTAATAGTTAATAGAATGAATAAGTAATTGTTGAATAGAATGGAAATTGAAAGTAGGATCACAGATCTCTTAGAGCTAAAAGAAACCTTGGAAGTCATCTAGGAATCACCCTCCACCCCCATCTCAGAGGGCTTCCTGTTTCAAGCATAGCTCTCTATCTATACCCTGCTACCTATTTTAAACTGGGTAATGAGGAACTTGGGATGTACCATAGAAAGGAAAGGAGGTGTTTTTATTTAGCAACAAAGTGGTATGATGCTTTATGCCATATCTTCCCACCTAATTCATTCTGTGGTGCAACAGATAGAGCTCTGGCTTCAAATCCTGACTCAGATGCTCACTTGCTATGTGGATTGTCACCTTCTCTGTCTAGACCTCTCATTTGTAAAATACTTGTAAATACCTGTTGGTCTTGTGGCTAGAACTCTCCATGGTGCTTTGTAGATGTAACAGTGCTACATCAATATAAACTGTTAGAGTTAGATTGGGGGAATAACTTCTAAGGTCCCTTCCAATTCTAAATCTATGATCTCACATTAAGTACCTACTGTGTGCAGAGCACCATGCTGTTACGGAGAGAGATAGCAAATTTAAATAAGATATAGTCCTTGCCCCAAGAGCTCACAATCTAGTATGAAGACAAGTGACTCTAATACACATTCTTACAGAAGCGCACTCAAAATGGCACGAAATCTGAAGTGAGAGAAAGAATGAGGGAAGGCCTCTTAGCATAACTGGTATTTGAATCGGTCTTCAAAGGTGGCTAGGAATTGAACAGACAAAGAAGGGGAAGAGAGAGTACTCCAGGCATAAGGAACACCATGAACAAAGGTGAGGAGGTGAGGAATCTTAGGGGACAATCACAGCTATCAAGTGAGCAGTCCAGGATGGCTAGACTATAAAGAAGAGAGAGATAGGAGAAGACAGATAGAATGTGGATGGACTGAGAGGGTGGCCCCACATTTCCAAAGATCTTGAACCATCCTTCACAAGAGTATGAACTTGACTCAAGAGCCAAAGGGAACCATGGTCTGTTCTCCTGTCCCTGTCCCCACCCATTCAGGTCTGATTTGGGCGGCAGCCAACTGATGAGCATTTCAGTGCTGGTGAGGCCCAGATTGCTGGTGTCTCCTTTAGTCTATTCTGCCTTCCAATGCCAAGCCCAACTAGAAATAAAAAGAAGCCCCCTACTGTCCTGTAAGCTTTTGTGTGAGGTGGCACAGTACACAGAGTACCTGGAGTCAAGAAGATTCATCTTTGTGAGTTCAAATCTGGCTTCAGATACTTCCTAGTTGTATGACTCTGAGCAAGCCACTTAACCTTGTTTGCCTCAGTTTCCTCATCTGTAAAATGAGCTGGGGAAGAAAATGGCAAACCATTTCAGTACTTTTGTCAAGAAAACACGAAATGGAGTCACCAAGAGTCAGACAGGACTAATATGACTCAGCAACCACAAAGCTACCCCTTTTTCACTCTCTCCCAAGGGTGACACCTCATTTTGCAGTTTCCTCCATCATTTTTCTCGGGGGAGGTTTCCTTAGCATCTCTTGGGTGCTTTGGTCCAGCTCTTAAGCAGATTGCTTTGGTTTCTTCCCCCGCAGCAGCTTACTCCAGAGACCTAGACTCTGGAGGAGAGCAGAGACTCACAGCCCAAGGTCAAACACCTGACTGCTGCCTGAGCTAGTTTCCTCAGCCATGTGAGACAAGCAACTCCTCTCCTTGCCATCCCTCACACCCCACCCCACCCATCACGCTGTTCCCCAAGCATGCAGGATGGATGCACCCACTGAGCTGGCTTTGCTGTCGCCTCTCTCTGCATGGCTCTGAGTCACCCAGTCCTCTTTCCCTGCTTCATTCTTGTAGCAACCCTCCCTCCAACCCCCACCCCATCTTCCAGTGTCGGGGATAATGTCTTAACTCATTTCACAAACAGCATCTGCTCCTTTCTAAACTGCTACACGACAGCTAGGCCCTTGACCCTCTGCCAACATCCTTATTTCTCAAAAGATATCCTCTGGTCTGATTGTCTAGCCCCGTTCTCTTCCATGACTCAAAATCAAGTGTCCTCAGGCCACCCCATACAAATCAAAAGTAGGTCTGCCCTTAAGTCTCCAGTCCATGGCTTAAAAATCTTTTAAGGGGCCAAATTTCAGCCCCATTTTTTGCAGATCACAAAGGAGGGGATTTTTCTGAACATATCAGGGAGGGGATTTGTTCAGAGAATGAGTTGGACTAGATGACCACAGGGGTCTCTTCCAACTCTAAGTCTATTATTCTAGAAATAGTTTGTCTTTATCTGACACTAACAGGAATACAGTAATCTAATCATTCACATAAAAGTATTTCATTTTATAAAGTGCTTCAGAAAGCTGCCTTGAGCACTAAGAGGCTGTGACTTGACCAGAGTCACACAGAACGTGTGTCAAAGATAGGACTGGACCTCAGGTCTTTGTGACTGCTGCTAGCTTGCTGTACCATACCATGCTTTTTCTCCAAAGAAAAATACAGGCATTGTTTGGCATTTGTCACCTCTCTAAAACTATAAATTGCAGAGGGATATTGTCCTGCATTGGTAGAGGGAATTTCCTCACCAGGATGATACCAATGAAATCACAGTTTTAGTCTGAAAAAGAGTACTTTAAGGTTTAAAGTATAGGCTTATGGAGTTGCAAGGGCTTTAGAAAATGTCAGATACAAACCTCTCGTTTGACAAAGGAAGAAACTGATGCTAAGATGAAGTGACTTGTGCAGTGCCACACAGTAAGTCAATGGCAAACACTGTAACTGCTGTCAGAGACCAGTGTCATCTCCACTGCCCTTCATGAGGAAGAATGTACCAGCTCTTGCAAAAATTTAGAAAGCAGCAACTGACCATTACTGACATTTCTGTTCCAGAGAAAGAGAGGGGTCTAGATCCAGCCAGCCAGGACAGATGCCTGGTGTTTTATTGTTTGCAAAAGGATTCCACTCCCATCCCCACTAACTGAGTCTGCCACAGAGACAGATTTGTCAATGAACATCTTCCAGGGGAGCTGCAGACCTAACCTGGAGACAAGCAGGCAGGCAGGGCAAGGACCAATGCAGAAAGGAAAATTCCAGTGTGTGCAGCCCGCAGGGACAGAGAGGAGCCCCAGACCTGGTAACTGCTCCATCTGGCAGGAGCTCCTCCCACCTGAAGCAACAACACCAGCATGATTAGCTGGCAAACCTTCACAATGAAGCAGCAATACACAGGGCTGGGAACCTGGGTGGGAGGGGATCCTCTGCAGAACTGGGGACCTAGTTGGGGGGGCAAGGAAAGGAAAGAAAGCTGCCCCCTTTGTGATGCTCATCTGACAGGGCTATGAATATCAGAACATGGGCCAGAAGAAGAGATTTCAGGGATTTGAGGGACATAGTGTGGTTTCCTTGGGCAATTCAGATTGAGGAGGTCCATTGGGGAAACCTGAAAGTGTGTTTGGTTTACCTGGCTAGTCTCTAGGATGGCTAAAGGTGTGTGTGTGTGTGTGTGTGTGTGTGTGTGTGTGTGTGTGTGTGTGTGTGTGTGTGTGAGTTTAGGGCTAGCCCTCAGGATAATCATAAACTTGACCAAGGTCTCTTGGGTGAACCCCTCGACTTTCCCTTCTCTTGGCCCCTCTACTTTCTCTCACTTACCAGTCCCCTAGGATCTTGCTCTCAGCTGGCTGCCACAATCTGGATTCCCTCTTGGGCACATGAACATTTTCACAGGGAATTGTGGAAGGCTGAAAAGCTTTTAAGGCCTAATTCAACAATCCAGGAAAACAATACACAGGATGCTATGATACAACAATGAAAAGGGAAAAAACAACAACAAAACAATGGAAAACAGAGCTTACGAAATTGTTAACGACCAGAGAAAAGAGAAGACACCTCCCCCTGTTCCCCTGAAGAAGTAAAGGTCCATGAGCAGGCAAAATTATATTCAGAACACATTAAATGTCTTTGCTGAATTTTTCTTTTTTTTTTTTTAGTTCATTGTTACAAAGAGATGTTTCTCTGGGGGGAGGGGGGGCATGTGGGTAATACAAAAACAAAAGATAGCCGTAAAAAGCTATTTTTAAAAAGATGCTTAATTCAATTGGGCAAATACTTATTAGTCACCTGCCATGTGCAAAGCTTCATTCGAGATCCTAGAGATAAAAAAAAACAGTAAAATGACCCCTGCCCTCAACATAAGAGATCAGGAGGGAAGGATGCCAGCATCATTCAGGAATAATAAATCTAACAGGAACCCTAGAAAACCATCTGCAATTTCACAGAACAAAGAAGCAGCAGGAAAACAATGTACAATATGACTTCAATAAGGTCAATGAAAAGGAGGGGGAAAAGACACTTACGTGATAATAAGGATCGATCATATCTCTTGAAAAGAGTTGAGGAAATGAATCTTCCTGCCTTTTTTGTAGAGGTGGGGGATTATGGGTGTGGAATGCTGCATGTACTTGCCAGGTTCACCGGACATATTGATTGGGTTTTTTTTCCTCTTTCTTTTTTTTAATTCTTTGTTACTAAAGATGGTTTTGGGGAGAGACAGGGGAGGGGAGTGTTTGTAAATAAAGATGAGGTTAAAATAAAAGATATCAAGAAGTCATGCGGTTCAACCTCATCATTTTACAGGTGAGAAAAGTGAGGTTCCCAAGGAACATCAGGTAGTAAGTGACTGAGATTTGAAAGAGATTTGAACCCATTACCCTAAGTCTAAAGTCAGTGCAGGTACCTGCCTTTATTAAAAAAAGAAGAAGAAGAAGGATGAGGAAGAGGAGGAAGAGGAGGAGGAGGAGGAGAACAAGAAGAAGAAATTGCTAACATCTAAGGAGATCAAGGAAGAATTAATGGGGACGGTCCCATATGGGGAAGACAGGGATTCTAAGAGGTGGGAGGCAAGAAGGCAGTGCATTCCAGGTATAAGAAAGAGCTTAGTGCAAATGCAGAGGATGAGAATGGAATATGAAGTGCAGGGACAGCTAGTTCAGCTTGGCTGAAAGGTAGAGTTTGTGAAAGGGAGCAGTATGAAAGAAGAAGCAAAGGAAGATGGGAGCCAGATTACAGAGGGCCTCGAACGCCAAGCTAAAGAGCTTTATTTTGCCCTCTGAGTGACTGAACGTAGTGATTTAGAAAACCACATGTTACCATCGTCTGTGTTTTACCGTATTTTTACTTGCTTATATTTTATTTTGTACATTGTATATTATATATTTGCTATATTTTAATTTATTTTGTTTTATTGTATTTTTATTTTTGCTTCTATTGTGTTTTGTGTGTTGTATTACTATAGTGTTTATGTTGCGTTTTTTTATTTTGTTAAATATTTCCCAAATACATTTTAATCTGATTCCAGTCATACTCAGGAGTTTTGGGAGATGAAAATCACTCACAGTCACTGAGTTGGACATCTCTGATCTAAGTAAAAAACACAGGTTTTTGGACAGGAGAGTGACCTGGTCAGACTTTTACTTGGGAAGGCTATTTTGGTTGTTATGTAGAAGGCCAGTTGGAGGAGAGAGATTAAAACCAGGGAGATGAGATAGAAGGCCATCACTGAATCTAGGCAAGAGGAGTTGAGAGACCTAAGTAGGTGGTAGCCATGTGATGGGGAAAAGGAAATGGATGCAAGGCACTCAGTGACAATCAAAAAGACAAAAGCAGGCAACTAACTGGACATGGGAGGAAGGGAAGAGGTCAGGGAGTGGAAAAAGTCCACAAAGATATCCAGATAATGAATCTGGAGGACTGGAAAGATAATGTTCTTTCCTTTCTCAACCAAACCACATGGAAAATAATACTGAATTATGCAATAATGCATCTAGACATTTAAATTCAGAAGGATGGAAACATTTATCCTCATGGGGGAAAAGAAAGCTTTTTGACCTAAGTAAGTTACTATCTCTGCATTTCACAGTCCCAGACCTTTAGCTAAAGCCTCTATGATTATGTAAAACTTTTCATTATCATCCACATCCATCAGTCCAGTTGGATGTCTCTTGGCCTTCTAAAACCTAGACCACTCTATACAGGTTTTTATTTGGGTCAGTTGTTCTAAAGGCCTGGCCATGACCCCATGCTGAGTCACCCACTGATGACGCTCCAATCAGAATTCCCTCATTGTCTTTGACGCTTACTTAGCTTTATTTAGTCATTTCTTTCCATGGGGGGATAATTAATCCTTCCACTTTCCAAACTGTGTCCCTGGGGAGGAAACACTTTCTGTCTCTAATTTAAAATCCTGCTGGCCTTTTCTGTTTATTTTTATTTTAAAATTCTTGTTGTTGTTCAATCATGTCCAATTCTTTGTAACCGCATTTGGGGTTTTCTTGGCAAAGACACGGGAGTGGTTTGCCATTTCCTTCTCCAGTTCATTTTACAGATAAGGAAACTGAGGTAAACAGGGTTAAGTGACTTGCCCAGGGTCACACAGCTAATAAGTGTCTGAGGCCAGGTTTGAAATCAGGAATATGACTCTTCCTGACACCAGTCCAGGCACTCTATCCATTGTGCCAAAAATAGTTTATATTTATTTTAAATGTTTAATAAATATTTCAGTAAAACATCAACCAAATATATTTAATGTATATTTTAATAATTTAATAATTGATTTTAATGACTTATAAATATATTTTGATGACCCAGGGCTTGGTAAGCATTGAGGCAAAAGATGGCCTAGTTTACCATCACAAAAGAGTCCTGTTCCAGAATGAAGGATGAACTACAACCACAACATTGTAATAAATAATATTTAATAAATATTAAAATAAAATAAATTTAATATAGATTAATAAACTAACTAAAAAAAATGTGATAAGTTTTTTGGTTTTGTTTTTTTTTGCCCCAGACCTGTAATTTCATCCATTTTAGGGGAAAACTGCCAGTATGGCAATTTCCTTGACACAGGTAGATCAGCAACTCCCCTCTAACAAAAAATTTTAGTAAGGTGCCATGATCAGTGTGCATCAGAGAGAGAGGACTTGAACCCAGGGCTTTCTGTCCCCAAGGGCAGACCTTGTCATCAGTGCTGCAGAAGGAGTAAGCAGTCCCACATACTCTAAGGCCTCTGAGCTCCCTTCCACTTCTCAGCTGCCATAATTCTCTAGGGAGCTTCCACTGACAAAAACCCAGTGTACTGGAAGGAGTGATGGGCATGGAGGCGCAACACCTGGATTTGAGTCTTGGATCAGTTATCTGTCACCTGTGAAGCCTTTAACCCTCAGAGTCCTCATCTGCAAAATTATAGGACTTGATCAGGCGACCTCTGAGTTCCCTTCCAAAACATATCTATGATCCCACACTTCCCTATTTCTCTTTATATTTTACATCCAGGTGTTTTGGAGAGCTGATTGTTAAATTTTCAGTATGAGGATTTACATCTTGGAAATTGGCAAATACTACAAATCAGAGCTTGAATTATTTGTTTTGTTGATTGCGTAGACTTCAGAAATTGATAGAGAAAATGTTAATAACTTAGATTAAATTTAAAACCACATCCTGTTTTTGAGAGAGCCAGTCAGTAAACATTTACCAGCACAGCCCCATTTATGCCAAGGTCATTTGCGGACATCTCTTTTCCTCACACACACACACCTTTGAAAACCCTCTTATAACAAAGAAAAATAATCAAACAAAGCCAAGTGACACCCTACTCATTGTGTCTACAACGCTCCACACCCTTCGCCTTCCACCTCTTTTCCGAAATAAAGAGAGTGTGTTTCATCATCTGTTCTCCAGAACAGGAATTAATTATTACAACCAAGGAATCCAGCTTCCTGCTAGTGTTGTGTTCAATTAGTAGTCATCGTTTATGATCTCCTAATTGTTGACTTCAGTCAACATCAGTTTAGGGAGATTTTCCCATGTTTCTCTGAGTTCTTGGTCATATTCACTTTCTTACAGCACTGTATTAATTATAATAGATAACATTTACATACAGCTTGCATCTGCTTGGCAATGTGCCCGATGCTTTACAATGATTACCTCATTTAATACAACAAGGGGGTGGGGTAGGTCCTCTTATTATAGATGAGGAAAACAGAGGCAAACAGAGGTTAAGTGACTTGCTCAGGGTCACACAGCTAGTAAGTGTCTGAAGATGAATTTGAACTCAGGTCCTCTCAGCTCCAGGTCCAGGGCTCTGTGCACTGTACCCCCCAGTTTCCTTGAATACTTCATTCCATTCATATTCCATAATATTTTCAACTATTCCCTAGCTGATAGGTTTCTCCTTTGTTGCTAGCATAAAAGGCACTGATATGAATATATTTATAAAACTGAGGCATCTCTTTCCTGGATCTCTTTGGGCTATGTGCCCAGAGCGGGTCAAACGATATGAGCAGTTTGATGACTTGATCACATAAAGCCAAATTGTTTCCCAAAGTGCCTCCTTGCATCTTTTCTCACCTCTTGGCAGAGCAGAATGAGTGACAACTGGTTTAAAACAAATAGATTTCTCTAATAACAGGGAGCAAGGATAAAGGGAGAGAGGAAGTCAGAACTCTGAAGACAACTGTGGTTTTAGATGACTTGAGAGTGAAAAGTAAGGAGCCAGGAAAAAGTACCCTAAACCAAGAAGGGTCCCCATGATGGAGATCAGACAAAGGGATCCTGATCAAGGCTGTTACTAAGGACTACAGCCTAAGTTGGACCAAACAGGGTTTTAGCCTACGGAAAGTACTGGATTTAGATCCAGGAAATTTGGTCTGAAAGCCTGACTCTGACACTTAGTTGTGTGAAAGGGGCTCACTTATTTATTGCCTTGTTATGTGATCAAGGTCAAACTTTTTATCATTTGTATCAGTTTCTTAATCCGTAAAAATGGGGGCGGGGGGAGAGACAGACTTCACTACTTATCTATGAAGAAAATGTTTGGTACAACTAAAAGAATTTTAGAAATGTTAACTCTTATTATGTCAGAGACCTTCCAGCTGGTCAGGAAGACCAGCTAAAGCTGTCCCTCTAATAAGATCTAGCAACATCTAAAGGGGGGCAGGAAAGAGGGGGTAAAAACCTCTGGCAATTGAAGAAAGCTCCTAAAAGGGTTTTTGATGTTAAACTAACCTGAAGTCTTGAAGACAGAGACAAGCCCTAAGAGGTTATAACTTGAAGAAATAGGAGAGTAAGAGAAAGTTGTTTGCTAGAAGCTATTAGGTGATTCTAACTTCTACATCTTAATCAGTTGTTACATCTACCTGCCTCTCTCTGCCCCTTAGCCCATGTGCCAGCTCTCATCTGCACACATGTAACATTGCATCAGGGTCCATAGTAGTTAGCCTCTAGTCTTCTGTGAATAATC
Organism: Notamacropus eugenii; assembly: GCF_028372415.1. NCBI lineage: Eukaryota > Metazoa > Chordata > Mammalia > Diprotodontia > Macropodidae > Notamacropus > Notamacropus eugenii. The sequence continues at coordinate 433,103,448 of NC_092874.1, forward strand.
ATACTCCAGCGATGCTTCTGAGGTTCCTCTCTCCTTGTTTTGTTTTAATACAATGTTTGGATATCATGGGGCAGCTAGATGGCACAGTGGACAGAGCGCTGGACTTGGAATCAGGAGGAGCTGAGTTTGAACCCTGCCTCAGACACGTAAAAATCTGGCAAGGAACTTAATTGCTCTGTGCAGTTCCCCCATCTGTAAAATGGTAGGTAACGATAACTCCTACCTCACAGGGGTGGTTATGATGACCCATTGAGATGTGCGTGCGTATTGTATGTAAAATGTAGATAAAATATAAATTGTATATATGTAAGATCTGTAGAGAGAGATGTATGTATATAAAGTGCTTTGCAAAACTTAAAACACTACGGAAATGTTAGTTATTGTTATTATATGGCTTTATTATAATAGTTAATGTTTATACTAAGTTGTTTTAAGGAGTTATATTTTTGCATAAAAATATGGTTAAGTGAGAAAGCAGATTAATGTGCGTATGTTCACATTTATAGGAAGCCAGGCTCTTGGACTATAAAGATGGAACTAGGACATCACCATTCCCGTGTTGGTCCTGTATTTTAAGGAAAGTGGCCAGGAGGAAATGAATGGGCTTTTGAAAGGTAAAATCTTTATAAAGAGATTATAAATGCCACCTTCCCTAAATTACAACCTCAGGTAAACCCTAAGTGGACACAAGGTGACCTTTATGGATGGGCCTGCTTTTTGCATGACACTCAATACCAAGTAGAGATAAAGTGAGGGGTCCACATCATTCCTAAATATGTTCATGTCCTTTCCATCAATCTCTTCAGCTGCAAGTGAGCCTAACCCAGTAAATAGGTTGTTCAACAATCTTTGGAAGGAAGCCAGAACATTTCTTAACCCAAAAGGAAAGGCCTACAAACTCATAAAAAAAACCATCTGGAGTGATAAAAGTTATTTTCATTTCAGTCTCATCCGCCAATTCAACATGCCAATATTCTTTGCAAAAATCCAGGGTAGAAGTCAGTTTGGCTGATTCCAACCAGTCTTAAGAAGGTTTCTCATCACCCTCATCATATCATTGGCCCTCCTCTTTGAGAACAAAGAACAAACATCGTCAACAGCAAGGTATCTGTCCAAAATGATATATTCAGGGACTTGGGGAGCTGTGGGAATGAGAGGGGAAAGGGAAAGACAGGTGTGCCTTTTCCTGAGAGGCTCCATATTTCTTGACATAAGGGCACAGGGATGTGAATGTCTACAGTTCCATGGGGATGGGGTGGGGGGAGGGGAAGATGGTGAGAGTGACCTTTGAGACCATCGGGGGAAACAGCCTGGGGACTTGTGTTTATGGATCCATGGTTTGGGAGACTGTTTATTCTGGCTCCTCTGCCCCTAGGAAGATTATAACAATATGGAGTGATTCATAATGAAAGGCTATGGGATCCAGTTACATACAGTACAGCTTATCTGAATTGGGAACTTCCCTTCTCCATTAGGTTTCACTCCAATTGCCCTGGGGAAGGTGGTGTGATATTGTATGCACCTAATTTGATTTTCATTTTTCTCTAATTTTTTTATTTTTTTCTCTAATTTATTTTTCTCTTATCTACACAGTAATGTACAAAGTATGAATATCTAGGCTCTTGTCCTTCCTCACCTCCAACCCTTCACCATTTACTAGCTGTATAACCTTAGACAAAGCACTTCTTTCTTTGTGAAATAGTTTTCAGCTATAAAATGGGTACAATAAGACCTTTTCTGCTTAGCTCATAAAGCATACTATTTATAGAGTAAGCAAGGACCTTCACCTAGGTACAGGAGAATAGAAAGAAAATAAGATTGGAAATCTAGTGACCAGGGGACTATTTCCAACTCTGTCATTTAGTAGCTGAGGAACTTTGGGCTAGTCTCTCCCTCTCTTTGGGTCTGTTTCCTCATCTATCAAAACAAAGCAGTTGGACTAGATGATCTCTAACTCCTTTGCAGCACTACAGTTTCATGAAATAAAATTCAGGGCAACAGAAAAGTTCCCTGCCTCCCTCATCTCTCACCACCCAAAAGAACTTCCCCACCCTATTTGTTGTTGAGTTACATTTCAGTTGTATCCAACTCTTCGAGACCCCATTTGGGATTTTCTGGGCAAACATCCTGGGGTGGTTTGCCATTTCCTTCTCCAGTTCATTTTTACAGATGAAGAAACTGAGGCAAAGAGAGTTAAAGAACTTGCCCAGGGTCACACAGCTAGTAAGTGCAACCAGATTTGAACTTAGGAAGATGAGTCTTCCTGACTTCAGACTTGGTATTCTATCCACTTGGCCACTTAGCTGCCTCAGCGCCACCTTATTGACTGATGCCTCTAGCCTGAGGTTGATCCCTGTTAAAATGGAGCTCAACCCTTCACTCTGTGGAACTAGCAGATTATAGCCCTAGACAGTCATTGGAAAAAGTTGAATATCATTTCAGTGAAGATTTTAGATGACTTCATCTTTAGTTTGACTGGATTCTGCCACCCAGAGAAATTTATGCCCCATATTTATAACAACTTGTGTGAAGCAGGACAAAAGGTATTAAAAAGAATGTACATTAATTCTTTGAAAACCAAACAAAGCTTTTATATTAAGATTTTTTTTTTGGTTAAAAACCTATGAGTCACAAAAACTAATTAGGCTCAATGATGAAAGAGGAATATTTTTTTTTGTCCATGCTTTTACAATCAGTTCTCCAGCCAGGCTGTTGAAGCAATAATAGGATTTCACTATTATAGGCATGATTATTTTTTAAATGATCAGAAGGAAAAGACCACATTTTTCATAGTATTTTCTAGAGAAAGTTAAACTCTAGCTACTCAATTGTTTGACCTTAGAAACTTTTATCAACTGAAAGATTTTAAGCTTTGTCAGTCCAAATTCCCAAATACTTTATTTCTACACTTTTCATTCATCATACAAGCTGCTTCCCATAGTACCAATTTCATGGTAGAGATTTTTCTGATTCCTGGAATATCGTCAGTCCTTGTTCCCTGATCAGTCTAGTGGACTGTTCAAATTGGGGCAGAATGTGGCTGTACCCTCACCTTAGGCCATTCATCATTACCATCACGTGTGTATCAGTGAGAATACTGGATTTAGAGTCAAAGAACCTGAATGTGAATCCTGTCTCTGTCATACAACCTACTTATCCTCTCTATGCCTCAGTTTCCTTGTCTGAAAATGGTCACTTCCAGCTAAATTTGTAAACTCTGCATTATACATGTATACATGATGACATAGTGCACAGGATACCAGGCCTGAAGTCAGGAAAACTCATTTTCCTGAGATCAAATGTAAGTGACCTCAGACACTTAACTAGTTATGTAGCCTTGGTCAAATCACTTAACCCTGTTTGCTTCAGTTTTCTTATCTGTAAAATGAGCTAGAGAAGGAAGTGGCAAAACACTCCAATGTCTCTGCCAAGAAAACCCCAAATGGGGTCACAAAGAGTTGGACATGGCTAAAAATGACTGAATAACAAAAATATACAAAATAATGGTAAATTACTTGGGATAGGGAGAGGGATTCACAGTTCCTCCTGGCTGACCTCCAACTGCAGTTTCTTCTAATTTAATGCTGGTAGACAGGGGTAAAAGGATTGATTGTGGTATGGAGGTGACTCTTGGTTCTTTAAGGACGTGCTAATAGAAGTCAAATTTGGACTGGTGAAAGACCAGATGTCTATCATATGAGCCTAGCCCAGTTCGGAGAGGCTTATCATCAGGTTGGCCACATGGTGATGAATTTTTCCATTTTAAAAACTCCCAAAGACTATCTAAGCCTACAAACACTTGTTAAACACCTACAGTGGGTGAGGCATTGAAGTTAAAAAGACAAAATGAAGACTTGTTCTCACCTCAAAAGAGATTAAGTTTTCCCAAGGAAGACCATGTGGAAATAGATGAGTATATTCTTGAAGGAGAGAGAGAGAATGTTAAGGACAAGAGGGTTCAGAAAGACATCTCTATTGGAGAGTAAGGATGAGCTGAGCCTTGAAGGAAGCAGAGGATTCTATGAGTTGAAGATGAGAAGAGAGTGTATTCCAGGCATGAGGAATAGCTGTGTGAAGGAATGGAGGTGGGAGATAGCATTACATTGTAGAATATGCAGTTCATAGCCTCTAGACTCAGTCTCCCAATACTACTCCATTGGCAAACCCAGTCTTCAGAGCTCAATTGACTACTTTTAAAAGTAGCCCTGAGGGATGGGGGAAGGAGTTTGGAATACTACTGCTCATGATCAATTCAGCATGTGACCCTTAATATCATTTCATCAGCTAATATCTCCCCAATATCACCTAATCAGTTGATAACATCAATTAGATCACTTGATTTCTCCTAATGAGAAGTTAGAAAAGTACTAAAATAGAAAAACATCCCTCCACCCACCCAGAATGCTGAGTTACTGCTGGGTGAGGCATAGGTTGCTGTACATGGTGTCTCAATTGTCAAGGTAGGTAATCCCCAGCTGAAGTGAGTCAAGCAGGTTATTCCTCAGGGCTGACTCCTGACCAGGTCTTGCTATCAAAGATAGGTGCTATGATCTGCTATGGACTCTGGTGATGCTTCTGAGGAGAGATAAGGGAGACCTAAAGGATGCTGCCTCCATTGCCACCAGGAGGGCAGAATTGTTGTCTTTTCAAGCCTTTCATCTGCCCACCCTTTTCTGGCTCAGTAACCAATTAGAAGGCTTTTTGCCATCATACAGTAAGCCAAACAGAAACATAATATCTCTGATTCTCTGAAACGAGGAGACAATTTCCAAAACCAGATTAACCAAGCTTCCATACACATTGATAGCAGAGAAATCATATTGTGCATGCTGGACTGGAACGAGGAACTGGACCTTCATTGTCTGGTCTTGCCCCCCTTCCAGCTCCCTTATAAAGGAATAACAAGTAAGCTTGGCTGGAGCAGAGTGAGCGTGAGGGGGAGTAATATATAATTGGCCTGGAATGGTAGGCTGGAACCAGATTGTGAAGAGCTTTAAATGCCAAACTGAGGAGTTTTTATTTTATTTTATGTTTTATGTGAAGCAATGAGAATCCACTTAAAGTTTTTGAGCAGTGGAATGATACAGTGAGAGCCTGAGCTTTAGGAAGCTGACATTGGCCACTATGCAAAGGATAGGCTGGAGCTGTGAGACACCGGAAGCAGAAAGCCCTACTAAGACACTGTTACAATATTTTAGATGAGAGGTAATGTGGACCTGAAGTAGCATGGAGTTTACAGACCTGGATGACTAGAAGGGTGCTCTTAACAGAATAAGGAGGTTTGGCTAGGAGATGAGAGAAGATAATGAGTTCTGTTTCTGACATATTGACTACAAGATATCCCAGTGGAGATGTCCAATAGCTAGTTGGTGATGTGGATTCAAAAGTCAAGAGAGAAACTAGGGTTGGGTACATCATCTTCATAAACATGAGAGTCATCTGGTAATAATCTTCACAGAGATGAAAATTAAACCCAAGAAAACTGGTAAGATCACCAAGACAGGGATTCTAGAGGGAGAAGAGGTATAGACCAGAGCCTTGGGCAGGAGTGGGAATACCCCCAAGGTTAGAGGATGATGCAGTGAAGGAGACTGAGAAGGAGCAATCAGACTGATGGAGGACCATCTATGACATCATCCCTTAAGTCATTCCAGGGACTTGACAGTCCCTCTCAATGTAGGGCATGCTCACACTTACAAAATCACAGACTGACTTGGAGTACTGTGATAATTTCTCCTGTGCTACATTGATTAGTCCTTCCTTCAAGAGCAGAGGGCAGAGTTTATATCGTGAAAACAGAGCAAGGTTGTTTTGTCTGGTGATATTGATTTCCAACAGTGTGGTTAGGAAACATTTTCAGACTTTTCATGAAACTTTGCCAAAGTGAGAGAGAGGCTAGAATCTTCTTCTAGCTGTCCTGGGTCTCACTGCTGATCTAGGTTCTGAGACAACAGCTAATTTGAAGGCCTACAATGGTAGTGATTACTATGTGAGGGACTACTGAACACCCCAATATATCTCCATCAACAGCTTAAAATATTTAATAGTAACCACTACCTATTAGTACAACTTAATTGAAAGTAATTATTAAAATGCAAATGAGTGCTATACTGAGGAGTAATCTATTTATTTAAGGCTATTCATACTTTGGGGCAGATAGGTGGTGAAGAGGATAGAATGCTGGGCCTGGAGTCAGGAGGACTCATCTTTCTGAGTTCAAATCCACTGTATGTGACTCTGGGCAAGTCATTTAACCCTGTTTGCCTCAATTTCCTCATCTGTAAAATAAGCTGGAGAAGGAAATGGCAAACTACTTCAGTATCTTTGCCAAGAAAATCCCAAATGGGGTCACAAAGAGTCAGACAAGACTAAAAAACAAGTGAACAACAACATTCACACTTTAGCTCCAATGAGTTCATCAAACTAATCCTAGTCACTAAGTATCATCCTGAAGAATGGGGACAGAACACAGAGTCACATTTTCCTTAGCCCATCCATTGGAATATAAACTCGACGATGGCAGGCTTGCTTTCATCTGTATTCCCAGTACTTTGCACAGTCCCTGGCACATAGGAAGTCCTTAATAAACCTTTGTTGAGTGAGCGGCTAAAATGGGGCTACCTGATCAGCTTCATAAAATAGATATGAAATCAGTACGTGAAATAATTTTTTAAAGGAGGACATTGTAATTATTTTGATGAAGAAGGGGCCTACGGTTAAGTTCTCTGATCATCTCTTCTGTTTAGCTTTCTCTAATCCCACCAAATTACAAGCTGAAAGTGTTCTCTTCCTCCATAAATATTCCTAGAGTACTTTGTCTCCATCTCTTTTGTCCCATTGGTCCCACTTTTGTAACACCTTTTTATAAAAATTAGCTCATTTTAAGCCTCATGGGAGTCTAATGACCTCTCAGGTACACGTGGTTCCCTCATCTGCTGCTTTAGGAAATTTATATTAGATGAAAATTGAGCATACAATCACAATCACAGTTGCTCTGAGTTCCCAGTTAGAAAAATTCCTAACAGAGGCAGAGGCTTAATTTTCGTCCTTAATATACATTGATAGATATTTCCATTTAATCCCTGACCTCTTGGTGGTTGAGGCAAGAATCGATTTACTGGAAATGCTTAGATAATGAAGCAGCATAGTATATTATAGTGTCTGCTATAGGCACTGGCAGGGGAAACTGAGCAAAGGGCTTTCCTAATGCTTTCCTCCTTAGTTCTTGAAGAAATACAATTGGTGCTATCAGTCACATATTCTGCTTCTGCTCAAGGCTCTCTTTTATCTATCATAGCTTAGTCACACTTTTTCTCTTCACTGGGTGTCTCTGGATCTTTCCAGTAGCTCTGAATGCCCCCTATTCCTTCCTCTCCACTGTCAGACCCACAAGAACTGTTCTGCATCAGACACTCCAAAGTGATCTATTTTATAGACAATCCACCTGGGATGATCAAGTTTCCTCAACCAGTATGAACACTCTCCCTAGCAACAGTCACTCCAAGAACTTTTTGAACTTACTCTAAAGTATCTGATTTGTTAACTTAATTTTTTCTTGCCTAATAAATGTATGAGGTTGTAGCATCTTATCAAGAGTAAGGTAACCCATGTACCTTCTACCTCTCCTTACACTTTTATTATGCTTACCATTGTACAATCCATACCTGCTTCCTCCTCCTGCTAAACTGGAAACTTCTTAAGGACATGAACTGTGTTGATTTCATGTTTTTTCACAAGCTTCTGAGAAGCAGCCTGACAGGATGGATAGAGAGCTGATCTCTAAGTTAGGAAAACCCAAGTTCACGCCTTACCTGACGCATACTAGCTTTGTCCCCTAAACAGATCCCTTAACATCTTACTGATCTATGAAGACTATACTTTGTGTGGAAAGTATTAACACATACTGTTAAAAAAATGGAGTTTCCTCATGTAGAAGTTTCCAATATTGATGAAATCATAAGTCCAGTAACCTACCCCACTGGGATACTACCATAATCCTTTGCATACCATGTTATGGTTCAGTTGTTTAGCCATGTCTGGCTCTACATGATCTCATGCCAGGCCCTTTCTATCCTCCACTATTTCTCCAAGTCTGTCCAAGTTCATGTTCATTGTTTCCATGATACTATCTATCTATCTCATTCTCTGCCATCCCCTTCTCCTTTGGCCTTCAGTCTTTCCCAAAATCAACATCTTTTCCAGTGAGTCCCACTTTCTCCTTATGGGGTCAAAGTATTTAAGCTTCAGCTTCAGTATTTGACTTTCCAGGGAATAGCCTGAATTAATTTATTGAAGTATTGACTGATTTGACCTCCTTGCTGTCTAAGGACCCTCAAAGATCTTCTCCAGCACCACAATTTGAAAGCATCAATTCTGTGACCTTTAGCTTTCCTTGTAGACCAACTCTCACGGTCATACGTTGCTACTGGAAAAACCATAGCTTTGACTCTATGGACCTTTGTCAGCAGGGTGATGTCTCTGCATTTTAGTGTGCTGTCCAGATTTGCCATAGCTTTCCTTCCAAGAGTTAGAACCTTCTGGAACCATTCCAGACTCTTCATTAGGAGGTTACAGTGATGAGACTTTCAGATGCTAGAAGTGAGTACGAGACATTCCACACTAACAAGATACTGAAGGGTGCCAAAAGCAAGGCTTTGTCAAAAGTCCATCCAGCCTCGGAAACCTGACTAATCACTTAATCAATAATGATTTAGTGTTTAGATTTTCCTCCTTCATTGTCATCAGTTTGTAAGGATCATTCATGTCTTGGCCAATTCCCCCAAGTACACTTAGCATGTATGTCAACAGTAGGAAGTGTCTGAGATTTGGGAGCTCCAGGATTGAAGTACTAAAAGATATCTGCAGCCTTTCCAGTGTGTTCTGCAAAAGGATCAAGGTAACTGCTCATCACATGGTCATTGCCTGGACCAAAAGGAACTCAGAGAATTAAAATTCCATCTGAAAGATCTAATCTGGAAGCATACCATTTCAGTGCTCGAAAAGAACTCAAGTCCAGCATAGCTAACATTTACATAGTTTTGTAAGATTTACCAATATTAACTCATCTGATCTTCACAATGATCCTGTGAATAAATGGCTGCTATTATCTCCATTTTACAGATAGGGAAACTGAGGCACAAAGAGCTCTTTTTTTTTTAAGTGACTTGCCCAGGGTCACACAGCTAGGAAGTATCTGAGGATGGGATTTGAACTCACATCCTCCAGACTTAAAGTTCAGTGCCCTAACTGAATATGAGATCACCTAGGCAAATCCTTCATGATGAAAAGAAAAATTACTTACTCAAGGTCAGAGCCAGTTACTGGGAGATCTGAAACATTTTGTCACTCTTGTTTAGTTGATTAGTCATGTCTGACTCCATGAAGCCATTTGGGATTTTCTTAGCAAAGATAATGGAATGGTTTTCAGCTTCCTTCTCCAGTGGATCCATTTTGTCAGGCAATCAGGTTAAGTGACTAGCCCAGGGTCACACAGCTAGGAAGTATCTGAGATTGGATCTGAATTCAGATCTTCCTGACTCTAACACCCCATGCTCTATCCTCTGAGCCACTAGCTACCACTGCAAAGATAACCGTCAGTAAATCTCCAGTCTCCTCCCCTAGGTCTCTTTCCACTGTACAGGCAAACCTCAGAGATAGTGCCATTTTGTTCCAAACCACAATGAAGCAAATATAACAATAAAGGGAGTCTTATGAATTTTTTGGTTTCCCAATGCATACAAAAGTTTTGTTTATACTATATTGTCGTCTACCAAAGTATGCAATAATCGTGTTATGTCTAAAAATATTTCGTGTATATACCTTAATTTGAACATACTTTCTAGCTAAAAAAATGAACTTTTAATTTCCTTCAAGAGCTTTTCCTTTGCATTCACAATTTGGCTAACTGTTTGGCGCAAAGAGGTCTTGCTTTTGGCCTATCAGTCTTCCACATGCCTTCCTCACTTAAGCTTTATCACTTCTAGCTTTTGATTTAAAGTGAAAAACCTAAAACTCTCCCTTTCACTTGAATGCTTAGAGGTCATTGTAGGGCAATTAATTGGCCTAATTTCAATATTATTCTGTCTCAGGAAAATAGCAAGAGGGAGAGAGACAGGGAACTGGACAGCGGAAGTCAGATCACACACACAACATTTATCGATTAAGTTCACCATCTGTTATGGGACGGTTTCTTGGCTCCCCAAAACAAATACAAGTAACATCTAAGATCATCAATCACAGATCATGTAACAGCTACAGTAATAATGAAAAGTTTGAAAGATTGTAATAATTAGGAAAATGTGACACAGAGACACGATGTGAGCATGTGCTATTGGAAAAATGGTGCAGACAGACTAGCTTAATGCAGGGTTGTCACAAACCTTCAATTTGCAAAAAAGAATTCAGTACGTGCAAAATGCAATTAAATGAGATCTGCCTGCACTAGGGTGCGTTTCTAGGTTAATTCCACCCTGGTTCTACCCCAGCTCCTCTCCTACCAGATTCTTTTCCTATTCCCATAATGAATGCCCATTACAAGGACTCCCCATTCTCAGTTACCAAGGTACAGATTATCTGGTTTGGGGATTACCCTGACCTTGGTTTTACCACCTTTGGCACAGCCTTTGTTTGAAGGGAGTATAGAAAGAAGGTGACACTCCAAGCCACAGTAATCATAGATAGTTAATCTTTGGGGAAATTATTCCCCTTATTTATCCTAGTCCATTCGAATCAAGAGATATTTATTAAGCGGCTACAATACTCAAGGGTCTTGGTACTGGGATTATATCATTGAAAAAGGAAGTAGTTCCTGCCCTTGAAGGAGTTTACAGTGAGGGGGGAAGGGGAAGGTTTAGATAAACTTGAATAATTTAAACAAGTTATATTTTAAATGCATAAAAAAGACAAGTTGCTGGTCTGAGAACATAAAAAAGCATATGGGAATGCTTTATGGAGGAGGTGGACCTTGAAAGAAGGGAAAGGTTTTCAATAGGCAGAGATGGGGAGATGGGAAGACAAATGTTCATTTTAACCTAGATTAAGGCCTACCTACAGGAGGGGGTAGCATGAAGCATTTTGCTCCTTCTGCTCTTTCCATCCCCCTATGGAGGTCATTCAGAGACTCTTGGGTGAAGTATTGGATGAGTGCCTAAGGGAACAGAAATGGACTCTTTGACTAGAAGCCTAAAAAGAGTCCGTTTATATAGAAGGTGTTGAGACTCTTGTTAGATTTGTAGCTGCAAACTCAATTGACATCTAGGGACTTTCCCCTGACAATCCCCTCAAGCACCATTGAGTTCTGGGATTGGAGGGCATTCCAGAGTGTTCGAAGAAAGGTTAAACTCAACCATTCTAAAATGGACAATTGGGAAAAACAAAACTGAGTTTTCTGTGGGTAGCCAAGCCAGCCGGCCCTTTAATGAAGAGGGAGAGATTTCTATTCTAAGCTGTTTTTGTAGTTCTTCCATTCTGTCACCTCCAGAAACTTGACTTATTGCCAGGAAGAGAAAATTCTGTCTTTTCGTGAGCTGAAAAGAGTCTCCATGCCCCCTTTCTTGTAACCCTGTCCTGTCCAGGAGTGTCCTGGAGGCAGCTCTAAACATATATATGGCTAAATTTTCAGGTGAGCATTTACTTGGAAATATGCAAAAGCAACAAATTAAGGCTTGATTGACTATTTTGACTGTCTAGACTTAGGAAAGTGATGGAGAAAATGTTACAGATTAAACTTAAGTATGTCCCATATATGAAATGAATATATGTAAATATATAATTATTATAATATATTTATATAACTTGTTTATATAAATATATGTGTGCATTTAATATATAATATATAGATAATGTAAATATTATATATTATATAAATATTATAGATAGTGTGCAAATTTCTCATATATACATGGATAGATAGATGTTAGGAGACCCAGCTGTTAAACATTTATCAACATGCCACTGTCTGTTTCCCACTTCTGCAAGGCTATGCTCTCAGCAGATTGTCAACTAATCCTCACAGAGATATTAACCGACTTTGGTTTACAGTGTTCTTGCTTTGGAGGAAGGGGAAGGGGGAGAAGGCTCTGAAAGATAAAATTACCTTCAAGAAACAAAAGAAATGACACTTTAATGGTGAAATTTTGGGCATTATGACAAGTGATGAGGGAGCAACATTTTAATTATTTTCTTCTTTATTATCCTAGTGAAAGTTCCTGTTGAAAAATTCTACTCTTTTCTCAAATGAACCAAGAAAATTTGTGATAAAGGGGAAAGAGCCTAAGACTGAGGTCCTGAGATGCCACTTTGACTCTGGTTATTCTACTAACCACCTATGTGACCTAATGCCATGCGCTTCAACTCTCTGGCTTCTATATCTTTGTAAATAAGAAGATTCAAAGAGCTGATCTGTTAGATCTCTTCCAGCTTTACCATTTTATGACTCTTAAGGAGACCCTGGATTGAAATCCAATTTTTCAGAAGCTTCCGTTCTTGCTCCCACACTTTGCATGCTCAAATTACATTCTCAGGCTGCTGCCCAGAATCTTCTTCTTGTGGAATAGAAGGATGGTGAGGCGTTGATAATAATGGAACCTCAGACATTCACTGTAACAGGTTGTGGGTGACCTTCCTGACATCCCTTCAGTTAGAATACCCACAAATCTCCTTGTGACCCTATCTGGGTACTGCAGGGAAGTTGTTTTGGTTGATGAGATGTCGGCTTTATTCCTTAAAGCCAAGAAGGCTGAGAGGAGCTGATATCTATTCCTACTCAAAGGAGAAAAAGGGAAGGGGAGGTAATCCTGAGTTTCACCTTGTTGGCAGCTTAATGCACAGCTCTAGACTCTGGTTTTCAGTCCTCAAAAAATAGGCTAGCAAAAAAAAGCAATTAGAATTTTTTTCCAGTCTGAAAGGGAATCTGAGTTTTAACACTGTTGCCTGTGTACCAAGGTGATGACAGCATTTTACCTTGAAGGCTACTTACATTCATTTATCATATATAACTCCTTAATCCCAATGCCTTTGGACAGGAGTGAAAATCCCATCCTGCCTCAACTGTTTGCAAACTATGCATCTGATAATAGAAGCTCACGTTTATCTAGTCCTTTAAGATTTGCAAACTGCTTTACATGCATTATATCACTTAATCCTTCCCAAAACTTAGGAGGTAGATAAAACAGGTATTATTATCCCCATTTTATGGATGAAGAGGCCAAGACTTAGAAATACTAAGGGAGCATTCAGGGGCACACAACTGTCAAGTGTCCGAGGAAGAATTCTAACCCAGGTCCCTCTTTGTACCATCCCCAATCATCAGTCCACTGTACCCCACCGCCTCTTTCTCAGATTTGTAAGACATATGGCATTGGTAAAAAGATTTAGGATGGATAATTTCCATATTAGTAGGCCACCTTTCTCTGCATTCCCAGAAGCATCCTGGGTTTTCTAGACAACCACATGTGGTTGTGTGTTGCCTACCAGGAAGCCCAGATGAAGGGAGAAACCCAGGTATTATGTGGAGAGAGGAATTAACCCCAGGGACCGACTGGCCCAATGTCACATAGCTAATAGCAGAGCTGTTGCTAAAATCCAGGTTTCTTAACAGTCCTCTTTCCACTAAACCAACTTCCATTTATGAAGAGATAAACTCACCTCACTTCCTAGTCCAATATATTATTCTTTCCTTCTCCATCTAAACACTGTGGAATGGTGAATGTTTTGAATTATTAGAACGAATGAGACTGATTTTAAATGGTTAGAAATCACAGAATATCAGCTCCTTGAGGGTAGGAACTGTTTCATTTTTGTCTCTGTTTCCTCGGTGCCTAATACAGTCCCTGGTACACAGTAGGTGCTTGATGTTTGCTTGCATCAAGATTGATTCGATTCTACAGCCTCTTGTCACAAGAGGAAAACATCTCCACATTTCTTAGAGTTATTTGAGGGATACATCTCCCTCTGCAGGGCTCTCCTCATCTATGAGGTCTATGGGACAGAAAAAGATTTGTTAGAAAAAAGAGCCAAATGCTTATTACCATATGCACAAATGTATTTTAGCGCTGTGGGCTTATGTTATAGCAAAATAGTGAATGAGTCAGCTCCAAGACAAGTACCTTCTCCGTGTCTGATCGCTCCAGTTCACAATGATCTCTCTCTTCCTAAAATATAAGCCTCAAGAATGCAGCAACCATGTCTTATTTAAACTCTGTCCCCCTGTGCCTAGCACAGAGCTCTACATAGTAAGTCCTTAATATGTGCTTGTTGCATGGAGCTGAAACAAATTGCATTATGATGAATTGAATTAAATGTGGTTGAGGGAGGGGAAGAGTATATACATACATATATGTATATATATGTATATATACGTGTGTGTGTGTGTATATATATATATATGTGTATATATATATGTGGCAAAGGCTGTTACCTCTAGCAGTTTCACACAACCTCTAACAGTTTTACTCAAAAGGTGATTTTCAAGGACCCAAGTTAGTAACAGGAGCATGATGGGGGTCAAGAGGAATGTCTCCATGACAGCTCTACTCAACTCCTTTACTTTTGCTAGGAGGAGCCCTAGTATGGTTTTCATGGACCCAAATTAGCAAGCAGGTGGATGAGATGACTTAAAAAATGCTCTGACCATAACTCACATACAGTTGAGGCTAAGAGAACTTTCAGTAGAAGAAAAAGCAGTTTAAAGGGCAAAACTGAAATACTTAAGGCCAATGCATAAATGCTGCTTGACGACTAAGGAGTTGGTTTGGGTCTGAAATTTTGAATGGAAATAGCCCTGTGCTAGGAACTCAATGGGCGGATCCCTTGTCTCTGCAGTTCAGAGGAGATGCCAACAGAGAGCAGCAGGAAAGAGTGGAAAGATTGGCATCTTCCCAGTCCTGTGGAGAAAGCAGCACCAAGGTGGATCAGTGGCTCAGCAGGGAATAGTAGCAGCAGCCCCAAAGAGAGCCCTTTTCTGGAGATGCCACCTTAGGAACATGAGGGGCTCTTGTTGCTTTCAGGCCCCCTTCATGTGCTTTACCTTGGCCAGACGTGTTCCTTGCCTTTGTCCCGTATCCCATGGGTGACATGGTAACATGCAAACCTTAGGGAACCTACAAGGGAGGTGAGAGATAAGAGTCACACATAGATTATTGAGCTGGAACATCAGTCCAGTCTCCTCACTTTACACTGAGGCCCAGAGATATTCAATAACTTACCCATGGAAGGAGTCCTAACCTGCTGGAAGGCAGGGCCATGGACTCCAGACCCTCTATTTGAAGAAGGAGCTCAGCCTAGGCTTTCTCCCCATTTGGACTTCTTTGGAACTCTCCATCATGCACCCTCATGGTGGACCTTCTGCCCCTCCCCCAAACTTTTTGTATGTGTCTTCCCTGTGAGACTGTGAGCTCCCTGAGGGCAGGGACTGTGTTTTATTTGTATTTGTATCCCCTGTGCTTAGCACATAGTAGGTACCTAATAAATATATACTGGCTGACCCAAGTTCACCCGACTAACTAATGGCAGAGCCGTCAACACGAGGTACCTGTAAGATGATTTTGGACAAGGTTATCTCCAAAGTCCAGATGTAACACTCTTTGATTCTACATGCCAAAAGCTGACGCCCAGTGAGGTGATTCTGCTTCCATTCGAGGCAGAAGAGAGCATCACAGCGAATAAGAATATCTGATATTTTATAGAACTGCCAAGTGTACTAAGTGCTTTACACCAACTGTGTCAAACTCAAATGGGAATGGGGTCCACTAAACCACATGTGGTGAAAGGATGTCTCTATAGAAAGCTTGAGTGGCTCCAAGGAAGGCAGAATAGACATCTCTAGCCTATTCTACCCCCCCACCCTTCTCCAAGAGAGCCTGTAATTCCTTCCAGGAAGAGAAATGAGGTGTTGGGACCAGAGACCAACACTGCTTTCCTCAGACGTAGTGGGTAGTGGACAATCTTCTCACTTAAATACTGTTAGTCTAACAGATATGATTTTCAATCAAACTAACTTCCAACTGCTATTTCTTAACTTAGGGGAAAAGGAGGACTCCAGTGTTTAAATCCAAGACTTTACTACCTTCTCACCAAATATCGTTTCTACAATGAACACACATACAGTTATCAAAGAAACCAATATATCCAATTCTACAGCAAAATGGAAATCAAAGGAACTATACATAGAAAATTTACCAGAAAATGCAAAGTGAAGGAGTTTTCATCCACTGGGAGTAAGATAACAGAACTCCAGATCTCACCCAAGGGAAAATTTTCCCAAATCTCTAGTTTAGCATCCCGAGGATCCAGACATGATGGAGACTGCCAGCTCCTCTCAGAGTCTTCCTTCAGCAACCTAAAGTTGGGTTGGCCTCACCGATCTTATCTCTAGAAGCTAGAAGCCAAAATAAGAGACTCAGTAACTCAAAGAAAACTCAAAGAAGAATGATGAACTCCCCAGTCTAGTCTCACCAACTCCATCTGCCCCTCATACAGGTACAGGGCATTCATCTTTACCAATGAGGAGAGAATCGTGCCAATGGGCTATAAGATTGGGGCTACCTGTACTAAAGATCTCTGCAGGCCACATATTGACTTAGAAAACCACATATTAACTATCTCCATTCTACTGTATTTTCATTTATTTAGTAAAAATAGTTCCTAATTATATTTAATCTGGCTGCAACACTTGGGAGTATTGTGGGTATAGTGGGGCTCTCTGGCAGCATGTTTGTCACCTCTGCTTTACATACATCATCCCATTAGAGCTTCATGATTGCATTACCAGGTGGGAGGTACAGTTATTATTCTCTCCATTTTACAAATAAGAAAACAGAGGCTCAGAGACTTTGAATAGTCTGTGCTCACAAGTGGCACCCAAATAAAAACTGTACAGTCCCCTCCCTACCTGCTGCCAACTTTGCACCAATATAGAGAACTTGGAAAGACAGAAACACCTTCAAGACCTAAAGAAATGACTATAAAGGTAGAGTTTTAGGCACTGTGCAAAGGGGTAGGCAAATGACATTTTTTCTTTCATTTAAGGTTACTATGTATCTAAGTTGTAACTGTCTTGTATTTGTGTAAGTACATATATAAAAATTCTTGTTCTGAATACATCTAAGATAATACAGATATTGTTACAGTAGCATTAAGAGTTCAGTATGTGAAAAGGGTTTGATGTGAAGTACTTCTTACCAGGGAGTCAGGGGAAAGGTGTTTATTTTATCTGTGATCTTCAGGATCTATGAAAACTCTTTGGAAAGGACAGAAAAAAGTGAGGATGGATTTCTTTCTTGTGAGAACTGTCTTAGCAACTGTCCTCATTTTAGGAGGAAATCTTGCTGAGAAATTCATAAAAAGAATTCTACAAAGAGCTAAAAAGAACCTGAAAAACTGTTTTTATTATCAGTGGTGAGAAACTGAAGAAAGAAAATAGGAGGGAAATAAGGAGAAACTTTGTCCTTTTTTGGAACTATTTTAACTAAGGTACCATTTTTTTAAAATTATGAAGAGAATGAGGAAGAGTCAATTATTGTTTATGAAGGGTTTGAAACGACTCAGGCAAACAATTGGGTATTGCCAAAATATTGTAAATAATTATTTATGTCTGTTTATTATAATTATTTTGATACTTAAATATAGAAAAATAAGAATAATTACTATTGAGAAAGAAAGTTTCTATAATGTCTTAAGTAATAAAAATTGAAAGAAATGGAGTATGAGCTTAACCTAAGTGAAAAAAACAATTGCAATTTTATGAATAAAAAATTCATTATTCAATCAGTTAGTCAACAAGCATTTATGAAGCTGTTACTCTTATTCCACTCTTACCTCTCATCTATATCGATCTAGAGTAGAGGCTCTGAAATCTATCCATGGGGTCTGAAGTCACCAGATTAAGAACCTCTCTCCTACAAAGAATTGGAAACTGTGGAGTATGCCCACTAACTGAGGAATGGTTGAGGTATATGGTTGTGACAGAATACTATTGTGCTATAAGAAATGATGAAGGAGATAGTTTTGGGAAAAACCTGGGAAAACTTATTTGAACTGATGCAAAGTGAAGTGAGCAGAACCAGAAGAAGATTATACACAGTAACAGCAATAATGTAATGCTAATAAACTGTGAAAGACTTAAGTACTCTGATTGATACAATAATCTATGACAATCCCAAAGGACTCATGATGCTATCTACTTCCAGAGAGAACTGATGAATTCCAAGTGCAGATTGAATCCTACTTTTTTTTTCACTTTTTCTTGCTTTTCCCTCATTATACAGTTAATGTGAAAATATGTTTTGCATTACTTCATATGTATAATGGGTATTATATTTCTTGCTTTCTCAATAGGTGGAAGAGAGGTGGAGGAAGGGACAGAACTTGGAAGTAAAAATAAAAATGTAAAAACATTTTTAAAAACCTCCACCCCAGATTAATGTAGATGGGGGGAGGGGTGGAATTAAAAGAAAATATATTTCAATGATTCAGAAACTTGAAGTTTTTTGTTTGTGGTTTTGTATGGGAGTTATTTCGTTTTTTGCTTCTTTTTATATATCTAGCACTTAGCACAGTGACTGCCACATAGTGGGCTCTAAATAAATGGTTATTGATTGATTTGATGCTGCGATTGAGTGATTGCCAAGTGAATGAAATGTTGAGACCACAGATTCTTCTAACTTGTTCTAGATGAGATAGTCCTTACAGGCTTCTTACACACACACACACACACACACACACACACACACACACACACACACACACACACACACACACATCCCTTGATGGAATTTACTATATTGATGTAAATTTCCATTTACATAAGCTCCTTGAGGGCAGGATGTTTCCATTTTTGTCTTGCATTTCCAGCCCTTAGCACAGTGCCTGGTGCAAGCAGAAACTTCAATGATCATTGGCTGACTGGTTTTCATTCTGTTTTGCTTTACCTTTATTTTCATAGTAAAAATTCCTCTTTAAAAATCCTAACCAATATCAGCCTGAGGGTCTTCACTGTGGGGTAGATGTCATTTTTTCTGAATTTGGCCAAGAAATGTGAATCTATGTGTGTGTAAGTTTAAGTAGGTGAGAATAACAAAACAATGATTCTTACACCACAAAATCAAGCTTTCCCATCTATTCTTTTCTGGCCTAATGGCACTTTGTTCCATAGTCCCATTATTACATTTCAGTTTTCAACTTGCTCTCAATACAGTAGAATTCAGTCCTAAAATACATGATTTGGGACTTTGTGCATGTGTTGGTCGTGGTTTTGTTCTGAGGTTTTTTTCCTTTTAACACTGCAGATGACTCATCAGATTTCCTGAATACTTCTCTGCTTCTCCAAATGCATTCATCAAAACTATTCTCTGTCTCAGGCAGCTTTCCAATCCATTTCCTCCTCTCCAAGATATTCCTAGTCAAGCCTCAAGAGTAAGGGGATGAACATAGATTGCAGGATTCTTGGGGGTCACTTGCATTTGGTTCATTGATTTATTGAATATTTATGGAGCATCTTCTCTACACCAGCCCTGTGTGAGGCACTATGAGGTGTACTCGCTACAGGGTATTCCACAAGTCTTGGTGAAGTTTTAAGTTTTAATAGCATTAAATTACACTAAGGCTTTTGGAGCTTCCGTTGTTATTTGTTGTTCTTGTTTGTCCTTTGTTTTCAAAGAGGACCCATGACATCGCAGAGCGATTGTATTTAAGTGAAGCAGAGTTGTACAACGTCATCAGCCACTCTCTCTTCCAGAGTCATCGAAGTAAAAATGGAACTATCCTGCCCTCAAGGAGCTTATGTAAATGTAAATTTATATCAA
This sequence comes from Notamacropus eugenii, assembly GCF_028372415.1. Lineage (NCBI taxonomy): Eukaryota > Metazoa > Chordata > Mammalia > Diprotodontia > Macropodidae > Notamacropus > Notamacropus eugenii. The sequence goes on from NC_092874.1 coordinate 433,123,247, forward strand.
TGGAATGTAAATTCCATCAAGGGAAGCAACATATATATATATATACACACACACACGTATATAAGAAGCCTGTAAGGACCATCTCATCTAGAACAAGCTAGAAGAATCTGTGGTCTCAAAGTCAGGATGACTGATGATAGCCTGGGATGCAGTAGATAACCTTGGCATCTTTGACATCTGACAGAGTACCTTGTATAATGATAATAACTATAACTCACTATTCCACGGAGCCTTATAAAGATTTATAAAAGCACTTTCCTCACAAGGACTTACCTGTGAGTCAGTAGTACAAGTATCATTATCCTAGGTAAGGGAACTGAAGGATATGAGAAGGGGATTTGCTGAGTCACACGACAATCAAATTACTAATGACTACTATATGCCAGGTAATGGGATACAAAAAAAACCAAAGGAAACAGTTCCCTACTTTCAAAGAAATTATATTCTACTGGGGCACCCCACATGGACATATAGGAATATAGCCTCACAAGTCTCGGAGCTAGGACTCAAGGATAGTATTTTGGACTGTGCTATTCTGGTCCCTGACCTCAGGAAGCTTATACTCTAACAGGAAAACTAATACGTATACTTTATGTTGCAGGTATGTTTATTATATTGCATCATATATTATTATGTTACGTAACATATATTATATATGTATAATGCATTATATATTATATGCATGTTTCTTCAGTCAGCATTCTAAAATACTCATGTAATTGACACCTTATCCTTTGTTTCCCCTCTACCTGGGTATTCTGCAACAGTTTTATTTGTCCTGTCCCCAAACCCTAGAAAGTCATTCCATTTAGGATCCAAAGAGGAAAATTAATGGATACAGAAAGAAGTGTACTAAACCAGGAGAATAATTCATGCCATGACTATAATATTGCAAAGGAAAACAACAGTGGAAGATTTAAGAATTTTAATCGATGTGATGACTGATCATGACCTCCAAAGACTGATGATGCAGAATGCAGAATGCAATATGTACAGCTTCGGTGTAGCTTTAAGCTACTAAAGCTTAATGTAAGTTTTATTAGTATTAATGTTACATCTTAAAATTAATCAATTAAGAAATATTAATAAAGCTCAACATTAAGCTTTAATAGCTTAGCTAATAACTAATTAATAGTGTTAGAAGCTTAAAACTATGCTAAGAATTTTGGGATACCCTATATTTTCAGAAAGGGTCAATTTGTGGCTTTATCTTACCTGACTATACGTTTGCTATAAAGTAGGACCAGATGAAATGTTATGAGAGACATGGAGTGGTCAAAAAACTAAAAATGAAGGGAAGAAGGAAAAATTCATAAGGAAGTTCAGAAGGGGCACAAATAAGCAGAATTAGAACTGTTGGGTAACATTTCATATGTACTTTTAAAAATTATAATGTATGTAACAAAGATGAACATATTCTGTATAATCCTCTTTTTCAGTTCTTCTTGACATAAATGTTAGTGTTGTTGCTTGTCAAGTTAATAATAAGAAAATTTAAGATGCAAAGGGTAAGAAAGAAGGTTACATCCCTCAAACCACCATTCAAATGAAGTATTGGGGGCAACCAGGAGGAGGGGGTTGAGAATATGTAACTGTATAGCTATACCCTGTTGCTTATAAAAGATCACAAACTGTACTGTAAAAAGCATGTGGTTTTTGGAATTCAACCCCAGCAAGCACTGATTATGACTCATCAGTCTGAGACAGGGAAGTGGGTTGAGCTAGTAGCAGGTATCACAAAAACATCTCTAATTTCCAATGTCTCTGTGGTATATTTGTCAGCTTAGCTCTGTCGATGGGTGTGCATGGATCCAGCAGTGACAAAGATTCAGAACAAAAAAGAAGATTAATCTGGAAAAGGGCCAAGCTAGAAACAAGATGAGAGGGCCTAGGTTTGGAGAGGCCTGATTACGCAAGGGTCCTAATGCTCAGAGAATTCATAAGCAGAAAAATCAATTTCACTGCCAAGGGCCAAGTCAACCAAAAGGATCAAGTTAACAGAATTTGCTTTATACTGACCAGGAAAGAATAGAGAGGATGAGCAGAAATACATACTGCTAATTCACATTTATGGAACACATTCTCATTCCTCACAACAGCTCCGTGAAATAAAGAATGGGAGCATTATTACTTCTATGTTCCATAACTGGGGAGCTTGGTGCTAGTACACAGATATAATAAAAGTAAGAATTTAGAATAAAGGAGGGGATCCCACATGCATTTTGTGTGTGGGGCAAGGGGTGGGTGGGATGTTTTTTGCCTTCCTATTTCTCGTGGGTGATTCAGAAGTTTTTGGTGCTTCAGGAATAGCACAGGGCTACACAACTCTTACAGAGTTTCTTTATGGAAACCTACCCATTCTCCCCAAAAAAGGGTTTGAAGTCACAAGACCCCTATAAAGGATTAAATAGGCACTGCAAGGGATTTCTAACCCTAAACTGAATAAAGGACTAGAACATAGTAAGTCAGGAAGAAAAGAGAGTTAAAAATAATAAAGTTCCTACATTCTTCCTTTAGTTGGCTAACTATTCAAAAGAGCTTTATCTCTGGAGGCCAGACTCTCCTTATGGAAAGAAAAGTCACACACACAAATAAAATTCTATGGCATTGAAAGTTTCCTCTCATAAGAGAGAGAAACTAGAAGATTTTCCCTGGTCTGAGGACTTAATGTAGAAGAGACTGTTTTTCTCCCGAAGAGAGCTGAAGCTAAATTTCTGAAATCCAAGATGAAAAGGAAGACGGCAGAGTCCTATCCTATGACACCACCCAGCATCCAAGTCTTATCCTGTTACACCAGCCAACACCAAACCAACCACCCAGAGTACCATCAGGTCGAGGCTACAGGTTAGCAGGACTTACTGGTGGTGTTACCACATTGTTCCTTACATGTACATGCTTGCTGTTAGTATGGTATGGCCTGTAGCTTCTGCCATATTTCAGGTGTTAGCTGGTATAATAGGAAAGGACTCTGCCATCTTTCTTTTAATCTTGGATCCCAGAAACTTAAACTTCAGCTCTAAAAAACTAGCAGTAAGTATGCCTAGAAGGAGCAAGGAAGCTGCAGCATCAGAAAACACTGACAGCTGTAAGATAGGGGAGGAATGAATTGTCTCTCTATGGATTTGCCCTGATCTCACTTTATATCTGTGTGTAACTCTGAACACTGACACTCTTGTGACAAGCGTTACTTATAAAGGACCACTATTCCCACTGGTGGTGTTTGTACTGGTTGGAAAGCATACCTTAGGATTGTGAGGAAAATGCTCTATTGGTACTTAACATTATGCTATTTTATTAAAAGATTTTGGTTTGAGTTAATTATGTCTTCTGGGTAACTCGTAAAAGCAAACACATCTATGTGGCCTTGGGAGTTATGTTTTGTTTTAATAGATGTAGACTCAGAGAATACCTTGAACCTGGAGTAGTTCTTCTGGGCTCTTCACCCTTGAGAGAGAAGGTACCCCAGATACCACAACTATTTCACAGAAGGAAACTGAGCCTCTGCGAATGTGACTTCACAGAATTCAGGATCTCAGAATTTTAGAGCTGGAATCAATCAACATACATTTATTAAGCTCCCAGTACTGTACAAAGAATGAAACAATCCCCACTCTTGAAGAGCTTACCTTCTAATGGGAGAGACAAGTGTATGTATGTATGTATGTATGTATGTATGTATGTATGTGTATATGGAGAGAGAGAAGATACATATGAAAAGTATTAACACAGTTAAATGCAAAGTAGTTTAACACAAGGTAGTTAGGGAGGGACAGAGGATACTAGCATTTGAGTGGGGATCAAGAAAGGCTTCATGTAGGTCCTGAGCCCTGTTTTATAGAAAGAGGGGGATTTCAAGAAAGGGATCTTAGTGGCCATCTTGTCCAACCTATTCCCAAAAAGAAATTCCTACCATAACATACCCAATAAGTACCTTCTACCTCAAGAGGGCCAAGCAAAAGGAATCCACTAATTCCCAAAGCCCTATTCCACTTTTTTACTGCCAAGATGAGTGAATTTATCCACATCATTCACAATTTCTCCATTTGCTGTAACCAATGGTTCCACATATGGATGGTGAGGTGCTGGCTAGTGGAGAACTTTTTTTCTTGGTGTCGATTGGCGAAAATTAGCACAAGTGGTGGAGAATCAATCCATACTCAGTTACATGTCAGTCTCAGAGGCTGCATGGAGTGCATAATGAACAAAAAGTCATACACCAACTCTTCTTCTACTTTAGTCTTAGCTTGTAACCTTTTCAAGTTAAATAGTTTGCCATCAGTTCAGTAGCTGACCTTGATGCAGTTTTCATCCTTGTTGAAGGCATCTGACAATATCCCTGAAAACATCATGTTTTCCAGGGATGTCTACATAGATAATGAAGTTGAAACACACATGGCCAAAGCTAGCTCAGTATTTGAGAGGCTCCAAAAGAAAGTATGGGAAAGGAGACTCCACTGGGTTGCATATCAAACTGAAGGTCTACAGAACTATTATGTTGACTTTATTATTGTATGCCCATGAAACTTGGACAATCCAGAAAATTGAACCACTTCCATTTGAATTGTCTTAGGAAGATTATGAAGATTACCTGACAAGATAAGGTACTGGACATTGAGGTCTTCTCTCATGCTGAACTGCCTAGTATTCAAACTCTGATTGGCTAGCCATGTAGCTAGAATGCCAAATGCACATTTGTCTAAAAGACTATTTTATGGAGAACTAGCACAGAGCAGATGCTCATACAGAGGTCAGAAAGAAGTGGTAAAAGGATACTCTCAAGGTATCTCTGAAGAATTTTAGTATCAGTTGTGAGACATGGTAGACACTGACACAGGACCATCCAATATGGTATGCCCACATCGAAGAAAGTGCTGTGCTCTATGTACCAAGCAGAATCGTAGAAGTGCAAAGGAAATGTGAGATGAACAAATTTAGAGACATCTCCATTCTAAATGTTCAAATGGACTATTTGTGCCCAATACGTAGTAGAGCCTTCCAAGTTCATATTGGACTAATCAGCCTTAGTCAAGGTACACACTGTACCTTGACCCCAACATCATGATGTCACTGGTCCTCTGAGTATGAAGGACCAACAACAGCAACCTTCCACTTTAGTATAACTCTAATTGTAAGGAATTTCTTCCTGGTATCAAGTTTAAATTCACCTCTTTGCTATGTCATTCATTCCTCTTGGTTCTGCACTCTGGGACCAAACAAGGCAAATTTACTCCTTCCTCTATGTGACAGGATTCTTTCGACTACACAGTTGTCATATTCATTCTGATTCTTCTCTTTGCTGGCTGAATGCTAGCAGGGTACCTCACCTCCTCCTCTCCTGTCTGCTTCTTCCTCCCCTTCCTTCTCCTCTGCAAAGTACTATCCTCTCCCAAAACCTTAAACCTACTACACTCTGAAACTGGGACTCCATGTCATATTTCTTTGATGGCATGGTCCTCTTCGGCAACAAAGGACAAACATGATCTCTTTGCTAAGTTGGGGATCCCCCCATCCCCCAGTCCTATAACCAAACCACGTCAGACATGAATTCAAAGGACAATTACATTCCTGGTTCCTCCCTCTGAATGTTTTTTGACTTATTGATGTCATTAATAAACCATTGTATCTAGAACTCAGCAGAATAATCCAGACTCAAGCTGACCAGGAAATAATATGGATTATCATTGCCTAATGCCTGGAAACTATGCTTCTCCTAATGCAGCCTAGAATTATACTATAGTGCCAGACACATCATAGGTAACAAATGCTAGTTGACCGACTAGTTGACTGATTATCATGCCCTGAAATCTCAAGACCTTTTTTCAGATAAATTGTTCTTCAATCATGCTTCCCTTATCCTATACTATGAAAGTTGATTACTTGAACCCAAGTGTACAACATCTGCATTTATCTTTATTGAATTCAATTTTATTAAAGTCTGCCCAGTGCTCTAGCTTGTCAAAATCTTTTTAAATTCTAATTGTCATCCAGTATGTTTTCCATTCCACCTGTCTTTGTATCATCTTCAAAGCTAATGAGTTTTCCATTCATGCCATTCTCCAGATCACTGTTGTAAAGGTTAAACAGCACAGGTCCAAGTGCAGATTCCTACGACAATCACTGGAATCCTACCAATCTGTTCCAAATCCATCTAATTGCACTATAATGTAAACCCTATCTCTCCATCTTTTTAATTTTTTTTTACAAAAATAGTATTTTTTTCAAATGCTTTATTAAAATGTAGGTAAACTATATCTATGTCATTTCCCTCATTTACTAAGTTAGTCAAAAAAAAGGAAATAAAGTTAGTCTTCCATGACCTGTTCTTGATAAAGCCACAGAAGCTCTTTGTAACCACTTCTTTTCTTTTCTAGTTGTTCACCAACTGTCTCTTTAACAGTTCTAGAATTTCTCCAGGAATCAAAGTCAAGCTCACTGAACTATAACTTGCAGAATCACTTCTCTTCCCTTTTGTGAAAATCAAGCCAATATTTGCCTTTCTCCAGTCTTACAGTATCTCTCACAACCACTATGATCTAGCAAATATCATTGATAGTGGTTTAGTTTAGTAATTACATTCACCAATTCTTTCAGTACTTAAAGTGTGGTTCAGTGGGGCCAGACGACCTGAATCCATCAAGGGCAACCAATTGCTTTCTTACTATCTCCTTATTTATCTGTGATATTCTCTGTTAGCCGTTTTCAGTGAAAAGGTCATTTTCTCTGACTGAGAAAATAGAAACAAAAGAAAAATTGAACAGCTCTGTTTTCTCTCTGGTGTCAGTTTTCATAATCCCATCCACCTCTAGCAGAAGTCCTTTCTCTTCTTTGGTTCTTTTTGAGAGGAATGAAGGAAGGAAGGAAGGAAGGAAGGAAGGAAGGAAGGAAGGAAGGAAGGAAGGAAGGAAGGAAGGAAGGAAGGAAGGAAGGAAGGAAGAAAAGAAGGAAGGAAGGGAGGGAGGGAGGGAGGGAGGGAGGGAGGGAGAGGAGGAAGGAGAGAAGGAGAGAGGGAGAGAGGGAGGAAAGTTGATCTAAACAAGAAAAGGTCCCCCATGAAAATGACCACAAGTACCTTCCTCAGGCCCTAATGTTAGGTTCTACATGCCCACCATTTGAATCTTGCTTCCTAGGGGTAGGAAATCAAGAATAAGCTTGATCTTTCCCTCAAAACTCTCCCTTCTTCCCAACTTACCTATTACTATGGAGGGAGCCACTATCCTCCCAGTCAATGCAGGCTTGAAACCTCCTTAGTCTCCCTCACCCTTAGATTTAGTTGTCAGGTCCTGTCATTTTGTATCTCTAGTATACGATCTCCTTCTCTCCTTTGACAGTGAACCCATGAGAAATGATTATTAATAACCAGTAATTTGGGGGAGGTTCAGAGCTCTCCCCTTCTTCTAAAGTCCTTTAAAAGTCCAGTTTGAACACTTGTATAACATATCAAATTGCTTGCCTTCTCAGTGGGGATGGGTGGGGAGGGAGGAAGGGAGAGAAGTTGGAAATCAGTTTTAAAAATGAATGTTAAAAATTGTTTTTACATGCAACTGGGAAATAACATATATAGGCAATGGGGTATAGAAATCTATCTTGCACTACAAGAAAATAGAGGGGATGGAGATAAGAGAAGGGAGCGGTGTGATAGAAGGGAGGGCAGATTGGGGAAAGGGGTAATCAGAATGCACACTGTCTTGGGGTGGGCAAAGGGGAGAGATAGGGAGAAAATTTGGAACTCAAAATCTTGTGGAAGTGAATGTTGAAAACTAAAAATAAATAGATAAATGGATAAATAAGTAAATATTAATAACTCAAAAGTCATTGAATAGTTATATCTGAAGATCCATTTGTCAAGGAATCTTAAGATATTATTAGCATGTGCATGAAAGAATCCTTGTAAGAAGAGAGTCTTTATGACAATATTTTGTTTCATTTTTCTTTTTTTTTTTTTGGTAAACAACAAGCAATAAACACAATGGAATATTGTTTTTAAAAAAAAGTCCAGTTTGAAGAACATCACTGATAATGAGACTGCATTGACTCTCCTCAATCTTGGTAAGACCCCCCCCCCCAACTTTGCAAGGAATTTAATCTAGGGTGAGGAGGCCCATTGTATTCTTGTGATTGTTTGTCCTTTCTCCAAGAGGACCATGACATCAGGGAGATGATGTCATGTCTTGCAAGTGAATTGAATTTAAGAGAGTTAGGGCTATGCAAGGTCACCAACCTCACTCTCTCCTCTGGAGCCATCTGGGCCCAGAGGCCAGATATAGATCAGGAAGACTAGAAATGACCCTATTGTGTTCTACTCAAACTTGGGTGGAAACATCATTTTGTCTAGGTAGTCCAAGGTTGGGAGTGGTCTGGTATAGCTGGGAATGGTCTGGTATAGAGATATTTTCCCTATCCAAAGCTGTTCATTTTAATATAGCCCACCTCCAATCACATTAATCAATTAAATTTGATTGCTGTTTGGTGGACCACCTACTGTTTTGAAGGGTATATAAACTGTGATTCCACTACCAAGGTTGTCTTTGCTCTAAAAGAGACAGCCAAATGATCGTGCTTTTATGAATAACCTACTGGCCTTATTAATAAAATGATTAGATTACCTAGAAACTATGTCTCTCAAATCTTTTTAAACATCACAACCACCCTAATACAGGCTCTTATCAACTCACACCTGGACTACTGAAATAGCCTACTGTTTGGTGTCTGTGCCTCAGGTCTCTTAAGGTCTTCACCTCTCCAATCCATCCTTTACATAGCTACCAAAATGATCTTGCTAAAATGCAGATCTGACCATATCATCTCCTATTAAATCAACTCTACCTGTTCTTTATTACCCCCAGGATCAAATATAAAATCCTTCATGATCTGGTCCCTTTCTATGTTTCCAAATTTCTTAGACCTTAGAACCCCCTGCCCTCTGCAATCCAGTGACACCAGCCTCTTTGATGTTCCTCAAACACAACAACCCTTTACCTCTCAGTTCCAAGCACTTTCACTTACTGTCCCCCAAGCCTGGAATTCTCTCCTTCCTCATCTGTCTCCTGGCTTCCCGAAAGTCTCAATCAAAGTCCCAACTTTTGCAAGAAGCTTTTCCCAATCCTCCTAAATCTTTAATGGCTTCCCTGTCAAAGTACCCCCAATTTATCTTGTAGATGTTTGCTATTTTCACATTATCTCCCCTCATTAGCCTTTGAGTTCATTGACAGCATGGATTCTTTTGCCTTTATATTTCTAGCATCTAGCACACTGTCTAGAACATAGTACGTATAGAATCCATATCAGTTGACTGTCTAGGGCAATGCAGAATGGCAGCTCTAGGCTGAATGTGAAAAGTCTTTTCTTCATCACTTATTCCCCCAATTTTTGTGCATTTTGTGTAGGCTCTGGAGGGGCATGAACCACAACTCAGCCCAACGCAGACATCTGTGATTTATGAAATGTGAACATGCCCTTCTCTTCACAATAGCAATTCAAGGAGAGATATAGTGAGACCCCAATACTGAGAGGGTTTCAGCTACAGCTGTTACTTGAAATTCTAACAAGCAAGCCAAATTCATCAGAAGGGAAGGAGGCAGACCATCTGCACAAGTCGTGTGCAGGTCCTGCCTCCCAGAACTCCTGCTTCTGTCTCTGACAAGGAGCCATGTACTCTTCCTCACTCTCCTTAAGGGTAGTAATATAGGACTAGAGGAGGGGATAGGGCTCAGCAAAGCATTGAGGCAGCAGAAATGCACAAGGCAAAGAAGAACTGGCTGGAGGGCCCCTGTGGAGAGGAGTCATACCCCCTAGTTACCTACCATACTCAGTCAGGGATGGGGAACCTGCCTGGGCCCTAGGGAAAAAGCAGCAGTTGTATTGCCTCACTTACAGCAGCTAGGTGATGCCACAGTGCACAGAGTGCTGGACCTAGTATCAGGAGGACTCTCACCTTCCTGAGTTCAAATCTGGCCTTAGACACTTAATAACTATTACTCTGGCCAAGTCCCTTCACCCTGTTTGCCTCAGTTTCCTCCTTTGTAAAATGAGCTGGGGAAGGAAATGGCAAACCATCCCAGTGTCTTTGCCAGGAAAACAAAGAGTCAGACATGACTGAAAAACAGAAGACATAGTTGTCATTCACTAGCTCCCCCAGCCTCATTCAGCTTCTCCCCATACACAGGCTATTCATTCTTATTACATGCCATTCTCCACACCATGTACAGGCCATTGGATCCTGTGCAGATCAGATTCCTAACCACTGTCTAGTTCAGTGCTGTCAGACTCCCTAGAGCATCTCAGGTTCTCTTCTCTCTTGGTTTCTCTCCGTTTCTGTCTCTCTCTTTATCTATCTATCTATCTGTGCGTGTCTCTGCCCGTCCTTTCTCTCTCTCTCTCTCTCTCTCTCTCTCTCTCTCTCTCTCTCTCTCTCTCTCTCTCTCTCTCTCTCTCTCTCTCTCTCTCTTCTCTGTCTCTGTCCCTCTCTCTACCTATCTTACCCAGTCTGGAAGCATAGTTGGCTACTCAAGAGCCCAACCCTACTGTTGACAAGCCCAGAAGCTTTGAACTATTCCATTTCTGACCTTTATCCTCCTCAAGCAGCCTGATAAGTTTCCTCATTCCCAGGAGCTCACTATATCGGTACCAGACTTAGTATAGACACTTGATTGTCTTAGTCTCCTATAATTCAGAGTTTCCCAATTCAAGTGATCAACCAGCCTCAACCTCCCAGAAGCAGGGACTACAGGCATGGGTCACGCAGACCAAAGTCTTTCTTACAAGCCTCTTCTATGCCCAGGCCCTGCAGAGACCTAATTCTACTGGGTTCACCAGTTCCCCACTAGGACTTTGATTTCTGAACTGGTGAGAATGTAACAAATCAAGCCAGTCCCAGACCCACAATGCCGCATTCCAGCCATCTTCCTGCCCAGCCCCACATGATCCCTGCCTACTGCAATCCCTCAGGCTTCTACTTCTAGTTCTAGGAATAATAATCAATTAAACGCTATCACTCCTAGAAAGAATGGATTAATTAATTAACTAGTATCACAGTTTTATCAATTTAGAACTGGAAGAGATCTCAGAAGTCATCAATTCTTATTCCCTTTTTTTATACAGGAGTAAACTGGGGACCAGATTGGTTAAGTGATTTGATCTTAATGAGACCAGTACCAAGTAGAAGAGGGAAAGAATATCTAGTAGATGTTTCCATTGAATGTGGTTCTGGACTTCCCACTGTAAAAGAAGTGATGTCTAAGGAAGGGCATATGATGCCTCAGACATTCAGAACTTGGGCAAGCCATTTCACCATAAGACAAACTGCCTTTTTCTTCAGGACTAGCTCAGGCTTCGTGAGCACTTCTGAGTGACTCCTGGTTTTCTGATTTTTGGCTTCTATCCCAGTTCTTCCAACACTATTTCATTTGCATTCTGGCCACCCTGCTCCTGTCTTATATCTGTTCCTGTCTGTTCCCTTGGCTTTGGTCTCTTGGCTTCTCTCAGCCCTAGAAAAAGAGACTTATAAAAATAATGACATCACTATCACACAACATCTATCACACAATATCTTATTTGTTTCTCCCAACAGCCCTGTGAGCTCGATGCCATTATTATTCCCATTTTATGGGTGAAGAAACTGAGGCAAAGTTATTTGCCCAAAGTCAGACTGCTAGTAAATGTTGGAAGGAGGATTGAAACCCAGGTCTCTCCTGAATCCAAGTCAGCAAGCTTCCTATTACTCCTGAACTTTAAGAATGATATCAGCCAGTTGGACTACCTCTGCTTGATTTCAGTGGGGGACAGCCAAGATGATTTCTCCTAAAACCTGGAGTTGGACAATGGCTTGTGGAGGATGTTGAATAAGAGATTCCTGTTCAGGTGCAAGATGGGACTAGACAGCCCTGGATGTCCCTCCCGACTTGTGGTTCTATTTTCATCTTCCTCTCTTTGACACTGAAAGCCCCTCGCAATCTGGCTCCAATTTATATTTCAAGACTGAATTCACATTACTCCCCCTCACACAATCTACATGTTAGTCAAACAGCAATTTTTTTATACATAACATTCCACTCTCCCCTCACCTCCTCCTTATCTTTGAATAGTCTATACCATATACCTAGAATGCTCTCCCACCTGCTTCTAGGTAGCTAGGTAATGCAGTGGATAGAATGCTGGGCTTGGAGCCAGGAGGACCAAAGTTCAAATCCAACCTCAGGAACTTACTAGCTCTATGATCCTGGGCAAGTCACTTAACCTCTGTTTGCCTCAGTTTCCTCAACTGTAAAATGAGAATAATAATAGTATCTACCACTGGGCTTTACAAATATCACTTCTTTTAGTCCTCACACCATTGTCCATGCCTGACACACAGCAGGTACATAATAAATGCTTGTTCCCTTCCAATCTGAGTTTACGTGCTACTTCCTGTGTGAGCTCTGTCCTAATCCCCTCTGGTTCTTAGTCCTCTCCCTTCTGAAATTTCTTTGTAAAGATACTGTATTTGTCAGTCAATAGATCAATATTTATTAGGTATTTAGTAGGGGCAACTAGGCGGCACAGCGGATAGAGGGCCAGTTCTCAAGTCAGGGGGCTCTGAGTTCAAATCTGACCTCAGACACTTACTAGCTGTGTGACCCTGGGCAAGTCATCTCACCCTGTTTGCCTCAGTTTCCTCATCTGTAAAATGAGCTGGAGAAGGAAACAGCAAAGTACTCCAGTATCTTTGCCAAATGGGGTCACAAAGAGTCATACAATCACAAAAAAGCACTTACGAGGATCCAAGCTCTATGCTGAGTGCTGGGAATATAAAGAAAGTAAAAAAATAGCCCTGCCCTCAAGGAGCTCACAATCTAATGGGCAAAGAAAACAAGCAACCAAATATGCACAAACAAGTTAAATGTGGGATAAATAGGAAATGACAGAGATAAGGTACAAGAATTAAGAGGGACTGGGAAAGACTTCCTCCAGAAGGCGAGGTTTTAGCTGGGAATTGGTTGTTTACTTGTCTTTTCTCCCAGGAGAATATAAGCTTTTTTAGGACGTTGTTGTCTCTGTTGTACCTAAAAGAGTGCCTGGCACATAGTAGGAAGTTAATACATGCTCACTGAATTATTTAAAAAACACATTGAACAGAAAATACCAGACACACTAATAGAGTAATGGACAAAAATGCTAGAGAAACAAGCTTCTGTGCAGTCAAGGTATGTATGACTAATTGGTATTTTCCACTAACTTTCTTTTTTGGCTTGATTAGAATAATTCTCTACCCTCTCAAGATTTCAGTTTCCGCATCACCAAAATAAAAGGTTTTATTATGATCTCAGTGCCTTCTAGCACTGAATCTCATGTTCTTATACTAGAGTTCCTCTTCTATCTGCAACGTGTTCTTGTTATATTGCCTGCTTGAGATGGGCCATTAACCCCTTCTGTGGCACAGAAAAACAGTGGATCCAAACCCTTTCCAACTCTTGTTCCCATCTCACAAATGTTTATAGTTAAACAGCCTAAAAAACAAACAAACAACCCTCCAGACTGTCAGGACTCCATTATTTCGGAATGCACAGGAAAAAGAAGGCCACACGTTATAGTAAGAAAGAGCATTGATTCTTAAGTCAGCAAACTTGAGTTGAAAATCTTACCTCTCATATTGATTACTCATGAGACCTTGGGTAAGTCACTTAACCTCCAAAGGCCTCAGTTTCCTCATGTATAAAATGAGGGGGTTGGATGAAATGACTTCTGAGGTCCCTTCTAGCTCTAAATCTAGGATCTTATGATCCTAAGAGTGAGGGACAGAGGTAGAAGAAGCTACATGCCTTTTAATGGAGAGTTAGCACCAGAAAGTCTGGGAAATAGGATGCATGATTTATATCTCACAAAATCAGTGACCTATGGAAACTCTTAGTGCTCCAGGCCTATCTTATCAATCAACTCAAGTCGCAGCCTTGTCAGACAGAATTACGGAGGGTAAAGATGACTAATAGAAACAGATCTGAGACAGATTGCTGGGCAATTTGGAGGCAGGTTCCCAAAGGTCAGGCCTTTGATGGGCACCATGTCTGTGAAGGCAATTTGGAACCACTTTTCTCTCCATGCAGTTGGTGACTGACTAATACTTCCCAGTGATGAAGAATCATGCCAAGTATTAAATGTAATGGGGACACTCAGCTTTAGTTATCCAAAATAACATTTTAAGAAAAGAAGTCTTAAAAAGATGATGAAAGGAATCCATGGATTTCCAGAAAAGTCAGTAAAGGTTAATTACAATCAAGCACAGGGCTCCTAATTCTCCTCCCTTAGGCAAAGCTTTGTCATGACTTCATTACAGAAGACCAGCAGTAACGGGAGATTCTTTTCAGGAGTCCAGACTTTTCCTCTCTAGCCTCTTACAATCGTAGAGTTACAAGAGACCACCAAGGTCAGCTGGGTCAGACTCACATCTGAGCAAGAATCCTCTCTATAACAGGGCACGTTGTCGGGGGAAAGACAATAAATAGTCAAGGGTGTTGGCAAAGAGAAGGATAAACAATGGACTGGAGTTCTCAGAATGAAGATAGGAATTAAGGAGGACCTTGAGGGATGTACAGGATTTGGATAGGCAGAGAAAAGGGAGAAGGCTTTCACAGACTAGAATAGCAAGAGAAAGGAAACCAGCCAATGAGCAGAGAGTAGGCTCACATGAGGAGGAAATAAAGCTTGGGTAGCTGGAGAGCCAAGGCTGAACTCTGGTTGAGTGGGAGGGAGAGAGATTCCTGACTATTCCTCAACAGTGAGATCAGAAGACCAATGACAGGCAAGTGTTGGCAGGCCTCAGTAATGTCTGTGGGTAAAGCAGCATACATTACCCACAAAGACTGGGGCCTTCTAGGCCCTCCTCAGAGGCATCTCTACAGGGATGCAATGCTGGAGAATTATGGGAAGGTAATCTCACTAGACCTCCTAGTGTCCAAACCTGAATCCACCTTCTGATTGAGGCAAGGGGAAGAATGTGGGTCCTAAACACTGGGAGAACTCAGAGGAAAGATTCCCCAAGAGGATCAGATTTCAAGATGGGAAACAGAAACAAGATATTGATTCCAAGAGGAGAAGTCAATGAAGAAATGAAATCATGGGGAACTAAGTTGGAAAAATTCACAGGAGATATTCTCCAGAGATTGGAGTTTGGAGAAGCCGATGAACGTTAGAGTAGAGTATTGAGACATCAAGGAAATGCCAGTGAAAGTGGTTTACAAGAAAATTCCAACAGGGGAGAAAGGCCAGAAATGTAATACATTCCAAAGCTCCAGTCCAGGTCCAATATCAGTTTAGACATTTGAGTGTTACCCAAGAAGGGAGATCTCATCAGAAAGATGAGAAAAATACTTCAGACAGAATTGAGAGATAATTAAAAATCAGATAATCCATATAGGACAGAGACCTTCCAAAGGTATTGAACATGAGAAAACCTTCAGGCAGAGCTCCAGCCTTGTAACACTTCAGAGAATTCACACTGAACAGAAACCATATGGCTATAAAGCACATGGGAAAACTTTGAGTTTTAGCTTAGACCTTATGAACATCAAACAGTTTTTATTGGAGAGAAAGTCTGTATGTGTACAACGAACATGGGAAATCTTACCATCTTAGCTCAGGCTTTATTAGATATTTTTTTAAAAACTAATTTATAGAAAAACTGTACAAATGTAATGAATGCGGAAAAGCCTGAATTCATAGTGAGCCAATCTTTCACATCTTGTGCAACATCAGAGAATTCGTACCGGGGGAAAATCTATGAATGTAGTGACTGTAGGAAAAACTTCAGCCAGAATTCACATGTTACTGAACGCCAGAGAATTCACACTGGGAAAGGGTATAATGAATTGGAAAAGGTTTCATTTGATTTGCTGAATTTATTCAATGTCAGAGAATTCATACTGGGGAGAAACCCAATAAACATAATGAATGTGGGAAAGTCTTCAGTCTTACATCTGCCTTTTAAACATTGAAAAATTAATGGAGGAGAGAATCATTTGGGGCCAAGTGTAATCTAAGCCAGTCCAGCGATTTGGGGTTGGGAAATTAAAATGCATGAAAGAACTTGTGATCCATAAAAATGTAATATAAACACATCCTGGTAGTCTTCACACCATGTTTTCTGCTCTGCCACCATCATTCTCATCTCCCTCCCACCAGGACCTTGGATTCTATCCTCAGTCCCCTGACTTTCATGGATGAGCCTTAGCTTGCTAGGGTCCAGGCCTCCAAGTCGCCTCCCACTCATTGCCCCAGCATGTTGTTCTCTGCATACCCCCTCCTTTCCTGTTCCCCTTTTATGCACTGTTCTCCCAGCTTAGAAGGTAAGTTCCTCATCCTGTTTTCTCTATGAGCAGCCAAACTGGGCCCAATGTTTTGTAAGAGACAGACACTTGGACCTGGGTATTACTGTTTGACTTCACACAAAAGTAACTGTTTCTTTCTCTCCTTGGGGTCTTTATACCCAGTAGACCATATGTAATAAAGCCCTGGGAGGAAGGAAAAGCCAAGGGACAATAGGACCTGCCCAGAAGAGATGGCGGTGGGTGGAGAGGACATACTCCATACCTCATGTCTTCCTTACCTTATTCTGAGGTTATGATCTGCTTTGAGAGATGAGGTCATGTGTATCTTTGTAAATACAAAACACTTTTCCCCATCTACTTCTCTGTTAAAGGTAAAAGAATGTAATAGAGTTTTATTGATTTTGAGACCAAAAGAATGCAAACTCTTTGGGGACAGGACTGGTTTGCTATCCCTCTATCTATCTATCCATCCATCTATTCTGCTATCTTTCTCTATCTATCCTTCTATCTGATTACATATCTATTTTTCTATCTACCTATTCTTCTGATTATCCATCCATCCATCTATCTATCCATCTATTCTGCTTTCTATCTATGCTTCTGATTATATATCTATTTTTCTATCTGACTATCTACCTGTTCTTCTGTCTGATTATCTATCTATCCATATATCTATCCATTCTGCTATCTATCTTTCTATTTGATTATATATCTATTTTTCTATCTATCCTGCTATCTGATTATATATCTATTTTTCTATCCATCTATCTATCTATTCTTCTGTCTGATTACCCATCCATCCATCCATCAATTCATCCACCCATCTCTCCCTCTATCTGTTTTTCTCTCTCGTTGCCCATTCTGTGGAGGCCCTCGAAAGGCAATCCCAAAAGCAACAAGACACCTCGAGGAGGGGAAGGGAAGGGAGGAAGTAACAAAGTATTACTTAAGGAAGATTAATCCTGCATCCTCATCCAGGAAGGACTGTGGGTAGGAAAGTTGGGCACATTAGGTAGGAAGTGGTCCAAGAACGTGGACCCCTGGAAAATTATGAATAGGACTAAACTGGGAGAGGGGCGCTTCGTTGTTTAAAGGAAGTGCTTTTTGTTTGTTTATGAGTCAGGAGAGGTATGTGCTGTAAAAAGTTTCAGCTTAAAGGAGGCTGAAGAAAAATGCAAACTCCCTGATTAATTTGGGTCTGTGAACTCTGCTTGTCCCCCATGCACACATCCATGACCCAGTCAGCTCGGTACTGCAGCTATGGGTACTATTGGTACTATAGGTACTGTGGGCCTGTTTCTTAAAATTGCCAGTCCATGGACCCATCAGCCTTTATACAGGCTGAAATTCATGCATGGAATTCACTTTCTCCTCCCCTCCACCTCATTCCAGGCTCAGCTCATGTCTCACTTCTTACATGGTCTTTCCTGATCCCCCTATTTATTTGTGCTTTCTTCTTACACAAACTATCTTTTTTAACATTCATTTTTTAAATTTTGAATTCCAAATTCTCTCCCTCCCTCCAACCTCTCAGAAGACAAGCCATATGATACCTGTCATCTATCTTCCACATTATCTCCTACAGACTTCTGTTTACATGTTGTATTCCTCCTGCCTCTCCCAGTAACAGTCAGCTGCTTGAGGGCAGAAATTATTTTCCATTTGTCTTCATGAGCCTTCAGTACCTGGCACGTGGCTTTGTAAACAACAGGTGCTTAATAGAATAGCTAGCAGGCACCATGAATAAAGCAGAATAGAGTCAGGAAGACTTGAATGTGAATTCTGCCTCAGACCATTAACTAGCTGTAAAAAGACTGTAAAAAGGTCTTTTTATTCTAAAAGTTTGCACATCCTGCCCTCAGCTGGTACAAATGCCCAGCTGGGCCTGCCCCTAATGACTCAGCAACCTCTGCCAAGTTGTGGGCCCCTCCTCTGAAAGAAAGGAATGAATGAAATAAATCAAGAAGTGAATACTCTCAGCAAAGTTAGGTCTGGGAACTTGGGTGACTGAGAACCAGGAAGACAGAACCATGTAAACGTAGAAAACGGGGCATGAGAGTATGACTGAGTCCAGTGGTGGCAGCAGCCTCCCTGTGCCCCATCCTCAGGCTGGCCCTGCTCTCTATGTGGAGGTGCCTCCTGAACAGCTATTATTTATTTTCCCTTCTTTGTGTCCCCAACACTTAGCAAGTGCCAGCATCTAGTAGGTGCCTAATAAATGCTAGTTGATCCACTAAGTGGCTGGCTTTTTTGAAGATATAGAGCTTAGAGAGTCATGGTTGCAAGATCAGCTACTCCAGGGAGGAATTTGTACCCATGTATTAGGTGTATGAATGGATCAGGACTGGTACTGGAGGGTTCCAGCAAATGAGGAGGGAAATGACGGGAGAAAGGTGTTGTGATGGAAAGATCAGTGGCCTTGAAGACATCTCCAATTACTTATTAGTTGTGTGACTCTAAGCAAGTCATTCATCCTCTCGGTACCTCCATTTCAGAAAATGGGAAGGCATTGTGGAGACAAAACACTTTGTAAGCTTTGAAGAGCTTTAGAAATGGGGATCATTTAATAGGATGATGGAGGGGTCCCCAGGCTCAGCACAAACAGGTCCACCCTGGTGGTAAAACCAAGGAGACACAGATGGGAAGGGTGGGTGACCTAGTGTAAGACAGACAAACACAGCACACATGAGGGTTCCTAGCAGAGGTTCACTCGATCTGGTCAGATAGGAAAGACTAAAAGGGGATTAATAATCTTACTTTATTCTAGTCTAGTTTTCTCAGAGGAGGATTGCTGATGACCAGAGCATAAGTGCCTACAGCATTCCCTAATCAATCTTCTTGCAGGGGCTGGTGAGAAGGAGGGGGACAACTGCCCCTACCTCCTGATGGAGTCGATCAAGACAAGCACAACTTGAGCATCCCCTAAATCCCCTCAGGCCTCAATAGGGGCCAGTTAGTTAAACATAGATTTTCTCCAAGCTTTGATGGGGACCAATCAAGCCATGCACCTCATTCCAGCTTGCGCACTCAACCCTGAGGTTCCCCCCAAGCCTCAATGGGGGCACATAGCATTTGTACATTCAACCCTAAGGTTCCCCATTCCTTGACCCGTGACTACCTGCTTTATAGGTCAACAGACAAAGAAGGTACATTGCAAGCAACAGCCTCACAAGTTTACATCACCTCATACTTGTATCTCACTGCACAGCCACAGTGGGTATTTATATTATTTGCCATTATATAACTCTGCATAAGCATGGTAGAGATGTTTTGAACCATAATTGTGGGAACTCATATCTAATACTTAGGAACAAGAGATTGTTATGGTTATGGATCCTGAGAAACTGAACTCTAAGAAGTAATAAAAATTCACTTTACACACACTAAAATTCACCTTACTTACACTAAAATTCACCTTACATACACCTAGCCACTGTGACCTAGTCTTATAGTTCTTGCTGGGTGGGTGCTGAGATTAGAGGACAGGAGAGGGTTGGAGTAGAAGGAGGAGGAGGAGGAAAAGCTAGAGACAAAAACTGATAGGAAGAGATGGGAGAGGCAGAGGGGAAGAAAGAGAAGCAGAGAGGAAGACAGACATAGGGAAAGACAAACAGAATGCATTTCTAAAAAATTCAAGAAGCATTTATTAAGCACTTACTATATGCCAGGCACTATGCCAAGTGCTGGATATACAAAGAAAGGCCCAAACAGTCTTTGCCTTCAAGGAATTCCATTGGGGAAGACATGTAAATAACTCAGTACATACAAGATAAATCCAGAGTAAAGGGAAGGCATCTAAGAGAAAGACTTTCTTTTCCATCAAGACTCAGCCCAGACTCTATCTCCTCCATGGGGTTTTCTGTGATCTTCCCTTGTTGAAAGTGATGGCTCTCTCTTCACGTTGCCTTGGAATATTTTGTTTGGACTCCTCCTGGTCTACCCTAATCACGGTTACCTTGCCTCATACTTATCTGTACAGGTACATGTCATATCTAGACTCCACTCCCCCCCCCTAGATTTTAAGCTACTTGAGGGCAGACATGGCATCATTTTTCATCTTTCAGTCCCCCAGTACCAAAATTGGTACTGTGCACGTAATAGGTATTCAATGTTTGCTGGTTTGAATTAAATTGAGAAAACTGCAGAAGCACTAACTTGATTTCTTACCAATTAGAAAAGGGAAAAGGTCTCTAGAAGATACATGAGCACATTAACTAGAGCTCTAGACCATAGGAGACAGGAAAAGAATCCAGACACTAAATCCAGTTAGTAGATATAATGCCAGGAAGAAATGCCAAATAAACTTGGCATACGGATGATGGATGATCAGATTCTGGCAAAAATTTTACAATATACCAAGAGAAGCCATCTGAAAGGGTTCTGGCCTAATGCTCATCCATCACTGACCATGTCAGCCTTAAAGCAAAGGAAAAAATGTTCTTCCTCCCAAAGTCCCAGGTGCTAATTGGCCCCCGTGAAGCAAAGAGAAATAGGTGGTGGCTATCTCCCTGGATCTACAGGGATCTCTTTTATCACCTGCTCTGAAGGACGTGAAAGAAACTCAAACCTGTTGGTATCTGGTCAATCTCAGTCTCCCAGCATCTCCCAGCAGATCCAGGAATAAATCTTCAGGGCCTGGGCCCTGGGGAGAAGGAAGCCTTCATGATTTTCCAGGCTCTGACACCTTATCAGAACCCTAATGCAATTTTCTTTTTACTGTGGAGATTTTGAAAGACAGAATCTCTCTCTATTCCAAATGAGTTTGCTTGGAAACACAGCTCCAGGGGTAACTGTTTAATTTCTTCATTTAAAATTTTTTTTTCTGGTCAAGCCACTGGCAGTTTTTTTATCCAAAATGCACAGCTAATTATAACTTACATTTAAATGGTTCTTTAAAGTTTACAAAATTCTTGAGGTACAGTATTTCATATGAGTCTTGGGGCAGTTCAGCATGTTAAATACTATATATGCGCTAATCTCCATTTTCCTGAGGTTCAGTGACTTGACCATGATCACATAACTAAGAAATATCAGAGCTGAGACTTGAACCCACAACTTCCTGATTTCAGGGTCAACAACACTCTAGCTACCCTTGTTGACATCACTTCCAACTTCTCCTGTCTTGCTTCCTTAGGGCACATTCAGGACTCTTTGGACTCTACTATGACCTAGCCCCAACCTCATCCTTACCCCATCCCACCTCCATTTGCTGTCTACTGCTTGAAATTCCTTTAACAGAAAATGAGGCCTTTCATTCTACAATAAGTGAGCACGTTTAGTGGCAGGTACTGCTGGGAGAGGTAAGGTGGTGGTGTCTGGTGGGAAAGGCACTGTATTTAGAACAAGACGACCTGAGTTCAACACCTGGTAGCACTACTTACTCTCCATTTGACCATGGGCAAATCCCTTCATCACTGTGGTCTTGGGATCCCAGCTGTCAAACAGGGAGACTAAATTTTTTTAGTTCTAAGTCAATAGTTCTATGATGCTAACAATTCGCTTCCATCAACAACTTAGTGTCCGTCTGACATCAGATCCTTTCCTTAGGAAGAGATTAATAAGTGAAGAGAGAAGGAGAGCATGAAAAGAGAGGGGATATGTGGTAGAGAGAGCAGAAAATGGGGAGGATGATCACCCACCTCATAATTTTGCATCAGTCCTGGGGTCAGAAAAATCCATTTTCTCTCACTCCCAATATGTTTTTAGTAATGTCTTCTTCATTCATGACAAGTAACATGGTTATAAGTTCTGATGGTTACAACAATGCATTTACCACTATAGACATATATACCAGTTGATTATGGGGATGGAGTAGAGAAAGCCAAACCTCAATTCCCTTGAGAGCTGTGCCTCTGGGAGAAGCCAAACTGACTAGGTCCGTACCTCCAGCTACAGACTGCATCACAAAGTTTATGGGAGTCCTCAAGATAATCCAAGAATAAAACTGGAGCCCCTCGTGTTGTTGTCTTTTAGCACTAATTTAACAGGAGTAATCAGGGTAAACCCTCGATCTGCTTAACTGGGCACCTGCAAGGAGGTAGACACGTTCTCTGGCTAGACCTCTGTTTGCTAAAGGACATGTATTTTGGGTTGTTGTTTGTTCTTCACTCATTTCAGTCATGTCAACTCTTTATGACCCCAGTTGGGATTTTCTTTAAAAGGATACTGGAGTAGTTTGCCATATCCTTCTCCAGATCATTTTATCGATGAGGCAACTGAGGCAAATAGGGTGAAATGACTTGCCCAGGGTCACACAGATAGTAAATGTCTGAGACTGGATTTGAACTCAGGTCTTTCTGACCCCAGCTCTGGTGCTCAATCCACTGCTACACACCTAGTTGCCCTATGTATTTTGGAATGACACAGTAATCAATTCCTTATTGGACCCCATAACTGGGGGCATTGCGTGTAGAAAATAATTAGTAACTAAGCCAGGTTCCATCCCTCCCTTGGGGTAGCTCCAGTGCCAACTCTACCCTAAACTTCAGGAAGATGGGCAAAAAGAAGATTTCAGCCCTGCCTTCCCCCTCCCACTGTCCAGGAACAGTGGAAGCTTCAGCTCAAGCACATCACAGCTGGCACATGGGCTTACCTAAGTAACCCTGACATTGGACCTGGAGTCCCCGGCTGCCTCTTCTGATTTATTCTTTTTAGAGTAACCTCTTACTGATATCTGTTATTGACACTTGTTTTTGGATGTCAGCAACATTTCTCCCCTTTTCCCCTTCCCTCCTCCCGGATAGTCATCCCTGGCTGCAACACCAAAGCACATTTTTGAAATAACAAAGAAAAAAGAGAAAACACAACATCCAAAAGATCTGAACACAGAGACAACATCCACACTGGTGGACCTCCTACCCTCACAGATGGCAGAGGGAGAGGCTTTTCTTAGATCTTTAGATGCTTGCTTGCTCTTTGTAATTCTGCAGTGTTTACCATCAGATGTTTGGTGGTGGTTGTCCTTTCCATTTATATTGCTGGAGTCACTGTATGCTGTTTTCTTGGCTCTGCTGACTTCATTTTGCCTGATTTGTGTTTCTTTCCTTGAGTCCAGGTCATTAAACCATGATCCTGAAAAATAGACATATCTTCATGAGATCATGAGATTGAAGTTCCCAAATCACCACCGTCTACCTAATGACCACTGAATCTATGCCAATTCTTGAAGGCCATAATGACCTGAAGGGAACCAGAGTGAGGGTCTGGCTCCATGGGAAGTGTCACGGTTCAGCAGATCAGGAAATCTCCTAAAAACTCTGATTATGATAGAAATCATCTAGTCTAACTCCCCAGTGTTACAGATGTGGAAACAGAGTCACAGAGTGAAAAAGTGATGCCCAAAGTCCCACAGCGAACTCATGGTAGAGCCATAACAAAACCCAGGACTACTGATGCTCCCAATGCAGGACTCTATGAGTAATATTGCGCTGTCCCTCATTCATAGGCTTCTTAATACCATGTAATGGCCACATAGAACAGATTCACAGTGACAGAAGCCATGCTTCCAGGCCAGCATGGGAGGTATAAAATAACAATTCATCAATTATATTTTCCAGGGAGTGTTTTAAAACTTCTAAGAATAAAATATCTTGGGCATCTTTGAGAATATTCTCTTTGCAGCTGGCTGCCTGCCGTAGACACAAAAGTCATGGTATGGAGATAGACTCTGTAAAGCTTCATCAGAAAAAAATTAGTCCTGGCACTCTGAGGTCTTTGGGAGTCCAGGTTAAGTGTGGGATCCATTTGTCAGTAATTCATGAGAAGCAGCCATCAGGGAAGGCCACCTCTCTGGTCCCATTTTCACTTTTATATATTATTTATTTCCTATTAAAATCCTGCTTATATGTGTCCCATAGTGAAGCAGCAGGAAGTAGGAGAGGACTGTAGCTCAGAGAAAGAATGGCCCTAGTGGAAGGGAAGGCAAAAGTTTTAGCACAGTGGAGAGCTGGGGAAAGGACGTGTATCTAGGAAGAACAAAGAGCATCTAATGCAACCTCTTCGTTTCAAAGAAACTAAGGTCCTAAGAATGAGCATGAACTCATCCAAGGTCACATGTACTGATCTAGTCAAAACTAGAACCCAGGTCTCATGATTCCCCACTCATTGCTCTTTCCATTACCTCTACGCTGCCAGATCACCAAGGACAACTTCCCACCCAGTGGAGAGATCTCTTCTATGATATCAGATGGTCAGACTCCACTAAGAGAGGTCATCACTCATGATGGAAAATGCTGTCCACATCCAGAGAAAACTATGGAGGCTGAATACAGATTGAAGCATACTATTTGCTCTCATTTTTTGTTTTGTTCTGTTTTTTATTTATTGTGGTTCCTCCATTCATTCTATTTCTTCTATATAACACGACTAATGTGAAAATGTTTAATAAGAATGTATATGTAGAGCCTAATTTTGGCCTAATAATTAACACCAAGAAAACACAGGTGCTCCATCAACCACCACCACATCATCCATATGTGGAACCATCGTTTACAACAAATAGAGAAGTTTTGAATGCTGTGCATAAGTTCACTGACCTTGGCAGTGTCCTTTTCAGGGATGTACACATTGACAGTGAGGTTGATGCATGCATTGCCAGAGCTAGCTCAGTGTTTGGGAGGCTCCAAAGAAAAGTTTGGGAGAGAAGAGGTATTAGACTGACTACCAAAGTGAAGGTATGCAGAGCTGTTGTGTTGATCTCATTGTTGTATGTCTGTGAAACATGGACAGTCTACCATGCCAAGAAACTGAATCACTTCCATTTGAACTGTCTTAGGAAGATTCTGAGGATCACCTGGCAGGATAAGGTACCAGACACTGAAGTCCTTGCTCAAGCTGAACTGCCAAGCATTCAACTATGCTTCAGAGAGTACAACTCTGATGGGCTGGCCATTGTTCGAATGCAAAATGTATGCTTGCCAAAAAGACTATTTTATGGAGAACTCTCATGGAGCGGGCAATCACATGGTGGTCAGAAGAAGCGATACAAGGACACTCTCAAGGTCTCTCTCAAGAACTTTGGATTTGACTGTGCAACGTGGGAGACACTGGGACAGGACCGCTCAGCATGGCATGCCCACATCAGAAAGGGTGCTGTGCCCTTTGAGCAAAGCAGAGTTGAGACAGCACAAAATAAATGTAGGATGCACAAATTTGGAGTATCTACCCCAAAAATTCATATGGACTATCTGTGCCCAACCTGTGATAGAGCATTCTGCACTCATATTGGTCTGATGAGCCACAGTAGAAGACACTGAAACTTCACTTTTTCATGGTGATGTCATTTTGGTCCTCTTTGAAGATGAAGGACAGCAACCATATGTAGAGCCTATATCAGATTACAAGCCATCTTAGGGAAGGGGGTGGGAAGAGAAGCAGAGAAAATGTAAAACTTATAGAAGTGAAGGTTGAAAAACTCAAAATTAATTAAATTTTTAAAAAGTTCACATACCCCAAGTAAAGAACCCCTGGACCAGATAATCTCTAACACCCCTTCTCATTCTAAATTCTATTACTTCAGACTCTGCCACCCTCTAACATCAACCTATTGGTCCTGTCTCTGCTTTCTAGAGCAATATACCTAATCACTCCTCAAACAGAGAGCTAAAAGATAACTGAACAACGGACAAGTCAACATTATGGTGGTAAATAAACAGAGAAGTCATTGCCTGACGGGGGCAGGGTGAAAGGAAGTAGTGGGAACAAGAAGGAGCTTATGGTAAGTCATGAGTACTATCTATTTCATTCACAACTCAAAAAATATTGATTTAGTACCTGCTCTGCAAAATATTATTCTTTTAGTAATTTCCCTCTAATTTTGTAAATATCCTTTTGTAAGGCTTGGCATGTAGATTATCCTGAGGTCTTGAAGTTTATGACAGTGGGCTATGATCTCCATCAGATCCTACCAAGCCAGAACTTCCAGTATGGCCATGTGCCTGTTGTCTAAGAATGACCTCTTAGGGCAAGTTCAGAGAGGACCACCACCTAATGGGCCACAGGGTAATGAATTTCTTCATTCACAGAAGCTCTCAAAGACCATCTAGAAGAGGCTTTTCTGTCTGAGATGTGAGAGGAACACCTGTAACAGTCATAGATCCCTATAGTATGTGCCCAATCCTGGGTTAGGACTTTTGGGGGAAATACAGGAGAAATCAATTCTTTCATGATTTAAGTTGGTGAGACAAAATATAATAGATATGATTCATTTAAATGATAATGAATCAAAATCACTGAATTTTCAAGCTAGAAGGGGCCTTAGAGAGTGCATAATCCAACCCTCTTATTTTAGAGCTGGGGAAACTGAGGCTTGAAATAGTGAAGTGACATTCATTTAAGATAAAATTTGAGAGCAAACCAGTCAATGGGAGGTCATCACTGAGAATGGGGTTCCTGAAGCTAAATGTGAAAACATCAAGTTTCAAACCCAACTATGAAACAGCAGGGTTCATTATTTTTAAGATAGAAACAGAAAAGAAAATTCTTCAGAGGAGAAAGAGAAGAGGTCAGCTACCAACTCAGCTCTTAGGATCGATTGTTTGCCTCTGTGGTCACAGTCTCTGCTGCTAAGCACTCTGGCTCTTCCTGTGGTGTGTTTCCTACTTTATGATTTCAACATAAATAATTTACTGGGGGAAGTCAATCCCCCAATTGCTCACGTTGCCATGGCAACTAGATTACCAACGCCATGGTTCAGTTAAACAGGCAATGCGGAAGAATTGCTGTAAGCAGCCAGAAATAATGACTTGTGCGCTCCCTCAGAGATTACAGGTCTGTACACCCCTCGTTTGGCACCTAGCACATGCTGCCTCGTGTGGGAAGCTCTCTTTTCACCTGTCTACAAGGTGCAAGCTCAAAGTATCAAGCTTGTTATTTTAACAAATGTTGTCAGAATTTTAACAAATTATCAGAATTTGCACATCCAAATGCAGATGGCCTCTCCAAGTAGCACCCTCTGGGGGCTGCTGTTTATTCCAGGCATGGTTTTGGAGCTCCAACCTGGGCTTTGTCTTTAGAGTCTCTGGTACATTATTACCATTATTAAAATCCTTTCAGAGATGTAAACTATCATTCTTTGGGTGGGGAAGGGGTATGAAACCTGAATTTTAGAAATAGCTCAGTGTCCCACAAATTATTCATTCTGTACTGAATGGATCTGCAATCTGTTCAGGGTGAACAATTCCTCCACGAGAGCAGATCGCAGCCCCTCCACACCTTCTCATCCTGGGAATCCCATTAGAATATAAGCTATTTGAGGATAGGAACTGTTTTGTTTTGTCTCTATATCTTCAGTTCTTAGCACACTGCCTGGAAAATAGATGGTGCATAATAAATGCTTCCTCAGTCAATTAAATTGAATTCTGGGTCATCTTTTCATAATTCTGCCATAGAGGTTTTATACTGTAAGTCTGCCACAGAGAAGATTATGTATGTGTATAGTATGTGTGTGTGTGTGTGTGTGTAATCTCCTCTATGACAAATTTATGAAAAGATGAACCAGAATTCAATTTAATTCATGAAACATTTATTATATAATATACACTCATGTATAATACAGTATATTACACAAGTATGTAATAGCACATATGTGATACACATGTGCAGATAGACAGAGACAGATAGATAGATAGACAGACAGACAGACAGACAGACAGACAGACAGATAGATAGATAGATAGATAGATAGATAGATAGATAGATAGATAGATAGATAGATAGATAGATCCAATGAGTTGGATACATCTCTCTGGATCTTTTAGCTTTATAGGGATACTGGTGAACCACCTGACCTAGCCATCTGCCATCCCATACTCTTACTACATGACAAGTCCACTTCTGCTTTTCTGGCCACACCTGTTGCCAGTGAGGCCTTTTATAACACTTCCCAAGCACAAGTAATTATTGGCAATATGAAGATTGTCTTGTGCAGCTTCTAAACTGGCACTGAAAGCAGTTCCCAAAAAGAAGCTACCACTGTGTTTGAGGCAATAGCAACTGGAATAAGAATCTAAGCATCCCAAGGGGACCACTTGGAAGGACATTAGCCATAGTGATTTATTATTTCAAGCAGGAAGGGACCAGAGAGGCTGTTTGGCTTAACTCCCTCATTTTACAAATGAGAGAACTGAGTGAGGCCCAGTGAGATTAAATGACTTCCTCAATTAGGATCTATACGTCCTAATGTATTTATTTTCATTGAAGTCTTACAGCAGTGTCTATCATGGCATGGAGGTGGTCCTATATTATAGATAAACTCTAAGAAACTCCTTTGGGCTACATGTTGGAGAGCATAATTCTGTATTGATAGAAGAAATTCCTTCATCTAGGAATTCTCAATAGCAATGAAATTGAAAGTCTAGTCTCCTAAGACTTTGCATTCGTTCAGACTGATCTCCCCATAAGTAGGATGGATTAGTTAGGCTTGACTATCTAAAAAGCCTGAAGTTAGAAAATCCAGTGCAATCACCAGGAGGGCAGCAGGACTGGGGAGGCAGAGGCAGAAAAATCAGGAGGAAGAAAGACAGAAAAACAGCATGCTTCTGATGAGAAAGAGGAAGGCAGAGAGAAAAATGAGTTGAAGAGGGGAAAAAATGGGAAAGAGTGGGAGTCAGAGAGAAAAAAATAGTAAAGAGGCAGAGAAGAAGAAGCAAAAGAAAAAAGAGGAGGAAGAGGGAAATGAAAGAACAATTGAATAGGGAATAAGGGAGGGAATGAGGATGGGGAGGACTGAACTGGGATTCTGTACTACATATATCAATTAGTCAAAATTAAATGGTAAAAAATAAAACCATACCAATTGCTTTTTGTCATGGTGTTGTTCCTTAGAATGAAGGAGTGGAAGGCAAGAGGATAAAACTAGAGGGATAGAGAGAGGGAATAGACATAGAGAGATGAAATTCATTGTGTCCCCATTGAGTCTCAGACCAGAAAAGGCAGGAAGGGTACCTCATATAAAGAAATATACTAGATAAGAATGGATAGGTACCAGAGCTCTGGAACCTGTGATGCTCTGTCCCCAAGATACAGAGCCCACTGCTCTGTGGATGCCTTGGTTCTATGTTATCTATCACCTTCCACACACTGGCCTTCAAAGGATTTATCTGCCTAGCTTTCAGGAAAAAAATCCTTATTTCTGGAGGTTAATCCCCTTGTTCAAAAGCAAGTCTCATTTCTCTTTGGCTGCTCTCTCAGCTCTAAAGGGTTTAATCCAGAATGACTAGTATTCCGTGATTATAGGGATTTTTGATCAAACTTACTCCCAGTGGGGAGAACCCAGGAAAAAAATAAATGTGGGGAAATTTAGATAAAGCAAGGAAATTTTTAAAAAACCCATTCTACTTTTTAAAAATCACTTGGCAACATGAACCCCAGGTGTATCTTAGCAAAGGGGAGTTGAACTGGTTGTTTAAATGCTCATTTTCTGTCTTCATATGGGATAGATCCCTATGCCAGCCAAGGGGGACATTTGACTTTTGTCTTTGCACCTCCAGCATCTGGCATATTTTTTTTATCCAGAGCTGTGATTTCATATTAAAGAAACTTCCTCTACCAGTGCAGGTTGGCAACTATTCTATGGCAGCATCTTACAGAGTGACATGGAGAAATGAGAGGTTAAGTGTCTTGCCCAGAGTTATACAGACAGTAGGTGTGAAAAGTAAGATTTGAATTCAGGTTCTCCCTACTCTAAAACCAACTCTTTAGCTACTAGTTTGCATTTACTAACACATAGTAGGCTCTTACTAAATGCTTGTTGAATGGAATGGAATGGAGTAGAACATGACAGCTTTTCAAATAACTGAAGACAACTGTCAAAACTCCTACCAAGTCTTCTCTTCAAGTTAATATTTCAAGGTCTTTACATCTGTCTTCAAGGGAAATGATCTCAAGGCGCTGAATACTGATCAGTCTCCTCTAGATACCCGTCAGCCTCCTCATGTCTTTTCTAAAATGTGGAACCAGAATGAGGAAAAAATATCTCACAAAAATTGGGTGCACAAAGAGGAACTTATGCAATATGGGGGCAGTAGAGGTAAGCAGATGACACTTGAACTTCACTCTCATCTGAACTGGCTAAAGGAGAAAAGAATACACATATGCACTGTTAGGTGCCAATTTTATATATATATATATATACATATATATATACATATATATATGTATATATATGTATATGTATATATATATATACTCATATATATGCATGTGTGTATGTATATATCACAATGGAAATAGGAGAGAAAGAACTTAAGGGAAAGTGAGAGCAGTAAATAAATAAGAGAAAAAGGCATGTTAAAGGAGGTGTTAGAAGTAAAAGAGACTCTTAAAGAGGGAGCAAGGAAAAAAGAAAGAAAAGTATAAGAGAATAGAATGGAGAGAAATATATGGTTAGCAATCATAACTGTGAATATAAATGGAATGAATTCACCTACATAACAAAAGAAAATAGCTGAATGGAATAAAAACTCAAAATGTGGCACTCAAAATTGAACACAAAAATCCAGGTGTGATTTAAAGCAGGACAAAGTACAACTGGAAGATCACATCCCCCTCCTAGGGCACAATGTCTCCCAATGAAGTCTAACTGCATTACTTTTTTGGCTTCCCCAACAAACCATTTATACATTCTGAGCTTGCATTACACTAAAAATCTTTTTCAGATTAACTGCTTTGTAGCTATGCTAACTCTCTCTTGAACTTGTAAAGCTGAATTTTATAAATCAAATGTAAGATTTTACATCTATCCTATACATACATAGTCAATATCCATATTATGTATTTGAATCTTTAGCTATGGTTCAGATTTATGATTTCATCCATATAGGGAACTTGTAGTCTAGAAAGTCCTACCACCAACTTGGCAACCTGTCTAAAGCTTATAGTCTCAGAAAGCTGTCTGAGACACTAGTCAAGTCAAGTCAACAAACACATAGTAAGTACTTACTGAGCTAAACACTGGAATACAAATAGAAGCAAAAAGACAAACCTTGTTTTCAGGGACAACACACAAAAGGCAGCTGAAAAAAGCAGAGGTAGAGAAAAAGTCCATAGAATAGGGAACAGAGACTAGAAAGGAATGAAGGCAACATGTGCCTTTCCCTAAAATGGAGATTTGAGGAAGAACTGATCTATCAGAGGAAGGGCCTGCAGAGGCCCTAAAGAGGTCAAACTAACACTAAAAAGTTAGTCAACTTGCCCCAAACCATGCTGCCAATAGGTGTCAGAGGCAGCATTTCAATCCAATCTCTCTCATTCCACAATATTGACATTCCATACCTTATACCATGCTCCCTCTCCCTTTCATATATAAATATGAACACCTATGTATGTGTACACTATATACATATACACACATATAGCATTTACTATCTGTATATATTTTTATTTTATATATGTACATATGAGTATTCATACACACATAACACATTATTTCACTTCATGGTCCCAAGATCTCCTCAATGTATTTATTACCTACAATAGCTATAATGCCAATGTGATACCCATAGTGGCCACTATGAATATGCATACATATTTCCAGGGTAAATTCACAAAATATAATAAACTCTCTTTGTCAAAGGCAAAACCAAAATACTTATTTGGGACATCATTAGAATATCAGGAGTTAAGATTTAACTGGGTATTTATCAATAATCCAGAGAGCACTGACATCTTAAACTTTTTTCTGTCAAGCCTCCCCACAAAAACAAGTCCTCTAGACAAATCCCTCCCTCCACCCACTCACAGTTTGCATCTCTCTCTCTCTCTCTCTCTCTCTCTCTCTCTCTGCTCTGCCTGCTCTCTCTCTTTCTCTTTCTCTCTCTCTGCTCTGCCTGCTCTCTCTCTCTCTCTCTCTCTCTCTCTCTCTCTCTCTCTCTCTCTCCCCTTGGGCAAGCTCCTCCCAGTCTGAGTTCCATGTGACCACAGGCTAACGGTGATCACAGGCTCCAGGTGTTAGGCCTATTAATGGGAGGTGAAGATCCTCCTATTCTATTAACATTACAATAACACAGGCTACAAACGCATCCATGCCCTCTCATCCTTAGCCACTCTCATTCATGTGATCCTGGGAATTCTCCACAGAGAGTTCATTCAATATACTGGGAGTTTTCCTTTAGATTTATTTTCATTACATGGTTACCAACAGAGCACATTGTCATAAGTTATGTCTTGCCCTCAGAACATGCCCAGTATATCTACTTTTCCAGGTTTATCTCTTTCTAATGACACATTTTGTGCCTCTTATCTCATTCAATTCTTCTTTGGTAGTATGCTTTAGCCCCCTTATCTCCACCATGTATTTCTCCATTTCTAGTTGAGTAACTCAAATGTTTAATTCTTTTGAGGCTGTGGTATTATTGAATGACACACAGTCATATAGTAACACCAGGAAATGTTGATTTTTTTCAAAAACATATTGTTTTAGGGAGAAGTTCATGTTCATTTTAACACTGAAGCTTCCCCAAAATAATTCAGTCCCTTCTCCTCTTGTTCAACTTTGGGCCCACAACATTATCCATCAATAGTATCTGTCCAACATACATGTAATGTGGGGCCAGCTTTATATCCTGTCCTTTCAACTTTATGATGTCTGGAAGATGCATAGGAAGGGAATATTGTAACATCCTCCCTGCCATGATGTGATAATCTACGTATTTCCCTTCCTATGCATCATTATGATGTCTGGAAGAGACATTCTTCACCCATGTGTTTTTTCCTGTGTAGACAGGCTGGGTTCTTTTGAATGATTGTTAGATAGTTCATCGAGGAGTCTCTACAGTGTGAGGCAATAAGCATGTCACCCACAAACGGGTCTATGACAAGAATATGCCTGCTTTCTATGTTTCACCTGATATGAATAAACAAATGGTTAGATCAGTGGAGTAGAGAAAATACACAATACGTAGAAGTAAAAGAACGCAGTAACCTAGTGTTTGATACATCCAAAGATCCAAGGTATTGAGGCAAGAACTCATTATTTGACAAAAGCTGCTGGGAAAATTGCAAAGCAGTGTGGCAGAAACTACGCATAGACCACTATCTCACACCTGTGTACAAAGACATGCTCAATGTGTTTACATGATTTAGGCATAAAGGATGATATCATAAGTAAATCAGGAGAGCATAGAAAAATTACCTGTCAGATCTATGGATAAGGAAAGAGCTCAGGACCAAACATGATTTAGAATTCACAGTATTAGCCAGCCAGGCTAGGACTAATTCACATGGAGAAGATGTAGCAAGAAGAAAATAGTGATAGAGAAAAAAAGAGAAAAGACCACATGGCGGAGGTACCCTGTGGATCCCATGCCATAAGACCAGGATGTTGTAATTACTGATCTTTTCCTATCACTGTTGATAAAAAAAATTCAGAGCTGAACAGGCAGCCAGCTGGCACCATGGACAGAGTGCTGGGCCTGAAGTCAGGAAGATGTGAATTCAGATGCAGCTGCAGACAGTTCCTATCTGTGTGACCCTGGTCAAGCTATCTACCTCAGTTTCCTCAACTGAAAAATGTGCACCTATCTCAGAGGGTTGTTATAAGGATCGAATAATATGATATTTGTAAAGCACTTAGCACATAGTAGGTGCTACATCAGCTTGTTTCCTTCCTCTGCTCCCCATTTTGGTGCCAGACCAGGAAGATTGTTTTCCCAGTCTTGCTGCCATGCCTGAAGAAGAACTGCACAGTGACAAGACATATCACCAAGCTAGGCATTAAGATATAGCTCCTTGTCTTGTGACAAAAACCTACCACATCCACCCCCAATCCTAACAAATAGGTCAATTATAAGCAACTGACCAAAATCACAGAACTTACAGCCTTACCCATCCGAGATCCAGGAGTTGGTATTGTAGACAGAGACATAACTACAGCTCTAGGTGGTGCCACTGAGCATAGGAAGGCTCATCTTCCTGAGTTCCAATCTGACCTCAGGTACTTATTTGCTGCATGACTCTGGACAAGTCATTTGACCCTGTTTGCCTCAGTTTCCTCATCTGTAAAATGAGCTGGAGAAGGAACTAGCAAACCACTTTAGTTTCTTTGCCAAGAAAACCCCAAATGGAATCGTGAAGAGACCAATGAAACTAAACAACAAACCTGAGATTTTGTTCAGAGGCACTAAAATATAGATTGTAAAGATCTTAAATCACAATTTTGCAATATTGTTCAAGTTTTTTACTTGTTATATTTCTATTTTGACAGCACTTTTCACTTTCACTCCTCCAGAAGTATAAAAACAACCAAACTTAGCACCTAGTTAGCAAGAACAATTAGTTAAAATAGGAAGCTGCCAGATGGTATCCTTCCCCTGGCAGCTGCAACCCAGGTGAATACCTCCAAGAGGCTGGGTCCCCCTTTCCCTCCTTCCCCAGAAGCAACCTTTGGGTTATCCTGGGGTCTCTTGTCTCCCTGCCATGATGTGATAATCTAGGTATTTCCCTTCCTATGCATCATTACTTCCTTTGTCATTATTACATCATGAATTTCAAAACTTGAGGTGAGTACAAGATTAACTTTACCTGTCCTGGGCAAGTAGGTTTGCTGTTTGTTCAGGCCACCAAAATTGCTAGTGATGATGATGTGTTTAATGAGGACAGTGATTTTAACATATTTTATACTATCTGATGTTCTCTTGATATCACGATGCCTTCTATTTTAAATGGAATTCTCATTCTTGCTATGAGGTCATGTGATATAGTCTAACTAGTATGATGGGAGAATCACTGGGTTGAGGCTCAGAGCATCATTCTAGATAGAGTTCTATCATCAAATTGGATAAATTCCTAAGGTGACAGTTTGGGATTCTGTTGCACATGTATGGTTTTCTTTTTTAAATTCATGAGAGATATCTAGTTGCCTATAAAGCAGTATTTTTGCTTTACTCATTCCAACATCCAACCACTCTTTTAGTCAATAAACAATAAAAATAATGAGGTCTTACAAATTGGTTTTATGCCTTCAGAGGCAGACTTGGCATATATTGTATGAATAACAGACTCCAAAGAAGCGAGACTTTGGCCCCAACATCATAATCTTTGAAAGAGAAACACCTGTGTCTTTGTTGGAGAAAGGGGAGAGGGGAGGCATTAACCAAGAAAATGTAGAAGACCCTTTGAGAGTTGCCCTGATCTAGATTCATTACAAAACTAAGAGAAGTCAATTCAAGTATTGCTGACCTCTAAAAACTTCCATAGAGAACCAAATCAGTAGCTCTTTCTGGTTTGCCACCTTGTTTTCTTTAGGTTATTTCAGGAAACCTTCCTTCCTTTCCTGTTATAGACTGTAACTAATTCTAACCTTGGGGCCTTCCAGGTCCCAGGTTGGAAGGCCACATGACTAGCTGGGCTTAGACATGCAGTCACCTTTTCTTTTTAAAATTTTTTTTCAAAAAATTTGTGATTTTTAACATTCTTTTCTTTTTAAATTTTATTTCCAAATTCTCTCCCTCGCTCCCACATTCTCGCCCACCCACTTAGAGGGCAAGCAATATGATATCAATTATACATGTGAAATCAGCAAAACATATTTCTATATTAATTATATTTTTAAAAAGCAAGAACAATTTTTGAAAAGTGAGAAAATGATACTTCAATGTGCACTCCAAGTTCATCAGTTCACTTTTGGAGGTGGATAGCATTTTTTCATCATGGAAACTGGAACTGACAGACGCCTCTTCTGATTTTTACTTTCATCATGTGAATGTGTCATCATAGATGTGAATGAATGAGGCTTTAGGCCGGGTGTGAAGGACCCTTCTATTTCAGGGTGAAAAAATGTGCAATTAATTCTTCCATAGGAAGAAATCCATTTGCTCAAGAATGTCAGTTCCTTGAAAGCAGGGACTGCCTTGTCTTTGTCTCCATTTTGACTCCAGCCCCCACCATAGTTCCTGGCACATAGTGGGTACTTAATTAAAGTTTGATTAAAAACAGCAAAATATTGCCTCTGATTCTACTTCCCCTCTCTAAAGAGTATGGGCCAGGGTATCCCATCTCTACGTAACGGGAGTTTTGAGCAGGCCTAGATCATCCAAAGTGGAGGTTCTCTGCTTCTCTGCATTCTACCACCATATGGATGAGAGTAGCCTCCTTCTGTTGGCTACATAGCTAGAGCAGACTCTTACCTTTAAAACTACTATACTGAGACCTTCTCTTTTGTTCTCCTGCTGTCTCTAGAGGGTGATGATCATAGTTCACCCACAGAAAAGGTGCCATGAATTGAACAGGTGACAGGAAAGGGTGGGGGGGGGCACCTTTCTCCACTCTGTATTTTATTCTGTGGTTCTGAGAGGCAGGTCTGGGATATTTTTCCCATTCTGTTTAATTTCATACTCTCATTTTCTAGTTACAGCCCCAGATGTGCTATGTTGACCTTGGAGCCCGAATTTCCACGCAGGATGTTGCAGCCTTGCAGGGAAGCCCTGAGAAACCAGGGTGCCTGGAACTTGAATCCAAAGCAGGTTTGGGATTCTGAAATGGTTCTGTGCTATATAGGAAGGACTAAGTTATGAAACGAATCTCCTTCCATTCCCCAAAGACTGGAGTGGGGAGCAATATACTTCCCATGTATTGGAGGACATGTTTATATACCTTTGAAGTAAATACTCTGGTGTAAAAGCTAACCTGGCTATTAGTGGCTAAATGGATTCCCACTGAGGGATGACAATTAGTGGTAGCTAGAGCCATCAGTAGAGAGCCTAGACCACCACCACCCCCAGTCCCTTAAGGGTACCAGAGAACCCTAGTGAAGGGGTAAATTATAATACACCTGGCCTTCAAGCAGTAGGGGCCAAATTAGTCAGTGCTACTATTACACTCTAGTTAAACCACATAAGGAATAGTGTTGTCTATACACAATAGGAACTAAGTGCTTACTGAATTGAATTAATTAATCCTTATTTACCACTCTTTCAAGTCTCTTTACCATCTTAGTTTCTCTTTTGAACATGCCATAGTTTGTCATGTTTTTCTTAAAATGTTGTTTCATAACTGGATACAATTTAATTTTTAATTTTTATTCCCCTGGATGACCAAGAGGCTGTGTCAGGGAGCCAGGACCAATCAGTTACCTTTGTCTTCTTTTAGGTAAAGTTATTTCAGAGAAACACTGGCCCTATCCCAGAGAAATTAAACCTTTATAGGAACGTGGATTTAGAGATGGAAAGACCTTTAGCAGTCATGTGATCCAAACAATTAATTTTACAGAAGGGAAAACTGAGACCCAGACCCATTAAATGACTTCCCTTGGGTGATGCAGGTTAAGGTAGCAGCCAAGATTCAAACCAAGGCATGTTGATTCCAAAGCTCTCACTCTATTCATTGAGCCATACTGCCTCCTTCTATCAGGAGGTCTCTAATGACTTGGCCAAATGACATCCTTCTTAAGATTCTAGCTATGATTCCGTGGTTCTAAATAAAGAGCAGGGGAAAAAAGCCCTCGCAATTATCTGCACAATAGACCAACGCTCAATAATTATAGAATGCTTTCCAATTTCCACTATTCAGGCTGTTGACAGTAAATTTTTGGACTAAGGGTATGGTTGCCTGGTTAGTTTCTTAAAAGACCAAGGAAAAGAGACCCTTGAATTCCTCTGTCAATATCCCTACTTTGCATATTGATCTGCAAGAAGTCTATTCTCAGTAGTCTAGGGTAATGTGATCAGTGGAGTAGCTATTGTAATAACCAAGGCCTAGGTAATGAGGACCTACATTAGAAAAGTAGCATTGTCAGAGGAAAGAATGGGGCTCATTCAAGAGATGTTACAAGGAGATGTTACAAAGAGATGTTACAATATGCTACAAAGGAGAAATTGACAGTCCATGGCAATAGCATGGAGAGGGGAGAGGGGAATTAGAGATAATGAGGAATCCAGGATCACTGCTAGGTTGTGAGCCTGAAGGACTGGGAGGTTGGTGTTGCCTCTATAATACCAGAGAAGGTAGGAGGAGGGGAGGGTTTAAGAAGAACAGTAGAGTTCAGTTTGGGACGTGTTAAGGTTAAAATGACCCTAGACATCTAGTATGAGACGTCTGAAAGGAAGTTGGAGATGTAAGACTGGTCAGCAAAGAGGTTACAAAAGGATAGGTAGGCTTAAGAATTATCAGCATAGAGATGATCATTAAATCTAAGGGAGCTGATGAGATCCCCAAGTGAAGTCATATAGAGGAGAAGAGTAGAGGGCCCAGCACAGACACTATGGCTAAAAGGTGTGACCCAGATGAGGACCTAGCCAAGGAGACTGAGGAGTGGTCTGATGGGGAGGAGGAGGACTAGGAAAGATTACAATGAAGACAGCACCAAAGAGAAGAGGGTGATCAACCATGTCAAAGACTGCAAAAGAATGAGAACTGAGAAATGGCCACTGGTTGATATCTATCCATCTATTTGATATAGCTATCATTGATAGCTTTGGAAAGAGACGTGTCAGTAGAATAATGAGGCTGGAAACCAGTTTACATGGAATAAAGAAGAGAATGAGAGGACAAACTGGAGGGACCTATTGTAGAAGGCCTTCTCAAGGAGGTTAGCCACAAAAGGTAGAAGAGATTTGGGATGATCGTTAGCAGTGACAGAAGAATGAAGTGAGGACTTTTTTGAGGATGGGAGAGGCAATGACATGTTTCAGTCAACAGGGAGAGATTGAGAATAAGTGACAGAAAAGAGGTGATAAAGGGAGATGAGACAGAAAGGGATCACTTACACAGTTAGAGGGATCTGCCTTATCAAGAAGTAGGGCCATCTCTTTGTGTGAGACCGGTAAAAGAGGACATTGTGGCAAAAAGTATCTAGAAATGAGATGAAGAGGAGGGGAAACAAAGGCACTCACAGCAAAAGGCCTCAAATTTCTTCTGTAAAATATTCTCAGCGGAGAGGATGGGGGGAGGCAGAGCCATGAGAGGTTTGAGGAAGGATAAAAAGGTTTGGAAAACCCTCTGTAAAGAGGGAGAGGGCAAGTTGATAAAGGAGGTGGAGAAAGATTACATAGCAGCGGTGAGAGCCCAACTGAGGGTGTATAAAACAAATTTGTAGTGGACTCAGAACAGTTATGTGATTTTCTCCACTTTCATTTAGCATCCAAGTAGCAGTGAAGGAGGTAAATGGTAGAAGTGATCCAAGATTGAATCTTGGCAAGGTGCAATTGGCCATATGATAAATGGGCCAGGAACTCAAGAGAAAAGGGCAAAAAAAGCATTGAACTGGTTTATCCAGGGATCAAGATCAAGGAAAGAAAAGAGAGTCACTAGTGGAGGAGTGATGGTTTATGAGAGAACTGAGGTGTCAAGCAATTGGAGAAGATTGTGTAGATGAGAAGTAGATCTTGGTATGAGGGGAGAGGGAGATGTTGAAAGCCAGAATACTTGCAATATCTAATTCACAGTGTTGTTACAAATAAGATAAAGAATGTGTTTCAAGGATGAGTTAGCCTTCGGGGCCATCCTATGGTGCATGCCCAATATTGCCATTTCTGGTTCTGGCCAACTACAGAGGAACTGTGGAGCTTACTTCTCATCATGTTTGACTCAGAGTTAAAGGACCTTGAGATGACAAAGAGTCCCTTTATTGTCTGTAGACCCAGGAAATCTTTGTTATTGTTCAGCCTTCATTCTCAAAGAGGATCGATGACATCAGGAGGGTGATGTCTGAACTTGCAAGTGAATTAGATTTAAGTGAGGCAGAGCTGTGCAAAGTCATCAGCCTCACTGTCTCCTCCAGAATCATCTAAGTCCAATGGCAAGGCATAGGTCAAGACAACTAGGGATGGCCCAAGATGGAGTGGGAGTACTTGGCCTTTTTAAGCCAAGGTCTTTCCCTGGTCTCAATTTGTCTGAGGTGACACCCATTCAGTGATTAAAAGCTAAGTAAAAAACTGAGGCAAAAGATGATTTAGTTTGCTTCCACAAAAGAATCAATCTGGGAGGAGAAGACCCTTAGAGTTTCTGGCCAGAACAGAAACAATTGCTATTTATACTCCCCCAGGAAAGCTGATGATTCAGTGGAGGTATAAAAAGAAGCAACCACCCCCTCAAAGCTCTGTCTTTCTTTCCAGTCTAAACTGTGTCCAGACAGTTTTGAGCTGCCCAACAGGGCAATGGGAGAGGTAGTCCAGGTTCCTCCTAACCCCATTGTGGACTCCATGTGACCATGAATAAGTGACATCTAAAGTACCTGACCTGCCTAGGCAAGCCTGAGCCTCGGTTTCAACTGGCTTCTGTGTGTTTGTCCTTTTTTGATCTCAGATTAATAAGATGGAAGAGCCCAGTATTGTAGGAAAGACTTTGAGAGGTCCAAAGGTCTTGGCCTCCATGAGGTTGGAGCTGAATGGGAGAAGGGAAAGAGTGCTAGGCAACTACACCAGAGCTCTTGGGGAGAATGGCTACCAACAAGGAGACTGGCCCAAACCTAGTCATTTTCCCAGTAAACACGAACTGGGGGATGTTTGGACAGTATAAATGGAGATAAAAATGTAAAATGCCAGCAAATGTTTTATGTTCTGATGCAATTTAAGTCTCAGACCCCCAGGAGATTCTAATTGCAGTTATGTTGCTGGACTCCCTTGTAATTCATTCTCTTAACACACAATGTGAAACTACATCTAACACTTTTGTGTATAGGAATAAATGATCTGTCTCATGCCTTATTTATAGTGTACACTGTGTACCTATTCACCCCTCCCTTTTGGAGGAAATCCTAGATATGGCCATAATCTAATCTCTATGTGAAATTGTCCCCATAGCACCCACTTCAGGTTTTCATGAACTAGAGAGTGTAAGAAAAGGGATTCTAACCCTTCTCATTAGAGTTCCGGCTCCCCCAGGACTGACCCCATTCCAAACCACATGGCCAGACACAGAAAAAGGAGTGGGCAAAGGACCCTTGCGCCCTATGGGATAGCTGCAGTCCCCCAAGGTTAGACATGTAAAGCGTTTTGCAAGCTTTAAAGTGTCATGAACATGTCAGCTACCGTTGCTGTTGTTGGTGCAGAATCCCTCCATACAGTCCTGGTGATTTCATTCTCCTTTATTTCAGGAGTTATACTGCAGTGGCTATGACTCTCATATTTCTCTGTTTCGAAAGTCTGTTCAGAACTAATATAAAGGAAACTCTGAGATTTTTATTGCCTGAAATTCTGACTGTAATTTGTCATGAGGTACCCAAATTCCTCTTTCTGGTTGCAAAATTATTTGATGCTGTCAGGCAAAACTGAGCAGCCTAAATTGGAGTTTATTGGTTTGGGATCCTTGAAATGATTCCTTTTGGAGATAGTCATTTCCAGTCAGGCCTTCTTTCTTGTCAAATTGTCTTGTGTCCTCTGCCATCTAGAGATGCCCCAGGATCCTTCCCCTCTGCCCAACCTCCAGTCTGGACTGACTTCCAAGGTAAAGGGGAAAAGACAATATTCCCAGACATTCACCTCATTGAATTCTTCTCAAATGTCAGACATCCCACTTAAAATGCTGCTGTGGGCTCCCATCCAAGCACCAAGAGCACCCCTATTCATCATTCAAGACGTGCCAGGAGATAGATGAACAATGTGCTTTCATAATTTCTAGAAAATACATGTAATATATTTTTACCTTGTCTGCAGTCAAGAGCCGAGCATTTGTAGCAATGCAGAGAGGCTGTTTGATACATTAAGTTCTGTTACCCAGCACTCTCAATCAACTAGATCTCGAAGACTCCTCTCAGCTGGAACATTTTCTGATTTTTTTTGTCTACAAGTGTGACTCTGAAGTATCTTCTGAATCACCAAAGAGTGACTGAACTCTTTGATGAGGTTGGCTTTCTAGCATTAGGCAGCCTTTATTGCTTTCATGAAGGAAAAAATATTAGAAGGCAGAAGATCCAGTGTCCAGTCACAGTCAGTCAATCCACCACCGTGGGTAAAATGCAAGGTCTGAATCCACAAAGAGCTAGGTTCAAATCCTGCCTCAGAAACTCACTAGCTGTGTGACCTTAGAGAAGTCACTTATCTTCTGCTTGCCTCAGTTTCTTCATCTACAAAACAGAGAAAATAGCACCTACCTGCCAGAATTGTTGTAAGGATCAAATGAGATGATATTTGTAAAGCCCTTAGCATAGTACCTGGCACACAGTAAGCATTATATAAATGTTATTACTTTCTGCGCCTCAGTTTCCTTATCTTTGTAACAGCTGTTTGATAGATGCCTGCAAGGAGGGCCATGCAAGTAGAACTTCATTGGAGGAAGTAGTTTAGATCCTCCTGGAGCTCATCTTGATAGCTAAGAAGTCCCAAGTAAGCAGCCACAACTCCATAGACTACTCCAACCTGGAACCCAGGACTCACACCTGAGACCCTACCTAGGGAGGATTTTGAAGCTAGAGAGTTGAGCCCAAACTACAAAACCCAGCATGCTCTTGGAGGACATAAACTATTCTTCTCCATGAGGTCTTCAGCACAGTAACTCCCTTCCCCCTTGTGAGGGGGCTCTGTCAAATTGCTGTTACATCTGCTAAATGAAGGCATTGGACTCCATGCCTTTTCATCATGATATCTATGATCCTATGACTCTTGACTCAGTCTGACACAGAGCAATCCCCTTAATCTCTCAGAACCTGTTTCTTCATTTATTAAATGGGAGCAATCATACTACCTACCTCAAAGTTGTTAAAAGGCTCCAATGATATGATGTAACTCAAATAATTTACAAACTCTAAAGAAATGTCATCTGTTCCTTTTTGAAGTGACCTTGGGTGGCCAAGTCATTTCCATTCCTTGGGCTCGGATTTTGCTTTCTCTCCCTCTCTCCCTCTCTCTCCCTCCTTCCCTTCCCTTCCCTCCAAATTCTCAAGGTTAATATAACACATTGATCTAGCACTTTCCACTGAACAGCCCTGTCAGGTAAGTATTACATGTGGGTTTTGTTTTAAATAGGTCTGGATCTGGAATTTTATCAATAGAGGTCTTCCAGGAGAGGAAATTCTCTCCTTAGATATACATCTACAACTTGTCTGTAACTTATTATAGTCTTAGAGAGTTAATTGGGACACTGACAGGTTAAATAATTTGATTATAGTCACCTGGTTAGAATGTCATAGATGAAGGACTTACATCTAGGTCTTACTAACTCTACAGCTTGCCCTCCATCCAATACATCATGATGCTTCTCATTACAAGTGGAATTATCCCCATTTTACAGATGAGAAATTGAAGTTCAAAACCAAATAACTAGGGTGTGTCAGATTTGACATTTGAATTGAGATTTCTCCTGTCTCCAGGTCCAGGACCCTTTCCACTCTATCATACTGCCTCTCTAATCCGACACGATTATAGGATCATTTTTTGCCAGGAAAGGCAAGACAAATGACTGGGTACAGACTTTACTGCACTGCAAGTCTGTAGACAGGCGACTCATCATTTGCTTCAATAGATGTCTGTGTGGTTAGTCATGAGACATCCTCCTATGACCAGAATGTATGAGTCACTTGCTTTCAGTTGTGTCATGAAAATACAGCCTAAAGTCAAATTGGAGCCCTGGGAGGCTCCCTGAACATAATAATTATCTGCAGTAAAGTTGGAGAGTTAAAGAACAATAACTCACATTTCTACAGAGCTTTGAGGTTTACAAAGCTCTTTCATTCCAACAATCCTATGAAGAAGAGAGTACAAAAATGATTGCTTCTATCTGATAGATCCCAGAATCTTGGAATTGGAAGGAGCCCCAGAGGTCAACTAGTTTAACATCCTGAAACACAATCTCCTCTCCAATATTCCCAATAATCAGTCATTCAGAAGATGGAGATAATACTTTAGGTAGTATGTATAAGCACTATATAGGCTATCTCATTGGAGCCTTAGGGTCAACATGGGAAGTAGGTACTATCGTTCTCCCCAGTTTACAAAAGAGGAAACAGAGACTGAGGTAATAAATTACTTGCCCACAGTAACAGTTATAAAGTATCTGAGACAGGATTTGGATTCAGTTCTTTCCAACTCTAATTCCTACAATTTTCCATTTCATCATCTAACTGCCTGAATATACCTCCAAGTAAGGGAACCCACACCTTCCATTTTTAAATAGTTTTAATTATTAGAAGTACCTCCTGATATCAAGTTTAAATTTGCCTCTAATCTTCATTCATCACTCTTGGTTGTGTCCTGAGGCCAAGCAGCATTTCAAATACTTGAAAACAGTTGTCATAACCCCCTATTCTTCTCTTACCCAAACTAACTACTGCCCATGACCAACAATCTGCAGTAGCTTTACATCTACAGTCATCCTTCTCTGGATTCACTCCATCCTTTCAATATTCATCCATGATGCCCAGGTCTGAAATCAATACTCCAGAGGACATCTGATCAGAAAAGAATACAGTACCTTTTTATTCTGGACACTATGTATCTTCTAATGCCATCTAAGATTCCATTAACATTTTGGGCTGTCACATCATACTATTATATTGAGCTTGGAGTCTATTAAAAATGCCTAAACTTTTTTCATACCAGGTATCTTATAGGAATACCTCTTCTATCTTCTACTTAGATAGTTACTGACTTTAAAAAATCCAAATATAGTACTTGTTCTCTATCCCTAATAAATTTCATCTTGATGGTATGGCATAGGACAAAGTGAGCCAACCTTGGACTCAGAAAGACCTCTCAATGTGCCTCAAGCAACTAAGCATAAATTATATAG
Organism: Notamacropus eugenii; assembly: GCF_028372415.1. Lineage (NCBI taxonomy): Eukaryota > Metazoa > Chordata > Mammalia > Diprotodontia > Macropodidae > Notamacropus > Notamacropus eugenii. The sequence continues at coordinate 433,168,195 of NC_092874.1, forward strand.
CTTGTACTAATCTGCACTGGTAGAATGAGTTTCCTCATTGGGAGTGCCTTCTGCCAATCACATCATAGGTCCAGTCCAATAAAATCATCTTATTGGTCTTGTTCCATGATTCTAGTCTTTAAAAATACTGATTCTGTCAACCTAGGCATTAACTATCCCTCCTAGATTTGTCCTGTGAATGCTAGATGAGTCTTAATCTAAGTTATTGATAAATAGGGTGAACACCACAGGGCCAACCAAGGACAGCTCCATGGGACACTCCATTAGAAACTCTTCTTCCAGTTGATAATAATCCGTTTATAATAATAGTTCATCTTTTGATTAAAATATTCACACCTCTAGGTTCAAGGAAATCAAGTATAGAAAGGAAGATTTTATATATACTAAAATATTCCTAGCAACATTTTTAGTGCTAACAAACAACTTGAAATAAAGTAGATGCTCAATGACTGGACAATTGATTTATCTAATTGTGTCACATGAATGTAATGGGATATCAATATGCCATAAGAAATAACAAATACGAAGAAATCAGAAAAGCATGGGATGACTTCAATGAACCAATGCAGAGTAAAGTAAGCAGAACTAGGCAGACAATATAGACAATAATTACAATAATGTAAAAGGGAAAGAACACAAAAAAAACTGAATGCTAGATTTGGTCCTAGAAAAGAAATGAAAAAAATGTACCTCCCTCTCTTCTTTCAAAAGGTAGGTACGACAGCTGAGGAATATTACATACATTTTCAGATATAGTTTATATGTTGGATGGTTTTGCTTTTTCTTCTTTGTTACAAGAGATGGCTACCAGGGGAGGGGAAATACATTCAGAAATAAAGAATATATAAAAGCAAAAGACATGAAATGAGAAAAAAATAATAGCTAATCTTTACGTACTTCTCTAAAATTTATAAGTGCTTTCATCACAATAACCCTGTGAGATAGCATAAGTATTTTCCTCATTATACAGGCAAGGAAACTGAGGCACCACAAGGTGAAATGGTTGAAAAAGGGACACACAACAAGTCTGGATCTGAAGTGAGATGTGAAACAAGTTCATCTGATGCCAAGTCAAATAGTCTTTCCCCCACATCACAATATAATATGTGGTAGATAACTGCAGCCAAAATATGTTTACCACAATGCAGAAATTAGAGAAATTAAAACTCAGTTTTTATTATTAAGCTTGAGCAGAGAAAACCTGAATGATTATTAGGATTCTAACCAGGCTTTTTACAGACAATATTACGTCAGAGTGCCAAAGAACAATTCTTTTACATTACAATCTTGTACTTTTCTCTTAGGCTATAAAAGTTAAAGAAAACATAGATCCACAATCCCAATGCTTCCTTCAATGTCATAAAAGTTGAACAAATTTAGTTAAACAGAAAGATAATCTCATACATCCTTTAAGCAAACAGATCTTGTAAAAAAAAAAAACCCACAGTATAGGTAAACTAAGTCAGGTTACCTATAAGCTACATTTAGAGGGTTCACTACTAGGTTGGTTAAGGAGAAATATTCACATTTCACCAAAGAGTCAGGCACAATTGAGATTCTTCTTCTGGCTTATTATCTAAAGAAGAGTTGTCTTTTCGGGGGAAGGGGTTAGGGACGAGGCAATTAGAGTTAAGTGACTTACCCAGGATCACACAGCTAGTAAGTGTCAAGTGCCTGAGGCCAGATTTGAACTCAGGTCCTCCTGACTCCAGGGTCAGTACTCTATCTACTGTCCTACCTAGCTGCTCCCACAATATTTAAATCTTTTTAGTGTATTTTCATATTCCATGGGACAGGTTTTGATCAACTTAACAATCTTCAACTAGGGAAACAGAAGACAGACTTTTAGTTAAATCACTAGTTGCAGGAGTGATAAAAGCAAATTAAAAATTTTAATTCCCATTACAATATGTAACATATAATAAAAGAGTAGCAATAATCATTCACACTTATTTAGTGCTTTAAGTTTTGTAAAGCATTTTCTATATATTTTCTCCTCTTATTAATGACTACTCTTTGGGTCTAGTCATTCACCTGATTTTGAATCTACCTAATGGTATTATCATCTAACCCACATTTTTCCATCATATCCACAAAGGGACAAGAGCAGAGGATCAACTGTTCTAACACTTTCCTCTCCTGGGACTCAAGAGTTGTAAAAAGAAACAACTATCCCAATTTCCTTCTGGGGATAGGAAAGCATTTGAGAAGCCTGTTCTCAGCTTCCATGGTGCCATAAGAACCTACAGAATATTCCCCTCCATCCTCATCCCCTGTTTCTCCCCCTCACTATTTGATATCAATGTTGTACAAAGAAATTAGTGATCACTAACCATTGTTTCAAGTTTTGTGTTCTCTGTGAGAAGGGCAAACAGGAAGGAAGGGCACTGGGGAAAAAAGGTGGAGGACACATCCAGCCTGTAGCACAAAGCACAGGAAGAAAGGCAGGGAGCAAAGAAACAATTTCTTCCCCAGGAGTACACAGACCTTTCAGTGTCTCTCCTATATATTCCTTAGCTAGCACAAAGTGAGAAGCAGGAAAAATAGTAAACAAAGAGAGATTTCCAGGGGTGCGTTGGCACCAGCACTGGAGAGCTCATTGTTAAATGTTCAGCCTGAGCATTCACGCCTTGGAAATCAGCAAATGCTACAAATAAAGGCTCAACTTACTGGGTTCTGATTGTTTAGACAAGAAATTAATGGAGAGAAAGTTAATAATGCAGATTAAACTTACAAGTGGGCATTTGTAACTTTTTCCCAGCAAGGTGGCTGTTAAATGAGAGAAATTATGTTATATTAATGAAAATATATTATATATTTTATATATATTATTATATATGATATAATATATTATATTGCATATTGTTATATATTATTATATATTACATGGCACATGTATTGTATTATGATATGTTATATTAATGAGAGAAATTATTATATCAATAACCAAGTATTGAACTAGGATCTACATTATTTTCTCCTTTATTTCTTCATTTAGGGACCAGCCCCTGTAGGTCAGGTTCTGAAGGATATGACTGATCGATGGCATTGCTCTAATGTCATCCTTCATCTTGGGCAGGACCCCACCCAACTTCTGTTTACAGTATAAACAAAATACAATCTAGGCAAATTCTTGCCCCAAGGAGAACAGCCCTATCCTTGCACCCCTCCATTAGAGTTTAGGGTGACCCTGCTCATGAAGGAGAAAACCACTCAAAGTGGTCTGGGTGGAGATGGATTCCTCTGTCCAGATTTCTGGAGGTGGCTAAGTCTCAAACTGAAACCACATTCTCAGCAAGAGGAGTTGAAGACTCCTGACTTCCTTCTTAAATGTCCACCAATCAGGGTTAATTTTCACCTGTCAGGGGCACCCCCTTTACCAAAAGTATATTAAGGCTTTCAGTCTCTCCATAGTTGGGTCTTTGGTTACTGAGAGAAACCATGACTATTGATTTATTATTAGCTAGTCTAATTAGAAACTCTGTCTCTTGGGTTTTTCATTTGTCACAAATATTTACCAACACAGTCCTGGAGAATTCCAACTAAGGTGAATCACAACCCCCTAGACTAGAGGAAGAGATAATGTACAAGCCCCCTAGGGACAAAAGGAAAGAAAAAGTGACTATGATATTTTTCTGAACAATAAATAACAGTCAAAAAAGAAAATGAGATTGGTTGGGCATAATCTCTTCCTTTTTCACACACACACACATATGTATATGTGCATGTATATACATACATACACATAAATATATATACACATATATATGTGTATGTGTATTTTACATCACTTATATTCCTCAATGTATCTCTCTCCCAACCCCCTCCTAGAGATGCATCTTTTATATCAAAGAATAAAAATGAGTTCAAAAAAGGTCACCCAAACTAACCAAGATATTGAAAAAGTCTGCTGTTATATGGACTCCATTACACCCTCATAATCCCCCATCTTGGCAAAAAATATCTTTTCATATCTTTTTCTTGGGACCGAGCTTGGTCATCACAGTTTCATGGTTTTCTGTTTCAATTGTTTTTTTGTTATTTTTTCCATTCACATTACCGTGGTGGTCGTGTTACTGTTTGCCTGACTGTTCTCACTTTATTTGCATCAGAACATATAGAAGTCTTCCCATACTTCTCTGTGTTCATCCTTTCTTATCGCACAGTAAGAAATCACACTCTTTTCCACACCTTGTTTAGCCATTGTCCAAATGATGGGCATCTGTCTTATTTCCAGTCCTTTGCTAATGCAAAAAGGCACAAACTTTCCAATGAAGAAAATAAATTGGGAGCTAAAAGGAAACCTGATAGTTATCTAGTCCCGCTCTCTGTCCTGTGGCCCCTCAGCAGCCCCTCCCTAGATCCCTGACAGGGATGCAGCAATCACATCCTTGGCTTCTTTCAGTACTTCAGGATCTCATTCATTTGATTCATATGACAACCTCAATGAGCCAATTGCTGCCTCCCCTGCTCTCTCCTCCTTTTTTTTTTCCAATTCTTTTCTACTCATTTTTGTTTTATCCCTGTTAATTTGAAGACATACTCCTTAGTAGAGAAAACTGAAGAAAAAAGTCAGATATTTTCAACATTCTCTCCATCATTTATTATACCATCCACTTTGAACAATAATCCTATCCCTTCTTTGATCTTCCTCTTCACCCTAACATGACTTTTTTTTTAACATTACATGGGTTTCTCTGACTCCAAGTCTGTTACATTTTCCCTCTATACTCTAGTTTCTCCAGTACTCTGAGAGGGTTGGGGAAGTCTTTGTTCTCCTACTATTGGCTCAAGTCCCAAGTGCGTTCCCACAGACTAATAGCCCAATTCAATTTCACCAGTTAACATCAGATTAGTTTTTACAAAGGAATATTTACTTCAAAGACATAACAAGAACAAACATGTAAAAGTCTTCTCTAATACCTCAAGAGGGTACATCCCCCTTATACCTCCCTTGGTCTCTGGAGAAGGAATGGAGGTTAGGCTCACAGTTTAATTCTATTCCTACATAGCACTACTGCCACCAATTTCAAATCCAGAGTCCTGGGCTCCTATCCCAGACCCTGGCTTCCCAGGGCTTTCTTGTTGGGTTGCCTATAATATCCAGCCTAGAATCCCAGGTTCCAAGATCGCTATGGCTCAAGCTCCCAGAACAGTTACTCTGCTCTCTGCCCCTAAAATTATAAAGGACAAATAAAATAAGATCAAAATCCCAAGCATATTCTTGGTGCCAGATGGTCTCTTACACCATGGTGTTACCTTCTGTGTGTGAAGAAATCCTTCTTGACAGACACTAATGCAAGAAGGCAGAAAATGACCTGTTTTCTATCAGATAGTTTTAAAGACATAGTTCCAACTACACAACCAAGAAAAAGAGGCTGTTCCCAAATCCCATGGTAGACCAACACAGGATGTCCATAAATGTGCCAGTTCTCCTGTCTCCCAGGGGAAGTTCCAAAGCATTTCCCATGTAGGTGATGCCAGTTTAGGAGTTAAGGGCATGCACCTGTCAACCCTGAAAACAAATGACCAGAGCACCTCAGCAGCTCTGCAGCTGCACTGAACACTTAAAAACAAAAAAAACAGAGAGCTCATATAGGTTATCAAACTACAGTTAACTCTGATAATAAAAAAGAAAACATAATGAAACCAAAGAGCTAACAGTAGTTATAAAAAAAAAAAAAAAAGGTTTCATTATTCCACTAGAGGAGTGTGCCAGCGCCCCCTCTAGTAGTGATGAGGTTTAGGGGTGCTGGGATCCCAAAATGCCAACACACCAGATCCTGCTCAAATGAATTCGACTCAAGCCTTCTTAAAGCCAAAGAAAAACAAAGTTTATTAAAGATTCGCCAAATTGGGGTGCCTCTTAAGGAGCCTAAGCATTTATAAGGCTTGTATTCACAAGGGGGCCAGATAGAATCTCAGCTAGACAGAGTCTGAGCTGGATTGAATCTGAGCGCCTTTATAGAGACAAGATGGAACTTAAATACAGAAAAGACTGCAGGAGGGATCTAGGGGTGGTCTGGTAGTCTAGGGTGATGGGAGGAGGGGTTTAGGGAAGGGTCTTGAGAAATCCAAGGAGGACCTCATCGAGACTAGGATGACCTGTCAAGGGTTGTAAACAGAGGCAATCAGGAGATACAATCAGGAGGTATCAGACAATGGAGGGCTTGGGTGGGAAGCAGGTGGGGCAATCCAGAGATCTTGATAGGGGCAGTACAGGGAATGAATACTGATAGACTCTAGGGAGATCTTGATGGGAGTGGTCAGCAGCCTGGGGAATGGGGTTTTAATGGGATCAAGGGTGGGGAGTACAACAGAGACCTGAGCACAGTGATAATGAAAAGCCCATGGGCTTCCTGAGACTGCCAGAACAAATGGGAAGATTAGAGTAAGAAAGACCAGATTAAGTGGGACGATCCAAGGGGAGTTCAAGGAGGCTCCCAGAGTCTGAACCCCACCAGCAGACCTGCTTTGGCATGGGCAAATTTCAATCCTTATGCCAATGGCTGTGCAGTGAGCTATAGTCCTGACAGAGAGAGGGGGGGACAGTAACTATGAGACAGGTCTGATTCATAGCAAGGCTTCACAATCAGAACACCCATATTACAGGCGCTTATCTAAGCGGTGTGACCACCTGGTACTGGTGCAAAACAATTCTAGGGCCTTGCTGTGGCTGAATTCATCCAGAGGATGGGTGCAAAGGATTGTTATGTCATGTTCAGGGCACAGCCTGCTTGCTGGGCCTTAGCTCTGGAAAGCAGGATGTTTCCTAATAGTAAAAAGAGAGGGGTGGTCTTGGCATGGGGATCCTGACACACCAAACCTCATCACATTTTAAAGCCCTTTTTGTTGTTGTTGTCAGCATTCATTGCCAACCTCAAATGAAACTGGATTTTAAGTACTCCTGACACTGTTCTTGCAAGACTGTAGCAGCAAGCAACCCTGACACATCCAGAAGGGGCTGCTCGCACAGGTTCTTAGATCTGCTTTTCTAAAAAAGAAAGCAACTTTTGAGGGGTGAACAATCTTCTTTAATCACATATAGCAATGGAGAAAATACAAAAAGAGAAATAAAGACCAATAGATAGGGCTTCTGTCTGACCACCAGCAATACATACGTCACAGATCAACAGACAGATCCAACTGTCTGACCATTGCATACATACATAGTCACCAGAGACAGAAGCACCAACATCTGGGTTTTCAAAGCCAGGGGGGTCCTTAAGGGCTACCCAGAGTCTCATCTGGCACAGGAAACTTCTTTCAAAGAGTAAGCCCCCAAAGCAAAACCTTACTTCAAAGTATATACATACTTTTCACAGCTGAAAGGCATCATGACCCTCATGACCCAATGCCTAATTAACGATTAACAAAAGGTGTGGACCTTCCAGTAAACCAAGCCTCCCCTAATCAAGCTTCCCTTAATGGGTATCATGGGGGGGGGGGGGAGGGAGAGACAGAGACAGAGAGAGAGACAGAGACAGAGACAGAGACAGAGAGAGACAGAGAGAGAGACAGAGAGAGAGAGACAGAGAGAGGAGAAGATCTTTAACTCAAATTACAAAGACTAACCACTCTTTTGCATTTGTATTACTTGTGTTGCTTCTGTTTCCTGTGTAGCACCAAGTTGTGGTTGATGGAGTACAAAACTTAGAGGCAGGAGACCTGGGTTCAAATCCTACCTTAGCCGTTAATTAGTTGTATCTTCATAGGTAAGGCATTTAATTTCTCAGACCCTCAGTATCCTGTCTTAAAAATAAGAACTTGCAGACACTCAGACTGGGTTCAATCAGGGAGATTTATCAAAAATAATATCACAGCTCACTTTCCTATCCTGATAAATTTGAAGGCATCCGAATTTAGCTTGTTTCTGGAGTATTCACTTCAGCTTACCTGCCAGCACCCAAAACAACATATAATCATTGTGAACATGAATATATTATTATAACAAGTGAATAAAATTGATAATTATGACAAACCAAATGGAAATGTCAATGGGACTTGATCCCAAATTCAATAGCAAGAAATAGTCAACGGGAAAATGACTGCACCATGGATAGAATTTCAGGTTCTTCCATGACATCAGACAACACAGCCAGCTCCTAATTCTTGCCCAACCTTTATTTAGTGGATACAGCCACATCTCCAACTGCCACCTGGCTGGACTCTTAATTCTTTCTTCTTATGCCTCTGATGGCTTCTTCTTGAGCATGCTGGGAAATGGAGTGTTTCCATAACTGTGGTCTGCTACATAGCATACAAGTTTGTCATGAAATAAATGCTTTTAATACAGAAGTTGTGACTCTGGACATGAACCTCCCTGGGCCTAAGGATAACAGAGGATCACACTAGGGGACTTCTGGAGTCCCCTCCAGCTCTAAACCCACAGTCCTCTCATCCTATGACCTTAACACAATCTATGTGGGGTTTTGTTATGTCTTAAAAAGTTAAGTTGGTTAATGAGTTCTCTGTGAATCTATATTGGTCTCCTTAGACCAAGGGTGTCAAACTCAGATAGAAACTCTGATCACTAAGCTGTACATAAGAATTCCTATGGGCCATATACTGACTTAGCACCTTATAAATGAACATTATCTATTCTTATGGTAACATAGACATGTAATAGAGGTAACTAGGTGGCACAGTGTATAGAGGACTGGGCCTGGAGTCAAATCCAGCTTCAGACATTTTCTAGCTGTGTGACCTTGGGCATGTCACTTAACCCTGGTTGCCTCAGTTTCCTCATCTGTAAAATGAGCTGGAGAAGGAAATGGCAAATCACTCCAGTATCTTTGCCAAGAAGACTCCAAATAGGGTCACAAAGCATCAGACACAACTGAAACTACTAAACAACAATTTTTTATTGCATTTTTATTTATTTTGTTAGCTATTTCCAATACATTTTAATCTGGTTGGTCTGCATTCATAAGTGTTGCAGGCCACCATTCTGCTTCTAGTCAGATGTTTAACATTTCAGCTTTAAACTACTTCCCTCTTCTCTTCTTCATCAAAATAATTTGTGTTGTAGAGCTAAGTATGATGCAATTCTAAAAAGTAAAATGACGTAGGAAAAGGTAAAAAGAGTAACTATCTCATACAAATTAGGAAGAACTGATTCAGAGAAATTGGATGGGGGAGGAGGGCAGATCCTTCTGGTACCCTACTGTCTTTCAGAATGGATTAAAGAGGGAATAGGAGGACAAGGTAGCAGGTAGAAAGTAAAATAGAGGAGTGAGGAGAGATAGGAATAGGGTGAGAAGGATAATGAGAAAAATATGAAGGAGGAAAATATACAAGTAATTATGGTTTAGAATGTGAATGGGATGAATTTGTCTATAAAATGGAAACTGACAGCAGATTAAAAATTTCAATTCATAACATGTTGCTTTCAAAAATGCTATAAAAATGAGAGATATTCACAAACATAAAATAAAAGTTAGGGGTAGAGTTTATTATGTAAAAAAGCAGAGATACTCCTCATGATATTAGACAAAGTTAAAGCTAAAATCAGATTTAATCAAAAGAAAAAATAGGGAAACCACACTACGTGTCAACATCTTAATCAATAGTTTTAAACTATATAAAATAACTAGACAGTACAAATAGAGTATATCTGCCAAAAAGACACAGGAACTATATGAATATAAACACAAAATACCTTTTATACAAAGTTAGATCTAAATAATTAAAGTAATATCTATTGTACATGGGCAGGTAAAGTTAATATAACTTTTAAAATAACAATTTTACCTAACTTATCTATTTATTAAATTACTAAAAAATTATCTTAGTCAGAAAAAATAATAACAGGGTCCATTTGGAAGAGCAGAGGGTCAGGAACTTTAAGGAAACCAGGGGGAAAAGATGTTAATGAAGATAGATAGATAGATAGATAGATAGATAGATAGATAGATAGATAGATACACAGATACATAGATACATATAGATAGATAGATAGATAGATAGATAGATAGATAGATAGATAGATACACAGATACATAGATACATATAGATAGATAGATAGATAGATAGATAGATAGATAGATAGATACACAGAGACATAGATACATATAGATAGATAGATAGATAGATAGATAGATAGATAGATAGATAGATACACAGATACATAGATACATATAGATAGATAGATAGATGGATACACAGATACATAGATACAGATAGATAGATAGATAGATAGATAGATAGATAGATAGATAGATAGATACACAGATACATATAGATAGATAGATAGATAGATACACAGATACATAGATACATAGATACATATAGATAGATAGACAGATACACAGATACATAGATACATATAGATAGATAGATAGATACACAGATACATAGATACATATAGATAGATAGATACACAGATACATAGATACATAGATACATATAGATAGATAGATAGATAGATAGATAGATAGATAGATAGATACACAGATACATAGATACATATAGATAGATAGATAGATACACAGATACATAGATACATATAGATAGATAGATACACAGAGACATAGATACATATAGATAGATAGATAGATAGATAAATACACAGAGACATAGATACATAGATACATATAGATAGATAGATAGATAGATAGATACACAGATACATAGATACATATAGATAGATAGATAGATAGATACACAGATACATAGATACATATAGATAGATAGATACACAGATACATAGATACATAGATACATATAGATAGATAGATAGATAGACAGATAGATAGATACACAGATACATAGATACATATAGATAGATAGATAGATACACAGAGACATAGATACATATAGATAGATAGATAAATACACAGAGACATAGATACATAGATACATATAGATAGATAGATAGATACACAGATACATAGATATATATAGATAGATAGATAGATACACAGATACATAGATATAGATAGATAGATAGATAGATACACAGATACATAGATACATATAGATAGATAGATAGATACACAGATACATAGATACATATAGATAGATAGATACACAGATACATAGATACATATAGATAGATAGATAGATACACAGATACATAGATACATATAGATAGATAGATAGATACACAGATACATAGATACATATAGATAGATAGATAGATACACAGATACATAGATACATATAGATAGATAGATAGATAGATACACAGAGACATAGATACATATAGATAGATACACAGATACATAGATACATATAGATAGATAGATACACAGAGACATAGATACATATAGATAGATAAATACACAGAGACATAGATACATAGATACATATAGATAGATAGATACACAGATACATAGATACATATAGATAGATAGATAGATAGATAGATAGATACACAGATACATAGATACATAGATACATATAGATAGATAGATAGATACATAGATACATATAGATAGATAGATACACAGATACATAGATACATATAGATAGATAGATAGATAGATACACAGATACATAGATACATATAGATAGATAGATAGATAGATAGATAGATAGATAGATAGATAGATAGATAGATAAATAGATAGATAGATAGACAGACAGGCAGGCAGGCAGACTAGACATAGATATATCTGTCTGTGTGTGTGTACCTCCACACTTAATTGCAACCTTCTGGGGTGGGAGAGGGGGGTAAATAAAATAAAAAGTACATAGCACAGGACAAAAGAAAACACAAGAAGCAAAAAAAGATAGACAGCGTTGAAACTAATGTGTTGTACTCATTATATAAGTTTTCTTGAAATGGAAATTTATTGCTTTATATAGAATCCTCTCTTATGTTCTGTTGTGTACATGGCAATGTTTTTTTTCTTTCCTTATTTAGTATTTAAGTTTAAAATAAATTTTAAAACTTTTTTAAAAATCATTTGTGTTTATGTTGTTAAAATTTCATTCTTGAGAACCTCCCACTCCTCTTGAGTCAACATTCCTTGTAGAATTTTAATCCGTTGGCTCCTACTTATTTTCTCTCCCTTTGAAAGGAGAGATCCCTTCAAGAAATTAAAGCCAAATAGTTTAAATGGCATGCGAATGTTTCTAGACCTAGTAGATACCAGAGCTGGGACACAAAATCATTATCTCATTTACAAGATCACAGGCTCAGATCTGGAAGAGACCTTAAAAGTCATCTAGTTCAACTCTTTATTTTACAGATGAGGAAAAGGAGGCATTGAGTGGTTAAAACTCAAGTCTTTTGACTTCAAGATAAGGGTTCTACCTTTCCTTTACAGCCACATAGCCTCTCCACCTTCCTGTCCAACCTATCCATCCTTCCTGAACACAAACCCTGGACTTTTAATTCAGATGGGTCATTTCACATTCATTCCTGAAGAACGGGCCAGAAGTAAAATGGTATTAACTTAACTTCTCGTTACAAAACATACTTCCCCACCCCATTCTCCTGCCAAACAGAAGGAGCTGTGAAATTTTATAACACATGTTAATGGCAATGATGGCAGAGATTTCATTAAAAAAAAAATTCCCCGCCAGATGCCCATCAATTGGGGAATGATTGTGATGGAATTCTATTGTGTTATAAGAAATGACAAGTGGGATGATTTCAGAAAAACCCAGAAGGACTTACATGAACTGATGCTGAGAGAAGTGAGCAGAACCAGGAGAACACTGTATACAGTAACAACAACATTGTAAGATAATTAACTATGAATGACTTAACTATCCTCAGCAGTAAAATGACCCAAGACAATTCTGAAGGGCTTATGATGAAAAGTGATATCCACCTCCAGAGAAAAAATTAGCGGAGTATAAATGTAAATAGAAATAGTTTTTTACTTTATTTTTCTTGGGTTTTTATTTTTTTGGTCTGTGTTTTCTTTTACAAAAATGGCTAATATGAGAAATGTATTTTGTATGACTGTACATGTATAATCTCTTTCAAATTGCTTGCCTTTTCAAGGTGGGACAAGGAAAGAGAGGAAGGGAGAGAATTTTGGAACTCAAAATTTTTAAAAAGAAATGTTTTAAATTGCTATTACATGTAATTGGAAAAAATAAAATATAAAAAGTTTCCCCCAAAATAATCCCCTTCATGCATCATAGATAGAATGAGACTGATCAGAAAAGAGAGCCTTAGCATTGAAGGAACATTTAGATGTGAGGGCTTTTAAATGGAAAAATAAAAATTAATTCTTACTCTAGGCACATAGCCTGTCATTTTCAATTTCAGTGGAAATAGAGCTGACTGTATTACAGATGAGGAAAGCAGGGATCTCATGTTAATTCAGACCAAATGTTTGCATTTCTCTGTATTTTTCAGTGCCTGTAAATATTCACCTTCAGGCCTATTTCATTTCTGAGAGTATTCTGAACTGGTCATCATGCCAATCATGTTTTTAATACCTAAACAGGATTTAAAAGAACCTTGGTGAACGGCTGGTGGTAAACGTTTTTCATGTTACAAAGAATACTAACATGGTACCTACTAATGTATATCTAGAAACAAGTGTGGCATAAAGAAACTACATGATGTGCCCCTCCCCCCCTACTCAGACTGGTCATTCACTGCTTAAGTAGAGCTCATATTTATATGGCAAGCATGTCACAAACATCGTCTCACCTGACCCCCACCACAGCTCCATGTGGTAGGCAGTGTTGGCAGGTTCCCATGGGTCTGATCATTATCTCTATGCAGGTGACTTCCAAACCTATTTATACAGCTCTGCTCCAATAAAATTAAAGCTCCTTGAGAGCAGACACTGCACATAAGAGACTCCATGGTGCTAAGCATGCAACAGGCTTTCCTAATGTGCTTTTGGAACACCTATACTTTCAATGAGGGAGTTAGACTCAGTGACCTCTAGGGTCACCTCCAACCCTAAATGTATGATGAGAGATGCTCCTGAGCTGTTTCTCCCATATCAGGATGGCACAATTAGAGACAAATTAAGCCTCAGAGACATTCAAATACAATTTCTTCATTTTACAGATGAGAAACTGGGGTTTACTAGCTGCGTGACCTTAGAAAAGCCACTCAATCTGCCTGGTCCTGTTTCCTCATCTGTAAAGTAAAGGGGTTGAACTAGATAGCCTCAGAGGTACCTTCCAACTCTAAACAGATACATGAATGACGTATGTTAGCTAGACAGATTAGATGGATGGATGGGTGGATGGATAGTAAATATAAACATATAGACATATACAAATATGCATGGAGAGAGGTGGATGGATAGATAGAAAACAGATATAGAGAGATGGGATGGATGGATGGATGGTGTATTGATGGATAGCATATATAGAGAGATGGATGGATGGATTACAGATACAGAGATGGATGGATGGATGGATGGATAGCAAATTATATATATATATATATATATATATATATAGAGAGAGAGAGAGAGAGAGAGAGAGAGAGAGAGAGAGAGAGAGAGAGAGAGATGGATAGATGGAGATAGAAGGCAGATATAGAGAGATGGGTGGATGGATGGATAACAGATATAGAGAGATGGGTGCATGAATAGAAGGATAGATAGAAAGTAGATATAGAGAAAAAAATGGATGGATGGTGGATGGATAGATTTTAAATATAGAGGGATGGATGGATGGATGGATGGATGGATGGATAACATATAGATAGATAGATAGATGGATACATAGATAGAATTTGATATATGATAGAATTATGATCCTGTGGTCCTATGAAATTAAACTCCCAAGAGGTCAAGTGAATTGTCCGAGGCCATGCTTGTAGTAAATAACCGAGAAGGATTCAAACTTAGATCCTATGATGCTTCAGTTCAGCATTCTTTCCACTACATCACTCTCCGTCCCAGAGGAATTCCTTCTACTGATGAAATTACAAGTGCTTAAAATAATCGCATATATTACCATCCAAATATATTATTTGTCACAATTAAGAAGACACACTGAAGATTTTTCACCTCTCCCAAGAAAAGCGAGGAGGGGAAGGTGGTTTCCTGCTGTGGGGAAGAGGAAGCTCCCTTTGTAGACCCCCCAGCAAGGCTACTATTTCCCTGGCCAGCCAGTTTCCTTATGAAAACAGCAGGCTGAGAAGAGGAATGAATGCATCATGCTTGACAGAGAATAGTCCATATATACTCAATGACTTTCTGTTTATGACATCTTTGCAAGTGATGCCCCAGAGCTATCAAGGACTACAATTTTCCTTCCTTTATCCTAGGAGCTGTCGGATCCTGATGGGTTCTGAAATCATCATTAGCTCTGGCTGCAGAAACCTTCACATGTTGCCTCATATTGCTTTACACTCTCAGAAACTGAAGAATTCACCAGTTCAATTCAATAGGCATTTTTCTTTTTTTTTTTTGTTTGATTCTTTTTTTTTAATTTGCTTCATTTTGTATTTTATTGTGCTGAGATTCTTACAAACATATAAGCAATCTTTTTCTGCTGCATTGTTTCTCTTTCTTTTAACTATTTCTTTTTTTGTTGCAATTTTTTTTATTATTTTTTAATGTTTAACAATCACTGCCATACAATTGAGATTTTATCCCCCCCACACCTACCCCCCACTACCCCCCTCCCTCCCCACGACTGCATACAATTCTGTATAGGTTCTACATATACTTTCCTACTGAGTATATTTTCACTATAGTCATGCTATGTAGTCAGACTAAAATAAATGAAAGAAATCATATAACAAATCAAAACATGATACACAAAAACATACACATACACAAACATGATCTGCTACATTTTGTGAATGACTTCCATATTTCTTTCTGTGAGTGTGGAAGGCATTTTGCCTTGAGAACCACCACTGGGATTTTTTTTTTTTAAGAAGTTCTTGCGTTATTACGAAATTCGAAGTCTACCAGAAAAAACTGTCGCACACTGTGGTCGTTGCTGTGCACAAAGTTCTCCTGGTTCTGCTCCTTTCACTCAGCATCAGGTCATATAAGTCCTTCCAAGCCTCTCTGAAGTCTTCTTGTTCATCATTTCTTATGGCACAATAGTACTCCATTACATTCATATACCATAATTTATTCAGCCATTCCCCAATTGATGGACATCCCCTTGACTTCCAGTTTTTGGCAACTACAAAGAGTGCTGCTATAAATATTTTTGTACATGTGGGACCCTTTCCCATTTTTATGATCTCTTGGGGATACAGTCCTAGTAGCGATATTGCTGGGTCAAAGGGTATGCACATTTTTGTAGCCCTTTGGGCATAGTTCCAAATTGCTCTCCAGAATGGTTGGATGCGCTCGCAGCTCCACCAACAATGAATTAGTGTTCCAACTCTCCCACATCCTCTCCAGCATTTATCACTTTCTTGTTCTGTCATGTTTGCCAATCTTAGTCAATAGGCATTTTTCAAGCTCCTTTGATGTGCCAGGGGCTGGCAAGACAAGGACAAGACACTGACATTCTGTTGGTGTGGGGAGTTGGTGGGCAGAAGGGCCACATGTAAACAGACAAGATAATACAAAATATAAATGCCAACCACGGTTAAAATGGCTTCAGCTCCCTCTTCTTGCAACATCCAGGATCTGTTAAGAGCCATTCCAGAACAGGAAATGCAGGTGCAGGGGGTCAGGAGTAAATTGCCAAGGACTGTTAAAATAAAGAGGATTTCCCACTAAAAGGATAATAATTATCACTTTGAGTGGAGGGAGTTTAAAATCAGGGAAGTAGGGTTTTTTGGTTTGGTTTGTTTTTTACACCAAGCATGGCAGGAATACCAAGGAGAGGCCCCAGACACAGAGAGCTTACAGTCTCCTAAAGAGAGCTCTTCTGCCTAGTGATTAAATTATTCCATCTTCCCTACTATTCCTCCTCCAGGACAGTGGCTGAACTGTCAGCCTCCAAACTAACAATAAAAAGATGACAGTCAAGGCAGAGATAAGGATACAAAGCGTGGGCAGAGAGCTTACTAAGTGAGTTAGCGGTGACCAGGGGACATTCGCCTGGCAATCTTCTGAGAAGCAGCTGCCAGGTCCCCAGGAGCAAAAGATGTTGGCCAGACATGTCCTTCTCTTTCTCCTCATCTATTTAGAAAACAGAGCACAGGTTATAATGGCTCAGGGACAATCTGAAAATAGTTCACATTCTCTTCTGTGCAGAGATGAGGGGCTACAAGCATGGAATGCTATGGCTATGTCAGAACTGATATGCTGGTCAATTGTTTTAACAGCTTCTCTTTCCTTCTTTTTGGCTTTTTTGTGGTTGTTGTTACAAGGAATGACTCTCTGGTTAGTGGTGAAAATGAGATGAATTCAGAAATGAAGTGTGTCAATAATATGTTTTAAATGAGAAAAGAGTTCAGGAATGATCCCTCCAAAAATGTCACTTGGGTTCACTGGCAACACCCAGCTACCGGGGGAAGTGGAAGTTTTCATATATTGACCAGAACATCTTGGGCTTTAATTCTGTAGCTTTTAATTATGATTCAGTTTGCTAAGTATACTCTAACCTATTATGTGAATTTGTGGTCCTTTGGGTCATACAAAATTGGGAAGGAGAAAAGAATCTTCATGGGAAATGAAGGTCATTTTAAAAAATTTATGAAATATTCTATGAGAATAATCTTTATATTCTAAACCCTAGGCTAATCAAGCCAATCTGAGAGACAGATGGACAGGAGGAGGATGAGAGCTTTTCCCAGTGAGAGGGCAGCCTACTTTGCAGGCTGTCTACATCTACATGGAAGAGTCCTAGTGGAGAAGCTCAAACTCTAGGCTCCACCAGGTGGCTAATGGAGAAATTGCATCCTGAATAGCTAGCTATTCCAAATAATGAGTAGGCATGGTGTGCTGTGCCATCTGTCTTTCCTTCTCCAGTGCCCACATAAGGGGAAGCTGCTCCAGAAGGTTCATTCCTCACGGCACTTTCTCTACAATGTCAGAGAAACCTCTTCATGGGAGTTGACTCTACCCATGGACCACTTCTCAAAATGGAAGCACCCATCTGTCTCCTGATTGGCTGGTTTTTCCCAGGTTCCACTTTAAGGAGAAGGTCCAGGCCAACTATGTCTTTATTCCTCTCCACGCTGAACTCCTGACTCTCTAGACTTTCACTGTCATGTCCCCTCCACTGGTTACCATCATCTCCCCCCTCCCAAACCCACTTTTTCAACTCCTTTTTATGTATTATTTTAATGTGCTATTTTCTTCCCTTAGAATATGAGGTCAAATATTATCTTTCATTCTGTGTGTATACAAGCACACACAGAAGGAAAGATAATTCTATGTGCCAGGCACATACTAAGTGCTTGACTGAAATTTGTATGAGGAAGACAACCTTTATCAGATTCCCATGTTAGGGGAACCGGGTATGCCCAGATTAGCCCCTGTTAATTATGCAAAGTAATTTCACTGGGAAGCAAGAGAGAGATCAATCAAAAAGATGGAGAAAATTCTCACATAGTAGATGCTCCTTGAATTGAACCTCACTGAAGATGAAAGAGAAAAAAGCAAGCAAACCATAGCAGTTACTTCTTGATATGATGGATGCCAGATTTATGATTATGTCTGCAGTTAAGTGGGCATAGCCTGGACTGTCTTTTTTGTTTTTGTTTTGTCCTGTTCCAGGGACAGTGAAGGAACAAAGCAGAGCTAAACCTGAAAGAAGATCAGAGGTGAGGATATGCTGGTCTCAGTGGCCCACTGAACCCCACAGAGGAATATCCTGTTTCACTAACAGAAAATCTCATCCAACCCAGTCAATAAGTGAGTGGTTGGTGGGGAATAGATGGCGGGCAAGGCTAGAAGCTTTCTGCAAGAAAGACAACAGTGTCACATCCAATTAAGGACACCAGGCTTAGCCCTTTGGACTCCATAAATGGCTGACTTCTTTTCCTTCCTCATACCAGTGGGATTTGGGAAGCACCTGAACTGGGTTTGTTCATTCTTGGAGTGATGGCCAGTTGGAGAGAATTCCCATCTGGGTGAAGATGAAGAGAGCTACTTTATCTGAAATACAGGTATCTGTTATTAGTGTTTCACTATCATTTCTGGAATATCATTAAACTACTTGTTCAACATACATGGAAGCTTAAGTGATATCATACATGAACAGGGTGAAGGGAAGGAGTTTTCTAAGTTGGTGGGGCCCAAGACTGGGGAGATTGGGTGAATCCACCATTAAAAACCCAAGATTATGAAGAAAAGCAATACCATCCACAGCACTGAGGGGAGAGAGGTGGACAGTTCTCTGAGAATCAGAGTTTGGTTGTTACCCCATAGTGTCTCCTTTTCATGCTGGGCGAGACATTGTTGTCACTGAGTCATTTCAGTCATGTTCAACTCTTTGTGACTCTATTTAGATTTTCTTTGCAGAGATACCGAAGTGATTTGCCATTTCCTTCTCCAGCTCATTTTACAGATGAGGAAACTGAGGCCAAACAAGTTTCAGTGATTTGCTCAGGTTCACACAGCTGGTAAAGTATCTGAGGTCAGATCTGAACACAGGAAGATGAGTCTTCCTGACTCCAGGCTTGGTGCTCTTTCCACTGGGTTTCACAGAGATGAGGATGAGGATCTGATCAGCCATCTGATTACTAAACAGGGTCACATACCAGTCAACAGAACTTCCTGGTTGCCATAATTGGAATGCATAATTATAATAATAAAAGCTAGCATTCTGCAACATTAGGTAAGCCTTGCCTTAAGGTATGTTATATTTTTCTTCACAACAACCCTGGGAAGTAGATGCTAATACTCCCATTTTCTGGCTGAGGAAATAAACCAGAAGAGATTAAGTAACTTGCTCAGGATCACACAGCCAGTAAGTGTCTAAGGTCAAACTTGAACTCAGACCTTCCCATCACTCTCTCCACCTGTGTGAGGTTACAGGACTATGGGATTTCAAGATGGAAGAAAACTTAAGAGTCCAATGCTCTCATTTTACAAATGAGGAAAATAAAGCCAAGGGGGTAAGGACTTCCCAAGGGTAATTAATTATCCAAGCTAGGATTTGAACCCAGGTCTTTTTACTCTAAGTTCAGTACTGACACAAAATACTGGACCTAGTCAGGAAACTCGAATTAGAATCCAGGCTCAGATACTATTAGCTACAAAATCATGAGCAAGTCAATTACTCTCTCATACAATCAATTTCTTCTTCTGTAAAATGGGGATATTACTTGGGTTACCTAATTTGCAGGATTATTATAAGGAAAGTACTTTACAAATCATAACTTACGGCAGAAATGGGAATTTCTATTAATTTAGAATTTAAAATTATTAGTTTAGAATTAATAGAATTATTATTAGTTCCAGAATATCACATTGAGGTGGATCCCACTTTTGCATAAGGCTCCAAACTTCCTGAGCCTTACCTTTAAAAATAAGAAGAATGGCACTGCCTGTAGTGAGCTTAAGGACTATCCTTTTTCCTCGGTCCACCCTCCACCCTCACCCTACCCTCCCTCCAAGATCTGGTGGCACAGTGGATAGAGTGCTAAGCCTGAAGTCAGGAAAATCTGAGGACTCAGACGCTTACTTAGCTGTGTGACACTGGGCAAATCACGCAATTCATCATCTGTAAAATGGGGACACACTGGACAAGGAAATGGCAAACCACTCCAGTATCTTTACCAGAACAAGCCCATAGTCCATGAAGTCACTAAGAGTCAGGCACGACTGAATGACTCAACCACAAAAGACCTTCCTTCTGCTTTCCCTGTTCTGAAGGCCCTCTCCTCCCTCCTACCCACTCAGAACACTCTTACATAATACTAAAGCATACATCTGTAATCCTGGCCAATTCTTGTCCACATTGTCTCCCAGAACCTCCATAGAGGACGTGTTAACATCCTAGAGTTCTGTTAACATACGTGGATACCACTGCAAGATACCACAGGAACTGCCCATCTGTCATATGCTGTACTATGTATGGCTCCATGCCTCAACTACCTACTTCTCTGGTCTCTATTTTATAAAAGGCTAAGCTGAGGACTGGTGACGTTGTCATTTGCCCAAGGTTGCCCAGGCAACAGATGGCAGAACCAGGATCCTGATCCAGATACTTGGACTGCAAATTCAGTGTTACTTCCACTCTATCCCAGCTGTCAGTGAATACCGCTAATAACCCAGTGAGGAAAATAAGGGTGTCAATTGAGAAAAAGTATCAGCCTGTTTTTATTTCCAGCAAAATAGAACTAGAATTGGGGAGGATAGCTCTCACTGGTGGTCTTCAGAAAGAGGGTGGGTGGCCACTGGCCAAATATGATATAAAGGAGATTCTCATCTTGTAATTCTGTGTTTAACAAAGGTTTCATACAGCATGTAGAGAGACTCCGTACCTGCTTTCTGCTGCCCCTACCTGCATGAATTTGATGAAGCCACGGCTGCTTCTGGCCATTGGTGATTCAGTGATTTGTTCCTTCCCCTACTCACCCACCCCATATGGCAGCAGGGAGATGGGGGCTACATCCATTAAAGAGAAGAGACAGTTTCTGCCTCACTCTCTTCCTTCCCCCTCTCCATTTAGCAAACATTCCTCTGCACCACTGGCCTGCCTGGGAGAGGTGAGGATGATGGGTGATAATGCAGCATTCTTGCCCCCTCCCCCTCTCTTTCTTTTTTCCTCCCCCAGTGAGTATGGATTCAGCCAGGTGAGCTTGCGCCTGGGTCTCTGAAAACACTTTTCGAGTCCTTTTCTGAGTAGGTGATTGAATAACTTTCTCAAGGTGGATGTATGCAGGCTTGGGTGTAACCTTTTGAGTTCCAGAGGTCCATAGGTCCTGGGTTCATTGAGTAGAGTTGACCAATAGTAAGGACTGTTTCTTCATCAGAAAAAAGAAATGAACCTGGAGGTTTTTGAATAGACAGTGCAAATGGCTATCAAAAGTCATTTGGAAAAAAAAATGTTTCAAATCACTAATAATTAAAGGAATGGAAATTAAAACTACTCTAAGCTTCTACCTCAAACCATCAGACTGGCAAAGCAGAAAAGAAAAACAATAAATGTTGGAGGGGCTGTGGGAAAATAGGCACATTTTATGCGTTGTTGTTGGAGCTATGAATTGGTCTGGTAGCCCTTCAAGTTGGAACCATGAATCCCCTTTGACCCAGAAATATCACCACTAGTCATATACCTCAAAGAGATTAAAGAAAGAGGAAAAGGACCCACATGTACCAACATATTTATAGCAATTCTTTTTGTGCTAGCAAAGAGCTGGAAACTAAAAGGATGCCCATCAACTTGGGATTGCTTTACAAAGCACAGTCTATGAATTAAGGGGATATTATCATGCTCAAAGAAATTCTGAAACAGATGGTTTTCAGAGAAACCTGGGAAGAATTCTGCGAGCTAATGTAGAGTAAAATGAGAAGAATCGTGAGAATTTATGACATTATAAAAACAAACTGAAAGACGTAAGAACTCAGACCAATACAATGACCAATCATGATTGCAGAGAACTGATGAAGGAGAATGCCACCCATTTCCTGATACAGGTGTGATAGACTTAATAACCATAATGAAAGACACAGGTTTTGTACACAGCCAACACGTGAATTTGTTTAAATTGACTATGCTCACTTGTTACAAGGAGTTTGTTTTTCTTTCTTGAGGGAATAAATACTTGTTAACTGAAAAAAATAGAAGAAAATTCTAATTTAAAGACCAGTTGAAATCTTACCTTAGATACTGGCTATGTAATACTGGGCAGGTCATGATTCAATCTCAAGCACAGTCTCTCCATCTCTAAAATGAGATCAATAAGAACAGTTACTTTACAAAGTTGTTGGGAGGCTCAAGTGATACACACAAACACACACATATATAAAACTTATTTAATTGTATAACATATAAATGTATGTACACATGCATTATATATAACATTATAATGTATAAATAATAAAACAAAATACACTGCAAATCTTAAAGCATTTTAGAAATATTAGCTATTACTACTTGTGTGTCTAGGAAATAAATGCCTGTACCCTATATTAACTATATTATATATTTAGCATTCTTTTACTCCCCTCTTATGGGGAGACCTAGCCCAGAGTCAAAATCTAAAGTTTTAAGAATTCATCACCTGGGTACTCGGGTGGGGCTGGGAGCCAGGTACCTTTCCCTTGAGAGGTCAGGCAACCCCAGGACTGAACACTGCAATGCCCAGATCTAGAGCCGAGAAAGGATCTCTTCATGAAGAAGAAAGAGGACCCATGCCCCCCATGCCTCAGGAAGCACTGGTTTCTCTGAGTTAGATGAAAACAAGAAACCTGTTTGAATGGAGTAGCATTGATTAAAGGGATGCCTAGCCTTAGCCAGGGACAGAGGAGACCCAAAAGGTTGTATCTCCCAGCTGGGAGGGGCACTAGAGGGGAGAGAAGAAGAACCTGCCAAGTGATCTCTGCCAAAGATTGGCACTAGGAGCCTAGACCTTCTGCCAGAGGCTCTTCCATTGCCTCCCACCCCATTTCCCTACCTTCCTAGCCTCCTTGGCTCCAAAGGGGTTTTATTTTTACCTCCTTATTTTAAAGCAGGGAGTTGCCAGAAATTCCTTACATCTATGAAATTACAAGCCTCTACCCCCCCCCAAAAAAAATTTTTTTTAATGTAGGAGAATCAAGTAGTAAGTCAACAAGAATTTATTAACAGGTACCAAACCCTTTCAGTGCTAAATGGGGAGGATACATAAAAAGAACCACAGTTCTTGCCCACCCCAGTGTCTATTCTTTAATAAGTTAACAGGTTTGCCAAGTGCTTTACAAATTTGTAAATAATACTTATTTGTTGTTTTTAACTTTCAACACATTTAATTCATTTAATTTTATTTTAAAAATGGACTTCAATTAACTTAATTATTCTATATTCTGAAATAATTTAAATTATTAATTTATTATTGATGATGCAATTTAATTAAGTTAATGAACTAATTTTATTCTCACATCTACCTTGGAAGGTAGCTACTTTTACTTGTCCCCATTTTACAAAGGAGGAAACTCGGGCAGGGTGAAGTGAGTGACTTGTCCCGGATTTGAATTAATACATTTTTTTATTTATTGTTCATTATTTACAATAAATTTGACACCCGCCCTTGATGGCATTATTCACCCCTGTTTTACAAATGAAGACGATAAGGTCGGCAGAGGGTAAATTAGGTGAAACTCCTAATTAATGTTTGTGGTCAGGTTAGAATTTATAAAAGTCACTTATATCGTGTATTGTGATTATTTCATAATAGATTTGTTGTTGTTCAGTCCGACTCTTCCTTCTCCTATTCGGGGTTTTCTTGGCAGAGATCCTGGAGAGGTTTGCGATGTCCTTCTCCAGCTCATTTGACAGATGAGGAAACTGACGTAAAGAAGGTTTGGTTAGTGACGTGTCCCGGCCGGACTTGAAGTGAGGTCCTCCTGCCGCTAGGGCGGCGCTCTCTGCACTGAGAAGTGGAAGGGAAAGAGAGCGAGGATGAGATCAGCGCCGCGGGGCCGGCCACCGCGAGCCTCCGGCCGCCAGGGGGCGGGGCGGGGCGAGGACCGCCTCTCTTCTCGCCCGCCGCCCCCTCTCTTTCCCCGCCCCACTCCTGGCGGAGGAAGCCAGCGCCGCGCCTGCGCAGCGGCCCCTCCTTCCTCCGCCCGTTCGGCCAGTGGCGGCCGCGGCTCCGGCCGCCAGCCTGTCCCATGTCATGTCGCTGCCGAACTTGGGGGTGACGTTCCGCCGGATCCTGGCGAGCTTCCCCGAGAACCTGAGCCTGGCCTTCGCCTATGGCTCCGGGGTGTACCGCCAGGCAGGGCCCAACGGCGGCCGCAAGGTGAGCGGGCTCGGCCTCCGCCCCCCTCCCGGCCCGTGCCCCCATTGCTCCGAGAGGGACGAGCGAGGCCGGGGGTGCGGGGGGACCAGGCCGAGGCCCGGCCTCCGCGTGCGCCCGGAACGAGAAGGAAAGTCGGGGTACCCAGCCCCGCCCCTCGCCTCCCCCCCAGGGAGCGTCCCCTGTACTCGCGGGGTCCGAGGACTTCCTGCTAATGCACAGCTCCTCCTCCGGCCCTCACCGAGGTTGGGGGGAGCCACAGGGCCCCCCCATTGCAGTCAGCGGAGTGGGGGGGCCTTGCAGGGGCCCCGGGACACCAGGCAGGACTTGTCTTGGGTGTTCCGATCCGAGCTCCGAGTACCATCTTCCGACCTTGAAGGGAAACTAAGCCCGTCCAGGCCTGTGCGGGAGCCCGCAGCGGCCGTGACCCGTCCACGGCCACGCGGACCGTTAGCCCGTGTGGGGCGTGAGCTGGGTTAATACCCGACCTCCGCGTCCTGCCCGGCTCTTCCCGCCGGCGCTCCCGCCTAACGTGCCTCCCTTCTTCTTCCCCGCACAGAACGTCATGCTGGACTTCGTGTTCACCGTGGACGACCCCGTAACGTGGCATTCCAAGAATCTGCAGCAGAACCGCAGCCACTACTCTTTCCTGAGATTTTGTGGGCCCCGAATTATCGCGAAAGTGCAGAATAACTACGGGGCGGGCATCTACTACAACACCATGATAACCTGCGCCGGGAAGGTGAGTGACTGGCCCCTTTCTGACGGGGCATCGGGCATCTTTGGCATCAGCATGGCTACTTATTGGAAACTTGATCAGTCGGATTTCCGGCCACATTCTGGAATTGATTGTACTGGCCAACTACAACTGGGGTTTGAGTAAGTGGAAACGTCGCCGGACAGAGAAGGAATAGGCCTCTAACTTTGTCATCCTGCCCTACTGTAAGGGTTTCCTCACTTTAAAAAGTATTTGTTGAGATCATTGAAAAAATAAAAGTATCTGTCTTCAAGACGAATCTTTCTTCCTTCCTTCTTTACAGGTAAGATGGACACCACCCAGGGCCTTGTGGTTCACACAAAGCCAAGGGATGCCTGCCTGGGCCTTTGGTATGTCAATGGTCAATCCCTTTGTGAGCAGAGGCATCTTTGCTTTAGGATAGCTTGCATTGGACTAGAGGGGTAAATCCTAAAATAAGAGCATCTCAATCAGTGGCAACAAACTGGTGCAGAAATTTAGCATCAGAAAAGATCTTAGTGGCCCCAATCTAACCTTCTCTTATGTATTTATTTTTAAGCTCCTCATCTCTTAAAGATGAGAAAACTGAGGCACAGAAAGGGGGTGATTTGGCCAAGGTTGCATGGATAGCAAATACAGAAGCAGAATTCAAACCCAGGCCCTCTTTCCATCTAACTCTCTTCTCTCTGCTACATTGCTTTGATCCCTGCGTGATGTGTCCTGAATGCATATTACAAGTGTAAGGCTTGTGATTAGGACAAAGGAAACCATAGCATTGTCTTGCCAGGAAAGCCACTGTCCTGGGGGAGCAGGAAGAGGCCGGCCATGGCCAGCCAGGACACACTTAAGTCTTGAGGTTGGGACCCAGCCAATGCCAGACAGACCCAAGGCGTTCGGGAACTGTGGGAGCACAGGGTCCAAGGGTCAACAGGACAGTAGAATATCTTATCAATAATAGCTGACATTGATACAGCATGTTAAAATTTTCAAAACACTTTGAACTTTATCTCAGTTGAGCTTTACAATAACCCTGTAAGAAAGGTGCTACAAATATTCCCATTTTACAGATGGGGAAAATGAAGTGCAGAATCAGAAAGGAGTGTTGAAGGAGGATATGAAGAAATAGATTGTTGAATGAGTGAAAAAACATTTTTTAAATGTTTACTGTGTACAAAAACAATGATGATAGAAATAGAAAAGCAAGACAGGCCTTGCCTTCAAGAAGCTAATGGGGGAGATAGCAGAGGTAGAGAGAGTTTGAGCTCCAAGTCAAGGCTCCTTCAGTTCTGGCACTCTACACTCAATTGCACTATTCGCATAGAACACACATCAGGGACTAAGAAGTCTTAAGATTGGGAGGTTAAGGCAGGAACCAGGAGGCCAAGAGCTCAGGCAGAGAGCCTGGTCTGTAGGGGGAGGACCTCAGGCAGGGAAGCTGGAGCTCTTAGGGGTCCTGGTATCAGGGGTGTATATAAGGTGACCTGTACTGAGCCACCTGTTGACTAGAGAAACTCACTGGGTATAAAGTTCTTTTTTCTTAGCCCTGTCAAGCAAGTTAAGTGTTATTATCTCCATTTTCACAAATGAGAGAACTAAGCCTGAAAAAGGGTAAATAATTTTTGTGTATCACTACACAGCTAAGCAGCCAACCTGGGACTGGAGGCCAGGGCTTTTGAGTCTAAATTCAGGGCTTTGTATATTCTCCAGGCCACCTTTGAAGGCAGGAATCCTAGCAGGGAAAGATGAAAGGTTTGGTAGTGAGTGAAAGGGCAGAAAGCAGAGTAGTCCGTGGTGTGCAAAAGCTTACACCTACTCTCTGTATGAGAAGCAGTTCGTAAGTGGGATTAAAGGTGAGTGACTACAGATGTAATCACATTCTGGAAGTCATTTCAGTGTAAAGAAATATTCTTGATATCTGGTGTTCTTATAATGTGCCATCAGAAGTGATTCCAAAAGTCCTCATTTTTAAGTCATTTTATGACAATTAAAATGTGTCTCTAGTGGTAGAATTCTAGGAGGATTGGGGATAATTTCAGTGCCCTTATTTTACAGATAAGAATAGATCTGTTCTTAGGGCTGTGCCCCAGGTTATACAGCTAGCTAATGGCAGAGATGCAGCCAACACCTAAATCTTGGGGCTGTCAA
Source organism: Notamacropus eugenii (assembly GCF_028372415.1). Taxonomy (NCBI): domain Eukaryota; kingdom Metazoa; phylum Chordata; class Mammalia; order Diprotodontia; family Macropodidae; genus Notamacropus; species Notamacropus eugenii. The sequence goes on from NC_092874.1 coordinate 433,195,824, forward strand.
TTTGAAGTTCTTCCCTCTGTATCACCAACTCATTGGAAGGTGGGAGGATTGGACTGGACACTCTAGGGTCCTCTCCAGCTCAAAGTCTGTGATCTGGAGGAGCAGTTTTGCATTTTCCAAATGGAGAGCTCGGGTTCCATTTGGAAAAACTAAGACTTTACTATTCCATGGAAGCAATAGACTCCAGTGGAAGGGCGTTGCACTCGGCCTCCGTGACCATGGACAAGCCCTTTCTTCTTCTGGGCCTCAGGTCCTCCTCATCACATGACCTCTTATACCCCTTGTAGCATTAGAACACCTTGTTCTAATGGGTGATGCTTACATAGGTTTCAGCCTCTGTAAAGCACTCTTCATACATGCATTGACCACAACATAGCAGTTGCTAAAAGTTATGTCTGATCACTCCTGTTTTCCAACTATTTCCAGTGATCCATTGCAGGAGCCTGTCATTCTCAGACTCCTTTAGCATTCCAGGATAGTAGCACAGAAGCCACTGAGTCACAGTAGATAAACCATGATGGATTCACAAGTGAGTATCTCCATCCTGAGAGCCTTTTAAACCCTTATAGAGTGCATTCCCCCTCCACTACATGGTGATTTCCAGCTCCAAGCAGATGCTGCTACAACTTGGCAAATTATCAACCCAACAAGGCCATTCCCTCCATTGCTCTTGGGATATATATACACTCTACCTGCCCTTCACAGGGCCTAAGATCTGCTTCTCCCGCCATTGCTTGATATTGACAAGGAGCTGGGCAGGTGAAGGGGCCTCAGCCTGGCCTCTGCTGGAGCTCACCCTGCTCTTTCTTGAACAGATTCTGGGCTTTAGTGACAAGAACACTGGATTTGGCTCAGCTCCTGCTACATCCACCTGTGTGACTTGGAGCAAGTTGTTTCTCTCCTGTGGGCCTCATTTTCTTCATCTGTCACATGAGCAGTTTTGATTTGATTAGCTATTCTTAGCCTTTTTTGTGTCATGGACCCCTTCTTGGTATCATGTTTTTAAATAGGATTACGTTGAAATATAGTTCATGGATCTCAGATTAAGAATGCCTAGTCTAGAATGATCTAAGGTCCCTTCCAGCTCTCAATCTTACAACACACATGTGCCAGTACCAGAATGGATAAAGAAGGAACCTATCAAGCTCCTGTGTGAGGAAACTCCCTCTACCAGAGCAAGCAAAGTCTCTTCTCTCTGTGACTTCTATATTTTCTACCTCCATACTAAACTAGAGCCATTCTTGGTTGGGATCTCCCCTAGCCCTCATCCAGTCACCCAGTCAGAGGAAGGGAAATCCACTCTCAGGTTTCTCCTGACTTCCCCTTTCAAAAACGTTTCTCCCTACTTACCTGTCCCCAGGCAGCTAGCCTCACTTATTGTCCAGGTCCACCTGAGGGGATTCAGTCTTTTGGTCATCACCTGACTCATTGTTGTTCACTTCCTTTAGGTCTCTTCCCAGGCATTCTTTACCCAGATGTACTTTCACCAGCTTATGTCCCATCCCAGCCCTTCCCTAGTGCAACTTTGGTTAATGTATTTCTGGATCTTCACAAACTAGTACCCGAAATTTCACGTTTACATTAGGCACTTATAATAATCACTTAGCTAGACTTCAAAGTACGTGAAACACTTTCCCCATAGCAACCTTGTCAGATGGTTTCTGCCTAAGCCAGCATTTGGGGAAAAGGGCCATTCACAGCTTATTTTTGTTTTGTTGATGATTTGTTTTCAGAACATATCTGCACAGGATGACTGTTTTTACAATTAATGTTACCTTAAGCTTATCTTTAATTTGGAAACCTTTTCAAATAATTTTACAGGCCCCAATAAGCACATCCATGCTTATATTCCTAGTACATATAATTATGGGTCAAAGAAAATAGATTTCCTAATCAAACATTTGTGTCTACTTTTTGGAGTTAGGAAGCCCAAAAAGAATGTTTTGGGGTATGAGGGTACGAGTGCAACAAGACAGCCTGGAAGTATTTGTGGCTGAAAACAGGATTATATAAATTAGAAAGAATTACAGCCAAGATTTATGCTCATTATCATTGAAATGAGATTGGCCATAATTGTCAAATGTTTTAGCACCAATAAAAGGGGAATTTTATTCATTAGAAAGGTATTTGAAAATTCTGCCAAATATCAGTGAAAGTTTTAATGTAGTGAAAATTATTATCTGTAATGTGGTGAACCAGCTTACCCTAAGAGTCCTGGTTTCTAGGTCCAGCTCTGTTACCTTAGGCAAGTCATTGAATCCACTGCTCTAAAAAGTCTGACAGAGCTGAGGTTAGACTAGGTCGCCCCTAGGTTCTAAGTAAAAACCAGCAAATCCTTCCTGGGGCTGGTCATTTCACTACTACCCCTTTGGCGTGGAGGTAACTATATGTGCAGTCAGGAGCTTGTCTGGACGAGCCATTTTGAGGGTTCCGGGAAACTAACAGGGATTCAATTCATGAGTATCTTTTTCTTCCACAGCTTATCAAATATGGGGTTATTAGCACTGAAACCCTAATTAATGATCTGCTTAATTGGAATACCTTATATGTTGCTGGACGCCTACAAAAGCCGGTGAGTAACTAAGCTCCTTTCTCCCGAAAATACCAATGATTGTAGAACTTAGAAATGAGTTCCAGGAGTCCAAGTGGCCCACCTCGCTTTGTCATTACATTTTCAGTACTCTGCTCTGTTTGTTTATTGAGAAAGGCAGGCTGTGTCATCAATTCAACAACCAATTCATGGAACATTTATTTAGCACTAACTATATGTCAAGGGTCAAACGAAGTGCAAATGAAAGATTTCCTCAGCTGTTAGAACTGAATTCATCTTTTTACAAAGAAGAAGATGATATCGTGCAAACAGAATCAGAAAAATAGCTGTCTCTGAATATGTGAGTCCCGCCCTCAGGTGGCCACCAATGGAGCTTCCGCTGGCTGGTGACCTCCGCCTCTGATAGTGAAAGGACTCTGAGAACAGGCTTGCTTGCAGTTCTTTGTGAGAGGAAGGAGACTGGCCTCAGCTGTTTGGGCTCAAATGATTTTGCTATTTCCCAGAGATTCTTGACTTTGGGCTTGTTGAATAGATAGGAAACTTGGTAGCTTTGGAAATGTAGAAGAAAAAAAGCATGTCTGGAAGCATCTGGTTGGACAAAATCAAATGTTTTGGAAAAGCAAGGTTTGAATTGGATTTTGTTGCTTAAAACACATTTTGCCCTTTGATTCTCATTTCAGAGATGGTTTATTTTTGCTTTTGCTTGCTTTTATTTGGTTTTGCTTTGGCAAGGGTTCTTTATACTAGCCTGAAATTTCTCAGCCTCCTGTCCTTTTTAGTCAGGAAAAAAATACATTAACAAATTTAGTTGTTCAAAAGAATGTGTTGAATCTTTTTATGAATCTATACTTCACTAATGTGAAGAATCATCACCTAATTTACCTGGTGTTTTTTTTAAGTTTGGGGGAATTATGGTTTTTTTCTGTAATGGGAAATTTTTTTTTTCTCCCAAATAACTTTTTTTTGACCCATTACTTCTGCTGAAATCAGTCATGATAAAAAAAGAAAGTTTTATTCACTTGTTCAAGTGCCAGATATTTCACAGAATCAAAATTTTGAGCTCTAAGAAGACTTTAGAAATTGGCTAGTCTAATTATCATTCTAAGATCCAGAGATATAAAGGGACATTCCCATCTGAGACTTTAGTCCAGTTAAATTCATTCATTCAACTGTGTATCTAAGGAGTTATATTTTCCTTCTTTTACCTGATACTATGTAGCTTTCATGACTTTTCTTAGTTAGGTGTAAAAGTCTCTCTAATAAATACAAAGAGCATCATTCCCAAGAGAGGTAAGAGGTGGAAAGTGAAGAGACCAGAGCTCTAGGTCTCAGTTCTGTCCTCGACAACAGTGGGACCATGACCACACTACTTCTTTCTTCTTTGAAATGAGAATATTGAGCAGATGATCTTTGAGATCCCCTCTAGTCCTGAAATTTTCCTTTAGTAAAGTTTTCGTCCTTCTCAATTGGAATCTTGAACAGTTTTGCTCGTGGTCTAAATGGAAAAATCCTGAGTAGTGAAGCTGTTTGCTTATTGGTTGAGGGCTGGAACATTCACTGGGGCTTGGGCTTTAGTGGTCTCGGTGGCTGAAGCACTGTTGCCCTTTTGAACTGAGCTCTTCATGTAACAAAGTTGAAGAGGAAACCACATGTGGCTTTTCCCTTTTCCTGTGTTCAGACATGCACACCTATCTCTTAGTTCACTTTTTTAAATAGCTCCGAATGGTCCTGTCCTCCCTCAAAGATGTTCTTTATGGCAATAGGGCTAGCATTCCCCAGGCAGTTCAGGTCAGGACATCTCTAATGAGATACAAATAGCTATTCACAAATCAGAGAACTCGGGTTTTTCCCAGGCTGCTTGGGCCGAGCCTCAGGAGGTCACTGGCTTTTCGCTCTGAACACCACACTGCAGTGTTAGTAAGCCAAGTTCCCATTTCACCTAACACTGAAAGACTAGATCAACACAAAGGCAGAGTCATCTAAATTTGGCTCTTTAAATATAGACACTTTTTCACAATCTTAACTTTTAAAAAAATTTATGATTACCCCTAATTCAAAAGAAAACTTACAGAACAAACTGATGTTTAATCAACAGTGTTGAACATCAGCCAAAAAAAACCTCTCCCGAAAAGTACCTTGTTTGGTTATTTAATGTTAACAAGCTGCATATCTCAGTATCATTGAGTTGTGGAAGAACCAGGCAAAAGAGAGGTCAAGAAAGGTATCGTGATGTAGTGGGAAATTAACAGGATTACAAATCAGAGGGTCTGAGTTCTAGTACCTTCTTACTCCTCACTAGTTGTGTGGCTTAGATCAAGTACTATATGAGTAGTATGAGGTAAAGTTTACAGGTTAGAATCCACCTTCAAGCACCTTCCAGCTCTAACTCTGTGAGCCTGACCCTGATTTGGAAACACAGGGTGTTATCCTGACATTTCCAACTGATTGATATGTCCTTAGGCAAATCGCATTTTGAGTCTATGACTTGGTCATGCTGTTTGTTAAATGCTTGCTTTTAAATCCTTCTAATTGCATAAGTATCTTTTAAGATTGTCTCATTGTGGCCTGGAGGTGACAGATTTTTTGCCAAGAAAACACAAGTTCTGGCAGGCCACACCAAGCTGGGAAAACTTCGAATATGAGCCTGGCAAAGAACTCTCTCTTGTGTCAAAGGCTCCGTCTAGTTAAAGTTCAGCGAAGTTTGTTGTTAGAAGGTCATCCTCCAGCCTAAATTGAATTTTTTCAGATACACTGACTCCTGTAGTTTGTTTACTAAGATGTTAAGAAGAGCTGTGATTTGAATCAGTAAAGGGAGTGTATCTGTGTCAGTGAAATCCCAGGTCCCCCAAATTTGAAATAATTACAGAAAAAACACAAGGAAAGGGCAAGGTAATATAGCAGTAACAACAGTAATAGCTCACATTTCTGCTGCATAAGGTTTATAAAGCCCTTCACAAACATCCTCACAACTTCAGGAGGTAGGTGCTGTTATTATCTTCATTTCATACTATGAGGAAACTGAGGCAGACAGAGATTAAGTTACTTGGCCAGGGTCACACTGTTGTTGTTTGAGGCAGGATTGGAACTCTGGACTTCTGACTCCAGATCCAGCATTTTATCCACTGCGACACCTAGCAGTAGTTTATAATTATAAGAGAATTTTTTTTCTTTGAAGAAAAATTCTGTATATTTTTATACTAAATTTTGTGTCTATGGCAAATTCAAATAAAAGTGAAGCCAGCTCCCCCTTCCTCCTTATTTATGTAGTCTTTTACTTTTAGACCCATTTTATATGAGATTGTAAGTCCTACCCTCCCCACCCTCAGTCCCTTCCATCCTTGGCTAGTGGTTTCTCTCTCCCTCAAAGACCTTTTGTCTCATTTAACTTTCTCTTTGATCATGTTGACATTAGGTTCTAGTTGACACTTGTCACAGCTTCCCCATTAAAAGTACAAACACTCCATCCTTGTGTAGTCCCTCCTAATTTCTCAAACATCTTAAACTATTTTTCTAAACTTCTTTGTTTGCATTTCAAAGTTTCTTTTATCAGAAAAGTTTAGAAGTATTATATTTTAAAGGTCCATATTGCCCTGTAGATTATCTTCACTTTTGAGTAAGTTATTCTTGGTCTACGTCTGTCTTTTGTCTTTTGGGATGTCTTATTCCAGGGTCACCACTCCTTTTTTAGCGTAGCTGCCAAATCTATGTGATCCTGAGTGACTCCTAAGTGCTTTAAGTCATTCTAGATGCTTGAAGTATTTCTTATTTGGCCTGGAAGCTCAGAATTTGGGCTATAACTTTCCTAGAAGTTTTGTTTTGTAGTTTCTTTTAAGTAGGTGATTAGGAGATTCTTTCTACTTCTGCTTGAACCTCCACTTTTGAGAGATCCTGGGTGGTTTTCTTTTATGATTTCTTGAACTAGAAATTAGACTTCTGGGTTCTTTTTTTGTTTTGTTTAGGTCATGGCTTTCAGGTAGTTCAGTGATTCTTAAATTGTCCCTCTATCTGTTTTCCATGTCCATCTTTGCTATGAGTTAGCATACGTTTTCTTCTTTTTCACCGGAGAAAAATTAAAATCATGCTCCTTAGCAGTATTGTTAGGATCTTGTCTGATGATAGGATTAATCTCCCATTGACCATGGGTAGGGAAATTTGACATCTGATCACAATCTTGGTTGTCTTAATTAATTTGTTCTTCTTTACTGTAGGAATGGTAGGGTCTAGCTTCAGAACGAAAGATTTTTTCAGAATAATTCATTCAGTAAACATTTATTAAGTGCCTTCTGTATGCCAGGTAAACACTGGGGACACAAAAAGAGGCAAAAGACAGTCCCTGCCTTCAAGCTTACAATCCAGCAGGGGAGACCACATGCAAATAAATTTATCCAGAGCAAGCTCTACACCAGATCAAAAGGAGATAATTAACAGAGGGAGAGGGCTGGAGTTAAGAGGGATTGGGGAAGGCTTCCTGGGGAAGGTGGGATTCTAGTTGGGACAGAAAGGAAGCCAGGGAGGTCAGTAGTGGTAGTGGAGGAGGGAGAGTATCCCAGGCTTGGGGGGGTCAGCCAGAGAAAATGCCTGGAGCCAGGAGATGGGAGTGTGGCTTTATGGAATGGCCAAGAGGCTGATGTCACTAAACAGAGGAGTACATTGGGGGAATATGAGGCAGCTGGGTTATAGAGGGCTTTGAATACCAAACAAAGCATTTTATATTTGCACCTGCAAACAGTCGAGAGCCACTGGAGTTTATTGAGTGGGGGGTGACATGGTGAGACCAGCATTTTGGTGGTTGAATGGAGAATGGACTGGAGTGAGTAGACTTGAGGCAGGCAGACCTCCCAGCAGACATTGCATTAACCCAGGTGCAAGGTGAGGAGGACCTGCATAAGGGTGAAGGCAGTGTCAGAGGAGAGAAAGAGGCTTATTGGAGAGATGTTGCAAAGGTGAAATCTACAGGCCTTGGCAACAGATTAAATATGAAGTGCAAGATAGTAAAGAATCCAGGATCACTTCCAGATTGTAAGTCTGAGGGACTAGGGTGATGGGGTTGTTCTCTGTAATAATAGGGAAGATTGGAGGGGAGAGGCTGAGAGGATTTGGGGGGAAGAGAATGAGTTCAGATTTGTTCATGTTGAGTTTAAGATGTTGGACATCCATTTGAGATCTCATCTGAAACGCAGTTAGAGATTCAAAATTGGAGGTCAGCAGAGAGGTGGGGCAGGAAAGGTAGATCTGGGAATCATTAGCATAGGGATGCTAATTAAATCCAGGGGAACTGATGAGATCATGAACGGAAGTAGTACTGAGGGCAAAGAGAAGGGGACACAGGACAGAATCCTGAGGGCCACCTATGGTTGAAGAGCATGATCTGGAGGAGGACCCAGCAAAGGACACAGGAGAACCAGGAAAGAGAGTGTCCTGAAAACCTAGAGAGAAGAGAATGTCAGGGAGGGAGGAGTGATGGACGGGCCGTAGAGAAGTCAGGGAGAATGAGATTAAGAAGAGGCCACTGGATTAGGCAACTAAGAGATCACTGGTGGCTTTGGAGAGAGCAGATACAGTAGAGTGGCAGGATCGGGAGCCAGTGGTGAGGGGTTAAGGAGAGGCCCCTAGTGTAGATGAATGCTGGTTTGCAGGTGTGGAAGGATCAGGTGAGGGGCATTTTATAGCACTTAAAGGTTTGCAAAACGGTTTACAAATAGCACCTCATTTGATCCTCACAACAGCCTGGGGAGGTTGATGTTGTTGTGATCCCTGTTTTACAGACCAGGAAACTGAGGCAGACCAAGGTTAGTGACTTTAATCACACAGCTGTGGTGTGGGGGGGGGTCAGGATTTGTACTTGGGTCTGACTTTAGTCCAAGTGCTCTGTCTCCTCTGTGGTGCCACCTACTGCCTGAGGAATTCAGAACTTTGGCCAGTCCCGTGCTGTTTTTTGGTTTTTTTTTTTGGATGTAACTTGAGGGATAGCCTACCAGTTACATCTCACAACTCTTTTAAAATTTTATTTTGACTGTAGACACCGAAAAAATATCATTCTCATGCACATAGCCAAACATAAAAAGAGGATTCCCTGTATCTCCATTTCATACTGCTTGCTTTTTTCTTTTTTTTTTTTTTTGAGGCATTTGGGGTTACATGACTTGCCCAGGGTCACAAAGCTAGTAGTAAGTGTCTGAGGCTGGATTTGAACTTGGGTCCTCCTGACTCCAAGGCTGGTACTCTATCCATTGTGCTACCTAGCTGCCCTACACTACTCACTTTTCATAAAATATGTAATAAATTCTTTATGTTACTTTATGGCTGTCCTAATTTTCTGCACTTTCTTTTGAACTTCTGTTCTCACACTAGTTGGTGTAGAAGTACAGCCAGTGAAGGGGAGCAGGATGGGAGAGGCAGAGTTCAGGCAAGAAGCAAGCTTCTGGGTTCTGAAAAAAGGAGCAAATGGGGGAGGAGAAAAAGTCCTGGAGCTGCATTAGCAGCCCTTCTGCCCTTCTCCCCCTTAGGTGAGAATCTTGAGCCTGAAGGAAGACTCTCTACTGCGGGCGGCCCTCGAGTCCAACCTGCAGAGTGCTGTCACAACAGCTTTCCTCATGCTCCCAGAAAGCTTCTCCGAGGAAGACCTCTTTGTGCAGATCGCTGGACTCTCCTACTCCGGTTAGTATGTGTTTGCCTCCAGGAAGATGTGCGAAGCCTTTATTGGCAGAGCCATCTGAACGTGTGTATCCCATTCTCCTGATGCCTCCCTGACCCTGCCCTTCGGCGGCCTTGAAGGCTGGTGGGCTTGCCAGATCACAGCAGTGGCCTGTGGCCTCCTTCCAGCCACATCTCCCATCACTGTAGCACATCCCCTGGGTTCTTGTGGCTTTCTTACTGCCTTTTACACACATCCTCCCTGCATGCCTTTGTCCTTGCTTTGGAGGCCACCAGATGATAGAGTATAGAGCAGTGGGCCTGGAGTCAGAAAGATCTGAGTTCAAATCCACCCTCAGACACCAAACTGTGTGACCTTAGACAAGTCATTTAACTTTGCCTTGGTTTCCTCTACTGGAAAATAAGGATGGTAATAATAGCATCTATCTCCTAGGGTTGTGAGGATCAAATGGTCCTTTGATGATTTCTCAGATGCTTGGTGTAGTGCCAGGCACATAGTAGGAGCTATGTAAATTTTTGTTCTTCTCCCTTCCCCCTCGGGTTACAGTGTAATGTGGTTGGGAGATCTTTAGCTTTGGGATCAGGAGATCTGGGCTGAAATAACTGTAGGAGGGAGATCAGGAACAGCCTCACATAGGAAGTAGTACCTGAGCTTGACTTTGAAAGAGGTTTTGAATTCTGTGAGATGGAATTGAAAAGGTAGTGAATTCTCTGTGCAGGGAGACCACTGCACAAGACAAAAGGCAGGAGGCAGAATTTTATACATGAAGAACAGCTAGCTAACTGGAAAAGGGGGTACACAAAGAGGGGTAATACAAAATAAGACTGGAAGAGTTGGTAGCCTCTGGCTTGTAAGGAGCCTTAAATGCCAGCCTTAAAAACCAAATTTTGGTTTTTAGCCCCAAAACAGGAGGGAGCCACTAAAGGTCTTTGAAGGCATGAAGGTTGGGAAGACTTCTTTTCCCTGGGATTTGGACCCTGGATGATGGATAATGGCCCTCCTAGCTCCAGATCTTGGACCCTCTCTTCTAAAAGCACCTCTTTCCCTTTCTCCTACTCAGCTGTATACCCTCTAAGGGCTGTTCACGATCCTAAATGAAGCCTTCCAAATGGCCTCAATTCCAGTTGGACTCCCTTCATTTTCATTTCTCCTTAAGCACATATAACATGTTAGCTCCTAATTATGCTGACTCCTTGATAATTAAAGCTGTTGCTCTCAGTTTCACAGGTTAGCACCTTCCTCGTTGATAAAATAAGATGTCCAAGGGCCCTTTCAGCTCTAAATGCCACAGTCCTGTGTGATCTCTCTACCCAGATCTTGAACTCCTTGCAGGCAGATGCTCTGGGGGGCAACCTTCTGTGATATGCAAAGGTGTCTCAGTCTGGTGCTTTCCTTCCTCAGTTTCAATAAGCCCAGTCTGCATTCAAGTGAGGCAGGCGGATGAATGACAGTTGCATGTTTTCTGTTGCTTCTGACATCTCCATACTTCTGCTTTTATACCTTTCTAAGCTAAGAAAAAAAAGCTGTCTCAGGACTCAGTGACATTGATTTAAAACAGAAACTTGGGTCAAATTAGATGGCCAGAAATCAGGGTGGCCACATGGACTTAACCAGGACTGTCATGGTTGCTGCTCTTGTTTGGAACTTTAAGGTCCCCACAGGAATGGCTCTCATGTCAGAGTAGAGAACAGATTTACTGTTCTCTAGAGAACAGTGGACCCAGTAAATCAGCAGGGAATTCATTTCCTCTAGAGCTGACACAGAGGAAAGCCCTTCCCCACAAAAAGAGCTTTCAGTTTTGTGCATTCCCATATACCCATGAAAAGGGAAAGAAAAACTGACCCCAGATCAGTGTTGCTATTTGCATTCACCATTGACCCTCCCACACTTGGTGTCCTCTCTAGAGCAGTGGACATGTTCTGAAGTAAGACAAGGCAATGCTTCAAGGTTTGCTAGAAACCCTAGCTTAGATTATCTTTGGATGAGAATTAGTTTGCCTTGCTAGCTTATGTTTTCCTGAAGTATTTCAGTTTTGAATGATAGATGCAGTATAATTAGTGAAACAAAAAGGAATAAACTCTGAAAAACTAGCCACTCATTAATTATCTATCATGATAATGAAAGACACTGACTTTCCTGACCCCACCCAAGGCCCAGGCAGCCACTAACAGAGCAGAGTACCAAGGGGAGCTGCACATGAACATCTCTGAACGTCAGAGTGTGAATGCCACTGAGAGTGTGTCTGAGTACATTCCCAAACCAAATGGGATTGGGCTTTTCAATTGTCCAGTGCCTTGTATTTGGGATTTTTCCTAATATGAATAATGGAGAGTTAACAGTCCAATTGAAGCATAAACACCAGTTTTCAGTATTTCTGTGATACTACCTTAGGTTGCCTGTGGGTCCCTAGAAATGAAAAGCTGCTTCTTACATTCACTGGTGGTCAGCACTGCCTGTAGGTCCCTTTGTTTATTTGGTTCAGAGAGACCAATAATAAAGCCATGCTCTCTAAGTGACATGTGTTGGTAGCTGAACCACATATCTCTAAGCTTTTTTGCTCTGCAGAAATTTAGAGAAAGTGATTCCAACTGTTTTAAATATAGAATGTCTTCCTACCTCTGCCTTCGGGGTGTAGGGTGTGTCCAGGAAGGACCAGTACCTTTGGTGTGATGGTTGCCGAGCCCTTTTTGGGGCTGTTTCCACCTTTGGTGTCCAGCTGTTCCACCTAACTCTCATCTGTGGCTTCAAGAAGCTGTGGCATGCACAGCAGACACACTCTGGTAAACCATTTCAACGGACGGGCCAAACCAAGGGCTCAAACCCGTTGGTGAGTTAGGGGGTTGTCTACCCCAAACATGTGGAGACTTCCTCTGGTGGAATGGGTGGATGAGAACAGTTTGTTCCTGTGGCCATGAAGGCAATTGAAGCAGGCGATGTGGAGCTCTTAGAGCTTGGTTAGACACTGAAGACACTGCAGACACTGCATCCTGAGCCATCGCCAGTTGTCTTGAATCTGTCCTGCCACTGGACTATGATGACTCTGGAGGAGAGAATGAGGCTGACAACTTCGTGCAACTCTGCCTCACTTAAATGCAATTTACCCACAAATCAAAAGATATCACCCATACCTCCGCCTTCATTCACTCTTCCAGGGACATTAATTATTTTAGTTTTAAATGTTGCTTTAAAAAATGATGTCTTATGAAATCTGAGCTCTTTTCTTTATGGATACTTTGTGGTTTTGTTTTGCAGATAGGGGCCCAGTCATTCACTGTACTCATCTTTCCTTTCCCTTCTAGTCTTTTTTTTTCCTGAGGCAATAGGGGTAAGTGACTTTAATAAGTGCCCAGGGTCACACAGCTAGCCCCTTCTAGTCTTCATCCTCCTTGTATGTTGACCATTCTTTGAGCGAAAGAAGTAAAGAATTATTTTAGTACGAAAACGTCCAGACAGACTTGAAGATGAACCCCAAGGTTTTGAACACCCGTTTATGTGTTGGATCCTTGAATTTTGTCTTGTGGGTTCTCATCAAGGGTTTTCTCCTTTCATTATGACTAGGTGACTTTCGGATGCTGATAGGAGAAGAGAAAGCAAAGGTGGTGAACATTGTGAAACCCAACATACCTCATTTTCGTGAACTATATGGCCAAATACTATTCAAGAACCCCCAGGTGGTGTACAAGGAAAACCAAGGCAGACTAGAGGTAATATGTCTATGTCCTTGTGTTTCAGTCCTTCACTACTGACATTTTATCAGACTGGGTATTCCTTCCACTTGGGCAGGTCCCAGCCCGTCTTTGACATATTAGATGGCCTTCAGGACTTACTGGGGCCCAAAAATGTATCACCTTTACCCAGCCTGGGGTTGAGTCTTTCCAGCTTGGCAGGACTTGGCAGAGCTTGAGAAGACAAGAAATGTGAAGTCATATGAAACTTTCTTCCATAGGAGCCATGTTTGCAAAAAAAAAAAAAAAAAGGCAAGAACCATAAAGTAAGTGAAGAAAGTCGGCTTCAGTCTTCACTCAGAGTTCATCAGTTCTCTCTCAGGAAGAACAGGTAGCATTTTTCATCAGATGACAGCATACTTCAAATGGATCTGTGATCTCATTGGTATGGATACTCCCAGCACTGTTATGGATTGTCATTTAATCACTACATGCATTTTTTTAGAAAGCGAACAGACTAATTGTTATGTGGTGAACTCCCTCATTAGAGAAGTTCCAAGATTTATGTCCATCTTTCAGGATGCATTTGGAAATTAACCTGGACCAGCATTTCTCAGACAGTTCAGATGAGCATCCACACCAACTCTGCTTGCTTTCCTCTCCATGTCAACTGCAATCAGCATGCCCACTCAGGCAGTGTAGGGAACCCTTGGAAATTGATTAGAATTGATCCTGTGGCAGATTGATCACTTATTTTCTGTTAGTTGAGAATCAGTTTTTAAATATGTCCAGAAGGTCAGTCCTTCTCAACATAGTATATGCAAATTAAGCAGTATCCATTTATATTCAGATGTTATTGTGACAGTGCAATTCATAGATAATTGAGTAAAACTTGGGAAATTTGAGAAGTCAAGATAACCAGAGCATTGGTAACCAAATGACTACAGATAGTTTTTGAATATAGAATCTCAGATAATAATGCCTTTCTGACAGGGTGTTGTGAGGATAAAATGAGATATTTGTGAATTACTTTGCAGACTTTAAAGTGTTTTGGGCTTGCTGCTAATGATCAGGATGTGAAGTGTATTATAGCACCAAGTTTTAAAAAATACTTCCATGCTTCTAAGTTACAAAAGCATTTCCAAAAAAAACTCAATTCTTTAAAGCAAAATGTGATGATCCCTAAATATTGTTGCTAGGTGAACTCTAATACATTGTCTTCTTCAAAAGAAAAGAGTGGCATTAGTTACTTTCTATCAGTTCTTTATGTTTCAAGATGAAAAGACTAGGTTGCCATATATACTGTTAGAGAGAATACCATCTATACCTATACCTATGAGATCACAGATGTGCCAAAGAGGAGGATTCCTGAAGAGGATTAATACGTTAGACCCAAGTAAAGGGTGATCTCTTAGGCTCCATGGACCAATTGTCCTGGATCTGAATCTTTCTCCCCATTCCCATTGAGTAAAACTGTTCTCAGGTTAATGTCACTGAAGACTGGAGGTCAAGCAGTCTGGGCACTCGTCCCAGCTCTTCCCTTGTCATGTGACTTTAGGCAAATCATTTAATCTCTCTGGAGCTTAGTCTCCTCATCGGACCAATGAGAAGGCTAACCAGCTAAGCATAAGCCCTCTGCCAGCCCTCATCTTCAGTAGACCTATGATTGTGTAAGAAGAAGTTATTATATAACCATCCTCCTGGGGAAAAAAGTCCTGTCTCATTGTGATGTATAGGTGACTCGGGGCTCTTGGAGGCTCTGCCTACCAAGCATAGCACTCGGGAAAGACCTACCAAATTGGAAAGGCTTCGGCTCTTGGCTTGATGGTAGACCTCTTGTCCTAGGACCAGCCTAGCTTAGCTCAGAGAGGGCTGTTAGGGTGATGACTGTTTTGGTCACAGCTTCCCTTAAAGACCATCTCCTAAAGTAGGGAGGAAGAGCCCACCCCCTCGAAAGCCCAGGCCCCTCGATTATTGAAGCGATAAGTTGTCAGGATGTTGATTCTACAAGGATTTCTTTGCGGGGGCAGGGGGTGGGGGAGGTTCTTTCACACAGGCCAGTGAAGGGAGTGTATGTTTATGTGCACTTGTAGACTTGGAGCGTTCGAACCAGAAGGGACTCTAAAGATCTTAGAGTCCAAGCTCTTCACTTCGCTGCCCAAAGGTAGAAATAACTTACTTTACCAAGCAAGTACCAAGCCTTGGCTGGCTCACCTCACTTAGAATTGCTGGTTAAATTATTCTCTACTGAGGAAGTCCACAGACGCAAAATAAAGCAAATAATCATTTTTCACTGCTTAGATTTTTGTTCTTGGAGTCGTTCATGTTTAAACTTATTTAAGCAGAATTTAATAGAATACATTGTAAAGATGGCTCATTTAAGATGATTTTAAGCAGGATTGATATTCTTAAAATACTCAGCATTCTCTGTATTGAAGAATCATTAAACCAAATATGGAATAAATCTCCAAATAAGACCCTAAAATTCAAATTATTTCCATTTTGATTTTAAAATCATAATGTATTATAAATGTGAAAAAGTAACAATAATACACGTGTTCAATTTCCCCTTAAAGCATCTTTCTACATCCTTGTCAAGGTTCATAACTTTCATGGGGTTTTTAAAAGTTACTAGGTTGTAGTCAGTGTGTGCACAGTGATGTTCTGCTGAATTTTCTGTCCATCTTTTTGTACAGGGTTTTCCATAGCTCTTTGTAGTCATTTGCCCCTTTTTGCCACACAGAAGTACTCCGTTCTGTTAACATGCCATGGTTTATTTAACTGTTCCACAGTCATTAGACACATGGATCATTTCTAGTTTCTCACTATTACATATTAAGATAGCGATATTGATTTGCAGCAAGGACAGAAAACTGAAAAATTTCACTATGGTTTATTTGTCCTTTACATCTTATAATTTCCCTTCAGAAATCCAGTTTTATTAATTCATTCAGCAATACTAAACACCTGCTATTTATATGACAAAATTATTCCTTGGTGCTGTGGTGTTCTGGTAGTAAGTTAGTCATTATCCATATGCTCCAGGAATTTGTGGTCCCTACAGGATCCTTACAGTCTAGTCAGTTTTGTGATTGCTAAGCGATCCTAGTCATTGTGCTCAGGTCTTTGCCGTGGTCCCCTGCAGCTGCACACGCTAGCGCTCCTCTTTGCCTCATAACTGTGACCAGGGCCACTGCTTCCTTGTGACCAACCACCAGTGCTCCTTTCCATCCTGGGACTGTGACCCAGAACTGGATAAGAGCAGTAGTTGCGTCTAGTGCTAGCCAAGAGTTCCCTATAATCTCTTTCTGAACTCTTGTCAGACCCCCCCTCATCATCTCTGTCTGAGAGCTCCTGAAGCAGCGGCTGTTGCTGCTGCCACCACTGCCAAGTGTGTGGGCTCCAGACAGACCGCCACTCCCATGTTACAGATTTCTTCTGACCATCTCAAGTGTTCTTAGGCCGAAAAAATATCTCAATCCAACTTTTTGTTGGCTCTGCCACTCCAAAATTTGATTGGAGGTGTTATTTTAAAGTTGTCTGGAAGGGAATGTAGAGAGAATTTAGCTGGTGGCTCCCCCTGATTCACCATCGTGGTTCCACCGCACCTGAAATGCAATATTTAAGAAAATAATAATCAGTTCCAAGTGTCGGATACTAAGTAAACCTTGATATGAGTTGTCTTAACCCTAAAACTAAAGAACAGAATAGATATTGTTCTTGGAAAGTAAAGTATCTTTTTTATTCTATAGATATGAAAGAGTATGGAAAAACAGCTTTATTGCAGCAGCCCATCATTCTCTATGTTTCCGCACTCACCCCAGGAAGGGAGAGGGAGGCCTGCTCAATCTATTGGGCAGGGCAGCTGTTGGTTGGTATAACAGAATAGCTCCTGGAGCTCTGCTGGACTGGCTTCAGGACACTTCCCTGATGGACTTTTTCATTATTGTTGTTCTTATTGTTAACTCAGATAGATAAAAGCCCAGAAGCCCAGTTCACTCAGCTAATGACTTTGCCAAGAACCCTGCAGCAAGAAATAAGTTATCTCGTGGACACTCCAGGGAGAAACAGGGATGTAGAAGAAACTTTATTACAAGTGGCTCATGATCCTGATTGCGGGGACGTGGTACGGCAAGGTATGTTTTTTAATTTGTCATCAAGGAAATGTTGACCCTGGAGAAGAAAACAGTTTATGAATCCTATTTTTACTTGATCATCTAGAAGGGAAGCATCCTGTCGATATTATCTCTAAGAAGGATAGAAAGCACCAATAATTGAAACTTGTTGTCCTTCCCAATGTACATTTCTTCCTTCCACTCTTTTTTGGAAGGGTATGTAATATTCCACACGCATGGTCCCCAACTTCTGCAGAGAATTGGAGGGAGCTGTCTTCTTACATCTTCTTGTGATTGACTTAAAAATAAGAGCTAAACTAATGTGTTCTAGGAGCAGTCATCTGGACTAGGAAATGGATGCATTTTTATGATGATAGATACACCACTTTTTTCAGCAAACTGATAATATTTAATGTCTCAATATCTTAGATTTGTAAAGTACTTTGAGGCTTACAAGGCTTTTTGCAGGTATTATCTGAGCCTTACCACAGCCCTGTGGGGTTGGGGCTGTTGTTCCCATTTTATAGATGAGGAAATTGAAACTGTGAGAGGTTTGAGTGATTATCCGGGGTCACATAGCAAGTACGTAGCAGAGACAGGGTTTGAACCCAGTATAAAATAAGGCATTAAAACATGTTTCCTTCTCAGGGTGTTAATTTTGTTTCATAAGGTAAGCCAGGAAAGAAACGTGAAACTGAAGACAACCACTCTGAGTGGATGTGTTGTATTTTCATTCGTAGTTATTGAGATACAATATAAATGCTATTGCCATTGTCTCATATACGTTGTAATGCATGAACGTTACCTCAATAAACTGCCAGATTATCACAACACATACTCAAATATATGAGGACCTATTCTGAATCCATATCTTTTGAAACATTATTAAAAGTCATTGGACAAAGGGGTTTTTATCTCTTTTCATGACCCAGTTTGTAATTTAATAGATGTTGTCTGCTCAAGTCAAAGAAAGTCTGAAAATGTTTTATCTTCAGATCTGGGCTATTTAGGTTTACAGAGTGTTTGTTGTTAGGTTTGGGGTTGGACTTGTTATTATTCATCTAGCATCATTTAACAGATATTTGATCAAGATAATTGAAGGAAGAGCCTTTAACAGATGTGAAATCTGCATGACATTAAAACAGAAATCACTTTTGGTAATTTTATTGGGCTCATGAAAAAACATACTGTGTTCAATTCAGTCTTTAAAGCTTTTCAAATGACTAATAATCTGTGTATAATATTCTTCCTGGGTACAGGACTTTCAGGGATTGTGAGACCTTCTAGCGTAATGCAGAGCACCAAAGGGATCCTAACAGCTGGTAAGAAAGAACTTCAGAAATCCCTTATCTGACATAGCCCTTGATTTCAGGGACAGCTTTGCCACTGATTAAATTCTGACCATTATTCATTTCTCAGCCCTTTGTTGATGGCCTCCTTGGTCATGCCTTGGCACATTGGGGAGGACCCAAAGATAGAGGCAATCTTTGAGAAATTACAGCGTGATCCCATGGCTCTAATCTGCTAGTCTGAGGAATCAGACATTTGAGGGGCCTACGCATTACAAGTTCTACGTGGCTTTTGAGAGTATTGGTGTCCAAAGCAGGGGACATGCCAGGACCCCAGGAAGTGTCTGATCAACTATTTAGAGGATGGGAAGTGAAGCATTTGTTAAGTGCCATCATGTGCCAGGCACCATCCTAAACAAAAAGCATCAGAGGGAATTCTGTCACTGCTCTTGAGGAGCTCAAAGGAAACAGAGGGGGTCAAGTGGAGATAATCCACAGGGGTGGGCACTGACATGAAATGGGGAAAGGCAACGGCTTGTTGGAGAAGGTGGGATTTTAGCTAAGACTTGAAGGAAGCTGAAACTTGGAGAGAATCTCAGTCATGGCAGACAGCCAGTGTCTCCCAGCCAGTCCGGAATCGGGATGAAGTCCCAGGCAAGGAGTATCCGAGAGGCTGGTGACACTGGGTGGCAGAGTAAGTGGATAGGAGGAGGATGTCAGCAGGCTGGAGAGGGAGGAGGTAACCAAGAGGGAAGGGTTAAAAGACAAACAGAAAGTTTTCTGTTTGATACAAATAGGAAGCCCCTAGAGTTAACTGAAGGGGGAGATGGCACGATGAGATGTGTGCTTTGGGAGAATGAGTACCTCCCCCTGCTAGCCAGTCACATGCTTTGCCTCCAGCACAAGTAGCTCTTTCCTTTACCTGTTCCTGCTTCGAATCCCCCTACTGGCCTTCTCAGCTGCCGCAGGCATTGGCCCCTCAAGGGAGTTCAAACCTAGGCACCCACAGGTTCTGCACAGGCTGCTTAGCCCTAAAGCCCCTATACCCTGTGCCCCCCAGACTCCTTGCTCTGTCACAGCTATAGTAGCTGCCCTTTGGGTGCCCAACAATGAGCAGTGAGCAGGCTCCCTCCTGCACCATTGTCAGTGGGACAGATTAAGTCTCTTGGATAGTTTTTGGTGGGCATCGCTGACCATGGTCATTATCTTTTCCCCTAAACCCTCCTCTCTTTCATACTTTCCCATTTTTGTTGAGAAGACCCTCATCCTTCTGGTTCCTCAGGTTCCCAGCCTCACTCTCCTGCTTGACTCTTCACTCTCTGTGACCTCTATGCCCAGTCAGTTGCCAAACCTTGTTTCTCTACAGCTTCTCTGGCATCTGATGCCTTCTCTCCTCACACAGCTGTCGCTCTCATTCCATCCCTTTTCACCTCTTGCCTCTGCTGTTTCAGGTCTCCTGATTGCTTCTGCTTCAGTTCATTCTCTGCACACAGTGTGTCAAGCCCACCGTACGAGAATCCCTTTTTTTGAGTAAGCCTTAATCACTGAATGGGCATTGCCTCAGTCAAACTGAGACCTGTTAAAGACCTTGACTTGAAGAGGCCAAAGGTGGGGCAGCTATGTGGTTCGGGGGTAGGGCACCAGGCCTGGAGTCAGGAGGACCTGAGTTCAAGTCCACCTCAGACACTTGGCATTTACTAGCTGTGTGATCTTGGGCAGGTCACTTTAACCTCGAATGCCTTGCCTTCCCCCTTCCAAAGAAAAAAACAAAACAAAAAAGGCCATGGCCTCCCACTGCATCCAGGGCCATCTCCAGCTGTCCCAATCTGTGCTTATTGTAGTTTTGACTTATTTTGTTCAATTTTTCCCAGTGACGTTTCAGTCTGGTTTGGGCCACACTTAGGAGTGTTGTGAGCCACATGACAGCCTGTGAGTTTGACACTCCTGCTCTACACAGCTGACAGGTTGATGTTCCTAAAGCCTAGGTCTGGCTGTGTCATTTCACCTCTGATGTCTCCCTGTTGACCTTAGGATAACATATTGTTGCATCTTCATTTTCTCTTTTTCAATTTCTCTTTTTCAATTTCTCTTTTTATTTCCAATTTAATTTCTGTTTTTGTCTAAGTTATATAATGTACATAAATTGCAATGTGCATAATTAAAATTATTAATACAATATTGCATGTATATAATTTAGAAAATAAGTAAATGTATCTAGAGAGAGGTGCATGATAAAAAATTTTTTACTGATGGGGTGAGTGACCAAAAAAGTTTGGAAACCATTGTTGTAAAAATGTTCATTCTAAAAGTCCTTTTTGAATGTCTTTTCACAGATGCTAAGACTCCCCCTCCCCCCAGGAGTGTAATTGAGTTGTGAGTCTTCTAGGTTTTACCGTCCCTCATCCACTCCATCCTGTGCGCTGATACTTCCTTATGCATAGATCAGTCACATTCACATCTTCCACAGTTCCCTGTGAACACCTTTGCCAGTCCTTAAAGGCCTTCCAGAATCTGACACTACAGACTTTCAGCCTTGTTTCATCCTATTCTCAGCCACAGGTGCTTATTATACTCTAGCCTGGGAGTTATCAACCTGCGCTCCATCAACTCGTTTTCTGTTTGTTTTTTCTGTTTTCTCTATTTTCTATATTCCAATACAGTTTCCTTTGTAATCCTATCTTTTATGCATGTAAAAACATTCTGAGGAGTCCAGACTTCATCAGACTGCTGGAGAAGTTCATGATAACAAAAAATGTTACCAAAGTGGAATCTTTCCCCCCACCTATGCTTTCTCCTCTTGTCTCTCACGTACAGAACATCATCCCTCTGCTGCTTCACCCATTCAGTTTCTGCGCGTCCCTTAAAACCTAACCCAGCGTCGCCTCCTCTGAACCTTTGTCCCCCTTCAGCCTGCACCAAAAGCACTGTTTTTAGCTTCGTGTCAAAGTGACATGCTCCAGACTCTCAGCTCTGTGAGGAATCTGACTCTGTACTGGCTCTCCTCCCTTGCCTGAGCCACTAAGTAGGGACTTACGAATTTGGACTCGAATAGAAATGGAAGCAGGCAGCACCTCGACCAAGCTTGTGCTGCATCTGCCAAGGCCAAGAGGCCCATCCTGAAGACTGAGAAGGCTGTTCTCTAAGCTCAGCTGTCTTCTCCAACGCCATCCTTTTGTAGCTGAGGACCCAGCCAGCACTCATATCCAAGACTCCTCGTTTCTTGTCTCTTGTTCTTGACATTATCCACAGCACGCTTCCTCCTCTGGCTTCAAATGAGAAGCTGTTTAGAAAGAGATGTTTTATAATCGGTTGACTATGTTTTCTGAAAGAATTTAGGCCACACGGTTTGACAAAGGCTAGATCATTTGCTAAGCCTTGTTAAGCATTCTTTTCATGAAATTAGACTATCCTGAACCATCTAGAACTCTAATTACTGTAGTTGTAAACATCTGATCCACATCATCCTTTATATCTAGTGAGAGATGAAAACTGTGCTTGGTGCTGCCTGCCTCTGGAATGGACTCTTCTCCACTGTGTCATCGCCGCAGAGCTCTCTTTGCCAGCAGAGGGCACCAGCCAACATGCACCTGCCAGAAATCCAGCCTCCTCATGTCCTGATGGCAGACAAGGACTGAGAGGGCCCAGGGGGGCCCTTGAATCATGGAGCCGATGACCTCGCCCACTCTGTGGAGATGTTATATTGTTAAAACATGTCAAGGCTCTGGTATTAAGTGACAGGACATTTTCACTGAACTAACTTGGGATGAAGTTAGAGGAAATAAGAAAAGTATCTAAATAGAGTTTCCACACATTATTTTCTTTATCTTATCCTGTAGTTATTTTAGGTGAATAGTGTCTTTCTGCCAACTCAAATTTTCCAATGGACATTGAACACGCACTGACTCGATGTATTATTTGAAGTTTGCCCATTCCTCTTGACCCTTAAAAATTCCCCTCTTTATACATCTAAATGGTATTGGTAAGCATTTTCCTAGAGATCAAAAGACTTAACTGTACCAGGAATTGAATTGGTGGTTTATCTATTCCCTCCCTCCTCAGTTCCTTTCCTTTCTTCCTCCTTCTGACTCACCTGGCAACTTCTTTGGCAGGGACCTTTCTTCCAGCTTTCCACTCCCAGAGTACAAACTCTCTCAAGTTATCCATCTAGCAGCATGTCTTCTTAGTCTTGCTTTCATTTTTCTCTAAAACCTAAAGAGGGTCTTGCCCAAGATCACACCACTAATAAGGAGCTGAAGTTTTGTTTCCTTCCCCACATTCAGGCTCCGCTTAATCATCCTGTTCTCTCCTTAGGGGGGATATAAGCAAGTGAAATAACTAGCTTAGGGAGAGAAAAGCGAAAGTCAGTTTGTTTCCATCTACCTGAGAAGAGATGGGGAAAAGCAATAGAAGGTGGGAGAAGCCATAAGCATGTGGAAGGACCTCGGACGTCATCTGGTCCAAGCCTTTCGTATTCCAGATGAGAAAACAGCCCCAGACATGCACTGGTGCCTGTCGCAGCTAGATGCTATTCTACTTTCTTCTGACTCCAGTCAACACTGTGTTTCTCCATTGTTTTACTGAAATGTAATTTCCCAAGATATTGGAACTTGTCCGCATTCAAATGTAAGTTCAAAACTTCATGACAAGGACAAACAGAAATGACCTCTAAATTATCTATTCCAGTATTTTCCATTAGCCTGAAAGGGGAATGGTGGATGTTATAGGAGTTACCAGCCCTACTTTATCCCTTCTGTTGCTGAAGGCAAGTTGAGTCATAGTTTTTGAGCTAGAGCTTTAGAGATCATTTGGTCCAACCATTGAGAGAACTAAAGCCTGGGGACGTGAAATGACTTGGCCAAGGTCACTCCTAGCAGAACTGGGACTAGTTCTTCTAGTCCCTTCCTCTCTTCCCACTGTCTGTTATCTTCATCAGGAAAGCTGAGTTTGTCATGACAGCATCTCAAGCATGGAGTGCCTTGGCTCCATTCAGTTCACCATGAGTGCTTGGCATTAGGCCGCTAAGAGAGCTGTCTCAGTTTGGGGTTGGAAGTCAGTATTTCAGCTCTAGTAATGGCAGTGTCGAGTGCTGGGGGTTTCTTCACATTGCCAATGTGGTTTCACAATTAAATTGAGTGATTTTTTAAAAAAAACTTTTAAATATTTTAAGATATTTTGCATAACCTAGGAGAGCAAGAGAGAGAGCAGGAGTCAGTAACTTTTCAACATGTCATGGACCCCTCAGGCAGTCTGGGAAAGCCTAGGGAGCCCTCTTTAGAATCATTCTTTTAAATGATATACAAAATTAGAGAAGAAACAATACATTTATCAACTTAAAAAAGACCAGTCATTGATCCCAGATTCAGAACCCCTACTATAGAGACTTCTGAAATGTCTTATGGTAACAATAAGGTGCTCATTAGACTCTGATACCTCCTGCATCTTTCAAATAGATGGGGGATAGGGAGAGCAGGCTTGATTTCTCCCTCTCAGTGTAAGGACCTTTTCTCTCTCTCACCACTAGGTGGCAGCCATGTGGTCCACCTGTAAGTGTCTGTGCTTTGCAACTTGCAGACAGGAAAGGCAGACCATCTTCCCTCTCCCAGCCAGGTTCTCAGTGAAAGCATGAGCTTCAGAATGTGACTGATCTGTACCACTGGGCAGCATTGGGGGCAGGTCCCTAGATACCTTTTTAGCCCAGAAAAAACTACCCAGTTTAAGGCGTGTTAAGGCTTGTGCTGAACAGGTTTCTGGCATGCCTGGGTTGCTGTTTACCGGCTCTGCTTTGAAGACAACAGAATGGCTCACTCATTAACCACAACTTTCGCTAGAGGCAAACAAGACAAGTGGACTGGCAGAAACACCGCTGGTTACATAGGACTGAACCCATTTCTCAAGTTTACTTTGAGCAATACATATGAAAGCATGGCCCAAAACAAACTGATGTTAGTAGTCAAGGCTGTGCAGAGATTTGCTTGTCCTTTAGGCCCAATCCTTTGGGAGTTTCGTGTAACTTCCATTTAGATAATTTTTTTTTGTTTTTTACCTGTTTCTTAGAAAAGACTTTCTTGGTAAATACAGCTAGTTTGGTTAGAAACTCAATTAGAAGAAACATCTAGTGTTTAAAGTTATGAGAAAATGTATTTTCCTTTCAGTCTGTTTTAATCCTTTCATTTCTGACTTCATCATTAACCTGAGGGATTTTTTTCTTGATCTTTTTAAACTACCAGGTGTTCCTAGTTGATGAACCCACAAGAAGTGAACTCTGTGTGTTTAGTTAGCAGAGTTGGAGTTTTAACAGTGCTGCCTTGCTGATTGATCCTCCATGCTGCTACTGTGTGCCAGGCATAAGAGAGACAAAAAATGGGAAAATGACACAGGCCCTTACCTCCAAGAGCTTATTGTCTGGTATAGGGAAGAAGCAGGGAAACATGGACACAATAATGGTACAAGTCATAATGTTAGAAAATCCTTGGAAGAAGGCAAACATGTGACAAGGGAAAGATCAGTTCTGGTTAGGAGCATTTGAAAGGTTCCTTAGAGAAAGTGACCACCAAGTAAGAAAAGGAATCGGCAATCTGAAGTGAAGAAAGGAGAGTGCATCTCTTTCAGACATGGTGGCCAACGTGTGCGGATACAGAGAACTCTGGTTCTAGCCAAAAATTTGAACCCAGGTCTCTAACTCGGACAAAGAAGTAGTAGTAAATAGTAGTAGAAGTGGATTAGTGTTCTAGGCAAGATAAGACTGCAAGAGTCTAGGTTAGCCATAAAGAACTAATGGACAAAGGACTGTTAAATCAGTGTGATGTAGGTGCTGTGAGAGAACAGAATTTGTTTCCATTTCAGTAACATAGGTAGAACTATAGAATTTTAGATAAGAGTATCTAAGCCAACCCCCTACTTTTACAGATGGGGAAATGAAGGCCCAAAGAGTATGTGATTGTTGAAAGTCATAGAGTTGGAATTAGAACCTACATCTCCTACTTGCCCAATCATTGTTCTTTCCAATATATCCTGCTGTCTTTATGTCCCATAGAGAATACTTTTTTATATATTTAAATATAATTTACAGGTAAAATACAAACTCCTTAAGGGCAGGAACTGACTTAATTTTATATTTGTGTACTTAGCACCTTGTACTGCCTAAGTGTTTCATAAACTTGTTGATTGATTGTTTGACTAATTGATTCTGAGATTCAAACAGAAGTGCTGTTTATGAAGTTTTCATAAAAGAAAATGCTTATTTTTAGGAGGGAGGGGCAGGGTCTGTGTGTGACTTTCCACCAAAAGCAAAGAACTAGCTAGTCAGAAAAGCCCACATGTGAGGGGTTTTTAATTTAACTTTTTTCAGTTAACAAAAATCTGTTTTTCTCTCCTTACCCTTTCATACCATTGAAAAAGAAAATTCTTGTAACAAATAAACATAGCATATGAACTGATGCAAAGTGAAGTGAACAGAACCAGGAGAACGTTGTATACAGTAACAGTAATATTGTACAATGATCAACTGTGAAAGATTTAGCTATTCTCAGCAATACCACAATCCCCAGACAATTCCAAAGGACTTATATTGAATAATGCTGTCCACCTCCACAGAAGTGAAGGATCCTGAATGTACATATAAGCAAACTTTAATAATTTCAAAAACTGAAGAGTTTTTGGTTTTTGGTTTTGGTCTGTGTTTTCTTTTGCAGTATTGCTAATATAGAAATAGATTTTGCATGACTGCATATGTGTAATCCATATAAAATTTCTTGCCTTCTTAAGGAGGCGAAAGGGAGGGAACTCATGTTTTAAAAGCAAACGTTTGAAATTGTTCTTACATGTAACTGAGAAAAAAAATCTGTGAAAAAATGCTTGTTGAATGGAAAAAAACATGATAATCAAGCAAAACAAATTCCCACATTAATCATATTCTCCCCGCCCCCCCCAAATATGCTTCATTTTGTCCCCTTAAGTGCATCACCTCTGTCAAGAGGTGGACAGTGTCTTCATCATTGATCCCCTGGGGTCGTCATTGGTCATTGTGCTGATTAGAGTTCCAAAGTCTTTCAGCAGTGCTTGTCTTTACAAGATTGTTGTTATCGTACACATTGTTCTCACATCAGTCTGCCTCGGGATCACAAAAGCCCTATTTTTCCTTTGTTGAATATGCCTGAGTTCCAGGTACACAGTGGCTAGGGTTTTGGGACTGAATTGGACTTAGAATAGCCATTGCATCTTATAACTGTGGCTCAGTTTCCTGGGGCTGCTGTATTGAACTTGCCTTGTGAAAGAACCAAGAACCTGAATTGGATTTTGGAAGCTTGATTGGTTCAGATGGGAACATAAAATCCTCTTCTGTAACAAGTTCTGTCCTCCAGGTTCAAGGGGGTAAGGTTTCCTGAGAGTGCATGCTCCAGGGAGAAAATTAAAGGTGGTAGAGGTGGGGAAGGGCAAGCTCCTGGCACAGAGTACGCTGTGCTGGTCAGTAGACCAGAGGATCCTTAGAGACCAGACAGGCAACTGTCCTGGGGTCCTGCCTTTTATTACCAGCTTATTCCCGAAGTGATCGCTTCTGTAGCATCTTCTAAAGCAGGTCTTCCAGTCAATTAACAAGCAGTTATGAAGCCCCCGCTCTGTACTTTGGTGTTTGGCAGGTGCTGCAAATACAAGCCTGTGCCCTCCTGGGGCCTCCATTTCCACAGGGTTCCTTGGAGGCAGAGTTAGAAAGTGGATATTTTCAAGAAAATAGGCCAACCACAAATTAATTAATTTTAATTTGTCAGAAATACTTATCGTAGATTTAGAGCTACAGGAGACTTGAAAGGCCCTTCAGTTTACCACTAGAAAGCTGGAGGCCAGCAGGGCCACTGTACCACTGACTCATCATGACTTATCTCCAGAGGTACAATACTTCAGGCTTCAGGTTAGGTCAGTTTGTGTCTCATTGTAGAGAAGCCTGTTATCAGATACCAACAAGACGTGCTAGGCACAAGGGAAGTACCAGGGTGAGATAGGAAGCCCATTGCATCCAGCATGGATGATGCGCAAGCGGCCAATTTTGGTGAAAGTTTGTTGCTTGATTGTTCTGCATCCCCATGTTCTCAACGCAAGATGATGGTCATGAGGAGCCGTGTAGTACTTCAGTTGCCAAGGTCCATGACTGCTAATCTGTTCAGAGTTTGTTCCTGAAGTGTTCCACAAAAAGAATTGTCTCTGAATTTCCACTAAATAATCCTATTTTTTCCCCTTCCTTTTCTTTCAGGTGTAAAGAAATCGTTGATTTATAGTTCAATGAAAATGCTAAAAATGTGGACCGGATGGACAAAGAAGACGTCTTAATGTTGCTTGTTTTTGTAAGTGCTGTGTATAGGTGAATAAAGTATCTGATCTTTTTGTCAGAACAGCACTGATTATTTTTTTACCTACTATTTAATTTCTTTGGAAACCTTAGGACAAGTAAGAAAGGATTACATAAAAGTGATTTGAGGTAGTTTTATGACGAGAGAATTATTCTGTTCAGGTTCAGCTGGGTGAATTGAGTGTTCATTAGAACTTAGACTGACATGTTTTCTAGGCACATTAGTGTCAGAAGTATGTGAGGTTGTGCACATGTGTATGGAATATTCAGCCCCAAGATGATAGCTTTAGAAAGCTTTCCTTCCTTACTTCTCATAATCTCCTCTTCTTACTAACCTGCCTCCACACACTTGTTTTTTCTAGTTAGGGTTCTGAAGAGTTTAATTGAAATTTTACTGGGTCAGGGTTTTTATTTTTTGTTGATGTCCTTCATTACACTGCATGGTAGTTATAGTCCCATGTGCTATACTCTTCAGGGCTCATAACTGTAAATGTCAAATGCCATTTTGTTTTATCCTCCTGGTGAGCCATATGTCTTCTTTTCTTTGTATGTAAGTTGCAAGAAGCGTGGTATCAAGCTAGAAACCTAGGGGAATTGTGTCCCTAAAGCCAGTCTATTTCCAGGTCTGTATTACTTCCTCTGAATTCTCCAGCTTTGCCCTATATTCTCCATCCCATCAATACTAGAGTCAAGACTCTTCTTAGAATCTCACCACTAGTCCTTCAATCTCATCTCTCTGTTTGTTGCCCCTTTTCTCCAGTTCAGACAAGTCTTAAGTCAGTGGCTTCACTGGGTCATCTCCAGTTGTCCTGTTCCATATCTGGTTACTGGATCCAGATGACTCAGGAGGAGAAAGTGAGGCTGGTGATTTCGCACAGTCCTCTCTCACTCAAATCAAATTCAATTGCAAATCATGTCATCACCTCCCTGATGTCAGTGGTCCTCTTCAAGAATGAGGGACAAACCACAACCACAAGTCTGGCTTCATCCCATGACTGTACCTTCCAAAGCTAGACAACATCTCCTCTTCGAAGTCACCTGACAAGTTTGGACTTTACCAAAGTCTTCCTTCATCTGGTCCCACTTGACCAATCCCAGCACAGTGCTTAGAGTAGGTACCTAAGAGATTTTTTTCTTTACTTGAACGTGATTTCATTGAAGCAGGTACTTCAGCAGATCCAGATTGCAATCCTCCTCCACACATCAGCAAATAATTTCATGTGTTGCAATGGCCAAAATTATTTGTCGCCTGGTGGTCAGTTTTGTGATAGGCTTCTCCGTGAGGCTGGTCCTCATGAGACAGCGTGGAGTCATGATATGACCCCTCCTCAAAGCCATGCCAGCTTGTAGGACCTCCCATAAGTCGAACCCCCAAAACACAGCCTTCAAGAGCCCCGGGTTAGCATCCAATAGTGAGTGGAAAAGCATTCCAATGGAAGCTCAATAATTAGAACACAGCATTTTAAATCTTAAAGACCATTTAGTCTGCTACCACCTTAATTTCCTTGGCTAGGAGAATCCAGCTCAGAAGTTAATTTTCTAGGCTATATGGCTGTAGTTGTTAAGAGAGTTTGAACCTGCACCCAGGGATCCTGACTTGTGAGTCGTTACATACCACTCACAGCAAGCATTTATTAAGTACCTATTGTGTACAGGTGCCTGGTTTGATGCTCAACAGCTCCCAAGACAGTTTAGATGTAGCCTGAAATTGATTACTACTGGAGCAGACCAGATCAGCAATTAAAAATAACCAATTTAAACAGCCTCTGAATTATAACAGAAGAGCAGTCCTCTAGAGTGGAAAGTTTGCTCTTTATCTCAGCATAGTGCAGCAGAAAGCAAAGTTTGGGGAGGGGTACAGTGTTGGGAAGCTATGAATTAAAACAAAATATCTTTTTAAAAAGAGAAAGCACTGGACTCAGCATTTGAATACTGTCTCTGCTGCCTACCCACTGTGACTAGTTAAGTCCTGAGATCTCTCTCTGGCCCTTCCTCACTAAGGGATTGTGGGAAAAGTGTAAACTGAAGACTTCTTATGAGTGGGAAGTTTTATCATGGGTTTATCCATAGAAAGTTTCTAGCTTAGCCCTGTGATCTGTATCTTTAGCATTGCTTTTCATCCTTCCTGTTAAGTTTGGAGTAAGGGAACAGGGGAGCCCCATAGGATTGACTGAACACTGCATACCTCATTTACAGCTGAAGCTTTTACTATAGATTTTGATCAAAGGTGATAAGCCATGGCCTCCCTGTGGAATCATGGTGTAAGATAGATAAACATACTACACAGGAGGGCTGCTGGCACAGCTTCACTCCTGATTCAGTCATACAGGAAAGGCACTAAGAAAGGGTTAATAAGTAATCTTACTTTATTCTAGTTGAGTTTTCTCAGAGGAGGATTGCTGATAATGGGAGCACAAATTCCTAGAGCATTCCAGCTTGTGCATTCAACCCTCACAAGTTTACATCACCTCATCTCTGTATCTCACTGCACACAGTGGATATTTATCATTATATAATGCTGCACAATCATGGTAGATCTGTTTTTGAACCATAACTGTAAGAACACATTTCATACCTGGGAACAGGAGATTGTTATGGCTATGGATCCAGGGAAACTGAACTCTAAGAAATAACAAAAATTCACTTTACACAAACTAAAATTCAACTGACATGCACATGGAAACTCTGGCCCCCTAGTCGTGCATGTGTAGGTGAAATATCCCTAGTCAAAGATCTGGATTCAAGTTCCAGGGCTGCCCCTTACTCTCTGAGATGTTGGGTAACTCATTCCTTTCTCCTTTCTCTCTGAGTTTTTCCATTGGCCAAAACAGGGCCAATAGCAACTGCCCAATATGCTTTGTCATGGATTTTGGAGGAAATTATGTAAAATCCTTTGTAGAGTATAGAGTAACCGTGGTAACTAACACAGAAGGGTCAAACACCGTGGCCACATGTAATCCATACCACAGTCCTGAGTGTGTCCAAATCAAATTAAACTGTAATTGAAAAATATTTAACCAAATAAATAAAAATACAAAAGATAATAGTACATTTTAAAACAAAGTCAGGATGCAGCCTACAGGGATCCTTAGGTAGGGATAAGTGATCCTCCTCCTTCCCCAACCCACCCCCATTTGAGCTTGACCAGTGCAAGAAAATACTAAATTAAAAGCAACCATTGCTAGAAGGGAATTCTATTGTACCATTCATGGAAGTAAAAAATCTTTGTTTGTCTTTTTGGCCTCTCATTTTGCATTTTTACATAGCAGCTCTGTAAAGGTAGGTCTTGGCCTTTATCAAGAATTCCCTAGATTCTCATGTTACTAATCTGTTTTTTCTTAATACCACAAAATCTCTAGGAATAAAAAACATGAGGAGGAAAATGTGCTAGAAATGCTAATTAATTATATGTTCTTGGGCAAGTCTCAATCTCTTAGTGACTGAGTTTCCCTTATCTGTAATATGTGGAAGAGGAAGGGTAATTTGAAGTAGGCAAAATTTTAAGTTCCTTTTTAGCTCTGAAATCCTTTGATACATGTATAATTTTAGTCACTAGAGAAATTTTGAAAAGACCATTATGAACTGTCAAAATGTATTCTGACTTTAGGGAAGTTAAGTGACTCATCTTCATGAGTTCAAATCCAGCCTCAGACACTTAACTAGCTATGTGACACTTGGCAAGTCACTTAACTGTCTGTGTGCCTCAGTTTCCTCATCTGTAAAATGAACCGGAGAAGAAAATGGCAACCCACACCAGTATCTTTGCCAAGAAAACCCCAAATGGGGTCACAATGAGTTGGACACAACTGAAAAATGAAAAATTGGTTCAACAACAACATTCTGACTTTAGCTGATACCTTTAGAGATACCTGTGGCTAGGGTGATTGACCTGGATTATTCTTAGAGCTGGGCAAAAGCCCAGACTTAACTAAGAAAAAGTTGCTGTCTTGGAAAATAGGAATACACTGCTGCTGGTTTCACAGTTGACCAATGTACACCATTTTGTGTCTGTACAGGTATCTGTGTGTGTCTTTGTGTTTGAACACAGGCCAATCTAGGGCTGCACACCTATGGCTATTAAGGGAACTAGATTACTTTAATCTGAACTACCCCTGTTCAGGAATGGTCAATTCCATTTTAGTTTGGGTTTGAAGCAACCTTACATACTGAATAAACATTCTATATTTTAATATGTCAATGATGCACATCATTTACTGATATTTTACAAGTATTTTAAGACTTCAGAGTAAATCATTTTAGTAGGAAAAACTTAGAAAAGACTTAAGGGATTTTTAGTCAAATTTTACAGATAAGGAAACTGAGGACCCAAAGAGTCAAAGTGTCTTGCTTAAGATCACTCAGCCACAAAGCAGTAAAGTTGAATCACATCCCACTTCTCCTGTCAGCCAATTGCAGCTTAAGGGCCCTGCTCCTTCCTACCTCTCCCCAACAATGTCCTGTGGTCTAAAAAGACTTTGTTTTGCCTGGGTCCTGGCTTCTGCAAATCCGTATTATCTTTCTGCCTTTTTAAGTGCCCAACCTCATCCCTGGAGGCCATGGGGCTTTGCATGAATTATCTTCCTTTTGGTAGGAATCCAATAGCGAATGAGCTATGACTCACCCAGCCCTACGTGTGATTAGTTCTTGTTCAGATTAAAGCTACACCTTCCCACAGTAGTTGGCTTTCATTGCTGCCTCAGAAATGCTCCATCCCTCCCACACACATACACAGGCTAATTGCTCTATTTGGAGATGGGAGTGGGGAAGAGGTGAAGAATCAGTAAATAATACATGAAACTGTACAAAATCAGGACTTGAAAAATTGTGCCAAACTAAAGCTAACCCCTTTAACTTGAGCTAACTGAGGAAAGAGCTCCTTCTTCTTCAGCCTGGTGGCTGTCTGAGCGTGAGCATTAAATGCTTGGTGGGGCAAGAGGACAAGCATGTTCAGGCAGGGAGAGGTGTCTACACTTGTCAAGTTCAAGCTTCTCAAAGCAGTTCCTCCGACACTGAAGGAGAGGGGCTCTGAACCCGAGGTTTGGAGAAGTTGCTGGATCAAGGAGGGAAGGAGAATCAGAGAACTGGGGAAGGACTGGAGAAGCCAACTTGGCATGGTCTTGGCACAGGCAGCTAGGTGATGCCATAGTGCACAGAGCGCCTGGCCTGGAGTCAGAAAGAGTTCAAATCTGAACTCAGACACTTGCTAGCTTGAATGACCCTGGGCAAGTCATTTCACCCTGTTCGCCTCAGTTTCCTCATCTGTAAAATGAGCTGGAGAAGGAAAGGGCAAACCACTCCAGTATCTTTGCTTAGAAAATCTCAAATGGGGTCATGAAGAAAAACAGCTCAACAATAGCATGGTGTGATGGAAAGTGCTAGACTAGGAGTCAGGCTCTGAGTTCAAATTTCACCTCTGCTACTGACTACTGTTGTGACATTAAAGAAGTTAAGATCACTTCTCTGGAGCTCTGTCTTCTCATCTGCCCAGAGTCACACAGCCAGTCTATATCAGAGGCATGTCTCCTCACCTCTGAGCCCAGTCCTTTCTCCACTGTGCTGCTCTGCTAACATTGTAGAACTTTCCAAAAAGAGTGACTGCATAATGATGGAGATTTCAGACCAGGTAGGGGGAGAGTGTGTGACAGACCCCTGGGAGAGAGGCTTGGGGTGGGACAGAAGGGACCTTGTGCGTTCTTTGTCTGTCACTTTGTAGGGCTGGCCTGAACTTGAGGAGAATTATAGCCTGAATTATGAGGAAACTTGCCCTTGCTAAAAGCAAAGACTGGAATATTTAAGGGGTCTCCTGGTGGGTGAGCCTGTTACCTCATCCCCAGAGGAGTGGCAGGGATGTACATCATGACATTGGGAGTCTAATGGAGCTTAAAAGAGTATGGTTCAAGGACTGGAAGCATGCTCAGGTTTTTAATCAAGGATTGCTTCCTACAGAAGGATTTTTTTCGTACCGTGGGATAAAGCAAACTCCAGGAAATAATACCGGAAAACTTTGTTTCTCTCTCCTGTATCCGATTACATGCAATTAGACATTTCTTAGATGCTTTCCAAGTGTAGAGCACTGTGCTAAGTTAATGCACAAAATGAGGAACTCACCAACAGGGAACTTACTATCTAATAGGGGATCATATCACCAGAAATTGTTTTCAGGTGAAGTTAAAATAGTGAGGAAGTAGTGCAGAGGAAAGATGTTCTGCAGTACAATCAAACTGAGAGAGGGGCAACTCCATCCCCCAGAGACCAGCCCATGCTCTTGTCGGAGGTGGAAAGCTTAGCAGTGGGAGGTGGAAAGCAAACCCTCCAAAAAAGAATATCAAAGTGACAGGACCAAAAAAACAGGGCCATGAGCACAATACCACAAAAGTAGGGGCCTAAGGAGAATAACTGTCAGACAGCCTTGAAGAAAAATCACACCCCATCAGATATCTGCACTGTAGAACAAAGTCCCATCCACCCTTCCCTAGTTATGGCTCTGCATAACACAATCACAACTCACATACTAACCAATTATTTGTCCATGTTTTACATTCTCTGACACTATACACTCTTAAGGACTTAAAATGTCCTCTTTCTCTTAATAGTGATCAGTTATATAATCCCCTATCAGATCGTAAAGTCATTGGGAACACAGATTTTCACAGCAGATAAAATGCTAAGCCCAGAGTCAGGAAACCCTGAGTTCAAATCCAGCCTCACTACCTGTGTCACCTCGACAATTCACTTAATCTCAGTTTGCGTTAGTTTCCTCAACTGTGAAATAAGGATAATAATAGCACCTATCTGGCAGAGTTGTTGTGAGGCTCAAAGCATAGCACGGTGTCTGACACAGGTAACTATGGAAGTACTTATTCCCTATCACCTGTGTTCCCCTAGTATGCCGCACAGTTTATTTAGGACATAGTAGAAACCTAGTAAGTGCTTGACTCAAAAGAATAAGTGATCATTGTAAAAAGAAAATTCCTTAGAATAATAAATCACACTTCTGCAGAGTTTTAAGATGTAAATGAATTTTCTTATAATAGCCCTGTGAGGTAAGGAGTGCAGATATCATTCCCACCTCAGTAGAGGAGATGCACCTTCAAAACCAGTAAGTGATTTTCCCAGGATGACCCAGACTGTAAGTGTCAGAGCCCCAGTTTGGGTCTCTCCTGACTTCAGCCCAGGACCATGGAAGTCTTCTCATTTTCAATACTGCCTTGCCTTGACCACCCAGGAGAATGTTAAGAGGACAGGAAGGCAATGTTGTATGATAGAAAAATAGGTGAACAACTCTGAGATTTCGTATCACACATCTTTATCACAGTTTGTGATTAAGATGACAAAAGATGGAAACAGTCAAGGACAGAAGAACTAATGCCTCTCTATGACTAGTGGAGGAGAAAATTACTCAGCCACTCTGGAAAGCAACTTGCTTTTTAAAAGTGCCTTTGGGGCAGCTACGTGGTACAATGGTTAAAGAACTGGGCTTCAATCAAGAAGACTCATCTTTGTGAGTTCAAATCTGGCCTCAGACACTTACTAACTGAATGACCCTGGGCAAGTCACTTAACCCTGTATGCCTCTGTTTCCTCATCTGTAAAATGAGCTGGAGAAGGAAATGGTAAATTCACTGCAGTATCTTTGCTAAGAAAACCCCAGAGTTGGACACAACTTAACAACAACTACAAAACACCTATATCCTTTAATACAAATGTCCTACTGCTATGCAAAAGGTCTCATATAAACAAAAATATTCAGGGCAGGACTTTTTGTGATAGCAAAGACCTGGAAGCAAAGTAGATGACTGGGAGTGGGGAGAGTGGCTAAATAAATTGTAGTTCATGAATGTAATGGAATATCATTATGCAATAAGAAACACTAGAGATGAAGGAGAAGTTTGGGAAGACACATGAACTGATGCAGAGAAAAGTAAGTAGAACCAGTAAAATAACATACATGATAAGAATCCATCAATAAACATTTATTAAGGGACTACTAGGGTTCCAGGAACTATGCTAAGCATTGGGACATAAAAAGAGGCAAAAGACATTCCCCACCCTCAAGGAATTTACAAGCTAATAGAGGAGACAAAATGCCAACAAATATATAGGCAATGCAAGCTGTATATAGGAAGTAGGGAATAATTAAGAGAGGGAAGGCACTTCAATTAAGGGAGATTGGAGAAGGCTTCCTATAGAAGGTAGGACTTTAGATGGGACATAAAAGAAACCAGAAAGGTTGGGACAGAGGAGAAAACAGAGTATTCCACGCATGGGGGACAGCCAAAATATATTAATATAAGTGGAAAGACAATAAAGAAAAAAGAAAAAAAGATGACCCTGAGCCCAACTCTGAGGACAAGAGAATCAGATTCACAGTCTTACAGAATCATGGGATTTAGAGCTGGAATTGACCTCATTTTACATGTGAGAAAACTGAGGCTCAAAGAAGGGTAGATTATATGTCTAAAGTCACACCCAACGTAAGAAATGGGTCTTTGACTCTGCTTCTCTGACCTAGTGCAAAATTGTGAGGTTGACCATGGTTTCCTCAATGCTGAGCTTCCTTTTTCTGTACCTTTTATCTACTCTTCTGTGTCCAAGTGCCCAGTGCTTTAACAATCTCTCCCTCATTCCCTGTTCTCAAGAAAGAATCTAAGATGCCATTTTCATCTTAGTGTAAAGAAGATCACTTGTATTCTCTCTCCTGGGGGGCATTTTTATTCAATTTGCTTTTAAATCTTCTTTCCAGTGGATAATCAAAAAAAAAAAATTATCTCTATTGAAAGGAATTTCAGACCTTTCTTCTCTGAAGTTTGGGTACAGGAGTTGTCATATAGGCCTGTGTTGTATCCAATATGATTTAGGGGCATCTGCAAGTCTCCTTCCTCCCAATTTTTGGCCTGTTCAGGTACCAATAATACCTGAAATTCTATCATTATGTTAATTTCCTTGGGTTACCTTCCCAACTTTTAAAAGGCAGATACCCCTTGGAGGGATGGCATATTGGCTCTTGATACCTCCTTACAAATGAGCCTATCAGCTACTTTCTACCCTAAAGAAAGGGGCAGCTGTAGGGGCAAAGGGAAGAAAATGGAAAAGGACTCCATGTGACAAGATATAGAAATGTAAGAATGCTGAAGACAATCTAGGATCAACCCCGTCTCAATCAGACTTTTTTGCTAGTTCAAATAGGATATTTATTTAAAAGAAAATGTAACCCTAATGGATAGAATTTTGCTGTTGTGCTTAGCTTACCAAGCCTTGTACCTGATAGTTGTTTAATTGGCCCCTTGGAGTCAAAAATCAATCAATAAAGATTCATTAAGCACCTACTATGTGTCAGAGATCATGGTAGGGATACAAAGGTAAAACATAAAACAATCTCTTCTCTCAATCAGCTTACATTCCACAGGAGAGACAATATGTCCCCTTTTTAGACTTATAAATTTCTTAGATGAAAGGGCAAATAACAGAAGTGATTAGTTATAAGGGTGATTCCCATTCAGACATCATTTATCCCTTGTAAAAGGTGAGTTCCTTTCATATATGAGTGGATTGTTTTGCACCTTGTAAAGGATGTAAAACTTTGAGTAAACTTACTTGTAACTCATAAAGGATGAGAGGCTTTGAATAGTTTGTTTGCATATGAAAAGACCAGGAAAACATCTGAGGAAACCTGGAGAGAGACAATGACCTTGCCCCCTGGGCATAGACTGCTTCAGTACTTTTTCCCAGACACTCAAACTATATAAACCAACCAGAGAGCTTTAATGTTTTAAAAACTGAGGAACCTTGCACCCTAAAACTCTTTGGTAATTATTGTCAAATGGGCATTGCCTTTTTATGACTTAGTCTACAGAGATAATGCTTTGGGAAATGTGCAGGAGAGTCACCATAAGTTAGGGGGAGGTTTCCCATTGGGCAGATTAACCCTGTACCAAGAGGAATGAAAAGGAAAGGATCAGCATTTGCTCTTCTGACCTCCTCTGTGGGAAGCAATAAACCTAAAAGCTAGAGAGCACTGAGGGAACAGAGGACTGAAGCATTTAATTAAGATGTTGTACTCTGTGAGGAGCAAGTCTAGTCTTGCAGAATTGATGCTTGGTCACATGCATCCCCTACATATATGCCCTACTACAATTTTACTGTATCTGCCCACTTTCCCCATTAATACTGTGTGTATTTGTAGAAGAATGGACACTTTATGGGGGAAATATTTTGTAGTTACTGCTCTATCTCATTTCAGTAAATGCCTCTGCTTTGAGCTACATGAGTCTACCAGTCAATTCTTAAAGGGAAGCATGCCATTGAAGGCTTGTGATTTATAGTTTTGGGAGTACCCATAGGTATCCAGAGAATCAAAGGTATGAGCTGACCCCTGGGACGCAATCCAA
Organism: Notamacropus eugenii; assembly: GCF_028372415.1. Lineage (NCBI taxonomy): Eukaryota > Metazoa > Chordata > Mammalia > Diprotodontia > Macropodidae > Notamacropus > Notamacropus eugenii. Next base: position 433,233,826 of record NC_092874.1, read on the forward strand.
TTGTATGAATTGGGGAAATAGTCCAGAGGCAATAGGGAAGAGGATAACTGCTGGACTTGGAATCAGGAAGACTTGAGTACAAATCCAACCTCAGCAGCTTCCTACCTGTATGACCTTGGACAAGTCACTTAACCCCTTGTGTGGGATGGCTCAGATCCCTACTTAAATTAATTACTCAGAGGCCTCTCAAAGTGATGACAGAAAGTTTATTTATTGGATTCTCGAGAAGCAGGACAATCCTATACCAGTTCACCTGGAGTAGGAAAGCCGAAGACAAAGGAGAAACAGTGATATTTACAGACCCTAACGCAAGACCCACTTCCCTCCACTGACCATCATCCTCATTGGCTGAGAATATGATCTTACATTCTAGACGTGAAATCTAACCAATCCCTTTTGAAATGAAGACATTGAAGAATTAAGTTTCATCCAATCATTGAGACGCTAATGTACTACACAGTTTTATATTCTTACACGGAATTATACCACTCTAAAAATATTGTAACCTTGAGCCTCTCCATCTTACCTCACCCCTGGGAGAAGAATTACAATCTGAGAAGTCTTCACTAAACCTATTCCACTCACCCTGTTTACCTATGAATTGATGAGTCACTGGAGAAGGAAATGGCCAACTACTCCAGTATCTTTGCCAAGAAAACCTCATGGGTAGAGATTCATGGTATCAGAAAGGGTTAGACACGTCTTAATGTCAACAATGTCCCATATGTAACCTAATTTGGTGATCACCTCTCTACCTACTGTTAGCTCATTTTCCTTATTCATTTTTATTCTGGATTCTAAGGTAAGGGACATAGTTTGATGTTTCTTCATTATTTACTAAAATTATCACATCTCATTAATTGATATCCATGAACCCCACTCTTGTTGATTAAATATTATTCAACAATAATGCCTAATATTTATATAACACCTACTATATGCCAGGCATACATTATTATTATTATCTTTAACTTTTCTGTATAACTATTGATTCAAAGGCAGTTTGCATAAGACTCTTCTCATTGGTAGAGATTAACTACTGAACGCTCTATATCTGAATAAGGGTTTAAACTGGCAAGAATTTGAGAGAAAAGAGAGATCCTGGTCTTGTGGTTTCCAGCCTGGAGAGAAAGAAGTCAAAGTGTCCCAGATTCTTTCTGGGGAGAGATCTCTGAAGGATCATAAAGACTTTATGAAGAAGTCCACATGCAACCAAGGGTGAATTCCTGGGAGTGTAGCTAGCTCGGAGATAGGCACACGATTGAGGTTCACTAAGGAAATGAGATAGGTAAGAAGAAAACCAAGAGAGAAGAACCTAGGGAGAAGAAAGTATGCAGGAAGAGAGGGCTGTCAACAATGCCAAATGCAGCAGAGAGGTCAAGAAGGATTGCCTCCCATTCTGCCTCTGACACATACTAGCTGTGTGAACTTGGTCAAGTAACAACTCAGTGCTCTCAGACTACTCTCTAAGAATATAGAATATGTGATGAGCCTGCCTTAGTGAATGGAATTTCCTCGTCAGGACTTCCCTACATACATAAAGACAAATTAGTACAGCTAATCTGAAGCCTTCTTATTTCAGAAGGAGCAGAGACTTGATTTACAGAATGACCTTAGAGACCTTTAAGTCCAATTCTCTCACTTTACAGACAGGGAGACTGAGGCCTAGGGCAATAAAGCAACTTCCCTAAAAGCCTTCTGGGTTTCTTAATACGCACTTTGTAATTCTCACTTTCTCAACCCTCCCCTGACATATTTCCAACTGTTAAAAAGCATTTCCAAGAAGCAGTTAGCATGCAAATAAGGGTTCTTTAAAAGGAGTTAGTGGTTTTGCATATACTTTCAAATCTTCCCCTAAGACCTCTGCTTGCAGGTGACTGGGTGCTGCTATCAAAACCCTCCCAGCTGGCCAGCCAAATCTGCCCACTTTGGAACTCCTGCTGTGGGGCCTGCAATTAACCAGACTGGTACAAAAGCGTCTATTGTTCGTTCTCTGCCATGAAAGTGAGGCGGAGGAGGGGCATGACAATAAATTCATTAAGCCGGTGATCCTGGTCTTTTTTTTTTTTTTTAATGAAAGCCACAGACGCCATGCAACACAGAAGGGGTGAACCTGACTTGAAGGTTTAAATCCTGAGGTCCCAGCTTGGCTGTCTGAATTACTGGGTACTTTATACTGAACATGCCCTGTGGCATTGAGGGGTGACTAGGGTGTGCTACTTCCTTAAATGACTTTAGAGGGGATTTTCTGAGGGCACTGACAGGGTGTGCAGTAGATTGTCCTTCCTGAGACATTTTTAACAGGGTCAGTTGAACACACCCTAATTTATATCATACCCTTTTATCATTTTTTTCGTAAAAATCACATCTCCCAAAGGAGAAGATAATTTATTAATAAAATAATGCTACCTTATATCTATCAGATTTCTTATTTCTTTTTTCTTTTTAAGATTCAGGAGTTAGATCAACAAAGGAACCCATGTGGAATGGGACAGGGGAAAAGAAAGTTTTTAAAAATCATGAATTACCTATAACCCACCAAATTGAGGACCTTCTTGAACCTGATAGGGCATTTTTTTTTCAATTTTCTTTTTTACTTATATCATTTGTTTTTACATCAATTTTATTTCTGAATATATCCTCCCCCACTCATGGATCAATATCCCTTCTAAAAAAAATTTAAAGGAGGCTGGGAATGAAACATTTTCAGCAAAACTAATCTAACTATCATCCAAGTTTAATAGTCCTGGCCAGGCTTGGGCTGGTGGGACTTCAGCTTCCAAAGGTGGTCAGTGATGTGACTTTGTGTGAAGAATTGTTAAAGTAGCCTGACAGTACATGCAGTGCTCTACATCCATAGGTCCTCACCTCTGCCAACAAGGGAGGGAGGTGCATTTTCTCATCTCTTCTTGGGATGCGACATGTATTTTTGACAGGTGTTTTGTCTTCTGATGGCTCTCTCTGCAGCTAGCAATGAGAAAAGTCTGCCTCAGGATTGTAGCATGTGGAGGAGGAGCCTGGCACTTACCTAAGGACTAGTCACCGGTGAGGTTGTCTTCAGGCTTTGGAAATTCCTCTGCTTTTCTTCTTTGATCTGTGGTTGGTTGGTGTCAGAACAGGATGTAGGCTCGTTGCCTCTAAGTAATCGTACTTTGGGGGAGGGCAGACAATTGCGTACATTACAGAGAAGAGAGCAAGCTTTGTCTTGAAAACTCCCTAGTGAATTGGCTGGGGAGAAAAAGCTTTCTTAGGATGGGAGGAACTCGTCAGTCCAGAATAACTACCTTTGATATGTCCTAGAATTATGATGAATAAACGTGTGTGAGTTTTGTGTTTAACTTGTGAATCTAAAGCGTTTTCTTTAACTTATTTTATAGAAGTCTAGTCTTGGTTCTGAATAAGCAAACCTACAAGGAAGATTCTACCGCCTTATCCCAACTAGCTACAGATATCATCGATTTATCTTATATATTATCTACAGTGCTCATATGGTAGAGGTTGGGCGCTAAGTTCAGACCAAGCATGTGTCAGTCTGCACCTGGGAAATATTAGTAATTGGTGATCAGATGGATTTTCCCCTTTGAGTTCACTAGTCTTACCCATGATGAAAGTGATAGGAAAGTATTGAGATGAGGTAATATAGAATCACACCTCCCCCACCATGAAGAGTAAAATTTGGAGTGAAAATTTCCTTTAATTTACTTCTTCTGAATGACTTATAATAGACACTGTCTGGATTCAGTTCTAGTAAAATGCTTTTTCTATCTATGACCAGTTTTTTTTAATCAAGCCCAGAGCAAGCCTGATTCCTTTGAGAGGTATAAAACATATGACATCATGGTGTCATATCCTGTACCTCATCAACTCCATTTTGATGGCTGTTAGAAACTGGTCTTGGTCTCTGGTGCTACCAATCATCTTCACATGGTTTATGATTCTGTTAATCCCCAAGGGGTGGGTGACAAACTTGGTTCTCGTTGATCTTTTTAACATTTCATATCAATTTCTGAGGTCTGTATTTCTGAGGGGAAAAGAAAAAATTAAACTTGCATTGTTGATTACAGTGCCCTGGAAAAGGGTTTTCCCTTCCCTTTGAACTCCTGGCTTTTGAATCTTGGTTACACTCAGATTTTCCTTTGATTCTCCCCTTCAGTGAAAGAGAGAAGATATAGGACAGTGCTGGGGACACATAGTACAAGTGCCAGACCAAAGAGCACAGTGTGTATCTCCATTTGTAGTCCATGGTCCAGAACCTCAGCTTTGAGATTAGACTAACCAAGTTCACTCCATGGAAGGCTTCTTACAATTTAGTCTCTTTGATTTGTTTGTATCCACCCACCGGTATAGCCCTGTTGGACCATATAAGAAAGAAAAACTTAAAGTGAAAAAAAGACACCAAGTCAAAACAAGATAACCAAGTAGGCTGAAGCCATTGAAATCATTAAACAGAAACATTCTCATTCCTTCTGGCAAATAAATGTCCCTCATCCAGAGCTCTTCTGGAAGACTTTCTCCCACTCAATTCCCTTTCTCTTCTAGGTTCCCAGTTTAGCAAGAGAAGGCTATAGTCCATAAAACTGACAGTATTTCCCATTTCATTTCATCTCAGTTATCTGGGGCACTGGTTACTACCTCCAATGGCACCATTCAATCCCCCTTGCCTCTTCTCAGGCCTAGCAAAGTGTGGATGCCACACCTCAGAATCCATCTACTGGTCTTTTCTTGCTTCCTCCAACTGTCCAACACTATTCTCTCTCCATCTTGCCTTGAAACTCTGTCTGATGCCTTAAAACTACATGTGCTGGAGGCACACTTAACTAGATCAGAATTTGGACAGGTTAACAGTATGTAGCCAAGTTCAAGTCAGAGTTATAGGACATAGAGCTCAAAACAAACATGGGGGATTCATGCAGGGATATGCTTTCATATACATCTTTGACATGACTAGGTTGACATGTGACATAGTAGGGCATTTCACAGCAGAATGCCTACCTGATAAACTGAATTGTAATTGAGGAGCATGGTCTATTTCACAAGGGGAAAAGTTTAAATTAGTTTTAATTTCAAAGCCTTGGGAATTTTAAGGATGAGAAATCCCTAAAAGGGATTCTCTAAACCTGCAGCAGATGTGTAAGAGATGCTTTCCTTTTTGGTCTTCAGTCTTCAGAGACTCCCCAAGATTCCCCAATGAGGAGTCTAGTCTGAGTGCAGTGTTCCTGGCCCAGGGACAATGAGTCACAGAAAACGTCAGTGGATTAACAGAAAGTGAAATGCAACGAGTTCCTATTAAGCTACTGTTGGGATCTCCTGGCTTAAGGAAGAAGGGGATGGTGCTAAGAGGTGGGGAGAAGAAGGAAAGTATAGGGGTTTGGAAGCACTTAGGGCCTTTGCTTGGGAATAGGCCCTCTTGTTCTATCAGCTTAGGCTACAGGGTTACAAAAGGAATTGCAAACTAAGTCCCAGAAGGCAGAAACTCACTCCTGCTACTAAGAGAAAAACAGAATACATGCTTATTTAAAGGAATCAACTTATTTTGGATTTTCTAAGGCCTGGAAAATGAAAGCTATGAATAGAATGAATCCAAATCCTATTCCAACCCTTAGACTTTATCCCAATTTAGCTCCTCTTAGTAACAGTTCAGAAATAATCCACCAGAATCAGTACTAAGGGTAGACCAGATGGGCAATTCGTTGCCTTGTGTGTGGCACATTGGATGGGGCATGAGTCTGGCACAAGGAGGGATACTTTTTAATATTCTTTTTATAAGTGCATGTGTTTGCAATGCCAGCAAGTTCTAGTCTCCATGATTTGTAAGAAGATATTTTGGGATATGAAGTCACATGTGTCCCACAAACGCTCCAGCAGATGGCACCTGCAAGGAGCCCAATCGTCAGCCCTTGCTTAGAGGATCCAAACCTCTGGTTGGCACTTCCTTTTCACTTGACTTTGGTCTTTGAGGCAGTAAGGTCAAAGAGAAGAACAAAATTAAGTTATAGGCTATGGGGGCAGCTAGGTGGTGCAGTGGATAGAGTAGTAGCCCTGGAATCAGGAGGATGTGAGTTCAAATTCAGCTTCAGACACGTAATAGCTGTGTGACCCTGGGTAAGTCAAGTAACCCCAACTGCCTCTCCCCCAAAAATAAATAAGTAAAAACGTTATAGGCTGGAACCACTGACTGGACAATGTAGGTCTTTTCTAATTTATGGTGTGTTTTTCTTGAGTGGAATTCACAAGCTACTTCATGCAGATTGAAGGGATTAGGGGAAAGAGAAGAATCATCGTATCGCCAAATATCAGAGTTGGAATGTCTTTGGAAAGTATATATTGGCATAGGATCATAGATTTAGAGTTTTAGAATTTAGAAGCCATAGTCCTATACCCTTCATTCTACAGAGCAGGAAACAGATCCAGAGAGATCAAATTACTCATCCAAGGTCATATAGGCAATGAGTGTTAGAGGTAGGATTTGAACACAGATCCTTGGATTCCAAATCCAGTTTTCTCTCTTCTGTAGCACATACTTACCTGATGCTCTCATTTTATAGAAGAGGACACTCAGAAGTGACTTGTCCCTAGCTAATAAGTGATAGTAAAGGAAAGAGCCAAATTCACCAACCTCCCAAGCCACTGTTCTTTCCTGTGTACTTTACTGCATTAGACAACTTTTTTTTGAAAAAGCTTCTGAGGGCAATCTCTTTCCCTCCAGACTTTCTTTTGAATTTTCAAAAATGAATTAAATGCCAGTAATAGAAATGGCTTTGAGCTATGACTGCTATGTTCTCCATATGTTTCAGAGATATGATCAGTCATTCATTTATGAATCTATTTATTCCTAAAGAAACAGGATCTTAGATAGTAAGATAAATCAGGCAAAAAGTCACCTGTAATTATCCAATTATCCTCAAAGGGTACATGAGCAGTTGAAAGTATGGGTTCAATCAGCTGTGATACGTTTAAGCCCCTGGCATTTCAACAGAAATGTTAAGATCTGATGATTCTCAGGGACCACTGATTAAACTATTGCATCACTGGACAGAAACCCCAGTAAGCCACCATCAATTAAAGCTGAAGTGAAATTATTCACCCATAGCAGGGGCAAGAAAAGTCAAAGGTCACATGAAAATAAAAAAATAAAAAAAAAAAAACAAAAAAGGGAACATCATACTATAGAAAGAACCTTGATCCTAGAACCAGAAGAGTTGGATCCAACTCTTACCACACAACTCTTGACCTTGGCAAAGCTATCAAAACTCCCAGGACTCAGTCTCTTTATCTGTTTCCATGAACTTCACTTGTTTGGGACTGGGGTTTTTTTTGGGGGGGGTGGGGGGTGGGAAATGGTGAGGGAGTTGTCAGAAATATTCAACTTAATAGTTCAAATTAAGACTAGAGACTGTGAAACTTTATTCCATAAGTGAAACTGACTATGATACTTTCATAAATTCCTGACTCTGAACTGGGTAGTGCTCCCCTAGTAAAAATTGTGACCCTTCTATGCTTTCTCATTCTATGCTGTTCTCAATGAGTTTGAGTCAATTCAAGGAATATTTACTAAGCATCTGCTGTTTCAGGTTCTTGAGCTACAAAATGAGACAAAAACAAAACAGTCCCTGCCCTCAAGGAGCTTACTTTGCTAGGAAGGTGGAGTGCAAGATTCAGGCAATTAATATTTGCTAAGTGCTTTCTCTGTGTCAGGCACTGTGCTAAATGTTAGGGATACAAACAAAGGCAAAGGACAGTCTCTCCCTCCTACCCACTCACAATCTTATGGGGGAGGGATATGCAAACAACTATTTATAAACAAGCTGTATACAAGATAAATAGGAAATAATCAAAAGGCACTATAATTAAGAAGGACTTGGAAAGGCTTCCTCGAGAAGATGGGATTTTAGCTGGGATTTGAAGGAAATCATGGAAGCTAAATCATGGAGATGAGGGGGGAGAGTATTCCAGGCATGTGGCACAATTAGTGAAAGTGACTCAGAATCAGGAGATGGAGTGTCTTGTTAGAACAACCTCAAGAAGACGTGTGCACAAGTAAATAAATTCAAAATATATACAAAACAAAGCTAATCACACATTTTCTATATTGTTGTAAGATTTACAAAGAACTTTGCATACATTATCTCATTTGGACTTTCCAAAAACCCTTTGAGGAGAGGTGACATTATTATCCCCATTTTATAGATGAAAAAACTGAGACTGAGAATGGTTCAGCGATTTGCCTAAAGTCAAGCAGCTAATTTATTATTCGCTGACTTGGGATTCTAATCCAGGTCTTTATGACTCTAAATTCAGGGGTCCATGCATAACATTGCCCCTAGGTAATTGAATAAATCCTCTGTTAAGGACCCAACTAATGTGACAGTGGCCTTCTTCTGAGTTAGTATCTTGGGGGACCAACGTAACACACAGGCTAACTAGTGCCCATCTTTCATACTACACAGTTTGTCCCTCCACTTCTTTTTCCAAGTGTCCATGGTCTTGCCAATGTCCCTTGCACAACTTTTTGCAAACAGATCATCATTGGTAATATCTTGCTACCTGCTGGCACCTCCAGTGCATCTGACCTTTTGATCATCTTGGATCAACTAATTGTAACTGATTTTTCTGAGATCTTCTTGTACCATGATCTATAGCTATATAATATTATTGTAAGCTGTTGATAAGTCAATGAGCTATTGCCATAGTGAGGTATTTGCAGCAATTTGTTGTGTTTGTCCTTCGTTCTCAAAGAGGACCATGACATCAAGATGATGACATGACTTGCAGTTGACTTTGGTTTGAGTGAGGGAGGGCTGTGCAAGGTCACCAGCCTCACTTTCTTCTCCAGAGTCATCATCTGCAGCAATTTACAATCAAGGAGTATACGCTGGTTTTTCTAAGGTGACCCTGCACAGTCCCTCCCTTTCTTCAATTCCTAACCCAATTAGCTATACATCTCCAGGAAGTATTCAAGATTATACGTATTTATGAATTCACTTGACAGGCTACCCATCTACTTGTAGTCTATGGAATATATCTTTCATCTACTTTGCTTCAATGTGAGAGGGGTATAAAACAAGAAAACCCCCTTAAAAGATATTTTCTAATTTTTTTCTGTCTCTTCCTTATTCAACTACAAAGAAAAGAGTGCTGTAAACCTTTAACCAATAGCCCAAGTATGAAGGATGGAGACTTGTGCTCTTTATGGGTCTGGTCTTCAGGAATAGCAACTCCCATGGAGAAGGACAATAAGTCACAGAGGAAAAGAGTGCTGCACTTGGATTCAGGAAGAACTGGGTTCGAATCCCACTTCCGATTGGTTAAGTTACTTAATCTCTCTCAACCTCAGTTCCCTCAATCATAAAAATGAGAGTTGGACTCAGATGAGGAGGGTTGGCATATAAGGTTCCTTCCAATTCTAAATCTACGATCTTATTAATCTGTCAGCTTAAGAGGATAATAATATCTATAGCACCCTACCTCATAGGGCTGTTAGAAGGCTCAAATGAAATAATGTATTTATTAAGTACTTTGAAGACTTTACTATTTGTCACTTGTTTTTCTGTTATATATTATAATATATATACAATATTATTATATATGTATATGTTATTTTATGTATAATATCGTATACTATTAGGTTGCTTTCTCACCTATGTTATTATTGTTCTGTATTATTGAGAAGGGGCTGCTTGATGAGTCAAATGTTTTTTATTAACTTCTCTCTTTTAGTGAGGGCAGCCTATGTGTCCAGGCTTGGACAAGAAAAGGAATAAGATATAATACCAACCTGTTAATGGGCTTGATCTTAGATTATATAGTAAAAAGCCTAGAGATGTGGGATTCAAGGGTGAACTGTGGGAGGACTGTCAGGATTGCCCATCCAGCGCATGAATCACACAATCCTGCTTGCTCTGGCATGATCTGTGTCTGTCAAATGCACTGTAATGTGGCTGTTTGTTCTGGAATGATCTAGGATAGTAAATGTGTCATAATTAAAATCTTCTTAAGGAGATTAGGTCAATAGAGAATGCAGGTTCTATCTGTTTTCTTCAGTGTTACTCAAGAGGGCCATCTTGGCTGGGTGAATCCTGCCAGGTAGTTTTGGGAATCTGAGCTCTACCTGAAGTCTGGTCGAGTACATCAATAGCACAAAAGAAGACTATCACTCAAGCCCAGTGGTCCTGGGACCTGATTTCTGTCTTATCACTCAATCACTAGTTTGAATGCTAAGTTCAGTGTGCTGGTGTTGTACTATATACTATGTGGACTTTTCTTCCTGTCCAGGAGAACCCAGAACCCCCACAATAATTTTAAAAGTTGATTTGTCTCTGAGGTTTACTCTTTTAAGAGTCAAGCCTCTCATTATTTTTTGCTGACTTTGTACCAAAAAACCGCAAACTACAGGGAGGAGTCATGCCACTTTCCTCCTCCATTCTCCATTCCACCATCTAGTTTGTCCTCTCCCAATCATCTGCAGAGGAAATCAGGAGACACCATCTTAACCTTGCATCTTTCATTCTTCATACTTTCCACTGGAGCTAGCCCCTCCATCATAAAAACTGGGTCCTCACCCTTTCCCCATGAGACAGGGAGATAAATCTTAATTAAGTGGTGCATTCTATCATACCATACCCAAGGTTGAAAGGCTGCCATCTATGTCTAGATGGACTAAGACTCTTCCCTCTTCTCTTTTCTTCTAAACATGGCTCCAAATGGAATGAAACACTTAACTAACATAGACAAATAACAAATCAGGGAAGAAGTGGACTGGTCCTCAGTGGGGTGATAAGGGCCTGTGGATACCACATTCTTCCCCACCTTCTATGGAAACAGTATGATAGAGTGAAAAGGAAAAGCAACAGACTTGGTGTTAGAGGAATTGAGTTCAAGTCCAGACTTCGCCCCTTAATATCTCTGTAACCTTTAGCAAGTTCTTTCATCTCTTTGGGTCTCAGTTATTTCATCTGTAAATTAGTGGTGGGGAGGAGGGTTGTTCTTCTATCCCAAAATCTATGATACTACGCTCCATTAAAAAAACACAACACTAAATATAAAACATAGGGCAAGAAGCAATCTTTCTCACCAAATATGCCCTCAGGGACTTTTCTATGTTTATCAATGGCATATATTTCTTTTTAAACTTAATTTTTATTTTATATTTTTCTCAATCACATGTAAACAAAATGTTTAACATTTTTTTAAATTTGGAGTTTCAAATTCTCTCCCTCCCTCCTTCCTCCCCTCAAGAAGGCAAGCATTTTGATATAACTTACACATGTGCATTCATGCCAAACAAATAACACATTTCAATGAAGTATCCCACTTCTGACACCAGAGTTATTGCTCAGGGTTGAACAGCATCCCTGACAAAGAAGTACACAATATGTATTACAGCAAATACATTTTTATTTGTCAGTGGTTAAGTGGCATTTGAATATTCAAGGTGAGAGAGGAAAGTTTTGGCAGGTGATCCCAGGAAATATTGCATTTGGGTGATGTTTTCTTGGGTGCAGTTCACCTCCCTCACTAACATAAGGAAATAAATGCCTTATGCCATCTCCCTAGTCAGCAGGGCACAGTATATTGATTCAAAAAACCACCAAGGTTGAAGGATCCCATCTTTTGATGCCTTTAGGTAAACAGGCAGCCACATCAATATGACCTGAGGTCTCCAGGAAAGTACCTGAAGCTTTTCCCCTTGAGTCAGTCAAATGTAGAGATCAGCTTCCTTGGCTTTTATTAAAAAGAACGAGCTTAAGCTATGTGGTGGGCACAGATGGGGGGGACCTTGGTCTATCACACATACTGGGAAGGCATTTGGTACCATCATGGAGTATGTTCAGCCTAGAGTCCAAATGGAAGGATTCTCTCTAGATCATGAGTTCCTCCAATTCTTATTTATGTTTGCATTTTACTGACTGCATCAAGTTCTGGAATATTGCAGAGCCTCCAAAACAACGTCTATAAGCACTCATGGGTTTGGCTTAGTTAGATACACAGATATATCTGATTTCTCTTATGGCCCATTAAAGGAGAGAGAAGAGAGAAATTGTCTCATCTATAAAACACGGTGATTACACTAGAGATCTCTGTGGTCTCTTGCAAAGATATATAGCAAATGTGAGGGTAATACACACACACACACACACACACACACACACACACACACACACACACACACACACACACACACACACACACACACACCTTCCCTCACATATACACACATACACATGCTATTGAAGCCCCAGGTAAAAAGAAAAGTTGAAATGATCCCTCTATATTTTCCTGAGCCTAGAGCAACATAATAATTCCATTGGGAAATGATTTTCCAGAAGGTCCCCATTTGTCTACCATTTGTCCTAGCTCTCCTGTCAGACACTGGAAGACCCATTCCCACCATTAAAGGGAAGTAGCAGCTGCAGCATCCCTTGGGACTGGGCTTGGCAGAGGCATACTCCAAAATCCCATCCTTGCAAACCTTAAAGTGCTATATAAAAATTATTATTGCTATTTATTATAATTATATCACTATTAATATTATTTATTATTAATAATAAACTAATTCTGGACCAGGTTAGTGGTGTAAGCATTCTATTGACTTTGTTGTATTCTCCACCAATCTACCTCATGTTATAAGGGAAAGGAATAAGCATTTATTAAGCACCTACTGTGTGCCAGACATTGTGCTAAATATTTTAAAAATATTATCTCCGTTGTTCTACACTGCACCTTATCCCTGCCAAAGGTAATTCCGTGTCTTGTGTCTTTTTCTCTTCTCCACTCCAGGATATTCCTGCCATATTTGTAGCTTCTTCCTTCTTTCTCACCTTCAGATTCTTTCTCTCATTTTGTTGCCTTTTTCCCTGCCACTTACAAACATGTCAAAACTTTTCCATCCTTAAAAAATAAGAACAATTAAAAAACCCACCTTTGCTTGATCCCACCGTCCTCCCAAGCTTTCATGTAATGTCTCTCCTCCTTCTCGCTGCCAAACTCCCAGAAATAATCATCTGCTCTTATTGTTTTCATTTTTTTGTTGCTGCTTTACTTTTAGCCCCACTCTCACCCCCTTTCCCCTCAATACTAAAACTGTTCTTTCCAAGGTTACTGATGATTTCTTAACTGCTGACTCCAGCAGCCTTTTCTGGGGCCTCACCCTCCTTGACTTCTCTCCAGCTTTTCACACTGCTATTCACCTCCTCCTGAATATTCCTTCTCCCTTGAATCCCATGAGTCACCTCCTGACTACTCTTTTTCAGTCTTCTTTGAGGGTTCATTATCTATCTCTTGACCTCTAAGCAAAAGTTTCTATCCAAGGCTTTGTCATGGTTCATCTTCTCTCTCTCTATTTTTCCTTAATGATTGCAAGAGCTCCCAAGAATTCAATAATTATATCTATGCAGAAAATTCCTAAATCTATCAATTCAGTTCTCATGTTTCCCCTTCAGTCTTCATTTCCAACTGCCTGATGCACATCTCCTCCTGATCTTCTATAGGCATCTCCAACTCAACTTGTACAAAACCGAATTTATTCTTCTTTTTCCCCAAATCTTTCCTTCTTCCACCTTCCCTGTTTTATTGAGGGTCACCCAGTTTTTGGAGTCATTATAGACCTTTCTTTTTTCCTCATATCTCTAAAGTCAGTTGGTGCCTTCACCTGTCTCTCCTCCACGGTGGCCTTCTCTCTCCTCTTATGATTGATATCCTACTTCATTCTCTCCCCAATGAATTATCGTATTGACCTCCTAAACATTCCCCATGATTAAATTCTTCTCTCTCTTCTTCAATCTAACCTCCACATAACCTGCCAAAATAAGCTTCCCAAGGCACAGTTCCTCATCATATCACTCAGATGCTCAGAAAACTTCAAGGGATCCCAGGGGCCTCTAACATAAAATGTAAACTCTGCACCCTGGCATTTAAGAGCATTCACCATTTCCTGTCTTTTTATAAAACATGTTCCCCAACTCACACGCCACCTCCTTCTTGAAGCCTTCTCTGGTTCTTCATAGACTTTCCAAACTTTACAAAGAACTTTATTTTTCAGTAAGCAATTATTTTGCAGTCACTGGAATGCTCCTCAATGCACTATGTCATCTCATGATTGTAACTGGTTTTTGAGATGGGTCCTTGAAGACAAAGAGAAGTCTTTAGAGCCAGCTGCTTCTGGCCTTGTTGTTCAGGGCTGAAGGACAAAGCTCTCATGTCCTTCACTTCATCCCTGGGCCACCGCAGGCCTGGAAACAACCAGCCTCCAAAGACCTCTTGACGTCTGGGGTTCATCCCAAAAACCAATTAGATGCATGCAATGTATATTATAGCTATTTACTTATCTTATTCCCTTCCAACCACAAGCACCAGGAAGGACAGAGAGATCCTATGCCCAGGATGTTCCAGAACCAGCTAATACCAGCTCTTGGTGATCGTTAAGTTTTCAACGTGACCATTTACATCTCAGACATGTGCGAAGGCTTCAAATTAGAGCATGAGTTTTTGTTTTGCTGATTTTTCAGACTCAAGAAGATAATGGAGAAGATGTTAATAATTCAGATTAAACTTAAAAGTATCTTGTGAATACATTATTTTTCAGAGAGCTGGTTGTTAAATATTAGCATATGCCTCATCTAAGCTTTTTGTCTTCCCCAGGGACTTGTACATGCTCTGTGGGTGGTAGGCACTGGTGAGAGTCTAGAAAAACCTCTGGTATTCTGAGCCTTAACTTTCTTATAACAGGATGACTCTGTTCAGCCAGATGGTTCAGTGGACAGAGTGCTGGGCCTAGAGTAAGGAAGACCTGCATTCAAATCTAGTCTCAGAAACTTCCTAGCTGTGTGACCCTGGGCAAGTCACTTGAGTTCAGATTTAACCTCACATACTTACTAGCTGCATGACCCTGGGCAGTTCACTTAACCTCAGTCTCAGTTTATCTATAAATGAGCAAAATAATAGCTGTTGTAAGGAGCAAATGACACACACATACACACACACACACACACACACACACACACACACTTTGCAAATCTTAAATGCTATCTAAATGTTGGCTATTACTCTCTTGCAAGACTGGTAAGAGTAGAGTGTCTGACTCTAGATACGCTGGCTGGTCTCAGTTAGACTTGGAGATGTTACAGGTCTGGGGCTCTCTGGGGTTAATAAGGTAATAATCACAAGGAAAAGGAAACGGGGTCTGCAGCTAGTTAGAGCTGAGGCTTGAGATATAGGAGATTTGTCATTCTGCTTCCCAGGTGCACCACTAATCCTTCCAAGGCTTCCTTTCTCATCATTAAACTGCAAGAGGTGACAGAAACATGTAAATCACAGTAATGTTCCCCATATATTTCTCTCCCCAGTCCTCGAGGGGCTCAGGAGTAAAGTCCATTGCTAAAATTTGGCCATGTTGGTGGTAAGTGGGTTCTTATTATCTTGTAGTCTTGTATTGAGAATTTTTTCCATGAATATCCCGGTTATTATGTCAAGCTCGTGTACAAGGCCCTTTGAAATTGGACCCCAATCCACTCTTGTAACATTATGGTTGCCAGTCTTCACTGTATGGTACCATGGGCATTGGATGTGAAGTGTATGGATATGGATCAGAATGCCATCTCTGCTCATGGCTGTCTTTATGACCATTGGTAACTTACTTGTCCTGTCTCTGGACGTCATTTTCCTTATCTCTAAAATGAGAGATTTGGATTGTTGCTCAGTCATATCTTACTTTTAGTGACTCCATTTGAGATTTTCTTGGCAAAAATACTGGAGTAGGTTGTCATCTCCTTCTCTAAATCATTTTACAAATGAGGAAACAGAGGTAAACAGGATTAAGTGACTTGTCCAGGGTCTCACAGCTAGTAAGTCTGAAGCCATATTTGAATTCAGGTCCTCCTGTCTCCAAGTTCTGAGTTCTATCCACTGTATCACCTAGTTGCCCTACCTAGATTCTAGTCACCCATTAAGGCTCATCTCTAGTCTCCTGGGGAAACCATTTCCCGATAGCCCCAGGCTGAATGAATCATTTCTTCCTTTGAACTCTACCAACATGATATGTCCCTCATAGGGAAAAATTGTGCCATCTATCTTGATTTCTTGAAGATTACATTACTTAAATCCTTTTGGGGGTTATTTTTTGGCCATATTTGACTTCTCAGGTCTTTGTTTTATCTCCCTTTCCCTTAATTAAATTATAATCACTTTTATGGCAAGAATTGGGTTTTGTACATAATATCACCCACAATACTTTGCAAAGTGTTTTGTACCTAGTAAAGTTTCAATTTTGACACGGTTCCACTCTGCTTTAAGTTATCATTGTGAACATTCACCACTTCAAAGAAAATTTTTTTAAAAATTGTTCCCTTTCCAGCCTGATGTGATCAGTAATCTGGTGTACCAAACTGGGAGTTGGGAGACCTTTGTTCTTGGCTCAGTCCTGCTGCTAAGGAAGAGGCAATAACTCACATTTTTATCACTTTACAAAGCACTTGGCATAAGCTTGCTGGAGCCTCACAACGTTGTAGAACAGGAGGTACGTGGGATAGTGGGAAGAACAATGGTCTTTGAATAAAACAACCTGGGCTCAAGCCCTAATTAGCAGCATGACCTCAGTCAAGTCAACCCACTTCTCTAAGACTCAGTTCCTTCAACCATAAAACAAAGAAAATAATCCTGATGCACATTTATATAGTTCTTCCAAGTGATTTTAAAAACTTTAAGGAACCACATCAGTATAAACATCACATAAAAATGGCTATTAAAATTCTCATTTTACAGAAGAAAAAAGGCAGGTGACAAAGCTGTAATTAATACTTTCTATTTCACTAGGGTGCTGCTTAGATGACATACACAAAAGCACTTTGCAAAGTCCTACATAAACATGAGTCATTAATTCCTACAACTCCTACTAAATTCACCAGTAGCTATTGTCATTACCAGCAGCAGCAGACACCACAAGTCAGCTTAGCTCCTGCTGATGTCTAGCAAGGAACTAGAGGCGGCTCAGTGGAGATAAGCAGACCTGAGTTCAAATCTAGTCTCAGACACTTAATAACTGTGTGATCCTGGCCAAGTCACTTAACCTCTGTTTGCCTTAATCTATTGGAGGGGATGGCAAACCATTCCGGTATCTTTGCCAACAAAACTCCATGGACAGCATTAGAGTGCTTTGACCCATAAAGGGTCATAAAGTGTTGGACATGACTGGACAACAGTTAACAACAAGGTGGCACTATCGAAACAGTGTGGGGCCTGGAGTCATGAAGCCCTGAGTTCAAATCCAGCCTCAGACACATACTAGGTGTGCAACCCTTAGCACGTCACTTAACCTTGGTTTGCCTCAATTTCCTCAACTGTAAAATGGGAATAATAACTACCTACCTCCCAGGGTTATTGTGAGGATCAAATGGGTTAATGTGTGTAAAGCACTTAGCACACAGTAGGAGCTTACTAAATGCTTACTTCTATTCGTCTTTCCTTTCCACCAAGAATAAATTTCTCCAGACGGGTCCCCAAGTACACACCTGTGCTTGACAAAAGAGGGAGGTATCCCAAAAAAATGCAGCATTTGGACACCCCTGGTAATCTCTCCTGTGACTTCCATTCTGCCATAACTGTGTTTGCTGAAGGCTTAGTATCCAACAGGGACCTTCTCTGCCTGTTAACATTTCCATATTTCAGGGCCCAACTCAAATGTCACCTCTTCTCTGAAGACTTCCCCGTTTCTACTCCCTCCTAAACTGGAAGTGATTTCTCCCCCACTGGTCTGGGAGTACTTCTTGACTCGTCTTAGGAGATCCTCATATGCTACTTTGTACATAGAGTTTATCAATGCACATGAGCTGGCAGCATGAGGCTATAGAGAGAGAGTCAGCCATGCTGTCAGGAAGCCTGGGTCAAGTTCTAACTCTCCCACAAGGAGTATTGACTAGCTCTGTGACTATGGGAAAGTCACTGAACCCAGTCAGGGCCCCAGGTACTAATGATTGTAAGTTGCAGGTGAGTTGCCATTGGTATCCTCTGGAGGTGGTTTCCACCTGGGGAATTCCCTGCCCTGATGAAATCACAAGTCCAGACAAAAAAAAAAGAAAAGAAAAGAAAAAAAGTCCATGTCCTGCTAGATTACAGATTCCTTGAGGATAAATTCACAGTCTGATTCATGTTTGCCTAGCTCTCCCCCCACCCCAACCCTGGCCTCATAGTGGGTGCTTAGTCCGTTTCTGTTGAATGAATAAATCAGTGATCCCAGAGTCCATGCTCTACCACTGTAATTTTTCATTCATGACCCTTAAGAAAGTGACCAGAGAAGGCACTTTGCAAGTTAGCTATGAAATCTGAAAAACTGTCTCTTTGTTTGGAGCCAAGCATCCTCCCTTCCTTCCCCCTTATCCCAGCTCCCCAAAAAGGTTTAAATTTTCTCTGTCTTTCTTTAAAACCCAGTCTATGGTACTCATAACAAACCCAAAAGGCATCAGGTCCTGGTTTAAATGGCCTAAAAGCCAGAAAATGGTATTTTTATGTGCCAAGCCTCCCATGTTTGTCATTGTGCTCGTAGCATATGAAATGGGAAGCATTTGTCCAAATTCCCAATAGCACTCTGCTAAAAAGACATTGTCTGTGAATGCTTGGCTTTACATATGGCTGCAATTAACTCCGAAGAGAACCTGCCTTCAGAGGAATTATTTTATATTCAACATATTGTGAAATTGTTACTCATCCAGTTCTCGTTGTAAATTCCTACTTTCATTACAGGAATGGCACAAGGCATGCTTTCTGGGGCAATTGTTTTATTTGCAAAGATGCCTGAAGGCTGGAAATCAGGGTCGTTTTCTCTTTCTTATTTTCCTCTTGTGAGCAGTAGGGTGGTGGAAGGGACAGAAAAAGCAGTCTCCAAACCAGAAGAGCAGGGTTCTTAATTCCATCTCTGACATGTCCTAGTTATGTTTTTCCCTCTGCCAAGATCTTCCTTTTATCCTCTCTCTTGTTTGCAAGTTGTTTCCCCCATTAGACTGTGAGCTCCTTGAGAACCAGATCTGGTTTTGCATTTCTTTTCCCTGCACATGATAGGCACTTGATATATGCTTGTTGACTTGACTTAAAATCTCAGTGTTCTAGGTAATTCTCTGAGGTCATAAACTGCAGAAATGGCGCTGACCATGCCAATAAAATCACAGACTAGCCCCAATTTTTTTCTCTCATCCATTACTTTAGATGTTTGAAAATCTGAGCTTTGGTCAAATGGAGAAATTGCCCAGAAAACTCATGCAGGACAAGTCACATCTTCAGCATTTGTAATGCATGGTTGGGTGCTTAAAATCATTGAATTTTAGAAATGGAATGAAGAATGGTTCAGAGGGGAAGGAAAAAGGCACTGGGAAATTTTTTCTTTCAGAAGTGAAGGCTTTCCATCTGGCTGCTTCTAGATTAGATAAATTTGTTCCTTCAGAAATAATCCAAAAAGCTTTATCCTGGTTGTTTTCTTGGTGCATTCCTTTTCTGCTTCTAGTATGTTAGTATGATAACTGTATCTGGAGACAGAGGTTGAAGCCAAAAGGGGAATGTCATGATTTGTAGCATTCTCTAGGAGATGATACAGCTCTCCTGATTCTACACTTCAGAGAACAATAACATATGGCCATTTTCTGGAACCTTCCCTGATTCAAACCATCTTGATGTGATGAGGTGGCTCACTGAAACCAAGAGGAAACTCCCCCTCCATCAGTGAAACTGGGATCCTTGGTTTTTATCCTTTCTTTGGGAAAAAAAAAAAGACCCATTTATCCTGGGTGTGATTTGTACCAAAGTCTAGCTCCAAGACAGGCAACTAAGGCTGAGAATTAAAATGTAGGACAAATGTAGGAGTTTGCTATGCTTTGTTTTAAGCAAAACTTGTCATGTGAAGGCAAATACACCTCTGGAGCAGTGATTAGTCTTCCCGATGGGATTTGAGGTCTGGAGCGATTGTTCAAATAATAAATCTGGTCTGACTTAAGGGAATTCACTCAGAATGAGGCTATTAAAACAACTGACATTCAGAAAAATACCAAACAATTTGAACCACTGATAGGCTTCAAATAGTCCATCCACAAACCTTGGAACAATGCCTTCAGTGATAATTGATAATCCCCTAATTCAACAAGGGATGTGAGGTTCAGGTTACTGCCATTCAAAATGGTCCCCTTTCTCCTCCTCCATTTACTTGGACTCTCTCCATATTGTCCAGTAAAAGATGAAATCCCCGGCCTGGGTTGGAGTCACAGCACCAGGTTTCTATAGGCTGATAGCGTTTGTTGTATTGCCCCGAGACGCTGTGTGCATTTGAGTATTTTAAATGGGCCTATTATTTTGCTATACTTTTCTCCTTTAACCTCTGAAATCTGCTTCCTGCCCCTCCTCCTCCTCCCATGGGCTTTTAAATAGAAACAAGTCTGGCCCAGGCTTTTCCCTGGGTTGGCAAGCAGGTTCTGTAGCCACCAGAGGAGGAAAAATATTGCCTCTTCTAAATCATATTTAGAAAAGTTAGAAGAGTCATAATCATAGACTTTTTAGTGCTGTCTGGTTCTTTAGAGATCATATATAGTCAGACTCATTTTTGAAGATGAGAAAAGAGAAGTACAAAGAGAAGTGAGTTACTAGAAGAGCTGGGAGTACAATTCTCTGATTCCAGTGCTCTTTGCAGAGTAAAAGGAGAGGGAGAGGAGACCCCTTCACCCTCCCCAATTCCAAAGGATTGCAAGGTTCAAGTTGTGAGCTCAGTGGAGTAAACAGAGAAACACTGTGTTGAGCTAGTAATACCTCTCTGATAAGCCTTAGGAGTTAAGGGAGAATGAATGGAAATGTAAAATTCAACACTTGGTTTAAAGAAAACCAAATTCATAAGTATAGGGTGAACTCCTAATTCTGAGGAGGATAACAGTTTCTATGCAAATAATAGGGTATAAGGGACTACATCATTAAGAAATCAGAGGAGTAAAGATCTATGGATGGGGGAAGAGTTCATGACTAAAAAGAAGGTAGAAAGGATTTCAGAAGATAAAATGGATAATTTTGATGATATAAAGTTAAAAAGGGTTTTGCACAAACAAAACTAATGCAGCTAAAATGAAAAGGGAAGCAGGCAAACTGTGGGGAAAATCTTTGTTGCAAGTGACTCATTTCCAAGCTATATAGGGAACTAGTTCAAGTTTATAAGAATAAAAGCCATTCCCCAATTGACAAATGATCTAAGGATATGAACACGCAGGTTTCAGAGGAAGAAATCGATGTTATCAATAGCCATATGAAAAAAATGCTCCAAATCATTAAAAATGAGAGGAATGAAAATTAAAGCATCTCTGAGGTTCTGTCTCACACCCATCAAATTGGCAGTTAGCAAAAATGATAAATGCTGGAGAGGCTGTGGGAAAACAGGTACATTAACACACTGTTCATGGAACTAAGAATTGGGTCAGCCACTTGGAAAAGCAATTGGAACTACCCCCTCCAAATTACTAAACTGTGTAACCTTTTACCCATTGTATAAGTCTATAGTGTATACCAATGAGATGAAAGCAAGAGGAAAAGGACGAAATATTTACAGTAGTTCCTTTTGTACTGGCAAAGGATTGCAAATGATTCCCCTTCAACTGGGGAATAGCTGAACAAATTATGGTATATGAATGCAAGTAAATGCTTTGTACTATATGAAATTGTGATGACAGGGTCAGAGAAATTGGGAAGACTTGTATGAACTGACACAGGGTAAAGTGAGGAGAATCAGGAGAACAATTTATACAGTAACAACAATATCAAAAAGACAATTTTGAAAGTATTAAGAACTCTGATCAACCCAATGACCAACCCATCATGAAGGATTGATGATGAAACATGCTGCCCACTTTTTTCAGAAAAGCCATGGACTCAGGGTTCAAATTGAGACATATTTTTGACATGGTCAATGTGGAAATTTGTCTTGCTTGACTATGCATATTTGTTACAAGGGTTCTCTTTTCCTTTTTGATGGGGAGCAGTAGGAATACAGAAAAGAGAGAAGAATATTTTTGTTAATTGAAAAAAGTTTAATTTTTAAAAAGACATGTGTGACATGACAGCCAAAAAAAAAAAGCTCATCTCTTTAGCTGTATTTAAAAAGACACAGCACCCACCCCCAGAAAGAAGAACCCAATGGTTCTGCTATTTTCTGCCCAATTTAGATTATATCAGTAGATCTGGAGTCCTGTGTTCAATTCTGAGACTACATTTTAGGCAAGATATGGACAAAGTAGAGTGATCTAGAACAGAGTGACCACATTGGTGAGAGGAGAACATACCTTAATGAAGATTGGTTGAAGGAACTGGATGTGTGTTTGTTCTTCGTTGCCGAAGAAGACCATGCCATCAGAGAAATGATGACATGACTTGCACTTGACTTTGTTTTGAGTGAGGGAGGGCTGTGTAGATCACCAGCCTCACTTCTCCTCCAGAGCCATCTGAATCCAGTGACCAGATATTCATCAGGATGACTGGAGATGACCCAGGATGAGGCAACTGGGGTTAAGTGACTTGCCTAAGGTCACACAGCTAGTGAGTGTCAAGTGTCTGAGGTGAGATTTGAACTCAGGTCCTCCTGACTCCTGCACTGGTACTCTATCCACTGCACTACCTCGCTGCCCCAAAGGAGCTGGGAGTATTCAGCCTGAAGAAGGGAGGATTCCAGGGTGGACACTATGGATGTCTTCAAGTGTTTAAAGGCCTGTCATGAGGACAAGAAATAAGACTTGTTCGGCTTGGCCCTTGTGAGCTTTTTGAGAGCAGGGACTGTGAGGGATTTGGGGGCTTAGTATGGTGCCTGGCATACAGCAGTCTGACTCAATTTGGCCTGACATAAAGGAAAAAATCCTAATCATTAAAATGGTCCCAAAATGGAATGGAATGCCATGAAATGACCAAGTCTTCCTCCTATACTAGTAGCCTCCCCGCATCCACTATCTTGCCTCTCCAGGCCTCTACTTTCTCTAGGATAAAATGAAAACTCCTCCTCTAGAACTTAATGCCTCTCCTCCCCTCCCCAGGTCTGGCAACCCACCAACCTTTACCTTTATTATTACTTCTCATTCATTAATCTGCATGGAATGAAAGGAAACATTTTTAAGCACTGTTTGGGTACCTAACAAGCCATACAGACACAAAAGTCAGACAGTCCCTGACCTTAAGAAGCTTTCATTACAAATATATACAAGTGAATTGAATCCAGGGATGGGGTATTTTTATTTGGAAAGTCAATGGATTAGTGAATGGAGCCATTGGGAGAAAACTGAAGTACCCATTCCAGAAGAAATTAGACTATTGATTTCATTATGGTTCCCGGAATGGGGGCTGGGAAGTGGTAACTGGAAAGTGAGCTGAGAGGAAATGTGTCCTTGAGGAGGCAGAATGAGGATGGCCGAGATGTGAATTGATATAGCCTACTGACCACTACCTCCAATTCTCATCCCCTCTTCTACTTTCATGACATCATATAGGCCTCTGTGCATGGAACATGGTTCCTTCTTGACTTGGATTTTTTAGAATCCTCATCTTCCTTCAAAGGCTCACTTCAGGTCTTTCCTGCTTCTCCCAGGTGCTAATTTTCTCCCTCCTCAGATTGCCAAACCAATTTATTTATCGGTATTCATCTATTGAATGTAAGCTGCTTGAGAAATCTGATTTATGGTTTTTCGGGTTTTAATCACCAGAGTTTAGCATAAAGTTTTGCAGATAGTAGGTGCTTAAATATTTGTTGAACTGAATTATCAAAAAGTCAATGTTTTTCTTGATTAAAAAAAAAGTTCCTAGGAGTTTGGACTAGGTAAATATTTCAGGTTGTCAATCTACTTTGGTTTATATTTATCTGCCCTTTAGTGCATAGCTTGAGGAGAAAGAACCATGTGAAGGACATTAGGGCTAGAGGAAGGTCAGGGATCCTGAAACTGACAGACAACAGTTAAATATCTAGAGTACAGAATCTACTGGAACGTTAAAGAAATTATAAAAAAAAAAGTCAAAAAACTTTCATTGTTGCTCACACCACAGACGTTCCTTGACATATTTAAGATCACAAAAAAAAAAATCAACTAATGGCTAGGGCTCTGACATACAGATGTAAAGGGAGGTGCTGAAATTAATAGACACGATCAAAAGTTTGTCACATGCTTGCCAGACAGCTGTGTGTTGGGAAGACATTGAAGCTGGTTCTAAGCAGAGCAGGAAATTGAAGAGTCAGCGAGCCCTCTGAGGCCCTCTGGACTACACTAACATGTAAATCACTTAACACCATACAAATGACACATATTTAATTTGGATTATCTGGGTAAATAATGATACAACCACCTTTTCCTTTTCTGATGATGCCAAATAAAAGTTCCAGGGTGCTGTCACCTATTTCTTTAAATGCTCTATAATAGAATTGGATTTATGATAAATGGAGGGCAAAAAGCATTATTATTCCCATCAGTAACCCTAGCAGTCTTAGTAGTAGTAGTAGTAGTAGTAGTAGTACTAGTAGTAGTAGTAGTAGCAGACTAAGAAATGTTTCCCTCAAAGGAGTATTAGGGACAGAGAAGGTAAAGAGGCAGATAGCTTGGAAGCTAATCAGGGGCTTCCACAGTCCAAAGGAAAGAGGGGGAAGGGCATTCAGTCAGCTTTCAGACTAGACACCCTTCCCCCGCTTTTCTTTTGGCTGCTAAAACCCTGATTCTCTTCCAAGCTATCTGCCTCTTTACACTCTCTTTCCCTAGAGGGAGACATGTCTCAGTCTGTTATTGCTACTACTAAGATTCCTTAAGTTATTGATTGGAATAACAATGCCATCTGGATAGAACTCATTTTAAACTCTATCTCATTTGCTCCTTTGGATCCTAGTATTAGAAAGCTACCCTTGGGAAGGCCACAGTTGAGATGAAAAAATGATGAAATGAGCTATAACCATTCCTAAGGCAAAGTCTACCTTTTGGATGACATCCTTCCATGCTATGGAGAGAGTGTGGTATAGAGCACTGGCCTGGGAGCCAGAGGGCTCTAGGGTCTTAGTGCCAGATGCTCTTGTCAGGAGGACTAGCCCTGGGTAATTTTCCTCCTTTGGGGCCTCCATTTTCTCATCTATAAAATCATCCCTGCCCATTATGTCCTAGGCTTACTGTTAGGGCGCAATGTGATCATGTTTGTAAAAGTGTTCTGGAGGCTGTAAAACTGTCCAAACAACAGCTTATTCTCTGTTTAGCCTATCTCTGATACTAGCGTTTCCTCTGCCTCATTCACTCTTCTGTTAAGCCTTTAGAGCTACGTCTGTTCCTAGTTGCTGGGGTCTAATAATGGAAAAGCGAGTGACATAGGCATTAAGAGACAACGGGAAGTACGATCTCTGAATATTTTGTACAGTTAATGGCTGCTTACCTTGTAAAATGTCTTCTTAATTGTGGGGAGGAGAGGAGGGTGGGGAAAGGGAATGGGGGAGGGCAGAGTGGCTGTATAGAGTAAGCCAAATGCTTTGCAAACTCACCATCCCCAAGTGCTAGGGAGAATGACAGGAAAAAAACCTTTTTCATCTCCTGAATGTTCTCGGTTCTAATAATAAGAACAAACTGACTCTAATGAGAAGTGTTTCATTACACTTTTTCGGAATCCCCAGCCCCTAGCCCTGGCACTCTTCAGAGAAGACAGGGCTGTAGACTCCACAAGTTTGCCAAACCCAGCCAGCATTTGGGAGGGCTGCTCCAGGCGGGAATCGTCCCGCCCTCTCTTCCACACTGTTTTGATTTACCCTGACTTCCTCCTCGAGGCAAGGGAGGGAGGGAAAGGGAGTGACTTATTTGTAGGAGTATGTGTGTATAGTAGTGGTAGCTGTAAAATACTGTAATGGGAGGAGGCGAAGCTCCGTGAATACTCGAACTGGTCCTAATCGGTGTGGCACGGAAGTAGGCACGCATCAGTGCCAGCGTGAGCCTCGTGTGTGCAGGGTTCAGAAAGTGTACTTAAACGCTCGTTAGAAAAGTGTCTTTCAGAGTTCTTGGGCAAGTAGTTTGCACGTCATGAAGACTGTGGGGTAGCGAGATAAGGTCGTATGTTTACGTGCAACCTGGGAGCCAAGGCACAGGTATATATGCCCGGCAAGTGTGAACACAGCGTAAGTGCAGGCAGCAAGCGTGGGAATGACCGGTTGCTTAGGGTAGGCAGGCGGGCACTGGGTTTTGGTCAGGCTCTGTAGACAGGCCGGATCTCCACCTCAAAGGTCCTTGCGAGGCTACGCGTTCATTCCGAACTGTACGCGAGCACAGCGTTGGGATCTGCTTGCCCATTCGGAAGGGGGTAGGGCTGGGCCAACACGCATGTACGTCTGCATGCATGCATGTAGGCATGTAGAATGTGCTCTCTGGTTACGTGTGTACCTTGTGTGTCTGTGCGTACGCGCGCACCACGGAGGGTTTTGGGGGGGCAGGTGTCACGCTGAGTGCGCGCGTGGCGGAGGGGGAAGGGGGTGCGTGAACACCCAGTGTGGACGGGCTCTGGGGCTGGGGAGGAGGCCCCGCCCCCGTACCTGCCGGCCCCGCCCTCGGTCCTGGCCCGGCTCTCCGCTAGCGCCGGGACTCGCTCCTCCAGGTCTCGGTGCCCACCTGCTCTGCAGCAGCGGCCGGCTGGGACGGGACGGGACGGGAGCGGGGCGGGGCGGGGCCCAGGGCAGGCGGCAGCAGCTCCTCATTCCTGGGATTCCTGGCGCTCCTGCTCCCGCTCCGGCTCCGGCTCGGGCCGCTCGGTCCTCCCCCTATCCCGCCCCCGTCTGTGGGTCCGGCTCTGCCCGCCGGCCGCTCGCGCCTGCCGGCTCCGCAGCCCGAGGAGCTCAGGCGGGTGGCACCCTCGGCCCCTGACCCCCTCGAGGGGAGGTGGGGGGGAGGGGGAAGGAGAAGGAAGGGAGCGCCCTGCAGACCCCACCCCCAGCACCACGCCCCCACGAAAGCCACACCTCCCACTAGCGGCCGGGCAGGGGCCGGAGGTGGCGGCGGGGGAGCCGCGCACGGGCTGGTGAGTGAGAGAGAGAGAGAGAGGGAGAGGGAAATTGTGTGTGTGTCTGTGTGTGTGTGTGTGTATATATGTGTGTGTGTGTGTGTGGGACAGAGGACAGGAGGGCAGCTGGGGGGGCACTCACGTGCGGTCGCGGGGTGTGGGGACCGGCCTGGGGGCTCTGCCCGCCTAGGGTCCCGCCGCTGTCCAGGCTTTAAGGGTCTCACCCGACTGGAGCGTTCCTTGCTGAGGAGGTCTCTCTTCTGAAGGGAACCGAGGTTCCCTCCTCTGAGGGGACGCAGCCGGAGGGGCTTTCTTACCAGGGGACGGGGGAACCTGGGGATCCCTCCTGTAGTGGAGGGACGCAGTAAGGGGAGTCCTGATCTTGGAGGAGGAGGAGACGGGGGATCCCTCTTCCGAGGGGGTGGGGAGAGTTAGAAGGGTCTCTCTGAAGAGGCGAGGGGAGCCAGGGAGTCTTTCCTGTGAGGACAGTAAGAGGATCGATTGTTTTCAGTGGGGAGGGGAATCCAGGGGAGCCCCTTCTCATATATGGCTCCCCCCTCGCCTCAGGGAAGGGTGTCCCTGGGGGGAGCGTCGAAGGGAGTTCCTTCTCTAAGGGGCGGGGAGTGGGAATAGCATCGGAGGGAGTTCCTTCTCCAATGTGGGACGGGGAGCGCCTTAGGGTGTCCTTTCTTTGAAGTTTGATGAAGGACTAAGAGGGACTTCCTTGGAAAAGGGAGAACTGATGGGATCTTTTTGATGCAGTGAATGAAGACTGAAGGAATCCTTTTTGGAAAGGGAGGAGGGGGGAAAATAAGTAAAGGGGGGAAAGGGAAGGAGCTGAAGGAACCAGCTGAGCTGGTCCCATTTCTGAATATAAGAATCCGAGGTTTTCTAATTTTGAAGAGAACGGGGTTGAGGGGAAGTATGCGGAGGAGGGCCGTAAGGGGGTTTCTGCTCTCTTGGAGGCAAGCAGAATGGGAGGTTGTGACTCCAGTTATGAGGTGGCTGTGGAAAGAGGTTGCTGGAAGCCTGAGATGCAGGTCAGCCTATACTGGGTTGGAGGGAAATGAATGAGATTTCAGTTGATGGTAGGCAACAGGGACTCTTCCATTCATCTGTCCTTCCAGCACCTGAGGAAAAACAAAAACAAAAAGCATCCCCACCACTATCACCAGGCTGCCCCCATTTCTTTCAAAAGTTATTTTCCTTTCCTAAGATTTACTGAGCTATAATACTTAGCTATTTTTGTTGTTGCTGTAATGATGATGACAGGTCTTGCTAAGGTTGCTCAATATCCTTTAGGTGGATTACTTACCGACAGACATTTAAAATTTCCTTTAAATTGGTATGACTTTTAAAGAATCTGTTTTGCTTTCATCATTGGTGCTATATATGTTTTCTTCACTGCTTAATAAAAACCAGCAGCCTGGTGGCTTTTTTTAGTTTATTTCAGCAGCTAGTCACCCATTTCTTAGGAATGATCTCCTGCTTTACAGTATTTTATCTTTCACTTGGAAACCCTGCTATCCTGTGATATAAAATAAACGTCCAGATGTGTTTCTCCTAAGCATTCTAAGACATTCAACATCAATGCTAACTTTCTTCACAGGATTCAAAGTTCAGTTATGCATACTGGACCAAACTTGAACTCTGTCCTGAAATAGAGACAAGACAAAGCATCTGTATACTTGGGCAATGCTCCCTGCAGAGTTAATGAAGAGTGTATGCATTCTTATGAGCTCTTTCTTATTAGGACTGGCTAGGAAACAACTCTCTCATTATGAGTTAGGCTGCCCAATTTGTGGATTAAGTGGGAAAATTTTAATTACTTCTGGACTGAAATGCAAACTAGTTTTAATGCTGACCCAAACAAAATACAGGAAGATAAATTTGCTATAAAAACAATCACAGGATACATTCAAAATAGAACTCTAAATGGTTCAGTGGCAAGAGTATTGGTTTATTAGATGGGAGAACTGAATTTAACTCGCTGACCTAGAACTCAGTTTTCTCCTTTGTAAATTTAGCATCACAATACCCATCCTAATTTTAAGGAAGAAATAAACTTTCCCAAAAAGCATAAAATACAAGAGTAATGCAAATTATTGTGATTTTTATTTTAAACCATTTGGAATTGATGTGAAAATAATAACGTTCAGTAACTGTATTTTAAACTATATAGTTGCAAAATTGGATCATCACTATTTTTGCTAGTACTTTTACAGAAACCATATGTTTTATCCAATGTGTACCACAACAAAAATCTCTAAGTGGTATGTCCTGTTCCTTCTTTTATATGCACAATTGAAAGTTGACAGTAATTTAATGAGAGTTGGATGCTTATTTGGGGTGTGAGAAGGGAAGAGACCTTACCGTTTAATACATTTTAGGTAATTTCTTACAAATATGCTTATGACCAAACTAAAGTTTTCATACTCTATTTTTTGATATATTTGTTATATAAAGTAAACATCCAAATATGTTTTCCCTACATTTTGAAGACATCCATCATCATTGCTAACTTTCTGTAAAGAACCAAGAGGAATTTCATTCTTTATAGTATTAACATCAGATAGACATAGATATATGTGTAGAAATAGGTATACATGTATATCTATATATATGTATATGTGGATATATGTGTGGATAGAGATATGTGTATATTTAGTTATAGATATGTGTATAAATGTATATGTGGACATGTGTATAGATAGGTATAGCTATATGTGTGTATCTTTATAAATGTATATGTGAATGTAAGCATAGGTAGATGGATGGATACATCTGTTGTAGTAATTGTTGAAAAGGCATCCAGCTGTGGCTTGGACATTGAATTATCAAATTATTTAAGTTGCTTTTTGTTCCAACTTTTAGTGCTATTTGAAATACAATAGTCACAAAAAATATACAGGAAGCTGTGAATTCTTAGGAGAAAAAAACTCAAGTAAATGGGAAAACCTTGGTATAGGAATTTATGTGGTAATAATTCTTAGGCACTATGGTGACTGAGAGTTATGGTCTGTTTAATGCCTAATATCATCTGTATTATATATGGGAGAAAACCAATGAAAGGGAAAGGTTTCAACTATATGATATCTCCTACTGTATATTTAGTAATAGTTAGGAAAAGATAATTTCTTGCATGAGAAATAGCCAAATTAAAGGGAGTTCACTTACGGTTCTTTTGGCAAGACCCATGGTTAATTAAACCCATATATGAGTTTAAAATAGGGCATAGGGGGATAATGCTTGTACAGCCTTTTAAGGTAAGACATCATTAAGGAAATTAGAAATCTGGAATGCTGTATTTTAACTATATGTTACAGCAAGGTGGGAAAGAGGAAGGAGAGTATGTATGGAGGCCCTTAAAATGAAAGGGAGATTTCATGCTTTGGGCTGGAGGTAAATAGCAAGCTGTTTTACAGTGGATTAGAAACGCTGCAGGATGGATTTCATGTGTCTCCTGGTTCAAGCCTGATAACCCAATATTCATTAGTGCTAATCATGGTGCTTTTCAACAGTACTGTATGTTTTAAGTTAAAATACTCTCCATTTACTCCTGAATCAGTTAAAAGAAAAAAGAATTATCTTTCTTAGACCTATGCATTCCCTTTACTACCATAGATCCAGTGTGAGGGAATGAATGAATGAATGAATGAATGAATGAATGAATGAATGAATGAAAAAGCATTTATTAAGGTCTTACTATGTCCAAAGTACTGTGCTAAGTAAGCACTTGGATTGCAGATAGAAACCCAAGTCAGTCATTGTTCTCAAGAAGCTCACATTCTGACAGAGACCACACATGGGAGGTTTGTGTTGCAAGTCTAAAAGGAGCAGCCCCATTGGACCTGGTTGGTGGAGGGAGTTCTGAGTATGATGGAAGAGGCCAGGATCTGCAGCCTCATCTTCCTTTTGCTAGATAGTACCTGTGTGAGCTCCTACAGCTTCCATTTCCTCATCTGTAAAAATAAGGGAGCTGAATGGCATAACTTCTAAGGTCCTTTCCAACTCCTAAATCCTTTGATCCTATGATGAGTGGGTTGCCTACCAACAAAGTAATGTATGTTCTCAATTCTTGTCTTTTTTAATCTTTGAGGTTGGTGAATCTCTTCTTTTCAACTTGAATAGAATTGAATAGATAGAACAGTCTGTTTTTTCCAGAGTGAGAAGCTCATAAGCAACCAAATAACCAAAAACAAATGAAATGCCCTTATAAATTAATGCTTAAGAATGCAGAACTTGGAGCCCAAAGATCGGGGTTAAAAACCCATCTAAAGTACTAGCTGTGAGATAACAAGCAGGTTGTTTAACCTCTGGGCCTTAGTTTTATACATTGGAGGAGTGGGCACA
This sequence comes from Notamacropus eugenii, assembly GCF_028372415.1. NCBI lineage: Eukaryota > Metazoa > Chordata > Mammalia > Diprotodontia > Macropodidae > Notamacropus > Notamacropus eugenii. The sequence goes on from NC_092874.1 coordinate 433,265,170, forward strand.
GTCATATTTTTACAGTTTACCTAGGGGTAGGTAATGAATCAATGAAATTTTGTAAACTTTAAACTATCATAGAAGTATTAGCTGCTATTGTTGTTTTTACTTGTGAGTTTCCTTTTACTTTGTAACCCACATAGTGAAGAAGTAATTCAAGGAACCTGAGATCTAGGAAGTAAAGAGAGACCACAAAAGAGTTAATGAAGGGAGGGCTTATCTGCTGTGGAGATGAAGGAGAAGATTCTAGCATCTAGGTCTGAGAAGGTAGTGCATTAATGCTCTACTCAGGGGCTCCTTTGAATCTGGGTTTGATTCTTTTAAAACTGGCCTTGCTGTATTCTTCTCTGTCTTCTCTATCTGGTGAAGAATTAAACAACCCTTTCTAGAACCTACTACCCAAGACAGCACTTTGGTACACAAGACTTGGATAGAAAACTGTGTCTGGGTTGCCACCCAACTTAATAAACTTCAGTGGTTCCTTACTGTCTTTGGGATACAGTGGAAATTCCTCTATTCGTCTTTAAAGCCCTTCACAACCTGGATCCAGACTCTCTTTCTAGCCTCTTTTGTTGTTTAGTCATTTCAGGCGTATCCAACTCTTAATGACCCCCCTTGGGGTTTTCTTGGCAGAGATATTGGAGTGGTTGTCATTTCCTTCTCCAGATGAGGAGACTGAGGCAACCAGGGTTAAGTGACTTACCCAGGGTTACCTAGTCAGGAGGTATCTGAGGCCAGAGTTGAACTCAGGAAGATGAGTCTTCCTGACTCAGCTCTGGTACTCTATCCATTGTGTCACCTAACTTCCCTAAGGCATTATATAAATGTTAGCTCTTGTTAGTATCATCATCATTTATTAATAATATGTCTATTCCATGTATATAATATTAAAATATTCATCTATATAATGTTAATTATATAATAAAGTATATCATGTTTATTGTATATTATATGTTTTGTTCGGTCCTTTTTCAGTTGTGTCTGACTCATCATGACCCCATTTAGAGGTTTTCTTGGCCAAGATACTAGGGTGGTTTGCCGTTTCCTTCTCCAGCTCATTTTACAGATGAGGAAACTGAGGCAAACAACGTTAAGTGAATTTGTCCAGGGTCACATAGCTAGTAAGTATCTGAAGTTTGAACTCAGGAAGATGAGTCTTCCTGATTCTAGACCTAGCACCCTAGTTGCCTCGTAGGCATATGTGCATATACATATGTGTAACATGTAGATCATGTAATTTGTTACATTATAGTATGTGATATAATATTCCTGTCATATAACACATGTATTACACATACACATATGTATATGAATGTGACTATACACATGTCTATATATATATACTTATATAGAATACATATATACAAGTATGTTGTATCCTCAAATAGAACCTAAGTTCCTTGAAAGCAGGAAATGTTTCATTTTTTTGGCATTTTTATTCCTAGCACTTAGTGCAGGGCTTGGTACTTAGCAGTTGCTTAAAAAATGCTTTCTGACAAACTGATTGATTGATTAATGGGAGGATAATTTTTGGCCAGAAATAAGGAGACCTGAACTAATTTAGGGCATCCTAGCTTGGGAGTCTGTGATATTTGCAAGGCCAAGCCTATAGCGACTGGTTATTACTTTCCAAGTAAACAAAGTCAAGTGTAAGTCATCTCATCATTTCTCTGATGGCATGGTCTTCTTCAAGGAAGGATGAACGCACCATGCTTGTAAATTCTAGTAACTGTTACCAAGGTAAAATGGTGACCTAACTTCCTCTTAGACTTTCCATGTGCATGGCTAAAGAGGAAAGACTGAGGGCATATAATACAGCCAGGAATGATTTAGAAAAATAAAATAAAACTTTTTTTTGGTCAAGGTGGGGTGGGGAGAGAAGGGATTGGGGGCTAGACCTGTGATTTCATTAGTCTGGGGTGATTCTCAGTATGGAAGCTGCTTTCATTGATTCAGACTGGCAACTGGTCTGTAACTTAGAGCTTGAGAGAGTTGCCTGGGGGTACAAACAGGTTAAGCAGCATGCCCAGGATCACACAAGTTTATTAGTAGGTGTCAGAGGCAGGATGTGAATCCAGGTTATCCTGTTTGAAAGGCCTACCCTCAGTCCATCAATAATCAACAAGCATTTATTAAGCACCAACTATATGCTGTACACTGTTGAAGTTCCTGAGGATGCAAAGGCAAAAAAAAAAAAAAAGAAATTGTTCCTGTCTTTAAGGACTTTACATTCTATGTATAAGTATATATGCAAATGTGTATGTATGTATGTCTGTGTGTATATGTGTGTATGTACATGTATATGCACACATACATATACACATAACAGAATAAATATAAAATCAATACACGTTTCTTACAAGCACCAGGGGGAAAGATGATAGTTTTGGGGGAGAAAAGTGGGAGAAAAGTGTCCAAGTGGTGCTTGGGTTGAGTCTTGAAGAGGCATTCTAGGAAGTAGAGATAAAAAGGGGGTGCATTCCAGGCATGGGAGACATCTACCATGTCTTGCTGCCTCTCAAAAAGCATTGAAAATAGCAAAAAATATTGATTAATATAGAATTTCTTCACTGGCATCTTAGTAAAGTGACTCTACCACCCTTGATGATGAAAACAGTTTATAAAAAACTTCACAGATCTTTTACATCTTTTTTCTGTTTGTCCTTCCATTTTTTTCCTTAAATGTCTTTGGGATAACTTTATCTAGCTGTATTTCTCTAGATTGGTTTTTATTCTTTATTGCTTCATGACAAGACGTTGTTCATAATCTTCCATCAGCCTTCATAAAATTAAAAAATGCTGGCTTAAGGACTATTTTACTGACTGCTGTTTCTAAACCATGCTGCCTGTATTCTGGCAAGCCCCCTTAACTCCTTCATGACCATCTTTCCTAAATCCCGGACCACTCTAGTTTCTCATAGGTAAGCCTTTGCCTCATTTTGCCCAGAATCACATAATTTCCTGGCTACCATTTCCAAACCATGTCTCCTGCAAACTGTCTCTTCTCATTGCTCACTTTCCAGATTTCCTTTGGGTTTTGTCTTTCTCCACTGGAAAGTAAGTTCCTTAAGAACAAAGACTTTCTTTGTTTCTTTGTTTCCATCATTCTTTCTTTCTTTTTTCCTTTCTTTCATGAGCCCTAACCCTTAGCACAGTGCCTGACATCTAGTAGTTAATAAATGTTTTAGCTCTTCATCTCTTACTCAAACACCAACATCATTCAGGATTCCTTGAAAGATATAACAACATATACAAACTTTTTTAGTGACTCTCTGATCATAAACATCAGTTGAGGCATAGAACATGTAAACATTCATTCACAAAAGTTGTTTGCCATTGAGATAGAGAAGATCTAGCCAGGAGTCTAAGTGGAAAAAAAATTCTTTATGAATGGTGAAGTTCTCTCCAGATGTTCTTCTTCCTGATTACAATATGCAATCACATCAAGCCTGAGAATATTTCAGTGTCTCCTGGGAGAGACCTGTAAGAGATATGGTCTGAGAACCCACAAAGAGTGGAACTACTGGATGAAGAATGTCTTTTACTAGGATTATGACATGAAATTCTATGGACAAATCATGGACCTTGTTCATTGGTATGTATGTATATCTTGGGTCAGACAGTACATATAGACCACAGACTGGACCAAGAACATAATGGGAGGGGAAGGGTAGACCGGATTGCCTTCGGGAAAATGAAAAACTCCTTTTGCCAGAAACAATGGCCCACCTTTTTAATGCCACTGTTTTTGCTGTGTTCTGAGACAGAGCACATAATAGTCTCAAAAGAATTGAAAATGAATATCACACAGAGGACACTAGAAAGGCTTATGGTGGATGTCAGCAGGCTGCAACATGTAACCAACGAAGACTTTCCAGAAGGAGCTAGAGGAAAGATGGCATAAAGTAAATGTATGATTGAACTAAACAAAGATGGACTGGCCACATGTTGAGCATAAGTAGGAATCTCAAGGGCTTGAATGATATCCTTAAGCTATCAGGAGAAAAAAAAAAGACTTCCAGCATATTAAGTGGAACCCAATATAATGAGCTGATTGAAGACCTAAGCAAGCATTCCACAGGATGGACAGCCATGGAGGCATTGTAATCTTTACCGTGAGAGGGAACATCCAGATGGATGAGGTCACAGATGCATTTGATTATTGGGGTATAGACAACATTATATATGATTTAAATTAAGGTTTAAAGAAATATGAGTACCTGTGTACAAGTTAAGTACATTACTCAGAAAATTCTGTTATTAATCACAATATAAACCTTGGTTTTCTTTACCAGAGATAAATAGAAAACAATGCTCATTCTCTAAAACTTTAGTTAGTCAGAAACCTTGGAAGATTGTGTTCAGCTTTGACTCAGACCAGCTTCTAGGCTATAACTTTGGTCATTTAAAAAAGATCCTTGTTTCTTCCTTTGCCAGGTTTAATTTCACTAATAGCTTTAAGTGTCTTAGAGAGCTGACTTGCCCTTCACCAATTATTCCCTCGCATCCACCCCCACCCCTTACCCTCAAAGTGTGGTAAGAGTTCTTTGCTTTTAAGAAGGGAAAAAATACTGGTTTTTTTCCCATTTTTTTCAGAAGGCAATGGGATCTTACTTGGGATCATGAACACTGGAATGGAGATCTAAGAATTGAGTTCTAGTCTTGTTTCTTTCGCTTACTTGCTCTATAACCTGAAAAAAGTGATTATTTTCCATGTCTGATTTTTTGTCTTCTGTAAAACGGGAATATTAATACTTGCCCTACCTACCTATTCAAAACTTTGTTGTGAAGATCAAACATAAAATACAGAGTGGCAACATCATTTCCTTGCTTGGGAGTTAGGAGAACTCAGTTCTAGCTTTGCTGCTAAGAAGTTGTCTTAGCGTTGGACAAGTTACTTAATCTTTCTAGGTCTCAGTTTCCTTTTCTATAAAATGAGGGGATTGAACTCAATCATCTCTTTTAGTCTAGGCTTAAAATTCTTTGATTTGATGACAATAGATGTGGAAGTCTTAAAAATAGAAAGTGTCATAAATGCATTTTTGTCATCCTTCAAGTTTGGTTTTTGGTCTATGTTTCTTTAGATAAACCACTTAACTGCTGTATTTCCTCATCTGTAAAATGGGGATGATCATATTTGCTATACCTACCTGAGAATAATTGGATGAGGTTATTTACACGAAAACTTTGAAAAGGCAAGGTGATATTAAAATGAGATGACATTTGGAAGTACTTTGAAATCTCATAGTACACTCTATAGAAGTGTAAGGTGGTAGCTTTATTAGCAGAAGGAACAGCAAGGGAGAAAGTGTATTGTTAACAGTTATAGGTTTCATGGGAGATATTAGGGGACAAGTAGAGACCACTTAGGAACAAATGCAGCTAGAAGGAGATGAAAGTAGGGCTGGAAGTATTGATGGAGACCAGGTTTTTCTATTTCCTTTTTAACATTAGTTTTAATTAATAAATGAACGAAAACATTTGTTCTTACATCCTTCCTCCCAGTTGGAAAAGAGAAAACAAATCTTTGTAACAAAAAGTCAAGCAAAACATAATCCCATGTTGGGAATATGCACAGATGTGTGTCTCATTCTGTATCTTGAATCCTTCACCTCTCTGTTGGGAGGTGGGTTGCATCGTTCATCACCTGGAATCAAGGTTAATCATTGCACTGATCAGAGTGAAGTCTCTCCAAGTTGTTTTTTCTTTACACTGTGGCTATTGTGAGATAAGTTGTTCTGACCCTGTTCACTTGTCTCTGTATCAGTTCCTACAAAGCTTCCCAAGTTTCTCCCAACTCATCCCTTTCCTTCATTTCTTATGGTGCAATAGTTTTCTATAACATCTGTGTACTAGGATTTGTTTGGCCATTCCCCAGTTAATGCTCATTCCTTAGTTTCCAGTTCTTTGCTGCCACCATAAAAATAGCTGCTACAAATATTTCTGTACATACAGGTTCTTTTCCTCTTCCTTGGATCTCTTTGGTGTATAAACCTAGTAGTGGTATTGCTGAATCAAAGTGACTTTTGGAGGATAGTTATTTGCTTTCTTAAATAGCTGGACAAGGCTCCACCAATAGTGCATTAATGTACCTCTTTCCCTGCAGCTCCATGAACATTAGCCATTTTCCGTTTTTGTCACCTTTGCTAATCTGATGGATGTGAAATGGAACCTCAGAGTTACTTTAATTTGCATTCCTCTAATTATTAGTGATTTGGAGCTTTTTTGCATATGGCTATTGAATTTCTTCCTCTGAAAAGTGCCTATTCATGTCCTTTGATGATTTATTAATTAGGGAATGACTTTTATTCTTATAAAGGAAATGAGTTCTTTATATATCTTGGAAATTAGACCTTTATGAGAGAAATTTGCTGCAAAGATGTTACCCAGTTACCTGCTTCCCTTCTAATTTTAGCTGCTTTAGTTTTGTTTATATGTTTCATTTTTATCTAATCAAAATTGTCCATTTTATCTTCTGAATTCTCTCTATCCCATCCCCTATTTGGTCATGAACTCTTCCCCAATCCATAGATCTAAAAGAAAATATCTTCCTTGTTCATATGTGTGTATATATGTATATACACGTGTATATACATACATAATATATACGCACACATATATAGATACATTTTAAAAATATCTAGTTCATGTATCTATTTGGAGCTTATCTTATTACAGGGTGCAAGGTGCTTATCTAAATCTAGTTTACGCTTGACTGTTTTCCAGTTTTTCAAGGACTTTGTCAAACTGAGGACTCTCCCAGTAACTGGAACCTTTGGGTTTATTATAAACTAGGCTAAGTTCATTTGCTTCTGTGTGCTGTGTATCTGATCTGTTTTTACTGCTGATGGAGACTAGTTCTACATTTAGCTACCGAATCAGATGATTACTTGAATAATCTCGATATTTCTGCAATCTTTACGATGGAAACAGATTCAATCACAAGGCAATCCACCCTCATTTTTAAGCTCCTCAAGATCAGAGATTGTACCTTTTTTTCAACAACCCAACAGATTTTTTTCTATTAGAATCACAGTTTTGTGAGGGAAGGAACTCTATCTTATCTTGACTTTGCATCTCTCCCAGCACATATTCTTTGCACTGTAGGTATGTATGTTGAATTGAGTATTATTGAACTTCTTTGTATGAGTCAATGTTTGCACTATACCCTAGGTGAGTTATATCAGCACTCAGCTATTTTTATTAGTGATAATGTGGCTAATGTGACAGAACGAAAATGACTTATGGTGAGTTGATATCCAAGATAAATGGAAAGATAATAAGACAGCCCCTAGTTGCCCTTGATGAGCTCATCACCGGGATCACAACATTGAAAGAACTGATAGATGTGATTAGTGAACACCCGTCAGCTATCTTGGCTAAATTAAGCTCTCATGGGATAGCTGCTGTAGGCCTGGAAAAAAAGTGTTCCCATTTAAAAAAAGAAGAGAGTAGAGTTTGCAAACTATAAACTAATGAAAATGACTTCCAATATTAACAAAGTCACAGTACATATTGTTAAAGGGATAATTAGTGAACATCTCTAAAAGGAAGTGGTGATCACAAAAGTAGCACAATGTCATCATGAACAGGTCATGTCAGGCTAACCTGATTTCTGTCTTTGGCAGGATTATTTGCTAGCTAAAGCACTGTAAGCAAAGCTTAACAAAAAAAGTTATCAAAGGCTTTCATGATTTCTGCGTAGACAAGATAGCTCAATGGATAGACTTAGAATTGACTGAATAGCTAGTCTCAAAAAATTAGTAGTCATTAAAGGTTCAGTGTCTATTTGGAATGAAGCCTTTAGTGGAGCATCCCCTGGGTCTGTCCCTGGCTTCATCCTGTCTAATAATTTTGTAAATGATTTATTTAGCATGCTTATCAGATTTGCAGATTATAAAAAGCCAGGAGCAGTAGCTAACACTCCGATGACAATGTCTAGTCTCAACAAGTTAGGATGTGAGGCTGACGCTAATAAAATGAATATTAATAAGGAGAATGTAAAATCTTAATCTGGGGTTCAAATGAAAGATGATAGAGATGTTGCTAGATATCAGTTTGTCTGAAAAAGATCATTTAGCAGTGTGTTATGGCAGCCAAAAAAGTAATGTGATTTTAAGATCTTTTAAGAGAGATTTAGTGTTTAGCATAAATAAAATAATAACTGTGTCTCTGCCCTGGCCAGAAACACATCTGAGATACTCTGTTAAGTGCTGGACTTCACATTTTGGGAAGCTCATTGACAGGCAGAAGAGGGTCCAGAAGATGACCAGAATGGAGAAGAGATTGGAGATCAAACCAAAAGAGGATCAGTTGAAGTTTTAACCTGGAGAAAATAAGACTAGGGTCATATGAAAGATATGTCCAAGTCTTTGAAGGATTGTTATATGGTTCTGCTTAGTTCTAGAAGTCGTAACTAGGAGTGGAGAGATTTAGGCTAGATATAAGAGAAATCTTCTTAATTCAATTCATTTTCATGCATTTAGCACGTGCATATTGTATGCAAGTGCATATTGTATGCTGTATTAAGGGTTAGAAACTATCCCTGCCCTCAAGCAGATTAATTATATTAGAGAAGACACAAACATGTAAATAAATAAAAAGTATATAACAGAACTAACCCAAAATGGAATATGCTGATTCATAGGATCATAGATCCGAAGATGGAAGGGACCTCTGTGGCCATGAAGTCAGACCTCCTGCCCCCATTTTACAGATGATGAAACTGAGGCCCAGGGAGGTTAAAGGACTTGCCCAGACTCACACATGTAAATATCAAAAGCAGAAGGTGACTTTTCTGTCATTAGGACAATTTAGGCAAAAGACTGAATGGCCTCTTGTTGGGTGTTTGGTAAAGGAGATTCTTGGATAGATACAAATTATGCTTGGAAGCCTCTGAAATGCTTTCTGATTCTAAGGTTTTATTATTATGGGTATTGTAAGTACAGAAAAATCAGGTTCCTTCTCTGGCCATCCCAACCTCTATATTAGAAAGCACACAAGATAAATAGGATGTAATCCCTGCCCTCAGGAACTTTATATTTGAATAGGTAGGATGAGGCAGAACCAAAAATCACTGTAGCACAAGGCAGAATTTGGTATTTCATAAGAAGAAAAGTACAACAAAATACCCTGAGTATTTGGTGGAGACAGAGATCATTTCCAGGTGGAGATAGGACAGTCATCAGAAAAGGGCTTATGAAGGGGGTGGCATTAGAAATGAGCCATCAGCGATGGGGAGGATTTTGACAGTCAGAGATGTGGGACTGTGTTCCAGATAAAGAGAATAATGAGAGTGAAGGAAGGTACAAAGGCAGTAAACATAAGGGGATGGAGAGATGTAAGGTAGGTTGTCAGAATTTAGAGTATGTTCAAGAGAGAAATGGGAGATGAAGAAATTCAAGTCAAGTCAATAAATGTTTGAAATGCTGACTCTGTATAAAGCACTTACAGCATCCTTCCTTGTCTTATGAAATTTACATTCTCTTTGGAAGCAGGAAGGTGGGGCTGAAGCCAGATGGTCTCCTCCTCTCTTGAACATAGTGACTTCAGTCAATAAGTCAGAGAATAAACATTTATTAAGCATGTACTCTGTGTTAGGCACGGTGTGTGCTGGGGATTCAAAGAAAGATATTTTGGACTACTTTGCACTTGTAAAATTGTCACCTGAATTATAGTTGCATATATGCATGCCTCAGTTGATCATTCATATTTCTGTATTCCTCAGCACCTACTGTGATATCTTATAGATAGTTGTCATTGGATAAGAGTTTGTTGTGATCCTTATAATATATCCTAGAAATTCTGTTGTCAGTCCATAGAATAGATCAAAAAAGGGACTAGTCTCTTTTTTTGTACACAGTGAACAAAAATAATAATTTACATTTGTATACCTCACAATACCCCTGTGAGGAAAGTAGAACAAATAGAACAAGCTAGTATTTATATAGGGCTCTAAATGCACAAAGCACTTTGCAAATATCTCATCTGATTTTCAAAATAACTCTGAGAGGTGAGTCCTATTATTATTCCCATTTTAGAGATGAGAAAACAGAGGGCAGACAAAAGTCAAGTGACTTGGTAAGAGCCATATGGCTAGTAACTGTCTTAGGTAGAATTCTAACTCAGAGATTCCCAATCCAAGTCTCATGCTCCATTAATTCTTGGAAATGGAATCAGATGGTAATAGACTTGCTCATGGTCACGTGACTAATGTCAATGTTGGGATTCCAATCCAAATCTTTTGATTTCAAGGCCAGAGCTTTTTTTTTTTTTTTTACTATACCATATTGTCTCTTAAAACCTTTAGAAGTGAATTCCCCCCCCCCCAAATTGATGCCTCCACCCCTAAAAATTTGTTTTTCTTGTCTTACATCGCTCACAGATTATTCAGTACTCTAATGCTAGCTTTCTGATATGAGCGCATTGTTGGTTTCAAAGAAGCATGTGTGATAAGTGAGTCCATTGTCACTGATGGGATTGTAGATTTAGAGTTGGAAAGAATCTGAGACCATGAAAACCATCCTTCTCATTTTACAGGTGAGGAAACTGAGAAACTGTACCGTTAAGTGACTTGCCTAGGTTCATACAGCTAGTAAGTGTGTGAGGTGGGAATTGAATCTAGGTCTTCCTGAATCCCAGTGCAGTGTCCTATCCATATTATTTTTAGAATTCTGGTAAAGAAATTACAGAAAAAAGCAATAAAATCATGGTTAAGAGTAACTGACATTCTCTTTAGATTGCTTTATCATAATTTTCTTTGTGGTTCTGATGTTAGTGTATACATGCAGAATGACAGATTTAGAGGCAGTGATCTCTTAGATCTCTTCTAGCCTTTAAAGACAACTCTATGACTCTGTACTTCTTTTAAAGTAGTAGAATTCTATATTTGATGTTCTGGTTTACTTGAGTTATGGTATTAAAGAATGATATAAAATGCAATGTTGAGTAGGCTTCATTTTATTCCTCTCACTGTCCTCTTTATCTGCTCAGTTCTGTTGTCCGTAGCTGATGCTTAGGTCTCAATCTAGCTCTTCATCCTTGGATTACTACAGCTACTTTCCAGTTTGGTCTCACCTTATACCTGAATTACTGCAAAATCCTCCCAGTTGATCCCGTTCCAGTCTTTCCCTTCTCCAGCCTACTTTATGTACTGCCAGAATATTGATATATCTAATATAACACTTCAAGTATGTCATTCCCTGCTCAAGAAATATTGTAATAGTACCTGTTGGATAGTCTGCCTGTTTCCAGTCTCTCCCCACTCCAATCCATTTTTCATTCAACCACTGAAATGGTTTTCCTAAAATGTAGGTCTGATATGTCACCCCACCAACTGAAAAACCCCAGGGGCTCTTCATTGTTCTGTTTGGCATTCAAAGTCCTTCATAGCCTTTCTCCCTCTAACCTTTCCGGTATTCTTATACCTTACTCCTTACTATATACTCTTCAATCCAGTGGCACTGGCCTCCTGGCTGTTCCACAACCAAGACACTTTATATCTCAGCATCAGACATTTTCTCTAGCTGTCCCCCATGTCTGGAATGCTCTCCCTCCTCTGCTTTTCCTGCTGACCTCCCTAACCTCTCTTACAATCCCTACTTTTACTGGAAGTCATCCCCTATCCTTCTTAATTCCTCTACCTTCCCTCAGTTAACCACTTTCTATTTATCCTGTATATAGCTACTTTGTTTATATTAGATTGCATGTTCTCCCTCCCTTTAGATTGTAAACTCTTGTTGAGGGTAGGGAATATCTTTTGCTTCCTTTTGTATTCCCAGTGCTTAACACAGTGCCTAGCACTTAGTAGGTGCTTTATAACTGTTTATGATTGATTGATATAGTAGCTCTCCATTTCATAGAATCAGAACTCGAAGGGACCTTGGAGTTCTTTACTCTCATTGTCATCTTTTTGGTTTACTAGTACAGTATGTCTAGAATCTGGTCCTAACCAATCTATCCCAACTTCAGCTGCTGCAATTTCCCAATAATGATACACTGCCCCAGACAGGTTAATCTTCTTAGCCAGTGTCACATAGCTAGTAATTGTCTGAGACCAGATTTGAACTCAGGATGATGAGTCTTCTTTTCTCCAGACCCAGCACTCTATCTTCTGTGCCACCTAGCTGCTGTCTTCTTAATTTACTAGGAAAATAAAATCTAAGGAACTTTTGATGGCAATGTTATAGAGTCTTTATGTGTTCATAAGAGTTTCTCTTCCTGGTATTCTCTATTTAAAAAAATTCAAATAGTTTGCATTGAGGAATGTTGTTTTAATTAGGAATGGGTATGGTGAAAGAATTTAGCAAAGAAAGTATTCTATCACAAAATTAAATGCTAGACCTGTGCCAGATTCCTGAGAAGTCTTAGACTAAGAGACCTACAATGGATCCAGCCCTTAGCATAGTACCTGGCACAGAGTAGGCACTTAATAAATGCTAGTTAACTGATTGGTGTGTTTTTTGCAAAGACTAACTTCTCTGTCAATATCCTCGAACAGGTACAGTTAGAGAATTGTTTTTCCTTCTTGTTAAACAATTGTGATTTTTTTACTTGGATTAAAGGATCTCAATGGGTTACTTGGTTCATGAAAGTGAAAGGGGACAGTTGAGAAAGGGTTCTCTTTATATTTTTTTTTCCTTAGGTGATAGTGTTTTGGGGTGTGTGTGATTATATGGAAATGGTTTGTTTTAAGAAAACATAGTTTTACAAACAAACAAAAATATCTATCCACTTATCTATCCATCTATCCATCCATCCCTTTCTGCCAAAGATCTTTCCTGTTCCTCCACCTCTCTACCTCTTCCACCAACTAGTTTTTTGAGTCTTCCCTTCTATGGTTACTTTTCATCCAAGTTGGATGCATCCCTATTTATTAAAATTAGATTGTGACCTCCTAGAGATCCAGGGCTGTTTTTGCTTTCTTTGAATCTTCAGTGCTTAGTATAGGACTTGGCACATAGTAGGCATTTAATAAATGCTATTTGAATTTATATGTGTATGTGTATACAAACATACATATATCATGTTATCAATTATGCCACAAAAAGTATACTTCACTTTATAAAAGGAGTTGCTATATGCTACTTTAAAATTATAAGTTATCCTATTAAACTTAAATTGTGATGTAATGAATACACAAATGTTTATGAAAACATCCACCTTGTAAATTAATATACACCTGCCCCATAATCACACTGAGTACTTTTCTACCATGCATGTTATCATCCTCATCTCTCAACTAAGGCTGGAGAACCAAATACTTATTGAGTGGGGGATGTTGGTCAAGTCATTTAACCCCTCATAGCCTTATCTGTAACATGATAGGGATGAACTAGACTGCATCTGATATCCCTTTCAGTTTTACTTATTTGAAGTTGTAAAGTCAACTCTATTTCTGGCGATTATGGGAAATTCTTTTTTGAAACTCTGCGACTTCTGACACTATTAACCATGCTTTCCTCCTGGATAGATCTTCTCTCTGACTTCCATGATAATACCATTTTTTGGGGGTGGCCTCAAGATAAGGAAAAGTTTTCTAACAATTCATGTTTTCCATAAGAGGAGCAGGCTGCCTTGTGAGGGGGATTTATCTCATCAGAGGTCTTAAACGAAATTGGGTGCTATTTGGTGAGTATTAGACTAAATGCCTTTTGAGGTTCTATCTAACTCAGATCCTGTGATTCAATAAATATTAAGGCATTAATGCGTGTAAGTCACTGGGAGTACAAAGAAAGAAGAAATAATCCCTTTTCTCAAAGAATTTATATTCCATTGAGATGAATGAAATGACTTTTAAAAAATGTTTATTTCTTATTATGAATTTAACCATCAATAAACACAAACATTTCAACATTAAAAAGAATGAACACATACATATACATGGACCCATGAACTTCTATTATGTACATTTTGTTTTTTAAGTTCATATTAAATTTAATAAGATGGTAAGAAAATTGCCCCATGTGTGTTCCATTCTGAACTTTTTCATTCTGTGTATTTTTAAGAGTCTTGTTAGGGATGTTTGTTTCTTTTTTTTTCCTATTTCATCTTTATGATGCATTCACATTCTCCAATAGAAGCCCCCTTCACCTTATAACAAATTGTTGCTCAGTCATGCAAATTATTGTTCAGTCATGTCCAACTCTTTGTGAGCCCATGGATTATAACATGCCATATTATTCTATCCTCCACTATCTCTCAAAGTCTGTCCATGTTCGTGTTCATTGATTCCATGACACTATCTATCCATCTCATCCTCTGCCATCCCCTTTTCCTTTTGCTTTCACTCTTTCCCAACATCAGGGTCTTTTCCAATGAGTCCAGTATTCTCATTATGTGACTGAAGTATTTACTCTTCAGTATTTGACCTTCCAGTGAATAGCCTGCATTATTTTAAGTATTGACTGATTTGATCTCTTTGCTGTCCAAGAGACAATTGGGATGTAAACTGATCTTTTCCAATTCAGTGGCCACTGTTGTGTTTTCCAAATTTGCTTGAGGACAGCATTGTTATAGCTTATAACAAAGAAACAGTCAAACAAAATTAATTATCCCGTTGGCTATGCATGAAAGTATATATCTCATTCTGTACCTCTACTCCATCATGTGCCTGACAAGCAGTGGAAGGCCAACTTCATCATTAGTTTTCTCAAGTCACATTGGTCACTAAATTGATCAGCCCTGAAGACTTTCACAGTGGTTTTCCTTTAAGTTATTGAGGTCATCATGTAAATTGTCCTCCAAGGTCTGTTTATCGTATTCAGCATCAGTTCATACAGTTTCACTAAATCTGTGGTATTTGTTTTTTCTTATGGTACAAAAATATTCCATTACATTTATATGCCAAAATTTGTTTATTTCCCAATCCATGGTTAATCACTTTATTTCCTGTTCTTGCTATTACTATAACTTTTTTTATAGCAATAAAGAACTGGAAAAAGAGGAGATATTTATTAATTGGGGAATAGGCAAATAAGTTGAGTTACGTGCCTATAATGGAATATTACTGTGATGTGAGAAATAATGAATGTGATGAATACTGAGAAGCACTCTAAGACTTAGAAGCTGATAAAGTGATTTAAACAGAATGAGGGAAATGGTATAAAAATGGAAATGGAAAAAAATGGAAAATGGAAATGGAAAAAACCCCCAGAAAACCTAATAAAAATGGACTGCTGTGCACAATCAAGCCTGACTCCAAAGAAAAGATAAGGGCTTGGGTCTCCCTTGCAGATCTGGCAACAGGGGCTGTAGGTGTGGAAAGCTACATAGAGTGATGGTCTTGGTTGATGTGTTGGTCAGTTTTGAACCAACTCAGCTGTTAAGCTGTTATTTATAAACGATGTCTGTCTGGGAGGGGGAAGTAGAGCATGATGGCAAATGGAGGTGCTGTAAAAACAAAAGGTATTCATGAATTGTTTTAGTGTTCAGTATGTTTATACATCCCTATCTCTTTAATCTCTTTGCCACCTATGCCTAGAGTTAGTATTTCTGCTCAAAGACTGTATAGAGTAGTGACTTTGGTGGGGCATACTTCCAAAATGTTAAAATTACATTTTCATTAGGTGAGTTTTTTTCTTGTTGGGTCAAAATGCTTAGTTATATTGACCTTTTTTCTTTTTTAAAAAAAAATAGACTGATAATGGAACATTCATTTTCCCTTTTCTCTCAGAATCCTTTATAAGCCAAGTCAGTAAGCATTTATTAAATGTTTACTATGTGGTGTAGGCATTGTGCTAAGAGCAAGGGATACAGAAAAGGTCCAAACAGTCCCTTTTCTTAAGGAGCTCACATTCTAATGAGGGAGACAATGTGTTAACAACTACGTACAAACAAGACATGTGACAGGATAAATTAGAAATGATCAAAAGAGGCAAGGCACTAGAACTAAAGCGGATTGGAAAAGACTTTCTGCAGGAAGTAGCATTTCAGCTGAGATTTGAAGGAAACCATGAAGCTGAAAGGAGGTAGGAATTCAGGTGAAATGTGGAATCAAGAGAGGAGATTTCTTGTTGGAGGAACAACAAAGAAGCCAGCCATCACTGAATCATAAAAATAAATGGAGGGGAGTAAAGTATAAGAAGATTGACAAGCTTTAAAAGCCAAACAGAACACTTTATATTTTATTCTGAAGATAGTAGGAATTCACTGGCGTTCATTAAATTGGATGAGATGATATAGTTTTAGGAAGATCACTTTGACAGCTAGGTGGAGGAGGAATTAGAATGGGGAGAGATGAGGCAGGAAGGCAAAGTAGCAGGCTATTGAAATAGACCAGGTGAGAGGTGATAAGGGTCTGGACCAGGGTGGTGGGAGTGTCAGAGGAGAGAAGGTATATTGGAAAGATGCTGCAGGGGTAGACCTGGCAACAGATTGGATATGGAAGGAGAGAAGGCTTGTGAGCCTGGGTGGCTAGAAGGATGTTGGTGCCCTCAGTAGTAATTGGGAAATTCAGAAGAGGACAGGGGTTGGGGGAGGAGATAATGAGTTCAGTTTTGGATATGTTGAATTTAAAACACCTGTAGGACATCCAGTTTGAGATGCCCAGTAGGCAGTTGGAGAGGCAAGAATGGAGGTGAGGAGAGAAGTTAGTCCTGGATAAATAGATATGAGAATAATTGTAATAGAGACAATGGAGTTGCTGAAATAGCATAGAAGAAGAGAGAGGGTCCAGGACACAGCCTTGGCAGATACTCATGCTCAGAAGGTGTCACCTGGATGAAGATCCAAGAAAGGGGACTGAGAAATGATGGTCTGAAAGGGAGGAGGAAAATCAAGAGACATCAGGGTCACAAAAACTGGAGAGAAGAGAGAGAGTAGCAAGTAGAGGGTGATGGACAGTGTCAAATGCTGCAGGGAGGTCCAGGAGGAGGAGGACTGAGAAAAGGTCTCTTTCAATTCAACCAACATTTATGACTTGCATTAAAATGTCTTCTGAAGCCTTGCGATGATGGAAAGATGGCCGTGCCTTCTCTTAGGTTATGCCCGCAGAGGATGAGCTGCAGCGATCTGTGCCAACCCAGGAAGGCTTTATATACAGTCTTTATTGATGCATGTGGTGGATAGAGGTCTGGACTTGGAAGTCAGGGAGATCTGGGTTCAAAACCTGCCTCTGACACTCTCTAGCTGTGTTACCCTGGGCAAGTCACTTAATCTCCATCTTAGTTCCCACATCTCTCCATGGGGCTTACACTCTAAATCTTGATGGTTTTTCTTTCAGGCTCCAACCAGGAATGGAGACCCCACTGGATGTTTTGTCAAGAGCGGCTTCCCTAGTTCATGCTGATGATGAAAAGCGTAAGTCTACAATTTTTTTCAAGTACTTTTGCAATGTACCTTCCTGCAATCCCCAGCGCATAGTAGTCAGTATTTGTTTTTGATTGATTGATTTTTTTCTTGTGTCTCAGGATATTTGTATGCACTTAATTTTGGGGTGTATTTCTTAGGGCTCAGCATCTTATTTTCTCTGACAATCCAGTCATCTATGATCTAATCAGTTTAGCATTCCCTCCAACAACGCAGATCAAAATCTATCCATATTTTCCCATCTTGGACAATTTTTGCTCACGTCCTTCAAAAATTTGCCACAAGTCATCCACCTTATATGCAAAGAGCCTTCTTTGTACTCCTTCCATGTTGCCTCACCCCAGTGGAGTCCATGGGCTGCTGACCTTTGATCTTGTGGCATGATTGACTAATACTGTTTTTTTCCCAGAAAAATATATATTTTTCTGATGATAACCTCTAGACCACTTCCCCAGTATTTGTAACATGTTGCAGCCAACTCACATCCACTAAGCACTTCTCCATTTCCCTTCACTTCTTTGGTGGTTATAGTATTTCATACAACATGACTGGGAGAATACTGGTGTTAAAAAGGTAGGTCTTTGTGTCATAAAGAAACGTGGCATCATGTCAAGCACTGGCTAATGTTCCAGGGCAGTCCATCCCCATGTCCACTTGCTGTCTGATACTCAGTCAAACTCATTATCCCTTTGCATTGTCTGTCCTAGATACAGGTACTAATGGATGAGCTCTCGGAGGCTATCAATCCATCTGTGTGCTGAGACTGGACAATAGAAATTCTTTATCCACTTGATCCTTCCTGTATGTATAGTCAATCTCTCACATCAAAAAGCATTTATTAAGTACTCTTATATGCCAAGAGCAGGGGATACAAAGAAAGGTAAAAATAGTCCTGGCTCTCAAGCAACTCACAATCTGAGTACAGAACATGCAAATAACGTTGTACAAACAAGACATATGATAGAATAAATTGGAGATAATTAACAGAGAAGAAGGCACTAGAATTAAGGGGATTTGGAAAGGGCCTCCTGCAGAAAGTGGAATTTTAGCTGAGACTTAAAGGAAGTCATGAGATAGAATGAAGGAGAGCATTCTAAGCATGAGGGGCAGCCGGTGAAAATGTTGAGTCATCTTTTCCCTGCCTCAATTAATACTAATTCTCAAAGGGGAGTCTTGCAAAATTATCTTTGTGGTTATATATTTTGAGGTATCTTGTATGATTTTGCGTCTATCCCTCAATACCTTCAAAACTTTATCACCTCTGGCACGAATCTTTCCTAATTGTACTTGGTGTTATAATGCAATGGCTTTCCCATCTTTGTTTACTTCAGTGCAGTTTCTGTTTCATCTGGCAATGACTTTGGAGCTGTGATGTTAGAGCTCAGATATGGTAATTCCACTATTTTTGGTGATGAAAAGAATGTGTAATAAAAATCTTCACATGTCTTTCTCATTTTTCATTTATTTGTGGTCCTTGGAGTTTTATTCTTATATGTTCTTAGGGTGCCTTCCCTTGGTTGGAAGATTTCCCCCTCTACTTCTCTCTGTTTTATGAGACAATACTGTTCACAATCCACCATTCTCCTCTGTAAGATTTTATGAATAAATTTATATTCTAAACCAGTGTCTCCCTTGACTACCATTTCTGTCCGCTTGCTAAGGAGTTCTAGTACTTGCTAGGTGAGGTGATTTTCTAGTATCTTTTGGTATCCCTTTCATGGCTGTTGTTTTATGCAGCTTAAATTTTTATAGGAAATTGTTGTGACAATCAATATTCTTTCTTCCATCTATTTCCCATTTTTCAGGATCAGTAATTAATTTTAAACAAGATAGGTTACAGTTTTAATTGTAGGCCACACCTTTTTTCATTTTTATTCTTCTGGGTTTATCTTACGTTTTACATTCTTTTTCAGAACATAGTCTGACTGTACAGAGAGCTGATTCATGAATGATTCCCCTAAGTGTAATGGTTTATTTCCTGTGTATTAATACATGATTAATTAATTTTTTTTGTGAGTTGTGTTATTTGGTGCATGTTATATTCATTGGCTCAATTCTTTTCTCAAGAACCCATTCTTGATTGATTGACACAAGACTGGTATGAAATTTATAAACCCTTGACCTCTTTCATTCCTTACTCCTGAACCATATTATTTCACCCTTCTCCCTATAATACCCTCCTTTGCAATGAAGTCACTGAGTACCAAAGTATATGTTGACAATTTGGAGGGTCCTATCAAGTTGTTGGTCAAATTTCTCTGCCTATTCATCTTCTGCAACAAACATTAGTACATATAGACTTTTGTGATTTTTTTTTTTTGCAAATACTTATCATGAGTACTGCAATTTAAAATGACCAGCTGTGCAATGGAATGATGTTTTTTATGCCCCTGGATATATGATAAAATCCATCTCCACAAACTCACTTCCAAGGAATTCTAAGTGGGAAGCAAGGTGTTATCTCCTATCTCTACTTACATCCCTATGCTTTGAAATCTTCAAGCATTATATAATTGGTTGAGAGCAAGGAGAAGGCAAAAGGGAGGGTAGTGAGAAAATCTGACTCATCCTAAGGCTGACTTTGGGTTTGCTCTCATAGAGATAGCAGCCTGCTTTTTCAGGTCTTGGCTGGGCTCAGAAACTCTCCCCTGCACAGGTGGTCATGAGTTCATTGCTAAGAACAAAGATACCAAAGTTTGTTTGTGGTGTGCATTTCTGATTTGACTCTTGATACACCTGAGTCAACCTCTAGGTCCTAAAGTGTAGGTACAGGGAACAGATTAATACTCGCTGAGGGCTTATTGATTAGTCCTTCATATTAGGTATACTGCGTCTATGAAATTGACCAGGAAGCAATTGCCCAGAACTGGAATAAGCCCTAACTGCAACAAGAAAGAAGAAATGTAAGATGATAGATCAAGGGGGTGGTAAGGTGAAGGGAATCATTTGTTTGTTTGAAGAGTGGGGGAGACCTGAAACTTCTCGTAGGCAGGGAGGGATCCAATAAATAGAAAAATAAAATATGAGAGAGACAGGGAAGAGGAGAGAAAAGAAAAAAGAAAAGGAGAGGAGGGGAGGAAAAGAAATAGGGAAAGGCAGAGAGAGGGGGAGAGGAAGGAGAGAACAGAGAGGGGAGAGAAGGGAGGAGGGAAGAAAGAGAGGCTTAATGGGGCAATTTCTCAAAGGAGTTGGTTGAGGAGGAAATGTGATCAGAGGCACAAAGAAGAGGGTTGATCTTGGCAAGGAAATTTACCTTTTCCTCAGAGACTGGGGCAAAGAAATAAAAGACAGGTGAAAATATAAAGAGGTTTGAGGAGTGAAATAGGGAAGATGAGGAAACATACTGCTTCACTTCAGTTTTCTCAGTTAAGCAGAAGGAAGCGGGTGGAGTGGGGGGATGGCATGTAGGGCTGAGAGAGAGGGTTTTTAGAGCAGGCACTGTGGGAAGTGTGGCAGTCAATCAGGGTGTCATTGTACTGCAGGTGAGATTCAATGACATGAATCTGAAATAGACTCAAAAGACTGAGTTGTATGACATCCTCCTGGAGTATTCACCAGCATGGGAATGGTCATGTGGAATGTAGATGGGAGAAGTGAGCCAGCTTTAAGGAGTGGCCCTTGTGCATGTAGTCAGACAATGAACCAAGGGATTCAAGGGTGAGGATGTATTGAATTAATCAACTATTAGGTCATGATTGTGAGTAAAAGAAAGTGAGTCCAGAGTAGGGTTGATGGAACTAGGAAAAGAATGAGGAATGAAAGAATAGGATGGGAGGGAAGAATGAAGAGAGGGGGAGGAGGAGGGAGAAGAAGGGAGGTAAGAAAGAGGTGGGGCAGAAAAAGTAGGGAGAGAGAAATAAAGAAGATTGTGAAGGAAATTTCAAAGTTGATTATGAGATCAAAGATAATGATGACCATTGTGGGTAGCTTAGGTAGGTGAATGAAGATGTCAGTCTCAGGCTATTGATGAACAGTGAGGCTAGGAAGTCCAAGGGTACAACAGCATGTACATCGAAGGCTTCAAGTGTGAGGGTGGGAGTTGTGTAGAGCACACCTATAAGCTACTTTGTTGTTCAGTCATTTCAGTCATGTCCACTTTTTTGTGACCCCATTTGGGGTTTTCTTGTCAAAGATCCTGGAGTGTTTGCCATTTCCTTCTCCAGCTCATTTTACAGATGAGAAAACTGAGGCAAACAAGGTAAATTGACATGTCCAGGGCCACACAGCTAGTAAGTGTCTGAGGTCAGATTTGAACTTAGATCTTTCTGAATACAGGGGTGGTACTCTATCCACTGTGCCACCTAGCTGCCAGAGAGAGAGAGAGAGAGAGAGAGAGAGAGAGAGAGAGAGAGAGAGATGTCAGTGGATTAATGCGAAAAATAAAAGATCTAGACTATGAAATTGATGTACACTGATGGAGAAGAAATTGCAAAAGGATGATGGTAGAGGGAGGATGTAGAATTAGCACTGGGGAATAAGGTTTATGCCTATTCCTCACCCTGGAAAAATATTTTGGGATAGAGTAATCTTCATTGAAGAAGTTAGCCGGGAATGAGGTGTCTACTAGAGACAGCTGGGTTTCTGTGAGTGCAAGATGAGAAAAATGTAAGAGAACTAGGTTGAAGGGGCATTTGTCTGTGGAATTCCAGTTCAGAGGGCATAATGAAAGTGGTAGGTAGAGGGGAATGAGGAAGAGGGTGAGTAATGATAACATAGAAAAGCACTTTTCATCGTGGTAGGTGACAGAACCAAAGAAGTCTTTGCCTTAGACTGCTACCATGATGGGGAGGCACTGGTTTTTCCCCATCGCTACTTTCCTTTTTGTCCTCTGCTAACCCATGCTGCCCTGTGAGCCTTCTTTTTTAGCATCTTATCACAGTGGCACTCCTCTGTCTTTCAGCTTGTCTCTCCCCTCCACCCCAACCCATACACCAAAGCCCTGAAGGTTTAAAGTCCATATTGTTTAAGAAAAAATTATGCTCCTCCTAGCATGACTGCAGCCAAGGTCAGATTATCCTTGGTATTGCCCTCTCCTTCCCCCAACACACACACACACACACACACACACACACACACACACACACACACACACACTCTGAATTTGCCCCAGGCACAATAATTTCTATCTATAGTTCTTATAGATATTGATTCAGAAGCACAGGGATCCAATAGTCTGGGGCCTAGGACAGGAGAAGTACCAGTAAACTGGGACACTAGAGTGGGGAGTTGGTGTGGGAAAGGAACATCGGCTTCAGAAGTGTGTTCTCTCCAAACATCAGAGAGCTACGATGGGAGCTTGGATGGGTGTTTGGATTGGACTGCTCCCCATCTATCAATTCCTTCCTTCTTCCTGCGGACCAGTAAGTAAACAAAAAGTAAAAGACAAGCTCAACTTCCCCCTCTGTATCCTGGGTACAGATGACAGGTAAATGATCTGTCTTACCTCTGCCAGGAATTTCTTCTGATTTCCACTGGAGAATTGCTATTCTACATACTGCAAAGAGAGGACTGTAATCTTTCCTTTTCCTCTAAAAGCCCACATTGTGATAAGCAGGTAGGGATGCTGGGATGAAGATGTAAGGTCAGAGCAATCATAACACAGTCTTCACCAGAGTAATCTTCATTTGGTTCCATTGCTGCTTCTCTTGGTTTAGAAATAGGTCTGGCACCACTCTGCCATAACTATGCCATTATTTTGGCTTATTTGATTCATTTCCCTAAGTTAGACCCACATCAAGAGAAGGAGCAAAGAGGTGAAGAATTCTGCAAAGATGGAAACATTTTCATTGACATAATGATTATTAATGTTAAGACACCTTGGGAAATCTTTTCTTTGGAACCATGTACACCACCCTACACTTCCCAGAGCCCAAGGACTGCATGGTATTTCCTACTACCTAAAATCATGAGTATGTTAAAAATCATACTCTTCATATACTTTGACCTTAATATTAATTGTGTCTTTAGGTAGATTCCTGAGAGCCATACAACTTAGATCAGCATCTCCTTTCTTTGATTCATTCTAGCTTATATTTAAAAAAGAAATTGTCCTAACTTGAGTTGACTAAAGGTTATCACTCTCCTTGATCCTTTTTTCCTCTTAAAGTATTATTTGTTTATCCAGAAGCATGATTGAGTGGGTAGAGGAGTCCTGGAGTCTAAAAGACATCCAGGTCCTGTCTGTGACCCACATCCTAACTGTGTGACCATGTGCAAATCATTTAATTGCCTTCATGTTGCCCTCAGACAATTGTACAGAGGTAGAGTCTTGACTATAACTCAAAGAGAAAGGGGCACTCTTATTACATAATTTGGGAAAGTAAACTAGAACATTTTTCTGGTCTATAATTGGAGGGTGGGCAGACCCCATGCTAATCTATAGCTATGGAGGGAATTTCCAAACTAGAAGTTCCTCACATCAGTGAAACCAGAGGTCTGCCCACTCTGTATCTCAAATATATCTGTGATATTGCCAATTTGGGAATTATCTCCAACAATACAGATTGCAACTCATTCAGGCCTGCCCATCCTCATGAGAGTTCAACACTCAGAGGGGCCAGCCAACATGCTGGAGATTTTCCTCACTTTCTCCCCACATTGGGAGGGTACCAGTGGAGGACTCTGGCCATCCACCTGCTTTCTTGGACTCTTCACCATGTAACCAGCCCATTTTCTCTTCCAGTCATACAGTTTCTTAATGAAATCCTTTGCTTCTGCTCTTTGGAGTTTCCAAAGACCTCCATGTCATGCAAATATACTTTACATCCCTGCCCTTCCCCTCCTCCCACATTAAAATGTGAGATTCTTGAGGTAGAGGTTGTATCCTTTTTGACTCTGGGTATGTCAGTACCTAACACAGTACATGACACATAGTCGGCATCCAGTGCTTTGGAGTCAGTTTTATTCACTGGGAGTTTATTGTTCCTTGCTGAATCCAGATCACTTTTTTTGGGAGGGGGGAAGAAAATATTCCTATGTGTGTGAGTGTGAGGGTTCTATATAGTCTACAAGTCTTTATTCTTTCCCATTTTTTTCTCCTGAACCATACTTTCCCATATATTTCCCCCATTCTTATCTTTCCCCATCTTTCCTTTGAAGTCACTGAGTAGCAGAGTACATGTTGTTCTGAAGGGCTCTATTCAATTCAATTCAGTAAACATTTATTAAGTGCCTACTGTGTGCCAAAGAGACAAAAAACAGTCCCTGCTCTCAAGGAGGTTACAGTCTAACAGGGGAGACAACATGCATACAGATTTATACAGAGCAAGCTTTCTACAGGCTAAAAGGAAACAGAGGGAGGGCACTGGAATTAAGAGGGGTTGGGGAAGGCTTCCTGTAGGAAGTGGGATTTTAGTTAGCATTTAAAAAGACCAGGGACGTCAGAAGTTGGAGTGGAGGAGGGAGAGCCTTCTAGGCATGGGAGTCAGCTAGAGAGAGTGCCCAGAGCCAAGAGATGGAGTTTCTTGTTTGTGGAACAGGCTGAAGGCCAGTGTCACTGGATCAAAAAGTATGTGTTGGGGAGTAAGGAATGAGAAGACTGGAAATGTAGAAGGCAGCTAAATTACAAAGGGCTTTAAATGCCAAACAGAGCATGTTGTATTTGTTCATAGAGGCAAAAGGAGGCCACTGGAGTTTATTGAGTAGGGAGGGGGATATGATTGGACCTGCATTTGAGGAAAAATCCAGAGGAGCTGATGAGATCATCAAGTAAAGTAGTAGAGAGGGAGAAGAGAAGAGGACCCAGGACAGAATCCTGAGTAATGTTTAGAGCTTTGAGATATGACACAACTTGCCCACGTTCAAACAACCCTCAGCTGTCAAAGTGGGAGCACTTTATTCACCACACCATTATCATCACCATTCCATTGTATGGGGAATGATTTAGTCACAGGGCAGCACTGGAAACTAATGAAAAAGAACATTCAGATTGGCCTTCATACATTACTGGTGTTTGAGTTTGAGGAAGCTATTTTATTTGTTGTTGTTTTCTCAGTGATACAGTCACTGGGAAATCCCTGGCTTTTCTCACTATTTTCTTCTTCTGAGTCATCACTGATTAGGCTCGGTCATAGTACATTTTGAAAATTGTTTTTCTCTCCACTGAAGTCTGGATACATCTAATATTTTCAATATTTATGCTTTCTTAGTGACTTTATGAAATTACCTCCCCTAATTCTAACCCTAACCCATTTCGAAGATTATTTCCAGTTTATTCTGTATATATCCAGTTTGTACATAATTATTTGCATACTGACACCCCCAAAAGACTGAGTTCCTTGAGCAGGGATTTTTTTTTTGCCTTTCTTTGTATCCCCAGTGCTCAAGAACACTGCCTAAAGAGCTACAGGTGCTTAATAAATGCTTATTGCCTTAACTTGTTCTTTGGTTAAATTAGATTCTGGGCACTTTGTTCTTGAACCTTCTGGGTACAGCCAGAGCTGGTTAGCCAAGGGGGTTGGCCTTCTTACTTAAAGGTAAAATAAATTCTTTTAAGGAACAATGTTTTTTAGAATATTTGTGCAGAGGGGGCTACTCTGTTTTATATGATCTGCGCATAAAATATGATCAAGAATAGAAAAGTCATATTTGGGGTAATGTATCTAAACTTAAGTTTAGGTAGTTTTGAGCCCACAATTTCTATAAATGTTGCTATGGCCTATATGGACTAATTCCTTTGGGAGAAAGATTTTTATGAGGCAAGATAGCAAAAGTGACATTGGCCTTAAAGTCAGAGGATCTGGGCCAAGTCCAATCCCCCTTCCCTGTTATATCTCTTCAAATCATGTAACCTCTCTGGGCTTCTGTTTCCTCACCTGTAAAATGGGTATAACAATGTAGCAGTCCACTCCACAAGGTTGTTGTATAGAAAGTGTTGCCAGCCCTTCTGTAAATGTGAGCTGTTACGTCGTCTTGGCTCATTAAATAGGGTTGCGCTTCCCTGCTAACGGCCAGTGTAGGAATCCTTCCACAAAGAACATTTCTGGGGGATATCACCGGAGCATCGCAAATGTTGTTACACGTTTTTGTTTGTTTTCTTTTAAGTCATGCAGATGACATCATGGGGCTTACCTCTTGTTTTTCCAGGTTGGCCTTGAAGACATTTGAGTTCTGATTCTGGCTGCACCTAAGTAAATAAAGTCGAAGCTTGCGGTCATGTGTTTGGGCCGGGCCTGTTTGATGTGCTTTTTACAAGTACTTCCCTCTAATTAGAGCAGACGAGATGCTGACACCCCCGCCTTAGCTGTCCCTCCCCTTTTCTGCTCCTTCCCTTTCTCACTTCGCATCCTCTTTCCTGCCTCCTGCACTCCCCCATCTCACGTACACCCCTCTTCCTGGAATCCTATTTTCTTGGCGAAATATTAGGGAGAGAGAGAGAGGGAGAGAGAGAAGAGTGTGTGTGTGTGTGTGTGTGTGTGTGTGTGTGTGTGTGTACACCCACGCACGGGACAACGGCCGGACGGATGGATCCCTGCTCTTGTGACTTGCTTTGATCTTGAGAGTTCACAAGCCCCGGGTCAGAGGGCTGCAGTTTTTAGGGAGGAGAGCTAAATAGGTCTGACTACGGAAAACTGGCTATTTTCAGTGGGCACTGACTAAAAACGCAGGCATGGAATAGGACTGGACTGCTGCCGCGGGAGGAGCCATTGTTTGCTCATGATCAATGCGCCAAGTCCTCGATTACTTGAAAGAAAACAATATAATGATGTCCTTAGTGTCGGATCACCTCGTCCATGCGCGCGATCCCAGTGGTTGCCCTTGGTGAAGGGAAAGGCTGCCTGAAAGTCTTTGCGGCAGCTGTTGGCAGTGCTGGATGTGGGCTCGATAAACTAGAGGGAGCATTTCCTCAGTAAAGGCTGTGATGTTCTAAGGGCTGCTTCAGAGGTGGTCCTCTGAGCAGATTCAGTCAAAGGGCCGCCCTCGAGGATCAAAGGGCCACCTGTGGCCTCGAGGCCTCCCCAGCCCTGGAGTCTTACAGCTCATTAGGGCCATTGGGCAAAAGATATGCATAAAGATGTTTGCCTTTGAATTCTTTTATGTTATTTTAACTCCCCTAATAGAATGCCTAAGTTTTCATTTGTAGTTTGCCTCGAGAGTCGAGAGACCAGCCTGGGAGGTGGGGGTGGGGAGGAATGGGGAGAGCACTAGCTTAGTGCCCCTTTCCTGAAGAATGCTTTAGAATCTTCGAACTTCTCCTTGTACCCAGCAGGTGCTAAATTGGGTTTTAAAAACACAATTCTCAGTGCTCCACATGTATGTAAGTGTGAACAGAATTTGCAAGTTTATATTTTGATACTTGAAGTGCTTGGGATTTCTCCTGGCAGGAATATTCTGCTCACTGAGAGAAATCTATGTTAGCAGAAGTTCTGGGTTTCTTTCGTTAATGTGGCAAAGTTAATAATAATCATTCATCACCGTCTGGCCACCAGACTGGGCTCAGCTAGTCCTTAGGTAACAGACATGAAGTCCATTGCCAGAGCGCTCTTGAGAATTTTCCAGTTTGGCAAGCCCTTGACAGAGTTTGTAGTCCATTAGTGTTCAGTTTGGGGACCCAGAATGTCCTCCTTGTCACAATAAGGGGACACCAGAGTAGGACTTAAAGTATTCTTTGCTCTCATAGAGCATTATGTCAACAGAAATTTGTAAGGAGCATCTAACCACCGGGCTTTCCACGAGCAGGCACCCAATAAAAATTTGTGGGATGAGTTGACAGTAGTTGTACGTTAGTAGAAGATGTAAGTGCAAATGCTGATTCTGTTACCGATTAAAGCAAGTCACTTTCCTTCTCGATTTCCTCATCTGTAAAACCATAGGGTGAGGTTAAATAATCAGTGGGCACATTTTTTTCTTTGAAATTTTGTGTATGAATGAATATTAGTGGTATTTTATAAAATAAGCATTGTTTCAAAACAGTCTATATTATTTATTTGGTTTCATACTGACTTTGGCTCATTGAATTTTCATGTGGCTTAGTTATGAATACTAGTATCTCCATGGAATGAATTTGTTTCATTATTTTACTAACCTTTATTGAATCAGAGGTGTGTGTGTGTGTGTGTGTGTGTGTGTGTGTGCAATATGGTTGAAAACAAATGAAGTTAAATGAAATGAACTGTCTTCAACATTAGTTATCCTGCGTGCTATTTTGTATTTGTGAATAACCTTGCCTCTTTTCTTTTTGCTTTAATCTTTGGAATATTGTAAAAATAATTCATCACTAAATATGAAAGTGGTATTTAAAATTTTCCTCAGAATAACCTTTGATGATTGAAGGAACCAACATCTTTTGTTATTGTATGTCTTTATGGAAAGCTTGATTAAAATCTTGACTGTAGTAAAATCTTTTTTCTAGCATGATAGAAGAATGAAGCATATTTGGTGGAATAGGTGGCAAAGGGAAATAGGCTCCATTAACCAAGAGTCCAGATGGTTTCCTTCTTAGTCTTGCTCTAGCTATTCTCCTGAAGACCTATAAGGAAATTAAGGAGCAGTGATTTACATACATGAATCCCCCCATAGAACTGAATCTAGCTAGTTCTCCTACTCCCACCCCTGCCCCAGCTCTCAAGATCTGTGCAAGTCGCCTTTAACGTTTTCGTCAGTGCACATGACTTGGTTGGTCATTTTTAGTGGGAGCTATCACAGATGCTAGTTCATAGAAATGTTACTACTGGGAAAGTTATATTATGCAACTTTCTTTTAACCACCGAATGTCTCTTCTAATGGGAATAGAGGGAAAAGAGACTTCTCTTCTGCAGTTGTTAACAATAATTATATTCAGGACTACTAGATGGTGAAGTGTTTGAGGCACTAGCCTGGAGTTAGGAAGATCTGAGTTCAAATTTGGCCTCAGGCAATTACTAGCTGTGTGACCCTGGGAAGTCACTTCATCCTATTTGCCTCAGTTTTCTCATCTGTAAAAACGAACTGGAGAAGGAAATGGCAAATCACTCCAGTACTTTTGCCAAGAAAACCCCAAATGAGGTTACAAAGAATTGGACATGACTAAAAAATAATGAACAACCACTGTGTTCTACATTTACATGTAGACTTGTATGTATCCTTAGCACCCAGCTCATGTTTATGTTCACAAGTTGGGCCCCAGAAGTCACTGCTGCTCTCAGGTTTTAGGGTACCTTGTGT
The DNA here is from genome assembly GCF_028372415.1 of Notamacropus eugenii. NCBI lineage: Eukaryota > Metazoa > Chordata > Mammalia > Diprotodontia > Macropodidae > Notamacropus > Notamacropus eugenii. Next base: position 433,294,609 of record NC_092874.1, read on the forward strand.
AGATCTATACTTCTAGAAATATACAAACAAATCCTGCCCTCCTCCCCCAAATTGGGATCACAAGGTCTGGCAGAAATTTTAAAATTATTTTAACACCTTGTTACCAACTTAAAACTTCATTATTAATGGTTAGCCAGTAGACACAATTAGCTCTCATCAAAGGTATTTACTGTGATGGTATGGGCAAAAAAAAGTAACTACAAAATCTTCTTTCCCAGTCTCCCTTCCTGCTTTCTCTCTCTCTCTCTCTCTCTCTCTCTCTCTCTCTCTCTCTCTCTCTCTCTCTCTCTCTGTCCCCTCCTTCCTTCTCTCTTTTTCTCCTTTCCCTCCCCCCCTTTTGCTCTCCTCTTTTTATCCCTCACTCTCTCCTTCCCTCTATGCCTCTCTCTCCTCATCCCTTCCCTCCCTTTCTTTCCTCCCACTTTTTCTCCTGCTTCCTTCCCTCTCTTTATCTCACTGCTTCTCCCTCCCAGTGAGGTTACTCCCTTTAATTCTCTCAAAGAAAGATTTACATTTCATAAAGGGATCACAAGGTCTGGCAGAAATTTAGCACCTTGTTCCCAACTTACAACCTCCATGACTACATCAACAGAGTTGGGGATGGGGAATAAATCACCCCTCCCCCAAAATATGTTTTACTAAAAAACTGGACTTGTGTTTCATCTTTGCAGAGAGTTCCCCAGAAGGAAGTAATAAAGCTTCCTCTACCAGGGCAGACCAGCATCTTTTCTGCAACTTATAGTTTTAGAGTTGTCTGGGAAACCAAAAGATTAAATGATTTATCCAGGGTTCCACAGACAGTATGCGTCAGAGTTGGGACTTGAACCCAGGTCGTCCAGACTCAGAGTTTAGTTTTTGTTCTACTTTTCCATGTTTTGTGTTTATCCATATAAATATGCACACATACACAATGCCTAATATAGTATGTATGTATACATACACACATAATACATACATACATGTGAAGCAGTACACTAGGAAATGTTTAACAACCAGCTCTGTGGGAAAATGTGTGCACACAACACAATTATAAGCCAATAATCTGCATTATTAATGTTGTCTTCATCACTTTCTTAAGTCTAGACTATCAACAAAACAATAATAAGTCAATCCCTGATTTGTACTGTTTGTCAATTTAGGAGGCATAAACATTCATGATGAAAATTTAACAATCAGAGCAGGTTCAGATGGTTCCTGTTCACCCCTGCTTCTATGTACAATTGCTGAAGGGAGGGGAAATAGTTTCCAAAAGAAGTACACTGTAATGTCCATCATAGCCGGGAAAATAGTTTCTCCCAGAAAACTGAGCATCAGTTGGCACATAGTATGACTGTACTTTAGAGCCTTTCAAAACTTCCTAACAGCAGTGAAAGAGGTAGAAATAGTGGTTATTCCTAAAGTTATTTGCTGATGTTGTAAAAAAAAAATTCTCTCTATATTACCTTCACTGGTGTCCAATTACAAAAAAATCTAATATTTTACTTTATAAGTATATGGGGCAGTGAAATGAAGCCTGCTCAGCAATTCTGTTTTATGGTCATAATTGTTGTTCAGTCACTCTTTATGACTACATTTGGGGTTTTCTTTGGCAAAGATACTGGTGTGGTTTGCCATTTCCTTCTCTAGCTCATTGTACAGATGAAGACACTGAAGCAAACATGGTTAAGTGACTTGCTCAGAGTCTCATAACTACTGTCTGAGATTGGATTTGAACTCAGGAAGATGAGTCTTCCTGACTCCAGGCCCAGCATTCCATTCACTGCATCACTTAGCTGCCCCTGTTATTAGTTAATTAGGTTTAATTTATCAGTGAAAGCATCCACGATGTTGGGCTAATCAAAATTTCTGAGGACATTTAATAATAATTGCTGATAATTTATATAGCAGATAGTGATATTGCAAAGTTCTTTTTGTTGTCATTGCTGCTGCATGTAATCTCCTTTGATTCTTGTAACCACCCTTTGCAAGTTAGGTAATGTAAGTATTATCATGCTCATTCATTTTACTAATGAGGAAACCGAGGCTCACCTATGTTAAGTGCTTTGCCCATAGTCATACCATCAGTGTTCAAAAAAATAGAGCATTCGAATGCAGTGTAGCTGATTTCAAGTTCAGAACTCCATCTCTCCACTGTCGTCGTGAATATAAATAATAGGAAGAGACTTTCTCTGTCCTAGAGCACCGGGCATCATTGAAAATGTTTCAGCTTTTAAACAAAGATTTGTAAACTCTGAATGACCTCATGAAAACATTCTCCAAATCTCAAATAGTAAGAGAAGTGCAAATTAAAACAAATCTGAAGTTCCATAAATACTTGTTGAAGTATGGATATCTTTTTTTGTTTGTTTCACTCTCTGCAAATTGAAGAAGATTAAACAAAAAATGGGGAGAGTCTTTGTTGGAGAGGGTAAAGGAAGACAGGCACCTTGGTGCAGTCTGTGAAGCTCTGAAGTGGTCCAACTATTTTCTTTTCCAACTTGGAATTAGTTAAGGAGAGTGATGAAATTTTCTAGACACCTAGACCCAGTATTCTTATAACTGGGCGTATATTCCAAAGATGTCAGAGTCAGAAAGAAAGGTCCAATGTATGCCAACATTTTCACAGCATACTCTTTGTGGTAGCAAAGAGCTCAGAACAAAATCAGCATACATTCGTTGAAAAATGGCTGAAATAGCTGCAATGACCTGAAATGGCCAAGAGAATTTAGGGAAAAGTAGGAAGATTTGTATGAACTGATACAGAGTGAAATGAGAAGAATCAGTACAACCACATCCATAATGACTGCAATGACAATGAAAAGGTCTGCCGGTTAGTCAGCTAGTAAGCATTTATAATGAACTTACTGCGTGTCAGACACTCTCCTAAGGGCTGGGAATAAGAAAGAGAGGTAAAAACAACCCCTACCCTAAAGGAGGTCACATTCTCACTGAGCAGACAATATGTAAATAACGAAGAATAAAGAATAGATGGAAGATAGAAGGAAATCCCAGAGGGAAAGCATAGGGAGGAAGGAGACCAAGCAAAGGTGGGGTTTGAGATGAGTCTGGAAGGAAGGAGGGGATTTGAGGAGGTAGAGGTGAGGAGGGAGAGCATTCCAGGCAGGGAGTACAGCCAATGCAAAGTCAAGGAGTCAGGAGCTAAGAGAGAATTTCATATTTGATCCTGGAGGTCATAGGGAGCCACTAGAGTTTATTGAGAAAGGAGATGACATGATCCTACCTGAACTTTAGGACAATTACTTTGGCACCTAACGGGAGAATGGATTAGAGCAGGGAAAGACTTGAGGAAGAGAGCCCAATTAGAAGGTGATGCAGTAATCCTAGTGAGGGGCAATGAGATCCTGAGCTAGGATGGTGGCTGTATGACTAGAGAAAAGGGGATTTTATATGAGAGGGAAGAGTTAGTTGAATGATATGGTCACAAATCATACTGCAGAGTGAGGAGAAAGTTGAAGCAGCTAGTGTAGATGACCTTCTCAGAGTTTAGCTATGTATGACAGGAAAGCTATAGGAAGCTAGCTAACAGGGTTGGCCAAATCAAATGATTTTTTTTCTTTAAATAATGAGTTAGACATGGCAGCAAAGAAGGAAGCAGCAGATTGGGAGAGAAAGTTGGACTTAGGACCTTTGATCCTATGATTTGGGGTATTGAGTAAAGCATAAAATAAGTAGTGTTTGCAAAAGCAGATAGTCATGGAGAATGAATGCCATCTGTACAGTCTGAATAGAAGAGGGGGACCCTCTTCTCAAAGAAATGTCAAAAAAAAAGTGTTGCAAGGGAAAAGAAAACAGCATTTGAGCAACTTTGCAGTATTTACTGGTGTTATATTGGGGTAGAAAGCAGTTGCTTTCAATAGAGCTATCTGAGTATATTAGTCATAGTGTGCTCTAATCCCGTGCTATTATTTAAACTTGTAAGGGATGTTGTGATGATTGAAAAATATATTTTGTCTGGGCATAGTAACCCAAGCCTGTGGGGAAAGCTGAGGCTGGTGAATTGCTTGAGCTCTAAGTTCTGAGATGTAGTGAGGCTAAAACTATTCTACAGTCCATGCTAAGTCTGACTCCAACATGGTATTGGAAAAAATAGATCTTGCTGATCACTATTGGACCATGAATGACTATGGTACATCCAGCCTGGGAGGGATAGGGAGACCCAGACTCAAGAAAAAGGAAATTCCCAGAATGCTATAGGTTGAAGATACATGCAGACATAAATCAGGAACTGGAAGAGACCTTGGAAGCTCTTCTAGTTCAACCCCCTCATTTTATAGATGAGGTAACTGAGGCCTAGAGAGGTGATATGATTTGTCCAAGGTCACACATTTAAGTGATAGAAGCAGGATTCAAACTCAGATCCTTTGATTTCATAATCAATGCCCTTCCACTGCACCATGGAACCCTCCAATCTTTCCATGGTAGAAAATACTGAGCAGGTTTGTCTGGGAGGTGGAGGAATTGAAAATTATACTTAATAGAAAAGTAGCAGTATCCATTTCCTAATTTCATTCACTAAGGGCAACTGGCATCCTCCTTTGCCATTCATTTTTGGTTGAAAAAAATATTCAGAGTGTTCAAAATGTCTGTTGATTGCTAGCTAACAGGTGAGGCGACTCAAAATTAAATAAGCTCTGAGGTTCCTAGATCAAATCTTTTGGTGGGAGCAAAGTGAGCACTGAAGAGTTTTAGTTCTTGATAAACCTTAAAGATAGATTCTGGGTCCATGTGAGTCCAGAGCTTTGATGGTATCACTGAGTGTTAGAGTAATTCTACTGTATGACAAGTGATGAAGACCATGCAGTCAAAAAAAAAACCTTGACACTGAAAGGAGAGCGAGATAGAACATTATAGTTTGAGGGAACAAACCAGGTCCACAGAGGGGATAACTGGCTTCTTATTCTTTACAATACTAAAGACTCAGGCATATTTTAAGGTAGCTTGGAAGGAATAGTAAAGAGGAATGCAGAGATATAGGAGATAATTCAATGTTAAATGGATGTTACCAAGGATAAGGAAAAACTGAGGAGAGGGAAGTAAAGAATGTTAAAAAAGGCTTAGTTAGCATAGTACTTTTTTCTCAAATAACTCAGAATGTTTCACAACATATTTATATTTTACTCATGATGGGCAGTTAACTGAGTTGGCCGGAAGGATATACTCCCAAGGGAAATGATTGTGTAATTTAGACCAACCAAAAAGGAAATTAACCATTCTGTAAAGGGAATGGAAAGGATACTCTAAGAGGTCATTTCCATATCAATGATTTGTTCTTTGATTTATCAAATAATAGCTTTACATAATGGCTTATTCTACATGTATTTTAAAATGTTTAGTCTGGACACTTACTTTGAATTAAGTCTTTCTTTCTGTGATTGGGAAGACAAAGGCACTCTTTAGCTGTTTAGTCAGTGGGATGATGAATTTAAATGTACACCTTTCTTTAAGTATCACTTTAATATTATGAAGTTACAATGTTATAGGACCTATTGCTCTCTGTATTGTGGAATTTATTAGTTTGAACTTGTGCATGTTCCCTAAAGTACTAAAAAGTTCTATCCTGATTAAAGCTGTTAGTAAATGAAAGCTGTTCCCTTTAAAAACCTTTGTTTTAGTGAGCAATCTTTTTTCTATCCCTTCCAAGTCCTATCACTTTTCCCATTGAAAAGAAAGAGAAAATAAGAAAGTCCTTGTAACAAATAGCATAGTCAAGATAAACAAATTCCTGTATGTCCATGTCCAAAAATATATCATCTTCCATGCCCCAACGTGTATCAGCCCCCTGTTAGGAGGTGGGTAGCAAGCGTCATCATTGGTCTTTGGTGTCATGGTTGGTTATTTGGTTGATTTTGTGATGTATCTTTCAAAGCTGTTTGACTTTACGATGTTGTTGTTAATGAATAAATTGTTCTACTAGTTCCATTCACTTCACACACATCTTCCAGGTTTCCCTGAAACTGTTCCTTTCATCACTTTCCATATGCTGTTTGCCCGTTCCCCCCAAAGTTATTTAATTTTGTATTTATATAACACATAATATGTAATATAGGTACCACTCCTATGTAAGCATATGGCTTGGTTAATGTTTGATGTAAGCTGCAATATAAAACTGTTTAAAATGTAAGCCCTTGTTCAGCTACATTAATAGGTCTTCCTGGGACTTAGTTTTAGTAAACTAAACTGTTGAAGAGGTTAGGCATTTTTGTTTTGTGGTTGTTTAGGGTGACATTGAATATTGAAAATTACTACAGTTTTCAGACTGAAGTTGTTAAGACAAACTACCGAGAATCCTAGCGTTCTGGGAGGACAAACCAAGACTTTGTGGAAATTGGGATCAGACTCTGGCTGTTCTAGCTAGACGGATGATTTTGTAGAATCTTCATTTTTCTATCTGTCACAACAACTGTTCTTAATTTGTGTTATGGACAGATATATGAAGCAGGCCTTTTATGTCTTCAGATTATTAATAAAAAATGTTGATCAGGACAGGGTTGAGATCAGAGCGCCCTAGTGCATGCTGTGAAATATCTCTCTAGGTTGCTATCAATAATCAGAAATATCTGGGTTCGGTTGTTCAGTTTGCTAAGCTTGTGTCTAGAGATGAAGGTGGGAATCATTCCCAAGAGGTGATCGTTACAGCCCTGAGAATGGTTCAGCAGCCTGAGGGAGAGTGTGCGTCTACAAGAATCTTTGAATTGATGTATTTTTGTTCAGGAATTAAATTACTGTTTAGAAATTGTCTAATGAAATCTGTATAAATATTCTAGATCAATGGTCCTTAGGATCCGTGAACTTGGAATTTAAAAAAGAAATTGACCACAGTATTTCAATATCATTAGTTTCCTTTGTCTTTATGTATGCTATTTTGTGTATTTTAAAAATTTATTCAGAGAAGGGGTCGATAGGCTTCATCAGACTGCTGCCAAAGGGGTTCATGATACAAAAAAGGTTTAAGAATCCCTGTGTATCCAAAGGATTGTAAAGTGCTGAATAAGAACTAATTAAACTGAACACATTCTCATTCCCTTTAATAAGCAATCTAAATTAGATGGAAAATTTTGATTGGGGGTTGCAGTTTTTTAAATATGTAGAGCACAGGAGGGCTGTTTTAAAGCACTGTGGATTGCCTTTGTTGATTAGTGGTGTAATTATTTCATTCCTTAGTTTATGCCTCTTTGGTCTTTGGGTGAAAAGTGGTCTATTTCTAATAAAGTTATGATTAAGGGGAAAAATCTTCTTGATAAATGCAAAGCAGGCCCAATAGCCCTAGCTGGGTAATAGCTAGCAGGGAAATTCATAGAACTGGTTTGTTTTGTGTAGCCAATGTGAGAAATTAAGTGATAGATAAATGTTAAGCCAACTGAAGTTGTGACTATGTCATATTTTAAAGGGGAAACCTGGGTATGTGAAAATATTTATTCACATAACAAATAAAATACTAACGATCACTTTACCCAAAGATGGTATGCTGAGAGTATGACAGTGTAAAATGTAGAGTTCTTTGTAATACCAAGTTGAAACACATTAGTGGTATTGGTACCCAATCACTTAATCGCACTTTTAGGAGGCATTTCTAAAGTAGTTCTATAATAACTGGGTTGATGCTAGGAGAGCACGGACCAGTAGAACATGGATTCTGGGCACTATATTATAAGCCTGAGGCATTGCCTTCCCTGGAATGGACCTGTTCTATGCTCTAGGGAACCTTTTCCCCTGGATTGTGGGTTTAGACCATTGTGGACCTCAGATATCCAATGTGAAGCCACCATAGGTATACGGCTAGCTTTTAAGATTATGATTTGTTAGTAATTTTGAGCTCTTATAGAATCCATTCTCCTGTGTTTTAAGGTATAACACTAGTTTTTTTGAGATCAAAAGTCAGAATAAACCCCACCTTTTTTTTTCAATGAAATATGTCTTAAGGGGAAAGTATATATTTATGAGAGTCAAAGATACAGAAGAATTAATCTAAATGATTAAAATCCAAGAAAATGCACATTTTATTTTGCTCCCAAATTATCGAGTCCGTCTTCAGGCTAATTATATCAAGAATCTCTGACTTCCTAAATTGTCTGTAACTCAGAAGATGAGTCTTCAGACTTGTATGAGGCTCTGATAAGAAAAGTAACTTGCCTGTGGTTATAGGGCTAGTGTCACAAGTGGTGTTTGAACCTGAATGTTCCTGCCTCCAGTATCACTCTGCACATAAGCACACAGCCTGGCCATTCTACTAGACTCTGCGTTTATGCCTAGATGACATTACCATCTAGTATGATGTAACTTATCTGAAGTATTTGTTACTAACCAAGTCATGGTTTCCTGTGATGAAGGAGCCTGCAAACAATTAGGTTTTTCTCTTGTCCTAGAATAAGTCAAATATTATCCATACTATATCTTTATATTTTTGTTTTATACAAATTTATGATAAAGGTTCTTGGAAGGATTTAAGACCAGAGAAATGTGGGGTTTGCTTTCTGTTTATCATGGGTGCTCTGTAAATTCTCCGTGGTTTGTGTTCAAGTGTTTCCTTGTGGATATAGTTTATATGTACTTGGGAAGTTGCTTTCTTAATTTTAATAAATAAATTCTTTCTCTTCTTAAATGCTGTTTTTAAAACTCGATGAGAAATAGAAGAAAGATCCATTCTCAGGAGAGTATTGCTTATAATTCATGTCATATCTTTATTGACTAGGAAGACTTAGAAGACATGAATTCTCAAATACTACCTGAGGTGACATTCAGCGTTCAGTTCCATGGAAGTTCGTTACCACCTCCAATTCATGGTTCCTAGAAGTTCATAGTACCTACAGAAGTAATCATTACTTTTCCCCCCTTGATTATGAAGTCTTCTCCTATATCTGATTTCTATAGGAATTCCTCTAATTCAAGGAATATCTTTATATTCCAATGATTCTCTCCCCCTACACTTTTTTTGTATTAGCATTTGTATTTAAAATTTTAAGTTCTACATTCTATCCCTCTCTTGCTCCCTTTCCCCTTCCCTGAGAAGGTAAGCAATCAGATATAGGTTATACATGTGCAATCACATTAAACATTTCCATATTAATCATTTTGTACAAGACTTGAATAAAAGAAAAAAATGAAAGAAAGTAAAAAATAGCATGCTTCAGTCTGTATTCCATCAATCCCAGTTCTTTCTCTGGAGATGGATAGTAGGCTTTTTCATTAGTCCTTTGGGATTGTCTTGGATCACTGTATTGCTGAGAACAGTTAAGTCATTCACAGTTCTTCAAATAATATCCCTAGGGTTTTGAATTTGTGCAGAATATTGTTATCTTGCTGAAATATCTGAAGACACTTTTAACTTAATTTATGAGTGGATGAGTCAGTGGCTTTTGGGTAAGCAGAAGAAGTTTCCCTGGAACCCATTGAATATGATATATCATAAATTGTCAGCCACAGCCAGCTCACCACCTTTGTTCCTGACATGCTGGGCTTTGTTTAAAACTGAGAAGGGAATAGAAGTACAGTCATTAAGAAATTTGTAGTGTTAGGTTTTTATTGATGAATGAGTAATAACACTTGGTAGAATAAGCTTTAAAATTTATTATAAACTTGATCAACATAAAACAACCAAATCAGTATATAAAATACAGAATAAGATCTGACACAAGCCATAGTGTTTGAAAGAGTAGAAAGGAACAAGTTAGCAGATGACAAGCATGAAATGGGCTTGCTCAGCGTTTTTCACCAAGTCTACCTGAACTGTATTATAGAGCTTGTGTAATTCTAGAGGATGGGGTCCAACCTGACCTTAGTCACAAAAAATGCAGACATTTTGATTGAATTAAACAATGAAAAGTAACCCGATATGAATTGGCTCTTAATCAGTTTTAAGGGATTATTGGTATTTTGAGTCATTGGCTAAAAGCACATGACTCCATGAAGGAAATGTCTTGTAACTGGTTGAAGATCAATCTTGAACTACATAAAAACAACATAGTCAGTGAAGTTCAGAGGCTTGCAAACATAGGAACTAAGGATTCCAGGTCCCTGAGAAAGAATGTGGGTCCTTGTGAACCGCAGATCCAAGGGTGTCAGTCAGTTTGCCAACTCCACCAGGTATTTAGTTCCAGTTCTATCTTTTGTTTTTATTTCCCTTCCTTGTGTAGTTGGTAGTTATCCTTCCTCCTCTTGGACTTACCCTAATTCTTCATTTGTACATCTCTTAGGCACTTAACACATCCTATTTTCTGTTATGTTATATGCAAGTATCTATATGTTAGAGGGAGGGTAGCTTAGTGGATAAAAAACTGGACTTAGAACCAAGAGACCTAGGTCCAGGGACCAGCTCTAACACCCCCTAGCATCGTGATCACAGTCAAGTCACTCTCTCATAGCCTCAGTTTTCTCATTCCTAAAATAGAGTTAGAACTTTCATGAAGTTCTTTTAGGATTGTTTTCGGGATAGTGCTTTGCAAACCTTAAAATATTATGTAAATTCGAATTACTAGTAGCCTACAGGCTTATTGAAGGCAGAGGTTATACAGTCTTTATTTTAAAAATAAGTTTTTTTCATGTTTTCTGTTTCTTTAATCATCTTAATTATCTCCCATATCCTTTCCCTCTCCCTCTCTCTGGGAGCTGTCTCATATAATAAACAGTACTTTTAAAAGAGGATTAAAAAATTCACATAACTGATCCATTCGTTGAAAAAAGTCAGAAAACACTGGAGTAATTACATAGATATTACTCATAAATAATTTTACATTTCTAAAATTTTATTTTTTAAAAATATACTTTGAAGTATACATGGGATCTAGGCACAACAACTCTGCTAGTAGTTGTATCATTTATAGACTCAGTTTCCCCAAATGCCTGTCCTACCTATTTCACAGGGCTAATGAGCAAATCAATGGACATGCTACCAATATGGTTGTTTAACTGTTCTAGGAAGCCAGCAGCATGAATAATACAGGGTGTCCCAAAGGTCTTAGTGTAATTTTAAAGCTTTAATAGCTTAAGGTTAAACCATTAGACTGCACCAAGACTTTTGGGATAACTTGTATATACAACAGGTTAATGAGTAGCCTTATAGCCCTGATGTGATAACTGTCTTTGAAGACAAGATGTTTGTAAGGTATTGTGACATTCAAAATAATCTATGAACAAAATACACATAGGATCATAGATTTAGGTCTAGAAGGGACCTTAGAAATGATTTAGTCCAACACCCTCATGTAAAGATGAGAAAACTGAGGAAGGTGAGCTCATCAAGGGCATACAGAGTAACGAAAGCTAGGACCTCTGTGCCTCCAAATCCAATGTTCTTTTCTCCAGATGACACTCATTCTGGATCACCTGCCAGGGATTTAAAAGCCTGCTCATAGTGGTCTCACTTTGGGAGAAGTGAACCAGGGACAAGTGATACAAGATGCAGGATCGTGCCTGTCACCTTTGGAAGTCAGTTGTAATATTATGTCTAATGTTCAATTCATCACAACAAGCATTTATTAAATACTCACTGTGAGCAAAGCACTGGGAATAAAAATACAGGAAGGAAAAAAGTTTACTCCCCCGAAGAAGAATTTACATTCTACTTGGGAGACAGAAAATGTACACATAGAAGGCCAGACAGTAGAATTTAGAGTAAAAAAGCTGAAACAAGGCAGGAGGGGTGTGTGTGAGGGGGAAGGCAGGATTCCAGGGGGAAAGCCTCAAAGAGGAAGGGATCCAGAGAACCTGCCCACAGAAGACACCACCTCACACAAACCTGGAAGCGACTTAGAGGTTCCAAGAAGGAAGTTAGGAGGAAGCCTTCGAGGCATGAGGCTATTTGTTGCAATGGTGTGCAGGAGATGAAATTCCAAGCGCAGAGAATTGCTAGCCAGCCAGTCTGAGTGGCAAGCAGAGTGGATGGAAGGGAGAGAACTAGGAAATAGGTCAAAAGACCAACCGTGGAGCTCTCTGTCATAGCTGCTGCACAAGCTCTCTGTCATAGCTCCCGCACAAGCTCTCTTTGAGTGTCCATGGACCTCTTCACCAAAATGGAAAATGATTCCAGGTTTGGAGACTAGAAGCCCCAGGGTTCAATTGGAGGGTATACTTCCAAATAGATTTTTATAAAATGAAATTTTGGAAATGGGGAATTGTATACAAATTATATATGTGTGTGTGTGTGTGTGTGTTATGTAGGTATATATGTGTGTATGTATACATATACATAATATTGTAGTATTTGTTCTTAAATTAGATAATTACTATTTGAGGGCAGATCCCTATTCGTCCAGATACACCAGCAGATGTTTATACTGGCAAGATATAAGGTTTTAGGGCAAGGGTGTGGACCCATATGCATGATATGTGATTTTCAGTTTGATTTTATCAGCACTCTATCTGTTTGCAGATACAGCATAGAGACTAATTTCTTTCCACTGCCTGGTCAGGCTATGCAATTCAAAACAACCTTTGAAGATGTATAAATAAAGAATATTTTTAAAAGCTATAGGTGATCTATAACTGAATTTACAATTCAATTGATGACTTTGTTTCACAGACCAAATGACTATCAGAGCAACTCTGCTAATATCTGAAAACTTAATGAGCTCTCTTTACTGTATTTCTACTCTAAATTTTTTTTTTGTTTATAATAATAACCATCAACCATAGTAACATAATAACTATCAAAAAAACAAATCATTAAATAAGCAAGCAAAATAATGAATAAAAATCTTGCATAGAGCTCTTCATACTTAATATGGTAAATGAATAACAAGAAAAGAAGATTCTTTTGTTCTGTGTCCTTTTCAGAACTGTCAAACTCCCTCCCTCCCTTGTTCCTCTTTCCTTCCTTCTTTCCCTTTGCCTTTCCTTTCCTCCTTTCTTTCCTTCCTCCCTCCCTTCCACTCTTCCACCAATGGGTTTACTGTTCTGTTTCTCACTGATTTTGCTGCCTATCCTCTAGTAAATAAAGGTCTTTTCATATTTCCATGTATGCTTCAGAGTGGTTGCTTTATGGCGCCATAATGTTTAACTGCATATTTTGTGGGATCATAGCTGTGATTTCAGTGGTGTAAGGAGCTCCAGTGAGAAAACTCCTTGACTTGCATTTGATATAATCTTAGAGAGTTTGCAGGGACATCAGAGAGACTGATGACTTGCTGAGTCACTCAGCCAGTCTGTATAATCTAGAAATGGAACTTGAACCTATGTGATTAATAGACATTAATATAATACAGTTTATTCACCATACTACAATCCTCTGTTAATATAATATCTAACACACCGTTCTTTATTTAGCCATTCTCCAAATGTTGGATGTATAGATTGTTTCCAATTTTTTTTTTTTTTGCTGTTAAAAAATAGAGCTGTTATGGGTAGTTTTGTACAAATAATTTTTCTTTGCAGTATGATTTTGATTTTGAAATAAAGGTTTTACATTAGAAGTGCTAGATTGAAAGGTATGATCAGTTTTATGATTTTCCAAAATGCTATACTCGTCTACAATCTTGCCAATAGAATGCCTGTTTCTCCACAGCCCAGCTGACATTGGATTTTATCTTTTCTCCCTTGTTCTAGTATGCTTAATAAAGTTTTCTTGCTTTGGATTTCTCTGCTTGCTAGGGAATTTGAACATATTTTCATGGCATTATTAACAGATTCTATTTCCTCTTTGGCAAAGTGTCTGTTCATCCCCTTTGACCATTTCTCCATCTGGAAGTGTGCATTATTAGTTTTCTATATATGCATCAATTTTGGGTGTTAGAACTTTTATCACTATCTCTATTGCAAATATTTCCCCCAATGTGTTTGTTTCCCTTAATTTTATAGATACTGTTTTGGTTTTTCATCTTTGTGTAACAACTCAACTGCTGGCTTAGGAGGAGTGGAGCAAGGTTGGAGATGTATAACCTACTAAAGGGACTCTCTTAGACACCAGATTCAGCCTTAGGGGAGTCTGGCCTCTAAAGAGATGGTCAAACTCTGTTTTGTCATCTCTGGCTCTTTATGTACAGATCCTAGAACTTTGCAGGGGGACCCCACTTAAAGAGAGCTTAGGTTTGGCCCTTTTTTAGGGTCACTCTAAAACAAAATACAGTTATGTAGTGCTCTATGTAGGACTAGTATAAGGCAGCTATTTATTTTCTCCACTACAAAATAAATGTTTAAAACATAAAAGACTCAGAAGCATGCACTGACCAAGATTTAAAAAAACAGTATAGGGTAACCTCTTACTCCTGTTTTATTCTCCCTGTAGGTGAGACTATTGAATAGGTGTTTTACCTTCAAAACAGCTCTGCCTTTTCCAAGCACCTTCAAGGTCCATGTCTTTTAAAAGGCAATCTGGGGCATGGTTCTGGGGTGTAAGTACAAACAGAATTCCTCGTTCCAGTCAACTCCAAGTAAAGACCCCAGGAACTCTTACACTCCTGAGGTAACCAGTCCTGAAGGGGTCCGTCTCTCAGGAGTACAGTTTTGGTCATCTCTGCTCAGAGAAAGAACCACAAACAGGAGAGGCAGCCAGGACCTGAAATCTGGGCTTTGGCTCACTGCCATGGGTAAAGAGGAGAGGTCCAAGAGAGGTCCTCCACAGAATCTCCACTTGTCAGAGGGGAGGAGAGTGAGCATCAGAAGGTAGAGTCACTCCTGTTAAAGTCTCCTGGATGAGTCTCTTCCAGGTTCAGTGATCAATTCTCTTTTATGTGCCCTCCCCATCACAAAGGCTAAGGGATAGTGGTGTTTCGAAATTTTTCTGCACTGAGCCCATGTATCTCCAGAGGTGTCCAGAGGAGCTCCGATCAATTTAACAGAATGGCTCCTGGTACATTTGTATAATTAGATCCATCAATTTTTTTGTGTCCAATAATGTCTTCTGTTTGTTTAAATCATAAAACGTTTCCTCTCTCCATAACTGAGACAAATAGTCTTTTTCTTTTTAATGGATAGATACTCAGGAGAGCACCACATTGCCCACCACCACTATCTTGTTTCTCTCTAATGTAAATTCCTCCCATCCCCAGTTCTCTCCCCTTCACCTCAATGCAGCTGGGAGTGGTTATGCAGGCTGCCCAGGGCTCCTTTCAAAACCACTTGAGGCAGGAAGGGGGAGGGAGGGCTGGCGTAACACTCAGGGAAAGAACTACTCCTAGTCTTCACACCAAAGGATTGGATTATGTACTTTTTAGGTCCCTTCCAGTCCTAACAATCTATGGCTCTGTAAGTCTAGGTGGTGTTAGATAAATTTGTGTTCTTTTAATCAACTGGTCCTCCTGGACACTGCTGTGAAGATGCAGCATCTAGATGATGCTACCAGTCATGGAATGAGTGTGTAATTAGCCTGCAGAAGCAGCTTTCCGGGTGGGACACTGGGACATGTTGTAACTTGGTATTGAAGCTTGCCTCTGTTCTGGAAAATGATTTGGGAGTTGAGGAGAATTCCACTTGGTAACATGTGGTTACTGAAGAGGCAGATGTTCTTGGCATCTTCAAGTTAGAATGGAGTGGCTTTTAAAAAGAAAAAAAACCCCAGAATTTCTATTTTCCCAGCAGAAAAGCAGCATACAATAGTAAGATGAAGATTTTCCTGTCCAGGCATTTATATTAAGAATTGAATGAATGCCTGGAGTTTCAAGTTACTTGGGTATGAAAAGGTGACAAGTCTATGCAATCTAATACTTTGTACCTGTTCTTAGAGGAAACCTTTCACTGGTAAACTTCCCCCTCTCCCTGAGAAGATGCCTTATGTGCTAAGGTCCTTGAAAGGATGACTATATCAAACGGGGACACTTGCTTTTTGTGTATCAAGGACTCCTCTGGTGACCTAATAGACTCTCTCAGAATAATGTCTTAGTGTCTACATTCAGATTGGAAGGAAATGCTAAATGTCAGTTAAAGGTCAGTGAAAATAAAGATACAATTTTTTCCCCTAAGTTCATAGATCCTATGAAATCTATCCATTGACCCCTTGGGAGTCCAAAGACCCAATGTTAAGAATCAAATCCTTTAGCTAAAATATCTTCGAACTTTCAGAAAAGTGAAAGGCTTATAGGTTTCCTAATTCCATCTTTTTTCTTTCTTGATAATGTCTCAGAATTTGAGAGTTAGAATGGACCTTGGAGATCTAATACTACAGATCAGCAAACTAAGGCCAAGGTCACATAAAAAGTCAGGTTCAAAACCCACCACCACTATGCTTCATGACATTCTTCTGCAGGTCACCTGGAATGTTTGGAAGACAGTGGCTTAACAGATTTGCCTCTATCAGAGTCAGAGTGGATGATAGTGGATAGAGCTTTGAGCCTGGGGTCAGGAAGACAAGTCTAAATCTGACCTCAGATACTTAGTACTTATGTGATCCTGAGCAAGTCACTTGGCCTCAGTTTCCTCATCTGTGAAATGGGGATGATGATAATAATAGCATTTTCTTCCCAGGATTGTTTTGAGAAACAAATGAGATAATATTTGTAAAGTGCTTAGCACAGTTCTTGGTACATAGTGGCTTCATAAATGTTTCTTGGTTCTGAATCTTACTGTCTTTCCTTCCCCCTGTTTCTTATATTATAAGGCAATAGAAAGAAACATTAGCTTTGTAAAATGTCAGGGTGTAACCCTTATTTTACAGATGAGGAAACTGAGTCCCTGAGAAGTTGTAGCTTGTTTAAATCAATATTCTTGTGGCTTAATTTCTTCTTTAGACAGGAGAACTGGGAATTGAGGCCAGCTTTCTGGTTCATTCTGCAGTATTTTTTCTGTTACACCACCCTCCCCCTGTGGCTGCAAACAAGCTTTAGGATTCAGCAATTGGGAGGCGTGGTGTGGGAATTCAGAAGTGAAGATCTGACCTTAGGGTGTAGTTAACCAGAAAGTAATGCCTGGAATGATTGCATTGAAAGTTTTTGCCAGAATTCTAGGCAAATACCATCGTCTCATGAAAAATGTGAGGCATTCTAAAAATCCATTTTTAAAGAGAACTAGCCTGTGATGCTGGTCTCTAATACAGTTTCTGGTTTCCATGGAATTTTACTGGTTGAGGTTAGAAATGTGTATTTTATAGAGGTTTTGATTGCAGAAGGAGACCTTGTAGTTTATTACTGGTTTAAGCAATCCCTGAACCCTGGTGAAGCATTATTTTTTTTCTCTTTTTCTCTCTAAGTCATACCCAATAGATTAATAATTGAGAGGGGCTGCGTGTGTGTGTCTGTGTGTACGCACTGTCCAACATGTGACTATGACATGAGCAACACATTCAGTAGTAAAAATGTGACATTTTTTATATATACATGTTGGAGAAAGGCCAAAATTACTGCATGAAATTTCAATGAAGCAACTGCAGAAAAACCTCCTTTGGTGTCTCTGAAGTCGGTCTCAGTTTTTGGGAGACAATTGGAGATCTTTTAAAATCACAGAACTGAAAGGGATTGTAGAACATTTAGTCCAGCGTCTGCATTTTTCTATGAGAAGTCCACTTCAGAAAGGTTGCCAAAGGTCACATAGCTAGAATGACAGGAAGGGAACTCATATCTAGCTTGTCTGCTTCAGAATAGGGGGTTTTCCCACTACAAATATCTTGTTCCTTTTTTTTCAATTACATGTAAAAATTTTTACATTCATTTTTTAAAAAAATTAAGTTTCAAATGTTCTCCCTTCCTCTCCTCCTCCATTATAGAGAAGTCAGGCAATTTAATATAGGTAATACATGTGCGGTGAGGCAAAACATATTTCCATATTAGTCATTTTATGAAAGAAAACACAAACCAAAAAGAAAAACCACAAGAAAAATAAAGTAAAAAAAAAAAAGAATGCTTTGATCTGTATTCAGACTCCATCAATTCTTTCTCTGGAGGTGGATAGCATTTTTCATCATGATTCCTTTGGAATTTTCTTGGGTCTTTGTATTGCGGAGAATAGCCAAGTCATTCATAGTTGAAAATCATTTGCTGTTATTGTGTACAATGTTCTCTTGGTTCTGCTTATTTCACTTTGTATCAGTTCATGTAAGTCTTTCCCGGTTTTTTGGAGAGCATCTTGCTCATCATTTCTTATAGCGCAATAGTATTCCATGACAATCATATATACCACAACAACCATTCCCTCGTTGATGGGCATCCCCCCAATTTCAAATTCTTTTATATTGTTTCTTTTAAAGAACATCAGACATGCCCTTCAGAAGAACTCAAAAGTGCCATTATACATTCTCACAAACTTTGTAACAAAGGATATGTAGTGTGTATACATGTAATATATGTGTACATTACATATTGCATATATAATACATACCCATATTATACATATATTGCAAAATCTCATTAAGATTACAGTTTCTTTTCCTTAAATGAGGACCATCCCAGATAATTCTGAACATAGGGTTACCTAATGATGATGGTGATGGTTTATTTAATGCATTAAGATTTGCTAAGTGTTTCACACATTATCTTATTTGATCCTAACAACTACCTTGTGGGGTCAGTTATCTCCATTTTACAGATAAAGAAACTGAGATTGAGAGACAGTAAGTGACTTGTCCAGGAACATATAGCTAGCTAATGTTTGAGGCAAAATTCAAATTCAGGTCTTCCTGACTCCACATCTGGCACACTATTTGCCATATCCGTCTAATAGCATTTTACACTGTCAACCAAGTACATTATTAGTAACTTTTTATATTATAAATTATTACCTATCATTGCTAATATACTAGATATGAAATAATTTAATATTCATATTTGGTATATTAGTTATAATAGACAATAATTTCCCCAAGGTTTCAGTCGAATGTTGTCTTCCTTAGGTCCATTAATTCTGGAGACAATAATGGTTCTACTTGTCCCTCTTCACTGATTTGGCAATGTTTGCCATCGGACAGTTAGTCTCTATTTTCTTCTATGGCTTGACCATAGAGTTGTAAATTAGGGTGTGACTTAGAGTTTACAGCATTCAATGAAAAGCTCTCCAACATTCACAGCAAGCAGGCAGCATTTGTTTGAAGATGTCCAGTAATGGAGAACTGCTAACCTCCAAAGGTTCCATTCCATTTGTGGATAGTTCTGATTATTTAGACACTTTTTTCATTCTGAGCTGAAATCTGCCTCTATGTAACTTCCAGCCCCTGGTTCTAATTCTGCCCTCTGGGGCTAAGCAAAAGATGTCTAATCTCTTTTCATCGAACAATTTATCAGATATCTGACTTCCCAAGTCTTCATTCTTCTAGGCTAAAGCAGTCTTCCTAAGGCTTGGTTTGGAAACTCTTAGCTGCCTGGTTATCCTCCTCTAGGCATGCTACAGATTGTGAATGTCCTTCCCAAAGTTTGGAATGAAATATTCCAGACATAATCTGATTAACCAACAGGTGTTGATTAAGCACCCACTACTATGTGCTGCGTCCTGTGCTAAGCTCTGGGACAGTATAGGATGGAATTATCGCTTCTCTTGTTTTAGATACACTATTTCTATTAATGCATACTACACATGCAGTTGTTTTGTTTTGTTTTGTTTTTTTGCATTGACTCACTGGCCTTTCAGGATACCAGAAACCCTAGTTCTTTTTCACGTAAACAACTTTCTAGCAATAAGACCCTAGAGTTGTAGATCTAGAGCTAGGTGACCCCCGGAGACCAGCTAGTCTGACTCCTTCATTTTATCTTCTACTTATGAACGACTTTACTTTTTACCTCTGTTCAGTTTCCTCTTATTGATTTGTTCCAGCCTCTTGAGATGTACTTTGATCCAAAGTTATCACCCAGTGTATTAACTGTCCTACCAAGAAATAAAGCTCTGGATCCTTCACAGCTTTAGCAAACATTACTTCATCTAATTCCACAACAGTCTCCTTAGATAACTTTGCCTTTTTTTTTTCTTCAATGAAATAACTTTCTATTGCATTATCAGATTTGTTCTTAAGAACCTCCTGTCCAACACTCCTTTTGGATCTCAAGCCATGCACTTTTCTTTTTTCAAATTGTTAATTTATTTTTCATTTAGCAAGCCTCTATTTTCTCTCCCTCATATCCAGTTTTTTAAAAAAAGAACGAAAAACAAAATCCTTGTAACAAATATGTATAGTCAAGTAAAATGAATTCCCACATTGGTCATGTTTTAAAAGGTGTATTTCATATGCTTTCTTAGAGGCTGACATACAAGTCACATTATTCCAGGTGATGACCCCCTGTCTTAGTTTAATAAATTCATAATGCTTACATGGCACTTTAAGGTTTGCAGATTGCTTTATGGGTATTATCTCATCTGTTCCTTGCAACAACCCTGGGAAGTAGGTGCAATCATTATTCCCTGTAGGGGACTGTAGCAAAAAGAGGCTAAATGATTTCTCCAGGGTCAGATAGCTAACAAGTATCTGAGGCAGAATTCAAATTCAGGTCTTCCTCACTCCAAGACAATCAATCAACAAATAAGTGCCAGGCAGGGCAACTAGGTAGTGTAGAGCGTATAGAACACTGGGGCCTGGAGTCAGGAAGACTCATCTTCCTGATTTCAAATCTGGTCACAGATACTTCCTAGCTGTGTGATCCTGAGCAAGTCCCTTAACCCTGTTTGCCTCAGTTTCCTCATCTGTAAAATGAGTTGAAGGAAATGGCAAAATTACTCCAGTATCTTTGTCAAGAAAACTCCCAATGGGGTCACAAAGAGTCAAACCTTGCTGAAAACCACTAATGTGCCAGGCACGGGGGTACAGAAAAAAAAACAGAACACGGTCTCTGCTCTCTTTAAATTTTCATTATTGTGATTAGTTGTACTGGCACTATTATTAATAATAATGGATGGATTTTCATCTCCTTTGTTGGGAATGATCACCATTATCAATGAAATTCCATTTTCTTCAAGCTGTTATGCAAAAGTTGATTATGAATTGTGAGAATTTGTTTTTTCTTTTTCTTAAATAATCGGCTTTAACTTGACTGTGCACTTTGACTTGGTTATGATATTCCCCTTTCAAGTCTATTATTTGTGTGCTGGGGTGGGGCAGCAGGTTGGAGGTTGGGAGTGAGGAGATTTGTTCTTTTTCCGTCCTAAACTGCTCTTCTTGCTGCAAAGCAGATTTAGAATTCATCTAACTTTAAGCTGAGTTTGAGAAAAATAAAAATTGCACTAGCATTCTTGTGTAAAGTCATCCAGTTGATTGCCTGGGGATTTAAAATATCTCCAGGTTAGAAGTACTGTCCTTAACAGGTTAAACAGGTTTGTCCTGAAAGGCAGCAGGGAGCCAAGTTTTCTTTTCTTTTTAATTAACAGGCTGCATTAAGATAATGATGTTGAAATGGTTGTAACCATTTCCGTAAGTTTTTTTTTTCCTGTGTTTAAATAGTCTCATGATTTTTAGAGTCCCAGGATCCAGTGCATAGAGTGATCAAGCATTAGAAATGTGTAAGAGGCCTTAGTGGACATTCAATCCAGGTTCTTTTTACAGGTGAGGAACTGAAGTTTGTGAGATGATCCATTTCTTTACCTGTTACTTGAAATAGTGAGATTACAAATTAATGTACATAATGAGAGTCCCCAAATTAGTGTGTTTGGAGAACAGCTTATATGTAGTCCTTGCTTATTTTACTTTTAGTGTGACAATTTTTTGTTTTATTTTGTTTTTAGCAATATTTTACTTCAAATGATTGGGGTGATCTTCCAGCCCCCTTTATGTGACTGAAGACTGTTGAACCCTTTAATTCAACAAATTGGATCTTGATCAGTTATAAAACTCCTCTCTGTACTTCTGAGGAAGCTGAGCAGCCCATTCTAGAAACTCCACCTTTCTTGAGGAAGAGTTCCATAGCAGGAGGGTGACTAACTTCCTGGCATGTAAACGTCTACCTGTTGGGTGGGGCTGCTTTAAATGTTACTAGGCCAGCTTGGGGGAAGGGAGAGGAAATGGGAACAGTATAGGAGCTTAGAATGCCAAATGGGGAAATTAGCCCTTATGTACAACATACTTAGTGATTCCCTCTGCCCTAGGTTCCCTTTCAGAAGGAAATTTTAGGACATTTATACATTGAAAACATTACAACTTACCAGATTTCTTTTTGGTTAATTATATGATGATAAATAATTTAGAAATATATCTAAAATATATAATATGTAACTATAAAAGTATACTGAAAGCCATAATTATAAATATCAAAATATCCAATAATATATAAATAATAAAACATATCCATCAAATTATTTAATACAAATACCTAATAATGCATAAATAATACATTTAACAAAGCATATAACATAATGAATTTACACATATCTAATAATGTATAAATAAAAATATACTTAACTTAATAAAATATAAATGTGTTACTATAAACATAAATTATAAAATATACCAAATAAATTATAGAATAAAATACATTAAATAAAATCTGTAATAATATAGTAGTACAATAGTACAGCTGTTTAGGAACGTAGACAATATATTTAATAATATGTAAATAAAACATCGTTGATAAAGTATAGAATATAACAAATATATAATTACATATAAATAATAAAATATATTTAGCAGAGTATATAATAATAGGGCTGCTAAGTGACTCAGCGGATAGCGTGCCAAGGCTGGAGGCAGGAAAACTCCTCTTTCTGAGTTCAAATCCAGCCTCAGACACTCAATAGCTGTGTGACTCTGGGCAAGGCACTTAACTCTCTTTGCCTCAGTTTTCTCATCTGTAAAATGAGCTGGAGAAGGGGATGACAAACCACTCTAGTGTCTTTGCCAAGAAAACCCCAGATGGGGGCATGAAGAGTCAGACATGACTGAAAGAACTAAACAACAACAAATATGATAAAAATATACAAATATTTAGCATTGTAGAAATAGAATACATTTAATAAATTCTATACTAATAAGTGTATAATGTAAATAGTAGAAATATTCAATAAAAGTACATAGTGGCATATGACGAATAAAAAATAATATGTAGTCATGAGATCATAGATCTGGAAATGATAAGAGATTTGGAGGTCTCCTCAGGTGATGGCTCTGAGTACTTCAGGGATGCATGGCATCTGTAATCTGACGTCGGAATATTGTCTCCTTGACACAGAGTGGGATACTCCAGTAATAGGGCAATTGGCCTTTGAGAGTTGGGGTATCCATTGGCCAACGATCAAAACATGATGATGAGTCTCTTTGGTCTTAGCAGGCCTGCTCCTCAGACAATGAGCCACTGTACATGTTGGCCCAGACTCAAAGCCTTTCCAGCTTGGTGAGGCTTGTCGGTGCTTGTGCTTTGCCAAGAGAGCATTTGAGAACTCAGGGTAACTATGGGTAATATTTAAAAATCTCCCAGAGAGCAAGTCTGTTTTGACTCCAGGCAAGAAATTCCCCTACAGCCTCTTTCCTTGTTCCCCAGCTGATTGATATTTTCCTCATGTGGATTTTCTTTTCCACGCCTGCATGCATGGGCAGAAAGTTGCCTCTGATTGTGTGTGTGTGTGTGTGTGTGTGTGTGCACGTGCACGTGTACCTGCACACACATAGGAGCATATTTGCCCTCTCCATTCTGCCTAGCCTCCCATCCAGCTGGCTTTGCCTACTCCATGTTCTCACCCTACAGGTTGCTGGCTGACATCACTGGATAAAGTGGCTTTGGAAGCCTAGCAGGTGTAGGGAGGCTTGTTGAGATTTGAAGTCGATATTCAGTGTGCAGTTTTTAGAGTGAGGGAAAGCATTCCAGTTCCACCGTTTGGCAAACAATGTGGGCTGAGGCTTTATCTCTTGAGTTAATCAAAAAAGGCTTTGGAAGAACACAGTAGCTGCCACCAATAGCCTTTGTCCTGAAGCCAGAGAGAAAGGGGAAAGGTGGGAAATAAAGTGTTCCCTGGTTTGCTGGTAAAGGGAGACATTTCCAATAATCCAACCAACTTTTATTAAGTGATTGTTATGTAAAATATTGTGCTAGGGCTGAGAATACAAGGGCAAAATGGAGAGATGCCATTGTATAGTAGAAAGAATCAGAGAATTTGAGTTCAGATCCTGCCTCTTTTCCTTATTACCTGAGTGACCTTGGTTAAGCAAATATTTTAACTTTTCTGAACCGGGTAATCATATCTGCAAGACAAGGGAGTTGGGCTAGGTGATCTCTAAGGTTCCTTCCAAATCTAAATCTGTGACCTTATGATCAAGTCCCTCTGCCCCCCTAAACCCCTAAACTTTCCTTCCTTATGGAGTTTATTGACAGGACCAACCACATAAAATAATAAACAAACAAATGAATAAATCAATAAATGAATAAACAAGGAAGATTTTTTTTTGAGAAGAGAGATCCCTTAAAATTAGAGGGATCAAAAAAGCATTCCAAGAAGTGTTTTGTTAGTTGAGCCCTGAAGAAAGCTGTGAATTCTTAAAAGGGAGTGTTACCTGTATCTTTGTAAAGGTGATATGCCAAGTTAGTTAACAACAAATAATTTAGTTTGGTTGGCGTGTAGAGTGAGGGAGGAATAATGTAAAATAAGTCAGGAAATGCATCTGGAATTAGATTGGGCAGACCTTAACCTTTGTAACCCAATTTATTTTATTTTGTGCATTTTAATACCTAATTTTGAGAAGAGGTCCATGGGTTTCCTCAGATGGTCAAAGGAATCCAGGACACAAAACAGGTAAGAACCCCTGATTTAGAAGAGGGGGTCTTCTGAATTGCCTAGTCCAACCCCCTGTTTTTTAGATGAGTTCCTAAGTGATTTATGCAAAGTCATGCACAGTGAGAAGTGAGTGACAGCCAGAATCTGAACCTAGGTCTTCTGATTCCAAATTCAGCACTGTCTTCTGAGGGAAGCACTTCTAGTAAAATACTTCTAAATAGTAATATTGTTTTTGGACGTGATGCTTGAAGGAAAAGAAAGAAAAAGGAAAAACTGTCCACTGATACCTGGTTTTAAGTGAATCAGCTGCCAACTTTTATTTACTTATACACTTACTAGAAGGCAACCCTGGCATAGTAGGATCAGATTCTGCCTATGAGAGGTATTGGCTCTGTGACTTTGGGCAATTTCTTCACCTCAGTACCCCAAGTAATTCTCTAAGATTATTTCATTACAGATGCTCATCTGCACTGGTAGAAGGCATTTCTTTACTGGAAATTCTTTTTACCAATACAATCATCAAAACAAACATACTATCCTTTGTTCAAGTTCCAAGAACACTTATTGGCCATCTAGTATTTTGGGAACCTACATGAAGGATGCAGAAAGAGACAAGTGCATAGAATTTACACTTGTAACAAAGAACATATAAATTAATCCTGACTGATCTTCCTGTCTCCAGCCTCCCCTTATCACCAGTAGATCCTATATATTTTGGTCAGATGAACCTGCCTAAAATACCCTCTTCTCTTTCATCATATTATTCTCATGTTGAGTGTTAGAACTTTTTGCTTCTCCTTTTCCAGAAAATTCATGATTTTTGTGGCAGGACACAGAGCTACTTAGTTTTGGGCTTGAAAACTCTTAGATAATAAAATGGTACTAAGTATAAGTCATAGCAAGCATCATAAGAACAAACTCTCATTGAAGTGTTCTGAGACAGTAGTGGTGTTGGAAAAGTAAAGGCCTTCATTTCATGTTGTTAATATAGTCCAAGAAAGCAGATAATGAGGAAGACACAGGGCAGTGAACCTGTCTTTAATGGTAAACCAAGACAGAGATTATTGTTCCCTTAGGTTCAATAAATAGGCACTTAATTAGAGAGTATATTTGAAACATAGGTAATATAGTGGTTGGTGTAGGTTTTAGTAAGTTTCAGTGAATGAGTGAAAATGACAAAGAATTATTTTACATTCTACTTATGATTTTCTGGGATGGGTCCAATAAAAAGCAGTAAGTTTCAGTCTTTTTTCTTGGCTTTTCCCTTTGCCCACCCACTTATTTCTTAGTTACCTAGAAGTCAGAAACCAGAGGCAAAGTCTTCTCTCTGCTGGGAGACCCTGTAGCACATGTAAAACTCATATTGGCTTATTACAATTTGATTGACACTCTACTTATGACTGTGGGGTCTGCAGATAGATAAATGTATCTTCAATGGTGCATTACATTCTAGATCAAAACTACATGGAAACACTGCTAATGTCACTTTTTTGTTGTTGTTGGGGAAAATACAAACAGATATTTAAAGCAGGAGATTAGAATTAAAGAAAATATTTTCCATAGAAAACTCGAGCTTTTCTTAACAATTAATTTAGGTGCTACAGCTTTTCTCCAAGTAAGTAGCAGGAAGGGTTGGGTGTACAAATCATCCTGACTAAAGTTGAGAATCTATGTTAGTTGATCATGGAGGTTATTGACTTTGACTTTTTAATGTGGGTTTTTAAAAATTTTTTTAAATCTTATTTTTTGGTACCTTGTTTTTTTGTCACTTTCATTTCCAAATATATCCTTCCTCTTCCCCTATCCAGTGAACCATCCCTTCGAATACAGATTTTCTTTTCATTAATTTTACTTTATTTTCAATTCTAGATTTTCTTTCCTCTCCCTCTTTCCTCTAACACAGATTTTAAAGAAAAAGAGGGTGTGTGTGGGGGAAACAGTTCAGCAAAACCAACCAAAAGATTTCCTCTATTGAATAGTATATGCAGTATTCCTTACCCATTGTCCTCTCCCCCTGCAAAGGAGAAAGAGGAGAATTTTGTCATATTTCCTTAAGGACTGCACACACAGTTTTCAGTTTCCTTTTTGTAGTTCTTTTTTGTTTGTTTTTGTTCTTTCCATCAGCATTGTGCATCTTGTTTTTCTTGTTCTTACTTGACTTTGCAATATTTCATGTGTCATCCTTTGCTTCTCTGAATTCTTCATATTTATCATTTCTTACAGCATTGTCATATTCAGTCACATTTTTGCATAGAACTCATTTAGCCATTCCCCAGTTGATGGGCTCCTGCTTCATTTCCAGTTCTTAGCTACAACAAAAATCGCTGCTATGGATGTTTTTTATAGGCTGGAACCTTGCCTGGGGCACCATCATCTTCCCATCCCCCTAGGCTAGTGACCTAAGTGTCTTCCTTAGCTCCTCCCTCTCCAATCTGTTGTCAAGTCCTGTTGATTTTATTTTTGTGGCATCTGTCCTATACCCTTCCCTCGTCTGGCACTGCTACTAACCTGGTGCAGGCTCTCACCCCTTCATGCCTAGATTATTGCAAAAGCTTGGAATAGACCAGCAAGGTTTCCCTGCCTCAAGTCTCTCCCTGTTTCAGTGTATTTTCCACTCAGCTCTCTCAGAATCTTCCTAAGGTTCAGATCTGATCATATCAATCCCTTTTTAAGTTAACTTCGTGGCTCCCCATTACCCCCAGATTAAAATAGAAAATCCTTGATTTGGTATTCAAAGCCTTTTCCAACCTGCTTCCTTCTTCTGTGTTCTCTGAGATCCAGTGATGCTGCTTCCTCCGTGGTCCTCAAACACAACTGTTCTCCATGGCTGGAATCCTCTTCCTCCTCGCTTCCACTTCCTGACTTCTTTCAAGTCCCAGTGAAAATGCCTTCTGCAAGAATCTTTCCCAATTGCCCTCAATTCTAGAGCCTTCCCTCTGTTGATTATCTCCAGTTTATCCTGTCTGTAGCTTGTTTGTACATGGTTGTTTTCTTAGTGCCTCCCTCATTAGACAGTGAACCCCTTTGGGGTAGGGACTGTCTTATGCCCTTTTTTGTATCTGTGTTGCTTAACAGTGCCTGGTGTATAGTGGGAACCTAATAAATACTTATTGATGGATTGTTTGATTTCTTTTCATTTTGACCTTTCTGAAAACAGGCAATTCAAGGTTTAAAAATGATTCTTAATAGTTTATAGTGAAAAAAGAGAGTGAATCCAAACCATCCTTGAATAGGAAAGCACTCTACCAAACCCTGGTAGTCCAAAAGTCCACTTTCAGACCACCAGTGGATTGGGAACCCACCATTTCCTGAGGCATCCCATTTGACTGGTAGTTCCAGTTGTGGGGAAGTTTTTCTTGTACTGAACTCTACCTCATTGTAACTTCTACTCATTGTTTTAGTTCTGGTCTGTGGGGCCAAACAGACTAAGTGAGGTCTTTTTCTATGTCTTTTTCTACTTTAGCCCTTTCTGTCCTTGAAGACAGTCTTCTCTTCTCCAACTGAAGCATCCTCGTTTCTTTAGTCATCCCTTATATAATCTCCAATTCTCTCACCATCTTAGTTTCCTTCCCTTGATGGCACTCTAGGCTAATTGATGCCTTTCCTAAACTGTGGCTTCTCAAACTGAAAACAGAATTCCAGCTATGACCTGATCAGGGCGGAATACTACGGGACCATAGCACCCCTCATCCTGAATGCTACACTATTGACAATAGCCCAGGGTGACTTTGGGGGCGTCTAAGTGACATTGTAGATAGAGCACTGCGTTTGGAATCAGAAGGTTCATCTTCCTGAGTTCAAATCCAGCCTCAGACACTTACTTGCTCTAGGCAAGTCACTTAACCCTGTTTGCCTCAGTCTCTTATCTGTAAAAGGAGCTGGAGAAGGAAATGACAAACCACTCCAGTGTCTTTGCCAAGAAAAACCCAAATGGAGTCACAAAGAGTCAGACATGAAACAACTGAACACCAACAACAAAGAGGGACTTTAGTGGGGTTTTTGTCCATTGGGTTTCTATATTCTTCTTTGTAGTCCACTTAACCCCCAAATCTTTTTCATGTCTTTTATCCTGACTTAGGCAGTTGATTTTTTTATCCAAATGTAGGACTTTGTATTTATTAACATTAAATTTCATTTCACTGTATTTGACCTATTGCTCTTTCAAGCCTGCTAAGGTCTTTTGGGTTCCTCTCTCTGATATCCAACATCCCAGCTCTGTGATATCTGCATATTTGATAAGGTGACCATCAATTTCTCCATCCAAAGTGTTATCAGACATAGGGTTGAACCTCACATAGGGAACCTTACTAGGGGCTCCGTTTAAGTTGACATAAATTCAGTCATAGCTTCTCTTGGGTGTAGTCCTTCAGCAAATACTCAGTTCACCTAACTATTCTGTTATCTCACCGACTATGTAGCTGGACTGCATTGTCTTCTAATACCTTTTGTTCCCTTTAATTGGATCTGTACTTTCCTTGGTTTAGAGAAAACTAAAGGAAAAGAAGAAAGGGAAAAGACAGCCCTGCAAGAAAAATGTCAGTGGCTTAACAGGTTCTGATTATCTTTAGATTTTGATTCGGTTTGCTTTGTTTTGTTTTAACTGAACCTGCGACTTCATAGATATAAAGGAATGCCTCTACTAGTGCAGATCAGCATGTGTTAAGTTCTATTGATAGCTTTTGTTTTTATAATAACTATTTTTCTCACTATATTTTTCCTCCCAATCCTACCCAGAGAACCATGTCTTCTAATAGTTTGAAGAGATTATGTATTATATATGTACATACACATATGTATATATAGACACTATACACATATACATATATGTGTATACATGTGCATATATATACCTGTATATACATACATGTATACATATCTACATACAGAAAGAGAGAGAAAGAATGAGGATGATCTTTAACGTTCAGGTTACATCTTTGATTGTGGGATCCGGTATAGGAAGTTGGTCTTAACCTAATTCCTACCACACTGCTTTCCAGTTTTCATAGCAGTTTTTTATCATATAGGGATTTATTTTAGAGGCAATTTATATTTTCAGATTTAGCAAAGACTTGTTTACTATGTTCAGTTGTTTCTGAATCTTTTTTCGCTAATCTGTTCCATTGACTCCTTTTTATTTTTTAACCAATAACAAATGGTTTTGATGATTGCTGATTTATAATATTACATATACTTTATAAGTTATGTATTCCTATATGCTTTGTATATACAGTCGATCATTATTTGTAGACTCTTCATTTGTGAATTTACTTACTGGCTAAGATTTACTTTTAATCCCTAAATCAATACTCACAATACTTTCTCAGTCATTTGTGGATATGCAAAGAGAGGCATAAAATTTGAGTAAGCAGATGCAGACACTCCCAGCAGAGGCTGAACAAGGAAGGAGATGCTCTGCCATCTTGTTTCGGCTCACACACTGCCAATGAGTGTATTCTTTTTGAGTTCTGATGCACCAAATAGTGCATTTTGCTACTTTTTTTTGTTGGTTTCACTGTTTAAAATGGTCCCCAAGCATAGTGCCAAAGTTATGTCTAGTGTTTGTAACCATGGGAAAGCTCTGATTGCCTTAAGGAGAAAATATGATAAGCTTCATTCAGGCTTTAGTTATAGTGCTGTTGGCTGTGAGTTCAATATTAGAGAATCAACAATATGGTACATCCAGAAAAAGGAAGAGAAAATTCAAGGATCTGAATGTGAGGCTACTTTCAAAAAGTGCTAAAGTAAATGTGAGTCAGATAGGTGGTGCAGTGAATAGAAGACAGGCTCTGGAATCAGGAGGTCCTGAGTTCAAATCTGGCCTCAGAAATTTGACGTTTACTAGATGTGACCTTAGGCAAGTCACCTAACCCTGATTACCTCACCTGTCCCCTTCAAAAAATAAATAAATAAATACAGTAAATGTTTGTGACCAGAGACTCTCAGAAACCTAATTCTATATTTGCCCTAGGAGCAATGGTTCATTATTTGCTAACCTCTAGTGATGAGATTGAACTGTACTATATATACTATGGTATATACTTGATGATATAATTTATACACATATATGGAGCAGCTAGGTGGTGTAGTGGATAGAGTGATGACAGACCTGGAGTCAGGAAGACTCATCTTCCTGGGTTCAAATCTGGCCTCAGATACTTCCTAGCTGTGTGATCCTGGGCAAGTCACTTCACCCTGTTTGCCTCAGTTTCCTCATTTGTAAAAGGAGCTGGGGAAGGAAATAGTAAACCACTCTAGTATCTTTACCAAGAAAACCCCAAATGGGTTTTATGAATAGCCATGCACAACTGAAACGACTGAACAACAAACTTTGTAATACTTGTAATTAGTATGGAAGTCCTGTTCTCCCTTCATTCCTACTTTTTTCCCCCAAAATTTTCCTTGGTATTTTAGATCTATTATTCCTCAAATGAATTTTCTTATTATTTCATAAAGTATAATTTTGTATCCTACACATTTACTGAAGTTTTTAATGGTCCCGTTGTTTCTTTGCTGATTTCCTTGGGTTTTCTAAATAAATTATCATATCTTTTGTAAAGAAGAATATTTTTATCTCCTCTTTACCTATCTTCATGCCTTTCATTTCTTTCTCTTGTCTTGTGATTTCTAGTGTTTCTCAATCTTTGACAAATGCTAGTGAGGATCCTCATTTTTATTTTTGTACTTACTGGGAAATGATTTGCAATTTGCTGTTTTAAGGAGTTACCTGGAACACTGAGAGGTTTCTTCTCTATCTTATTAACACATAAATAGTGTAAGTAACCTGAACCATATCTCAGTGTCACTAAACCAGTGGTATTTCTTAGCTTAGCTTTATTTTTGAAAACTGCAAAAACCTTGCATCTGCCATTTAACTCCTACAGGTACTTTGTGCCATATACATTTTTTACCACTGCCAAAAAGAAATGGTTTTCGAGTGCCTGTTATGAATAAGGCAGGAGAGAAACATATCCAAGTGGAAATTTACTTTGCTTCTCTGTCCAGTTAAATTCAGTGGAAGGATCTAGGCAAGGGAGTGGTATTGATGCCAGTGGCAAAACATTTTTCAGTTCCCCAAACGAATCAATCCTGATTTATGGCTTTGACCCTCTTCTTCCCTGTTACTGCTACACACCCACTACCAAAACAAAAATCATTTCACGGCAACAGTGTCAAGAATTGACTTTTTCTCTTTGTTCATCTTTCATCTGATATAATTTCCAGTTCTAGTTTTTGAGTCTTTTTCCACTCTGAATTCTCTTGTTTGGCAGAGAGTGTTTTGGATGCAAATTTTATCTATAATTAACCATTGCACAAAGAGCAATATGAATAATATGAATAATAATGATAGGTAGTAACTGACATTTATATGGCATTTTGTGATTTACAAAAAAAGTACGCAGAACTTAGAAATTAAACTCTTCTCATTATACTCATCGCAGAAGTGAGAATTGTTCTCAATATGCGTGTATATCAAAGAAATGTCCCAGTTGCTATACTTGCACTCACTTTTTGTAAGAACTGGTTTTGGTTTTTGGAAGCTAGAGAATGAGTGTAGATCAAAGCATGTATCCCCTCTCCCCCGTCTGCTCTCTGTCATCTCTGTGCCCCTCATTCCTCCTAAAACTGTTCTTTGCTTTTAGCACAAACCCCAGTATTCTGTTCCTTTCCAACTCCAGTATCTCTACCCTGGCCCCACTTTGCTTCCTTCACAATCTTAGCCCTGTCTAGTTAATCCCTGTTCTTTCCACTTGAATCCTTTGTCTTCCAGGCCTTTCTCCACTTATGCCTGGCTCAACCTCACTCTTGGGTTTCCCACCATCTTTCCTTCCCTCTAATACAATGGAGCCACTCAACCATGGCAATTGAGTCCATTACAAATTGGTGTTATCTAATCTTGACTGGATCTCTCCCCACTGTATACCAGTCCTTCTACTCTTCTCTAATTGACTTTTTTTTTTTTTATCACATTCCCTTCAGTAGCTGTTGTAAACTATTTCTCTTTTGGATAGAGAGGACTGGGAGTCAGGAAGACTCATCTTCCTAAGTTCAAATCTGGCCTCAGATACTTCCTAGCTGTGTGGCCCTGGGCAGATCACTTCACCTTGTTTGCTTCAGTTTCTTCATCTGTAAAATGAGCTGGAAAAGGAAATGGCGAACCACTCCAGTATCTCCATCAAGAAAACCCCAAATGGGGTCATGAAGAGTCTGACACATACTTCTTGTTCTCTGCTCTATCTCAGTAGGACCTTGCCTTCTACTTTACCAAAAAAGTAGAGATTATGTTGCATTTTCTCTTCTCCCATATCCCATGCCTCAATATCATCTCTCATTTTCACCTCTTTTGCTCCAGTCATTCTCAAAGAAGTGGTACTTTTTCTTGTTAAGAACAGTCTTTCCCTCTGTACCCTTGATCCCATCTCCTCTCCTCTCTTCTCCTTGTGTGCCACCTCCTAAAGGAAACAGTTCCTGATCCTCTCGTTACGCATGCTCTTTCCTTCTCAAATCATCAGTTATACTCCTCTGTTGTTTGTGTCAGTAGCATGTAAGCTTCTTGGGGACAGCGACTGTTTTCTGTTTTGTTTTTATGTCCAGCACATGGTACGTTATCCAAATTAGATCCATGTTGACTAGTGCTTGTTGGCTTCGAATGAATTTGACTTCCCCAACTAAATTGAAATTTTTTGAAGGTAGAAACTCTGGTTTAGCATTTCTATTCTCCATGTCTCACAATAGTTCACTAATTGTTGGTTATTTAACCCTAAATGAGTCAATGTTATAGGTATATGTATCTGAGAGCAGACTTCAATTTGGAGTTAACAGTTTATTATATTATTTATTATACGTAGTCCTAATCTCCTAACTGGAGAACACATTTTCTTCCATTTCAAAATGAAATTCAAGAGCCATGAGAATTCTGTTGACTAGCACTTGAACAATTACTAGGCAGTGAGTGACTCAAACCTTTACTCCTACGAGCAGATGGTTTCTTATATAAGTCTTTCTAAACATCAGCCCTTCATTCCCTCAAATGGAAGTGTTCTCTGACAACAAAGATTGCAGTCTATCCAAGCTTGCCCATCTTGTTCATGTTGGACAAACCAACATGCCTAGCCCCTACTTCTAATAAAGGAAGAGACAGGAAATATCCTTTTTTGATGAATGTTATCTGTATTTCTCTCAATGTAGTAGAAACAAAGCTGAAATGAATGCCCTGTTTGAAGGGGTCAGTGTCTTTTAGCTCCTTAAAAACAGATTTTTCTGTTTTAGAACCACAAAAAAGTAGTGTCATTTTCAGTGTTCTTACACACACCCAAATCTTTGAGGCTATTTTTTAAACTGATGACATTAAAAATTGGGAAAACCCCATTTGTGATGGAGATTTGCTGAGACCTGCAAGGTAAGCACTCAGTGAAATTTCACAGTCTGTATGGATTGTATATATGCTATAAACATCATAGTATATTTTAAGAAATTTTCTGGATACAGATGATTCAGAAGTTCAGTGAAAGGATTGAAAAACTTCAACATTTTATGTTGTAAAGTGCTGAGAGATTAAATTTCACTTTCTACTACTCTTACTAGTCCACCCTATAGTTATGAAGCCTTTTTAAGGTTTGCAAAGTGCTTTGCAAATATTATTCTGTTTTTTATCTGCACAACAACCTTTAGAGGTAGGTATTATTATTGTCACCATTTTACAGATGAGGAAACTGAGGCAAGCAAAAGTTAAGTGACCTGTCCAGGGTCACATGGCTAATGTCTGAGACCAGATTTGAACATGTTTTCCTACCTCCAGGTCTAGTGCTTCAAGCACTGGCCCACCTTGCTGCCTCTATTTTATTTCTTTTTATAGCAGAATCACAAAAACCAAGACTTTATTTAGAATATCATGACCAACAAAAGAAATATTAGAATGACTTGAGTAATGTAAATGAAGGAAGCAGAGCTCTGAGTAATTAAAATGGCTAATCTTGATTCCAGGGAATAGCTAATGTCAGTAGAAAGGTGGGAGGCTGTGTGTGCCAAATGTTATACGTACTAACAGACATGGTAACCTGTATCGTTTGACTTTCCTTTATTTCAGAGAAAAGCTAAATGCTGTGTGGATGGGGAAATTTACCTGCAAATGACTGCAACATTTTACAAAAGGAATCCAAAGTAATTTTAAAATTAAATTAAAATTTTAAAAAGAGAATTGAAAACTAAAGGCAGATTATGCTGAGATTAACTCTTTGTTTCCTGCTAAAATCATTTAATTGGCACATATACTTGATGTGTCTGCATGAAGGAAAATCTGAAACTCAGTTTTTCTTTTATTAAACAAATGAAATGATCCAGGAGAATAGGAGGAAAGTTGTCGGAAAGAGAATGTTTGCTTCTTCTTTGTGGCTTTCCGATTTTATTAAAATTGACAGCTGCTTCTTCTGTGACTCATAGCAGTAAAACAAAACCACTGCCCAGCTTTGTGGTCAAGATGATTGGGTTTTGGGCTCTGCCTGATCAAACCAGAGGAAGAAGGCTTTTCTCCATTTTCCATACAAGTCTAGCAAAAGAGGTCAAGATGAACCACCTCTGGTCGTTCCATCAGAAGCCAGAAAGGTTTTTCCATGCACATTTCAGGAGCAGCTGTGACTTGAAAACAGCCCTCAATAAGATGTCATTTGTCTTGCTTGGGAAGCTCTATGCCATTGAGTATGCAGGCACAATGTCATATTCGCTTATAATTTATGCTCTCCCCTCTACCTCCCCCCTCAAAGCTATTGTCCTATGAGAATGGAGTAGAGGGCTAGGCAGGGAGAGGGAGGAGGAATTATTTAACAGGACAGCAGTGAACACTGGCCGTCCTTACTGCAGCTGGAGCCTAATTTTCTGTTTGGCAGGCTACAAGGCTATTAGCACAGCCATGGGCATTGGCTGTCTCCTGACTGATCAGAGTTTCAAAGGGGAGTGATAGCCATTTAAATGTAATAGGATTATTCTTGGAATTGCTATACATAAAGCATCTGGACTCTTTAACCCTCTAGTAACTACCACAGGCATTTTAGACATTATTTTTATTCCTGTGGTAAAGAGAAATGTCAGATTTCTTCTGGTTAGGAGTCAATAAGTCAAGAGACATGTATTTAGTATCTATTTTGTGTCAGGTACTCTACTAAATGCTGAGGATATAAAGTGGAAATCAGACACAGAATGGAAGGGCATTCTGGGATTTGTAGTTTAGTGGGACAAACCTTCCCAGGTAGCTAAGCAGTACAGTCAGTGCTGGACTTACCTGGAAGATAAAGAAGAAATGAACTCAAATATGGTCTCAGATACTGGCTGTGTGACCCTGAGTAGGTCACTTAATTTTAGCATGCCTCAATTTTCTCATCAATAATTTGGGAATATTTAATATTCCCAATATTTAGTTTTCCCTACTGCTTTTGAGGATTGTTTTGAGGATAAAATGAGATAATATTTGTAAAGCACTTTCCAAACTCTAATGTACTATATAAATGTTATTATTATTATTATTGTTAGTGAGAAACAGTAGACTAATTTGACTAAACTGTAGAGTGTATGAACACAAGTTGGAGCTGGGTCTGGCTTTAATGTCAGGCAGAGGAGATTTTAGTTTATTCTAAAGGTAAAGGGTGCCACTGGAGTTTAAGCAAGAGAGTAATATTGGCAGCTCCATGGAGGATGGAGAGGGGGGAGAGGCCTGAGACAGAGAGACCAATTAGGAGGCTATTCCAAGAATAGTCAAGAAGTGATGAAAGCTTGAATTAGAGTTGGCTGTGTGAGTAGAGAGATGGGGATACATGCAAGAGATGTAGAGATAGAAATGGTACGACTTGGCCACTAATGTGGAGTAAGAGTAAGGAGTCAGGGACAACTTTGAGATTGTGAATATTTGTAAATGGGATGATGGTGGTATCCTCAGTAGAAATAAGAAGTTCAGAAGAGGGGGTGAGTTTTGGGGAAAAGATCTTTATAACTTAAATAAAGATAATGAGTTCTGATTTTGACCATGTTGAATTTGAACTTTCTGGATTTCACATCTGAAATGCTGTTGTCATTGTTGAGTTTTTCAGTCATGTCCAACTCTTCGTGACCCCATGGACCATTGCATACCAGGCTCTTCTGTCTTCCACTATCTTCCGAAGACTGTCCAAGCTCATATTCCTTGCTTCCATGACACTGTCCATGTCATCTTCTGCTGCTTCCTTTTCCTTATGCTTTCCATCTTTTGCAGCATCAGGATCTTTTCCAATGAGTCCTGTCTTCTCATTATGTGATCAAAATATTTAAGCTTCCACTTCAGTATATGACCTTCCAGTGAATAGTCTGGATTAATTTCTTTAAGTATTGACTGATTTGATGTCCTTGTTGTCTAAGCTTTCCTAATAGTTCAGTTCTCACAGCCATATGTTGCTATTGGAAAGACCATGATTCAGGGGGGATTTGAAATGACTAATATTCAATTATATTGTTTTCCAGTATTCCAAGAACTATTTGTCAAATTGTGAGTCCTTACTCTAGTAGTTTGTGTCCTTGAGTTTATTGAATACTTAAGCTACTATGTTCAGTTGCTTCTGTATCTTGTGCACAATCTGTTCTAATGGTCAATTTTTCTATATTTTAACCAGTACCAAAATGTTTTGATGATTGATGCTTTGCAGTATAGTTTAAGATCCTCAAAGTTTCCACATTTTTTTCATTATTTTCTTGGAGATCTTTGACCAAATGAATTTTCTTGTGTTTTTCTAGTTATAGAAAGTAATCCTTGGGTAGTTTGATGGTTAGAGCACTGAATCTGTAAATTAACTTAGCTAATATTATCATTTGCCAGTAGCATAGCCCAACCATGAATAATTCCTCTCTAATTATTTGTCTTATTTATGTCTGTAGAGTGTGATATAATTGCCATGTGCCTTGGTAAATGAACTCCCAGATGTTCTATATACTCTTTAATAATTTTGAATGGAATTTATTTTTCTATCCCTTTCTAATGGATTTTTTGATAGTGTTCAAAGAAGCTGATAATTTTTGTGCATTTATTTTTATCCTGATATCTTGCTGAAGTTGTTAATTATTTCTGTTAGTTTTTGTTGAATCACTAGGGTTTTCTAAATAAACTATCGTATCATTTGCAAAAAAAAAAAAAAAACCACAATAATTTTGTTTCTTCTTCCCTTTAGTTTAATCCTTAGTTTCCTTTTCTTTCCTTCAGTCTCAGTATCATATTGCTATGCCAAGTATTTCTAGTAATAGAGTGGTAGTGCTTTATAACCTTGCTTTACTCCTGTTCTAACTGGAAAGGCTGCTAGTATTTCTCCATGTTGTTGTTGCTGTTTAGTTGTTTTCAGTCATGTCTAACTCTATGACTTCTTTTTTAGAAGGTTTTCTTGGCAAAGATACTGGAGTAGTTTACCATTTCCTTCTAAAGGTCATTTTACAGATGAGGAAACTGAGGCAAACCTGTCTTAAGTGATTTGCCTAAGATCATACAGTCATTCAATATCTGAGGCTGGACTTGAACTCAGGAAGATGAGTTTTCCTGACTTCAGGCCTGGCACTCTATCCACTGTGCCACTTAGCTGCCTCTGTTATTCTCTGTTATACTTGATGATTGATCTTGGTTTTGGATTGATACTGTTTCTCTACTTTCTATTGCTTTTGATGTAAAAGGGTACTATAATTTCTCAAAAGTTTTTTAAAAGCATTTATTGATAGAATCATGTTATTGTTTTTTATCATTAATATGATCTATTATATTTAGAATTTTTCTAATGAACCAACCCTGTGTTCCTGATATAAAACCAAACCAATCATAGTGTATAATCTTTTAAAGTATTTTGCTATAATCTCTTTGCTAATATTTTATTCATTCACTATTACACATTAAAAGTAAAAAAAAGGATATATAGATCCCTGTTTCCTCTTATAATAGTGCTGAAAACAGATTCTCCTTTCTTAGGAAGAAAAGGAAATTTTAACCATGATACTTAGTATTATCATTAACATACCTTAAAGAAACTCAGCTGAGACTCAAGAAAAGAATTGATTGTCTTTTAAAAGGGAAACATCCCGCCTTTCTAAAAAAGTCAATCCTTCAGTTGAAGATGATTTGATGGTTCTGGGGAGTGGGGTTAATCAGTTGTTGGCAGTAGGTTTTTTCCATGCCTTTGTTTTTGTTCAATCATTTTAGTCATGGCCGATTCTTCGTGATCTCAGTTGAGATTTTCATGACAGAGACAATGGAGTGGTTTGCCATTTCCTTCTCAGCTCATTTTTTGATGAGGAAACTGAGGCAAACAGGGTTAAGTGACTTGCCCAGTGTCACACAGCTGGGAAGTATCTGAGGCTGGATTTGAACTCAGGAAGATGAGACTTCCTGACTCCAGGAGTATTAGCACTTTATCCAGTGCTCCATCTACCTGCCCCTTGCCTTATCTATATAGTAAGGAAATGCTGTCATGTACCCCAAATATCAGTAGTCTACTCATTTTTAAGAAGCAGAAATAACAATGTTAATTATAAGAGCAAAAGGGATAGGGTTATCTTCCTTGTTTGCTATTCTTCCTTTATCCTACTGTCTGCATCCCTCTGGGGCTGACGATTCTCTCTGTTTCAAAGGGGACTCAGCCCTATGCCCTCAGGCAAGATGCCTGTCTCTAGTGCTTCTTGACTTCAAGGTTGTGGTCCCACAAAGGTAAGCCTTTAGAGTAGGAGTGTGCAGACATGAGAACCTTTTATGCATTTGTTCCACTCATGTTTTCATGTCTGATCATGCTTAGAGCTCACAGATGAAGTGACAGAAAAACAGTAGTGTTTGGGGCAATAAAAAAGAATAGAGCCCAGAAGTAGACTGGGGGAACCTGA
The DNA here is from genome assembly GCF_028372415.1 of Notamacropus eugenii. Lineage (NCBI taxonomy): Eukaryota > Metazoa > Chordata > Mammalia > Diprotodontia > Macropodidae > Notamacropus > Notamacropus eugenii. The sequence continues at coordinate 433,334,005 of NC_092874.1, forward strand.
GGAGACATCTCAGGATTTTTGGCTCTACTTGGACGACTACTGAATCACACAACTTTGTATTCTCAAAATAGCAACAGGCTTTTAGGTTATAATGACACCACAGCTGGACATGACCTTCACTGCATAACAGACAAAGTCAGTATAAGAAAGTAGAACTGAGCTGTGGAATGAATCACGTGAACCTCCTGGCTCCTGATTGACTCAATCTAATACCCCCTTTTAAAGTCCTTCAGGTGCATGGTTCAGTCCCTCACATCTTAATATGATCAATCTGAATTTGGCACAACCCCATGCCTTTTGCTGCTGGGGTTACCATCAAAAGGCCAGTGAACTGAACCCTGCCATAGGGAGGACTCCAGGTCGAGAACTAGCAGGTATTTTCTCTCTTCTCCCAAGGGGATTGCCTGACTCTAGCTTCTTTTTGTGTATTTCCTTTGTTGTTATTCTATTTCATTTGGCTAGCTCTCTTATTGTGGTTGCAAAAGTTTTAGAGGGAGCTGGACATGCTTGGAATCTTTACCAGAAGTCCCCATGTGACTGTGTGTTATTACTATCTCTAGACAAACATCCATCAGTTTCAAGTGAGGGGAATTTAGCAAATTTTTCTCTAGAAAAATTATCCCTTGTGAGTTTTAAGAATGAATAATTCCCTTATCTATTTCCAAATGACCAATATTCATTGACAAAAAATCTTTAAAACTGAGTCTGTGTTGGAGGAAAACCTGCAATGCTAATCTTTCCCTCTCCCCATCCCTCCATAGACTTTTAAGAGCAGCAGCAGCAGGACAGGTTCCCTCAACTTTCTAGAATGATTTAAGCTCCCTACATGGAGGTGCCTTATTATCTCCTCTAATTACTAATAAATAAATTCTTTTGGTACAGAAGATTTTTAATGCCCTCTATTTGCCAAGGAGTAATTGCCCCTTTATCTTTAGACAGCTTAAGAAAAAAGCAATATAAGACTTGAAGAAATCCATTACTGTCCAGATTCACTGTAGTAAACCTTCATTTAGTGTCCACTCTACAAAACTACATGTGCCTAGGCTCTTAGAGGGGTAAGACACAATCCCTGCCTGCAGCGAGTTTACTACAGTTTAAATAAGGGGAAAAAGTGAACACATAAATAAATACAACACAAAATAGATCATTATATAGATTGTGTTTATAAGATGCAAGCCAAGGATTTTGAGAGGTCATAAGAGAAGGATCATTTCTGACTTACAGAGCAGGGAATTTTACAAGGAGAGATAACAGAGCTATAAGGGACTTTAGAGATTACCTAATTCAACCCCTCATTTGTAGATGAGGAAACAGAGTCCTTGAGAAGCTAGATGAAGTATCTAAAGTGACATTTGAGCCAGGACTTACACAGTACATGGGATTTCAGCTGCCTGAAATGTGAGAATAGGGTGGGGTCCTGTGGACTAACATGAACAATCTCCTGAAAATCACAAAGTACGCCATTCAGAAAATCAGGTGTACCTTTCTTTCTTCCACAAGAAGCTTTTCCTGATTTGCCTTAATGCTAGTGCTTTCCCTCAAAGATCAGCCCCAATTTATCCCATCTGTATCTTGTTAATACATGCTTGTTTATGTGTTATCTTCCCCATTAGACTGTGAGCTCTTTAGAGCAGGGACTTTCTTTTCCTTTCTTTTAATCCATCCCAAGTACTAAATGCAGTTCCTGGCACTTAATGTTTGTTGATCATAGGATTTAGACCTGACATACTACTTAAAGATGGTCAGTTCCGAGTCCCTCACCTCTGTAAATGAAAAATCTAAGACTTGTCTGAGGTCACATAGTAAGGGTGACAGTGTTTGAATTTAAGTGTTTTGACTAAAGAACTCATCCCTCAATGGTGTGAAGAAAGACAAAGAGATTTTTGATCAGGCAATATAAGGAAGATGAAAACATAGCAACTTTTGTATGTGTGGTAGCAAATAACTGGAAAGAAAGTGGGTTCCCATTGATTGGAGATTGGTTTGAGAAATTCTGGCATATGAATGAAATGGAATATTATTGCATAGTGTGAACACATGCAGGGAGTTCAGAGAAGCATAGGATTCAGGAAGGGCTTCTTCAAAAGCCAAACAGTCTTTTCTGTTGGATCCTGGAAGTCATAGGGAGTCACTGGACTTGGCTAAATAGAGGAGCAATGTGGTTGGACCATCAGCTTGGGAAGATTCCTTGGATAGCATACTGGAGGATGAACTACAGAGGATAGAAACATAAAGCAGGGAGACCAATCCCAAGTAAACCATTGTAATAGTCCAGGCATTGAGTGCCTGTGCCATGGTGGTGACAGCATGATGTAAGAGAGGAACATATACGAGAGATGTTTGGAATACAAAGTGGACAAGACTTGGCAGCTGACTGGATATTGGAAAGGGTGGTAGGTAAGTGAGAGAGGGACCCTCAGCAATAATAGGGAAATTAGGAAGGGGGAGGGATTCGAAGGAAAGTTAATGAGTTCAGTTTTGGACATGTTGCATTTAAGATGTGTACAAGGCATCCAGTTTGTTCGATTGTCTGATTTGACTGCCTTATTACTCCAGTAAACAGTTAAAGATGTAAGACTGAACAAAAAGTCAGGAGAGAGATTGGGCTGGATAAATAGATCTGAGAATCAATTGATCATAGGGATGCCTTCTACATGTGTCGATAAAGCCTAATTCAGTCACTTCCTCCATAAACCCTTTCTTCATCTCTCCAGTTGGAGGATGATTTTCTCCGATTCCATTGCCCAAGAACCAATCTGAGCTTTGGGATGTAGGTGACTTGCACTAGGGCTACTTCTGACAGAGGTGAGATGATTTTTTTAATGGCACATGGGCAGACATGGGGAAGCTGCCCAACTCAATTTTACTTTTACTTTTAGAACCTGAGCACAAAAAGCTAATGGGGAGGGGGGGATTGCATCTCATGGGGGTGTCTCCATTTGGGTTCATAAGTTCACAGACTACTTCAAGGTCAATTGAATAGATAGAAAGTTCACTTTGTGAACCGAGAGTCAGAAATTTGTCCACGCTCACTTTGGAAATCCAGCACTCTTCAGCTTCTCTCCTCCCATGATAAACTGTTGTGGATGCTCTTGCTCTAATTTTTTTATTAGTAATCTTTTTCTATAAATACTTTGATATAAAAAATCAATTAAAAAAAGAAAATCAGGTTCATCATCATGTGGAAAGAAGATTGTGAGGCAGATTTCTCTGGACTGTGCAAGTTTGAAGAAACCTCTAGGGGGTGCTGTTGTACTGAAAGTTTAAGACTTGTATGGAAGGTGGAAATAGTTCAAAGGAAAAATATTTATTTGGATTTTTAATATAATTAATATATTAAATCGTAGATCATCTGACACAGAATGCCATTTAATAGCTACTAAAAATATATTACTTTACAAGCATTAAGCTTTCATTCATAATAAAGCTTGAGAGATCCTGTTTAATGGGGTTTTATATATGTATTATATATTTATAATTTTTATATGTACCATTTGCAGCTAACATTAGTTCATCCTAAGTTATTTTAAATGGATGAGATGCCCATGATCGGTAGAGGAGAAGATCTATGATGCAGGGGATAATATACTTTGCTATTCTAATATTTTATATGACCCTTCTTCCATAATTCCTGATAGGAGGATCCAGCCAATGTCCTGAAGACTTCCTTTACCTCTTTTAATGTCCCATGGTTTAAGGACTTTCCATCTATTTATCTTTTGTTCTCACACCTCCCTTTAAAAATCTCCTATTTCCCAGATAAATCATCTGTGCCATCTTTTACAGAGGTCAATGTTGATCACATGCCCTGATCAGGCTTTGCAGATCTTTTTGATTCTGCAGATTGTGGTTTCCTATAATCTGTAGTCAGGTAGTATTATTGTTAGAATATTGATGAATTTTTTGTTTCAGGGAACAGATTGGGATCTTTGAAATTGCCATATATTTTCCTAGAGATAATAATAATAATAATTAGAATTTATTTAGCTTTTAAAGTTTGCAGATGATGTCATGAATGCCATTGTCTTCTCTCACAACAGTCCTGAGAGGCGAGTCCTGTTATTGTCTCCATTTTATACGTGAGGAAACAGACAGAGAGGTTAAGTGACTTGCCCAGGGTTATATGGCAAGTAAATTTCTGAGGCCAATTTGGAATCAGGTGTTCCTGACTCCACTAGGTCTACAACTCTGTTTATTAGACCATCTAGCTTCTAACCAATGGGGAAGTCCCCCAGATAACTTGCATTAGTGACAGACACTTCTAGTGATATCAGTATTTCAAGCCCTGGAATACTAGAGAGCCTCCTAAAAAAGCTTTTGACTACACAATCTGCACAGAAAAAATGAAGAAGAGATAAAAGACCTATTGTCCAGACTAGGACCTGCTGTGTTTGGATGGACAGCTCATCATTGGTCTATTAGTACATATGTCTTAGACAGACACTGCAGATGGCTGGTGGATCTGGGCCCAGCAATGAATGGAAGGAAGAGCCAGCTGAAGTGATTTTGGGGATCATTCCTAACAGTAGTATGAGACTAGTCACTGCTTACCTTTAAATTTACCACATCTTTTAAAAGTGACTTGTTTGTATAGAAAGGGTTATTTCCTTCCCATCTTAAATAAATATATTTTTCAGATTCTCATTTTATCCCTCAAATGTGAACGTTTTTTGAAAAAACTCAGTATCCCAGACTATATCCATTCCTTAAATCAGTGCTTCAAGGACAGATTTAAATGTGATTCTCATTTCTCCTGTCTTTTTATCCTACCATCAAGCAATAGATATTATTCTGCTTCTAAACAAATGATAATCTTTTTAGCTGAGAAATATGTAACTATATACATATGAAGGAGTGGATTTTGTAGGTGCTTCTAAATGACATTTATATTTCCAATTTGTACTCATCTGGTGAGTGATGAGTCAATTTAGAGAACAAATTTATGAAGCAAAACATATTTGCTTTCCCTTTGAGAAATGTGTCTGTGAATTGTTCTTGACTCATGTTGAGACAATTCTTTGAAAAATTTATGTTAAAGAAAAAAAAATCTTACTAGTATGCCTAAAAGCTTGTTTTTTAGCTTGCTAAAGAGCAGAGAGCTTTTGAATCAAAGGAGAAACTGAGCCCATGGCCTCTTAGGGTTTTGTTTCCCTCCCTAACTCTTTGAAGCAGCAGTTACCTTTAATATTGAGAATTTTCCTTTCTCCAGAAGCATGTGACTATGTCTCATTACATTTTTTTTAGCTTACCGAAGTTACATTTTTAAAAACAAATTCCATGCAAAGAATGATGTTCAGAAACTGATAATATGTAGCTATACAAACTTTGAGGAAGGTAGAAACTGGTAGTTAGAAAATTTTAATTAGTGATTCCTCTTCTCTGTGAGGTGAGAACCAGTAATAATCCACAAATATTTATTAACCAATGGCAGTGGGTAAGGGTGCTGAGGCTTGGAGTCAGGAAGACCTGAGTTTAAATTCTGCTTCAGATGCTTACTAACTGTATGATCCTTAACCTCTCTCAGTTTTAATTTCCTCATCTGTAAAATGGGGGGAAATAACTAGTGCCTATTTCACTGGGTTGTGGAGATCAAATGAGATCATGTATTACAGAGCTGTATAAATGCTAGATTAATCTTGAGCCACTTCCATGCATGTAGTGCTAACAATCATAAGAAAAAGTATGACAGCTTTTTTCCTCAAAAAACTTACATTGTAACTGAGGCGTTAAGAACACACCATATGAAACTATCAGTGAATAGTTTGTGTGATTATTGAAGTGCTAAATAATTATGCTAGATTCTAATCCTTGTAGAAGTTTATAATAATAATTATAAGAATAAGTAATTGTTGTACTAATAATAATGACAACTAACACTTATAGAGTGGTTTGAAGTTTACAAAGTGCTTTACCTTTATCATCTCATTTGTGCTTTCAAATAGGTCTGTGAGATAGCCGCTATTATTAACCCCATTTTGCAGATGAGAACAGGCTGAGTAAGATTAACTGACTTGCACTGGCTTATACAGCTAGTAAGTGTCAGAAGGAAGTTTTGAACTCAGGTCTTTCTGACTCCAAGTTCATGATTATTGCGACTATACAGAAGTCAGGATCGGCTTTGCTCTTCCTCCTTCACCTGGTTCTTCAAAACAAATGAGCAGAGTTTGGATATATAAAGAGAAGGAAAACAAAGCTTTCAGACCCGAGCAACAGTCTTGGAGTGTGTGTGTGTGTGTGTGTGTGTGTGTGTGTGTGTGTGTGTGTGTGTGTGTGTGTGTGTGTGTGTGTGTGATGACCTTGCTAGAACAGTTTGTTGGGCAAAGAAGGATGCTGGCCAGTGGACTCTGATTAGAAATGAATGCTCAGTTTGGGGAGCAGTGGAAAGAGTAATGATTCAGTGTTATTTCCCTTAAGAGGAGAAAATTGATCATTAGGGACCTAAATAATCTTTCTTTGGGGGAGGGGGAGGCCATCAGGATTAAGTGACTTGTCCAGGGTCACACAGCTAGTAAAGGGACCTAAGTAATCTTAAATCTCACCTCTCTCTAAGTGGTCAATAAAAGAGATTGGCTGTTTAAATATTTTAATTTAGAGAGTTCATAAGTCTTGAGAGCTGGAAGAAACTTTAGAGACCATCTAGTCCAATCCCTTTTGAGGAAACTGAGTCACTACCACCTGCTTCAGGTCAAATTACTTGCCTCGGGTCACACAAGATGTGAATTAGGTCTAGAAAGCTAGGTCCCTAGATCCAGATCTGGTGTTTTCCCCCCACTCTTTCCGTACTTCTGTGACTGTGTGATTTCCTCTGTGTGGTCATGCCTGCCTTCCTCTGGTACCCAGCAAAGTCTAGCCACATTCTTGTTAATGTCTTATTATTAAATATTCTTAAATCCACTTCCTTTACAATATTCTGTGTTTTCTCTCCACCAAAACTAGAATCCAGGTATTTCTTTCAAGTAACAGTGATGCTGCTTCTTCTGTCAATTGTTCTGTGTTATATAAGGTCAGTTAGTTAGCAAGTATTTATGATGAACTTAATATGTTTCAGACACTGTTTTAAGTGCCAGGAATATAAATTCAAGCAAAAAGAAAGGTAGTTCCCGCCCTCCAGGAGTTTATACTCTAATGGATAAAGACTGTTTGTCAAAGGATGAGGTGCATAAAGGTAACCTGGCCAGGGGTGTGGCTGAGAAGAAAATATGGCCACCTGGATACTCAGTCAAATGGAGGGCTTTGGGGGGAGCTACCCAACCAAAGACAGAGGCCCAAAAGGCCCAAAGTGCTGAATGGTGGAGGGCATGCTAGTTAAATGCTCAAAAATAGTTTCAGAGTTTTCTGGGCTGGTATTTGTTTGCTGTTCATAAGGATTTTTGACACCTAGAGAAGTTAAAATCTTTATTTTCATCATTCAGAAGTGCTGTTCAAGTTTTAGCCCTTGCAAAAGCCTGGGTAAATATTTTTTAAAATAGCATTTAATAAACTTATTACAGATATCCTTTTCATAATGAGATCAGTCAGAGACTTTTGTCTGTTACAGAATTGATAAACTAGGAAACAAAGTCAATATATTTGATCTTAGCAAAGTGGAAAAAGTCCTGGATTTGGTGTGCTAAGACCTAGATTCAGATCTCAGCTTTTCCTCCATCTGGATGGAAGTCACTTATTCTCTATGGCTCTCAACTGCCTCACATAAAAAGTGATAATGGAACTAAATGATATGCAAGGTCCTTTTTAGCTCTAAGGTTAGGGGAAACCCTGCATCAACTCTCCTTTTCCAACAGCATGTGCTCACATTGTATCTCTTTGTCATATTTTGGTCATTCCTGCAGTATTTCAAACTTTTAAAATATTATATCTGTTATGGTCATCTGTGATCAATGATCTTTAATATTACTATTGTAAATTGTTTTCGGGTGCCCCAAATTACACCCATACAAGGTGGTGAACTTAGTTAATAAATGCGTGCCTTGACTGCTCCAGTGACCCGCCATTGTCCTTCTCTCTCCCTTTTCTCAGGCCTCCCTATTCCCTGAGACACACCAATGTTGAAAACTGTTATATAAACTTAGTTGATAAAGCAGTGGCATGGTTTGAGAGGATTGACTCCAATTCTGAAAGAAGTTTTATTTTATTAAATTTCCACTTGCAGAATTTTAAATTTCTGTCACTTTCCCTCTCCTGCTACTGCTGCTGCTTCTTCCTTCTCCTAATTCTACTAACTAGCATTTGTATACTTACTATTTTCCCGCCTCTTGGTCAGAGGGTTTTCTAATATTATCTCATTTGATCCTTACAACAGACCTGGGAAGTAGGTACTACTGTTATCCCATTTTATAGATGAGGCAGGGTTTACATAGCTAGTGAGTGTCTGAAGCAGAATTTGAACTCAGTTCTTTCTGACTCCAACCCCAGAGCTTTATCGACTGTGTTACCTGTCTCTAACTAGGTTTCGTTTTATAACAACCAATGCTATTTCTAATGGTTATTCAAATGAGACTTCAACAAAGGAAAATCACATATAATTTTGAGGGATGTATTGTGTCAATAGCATACTTATTTCATTCAGCCTGGAGTTTTAGGGTGTAAGGGTGTGTAGATCTTTGGTTTTGGTAGTATTGGGTACCCTGAAAAGCAATTGCAGTTGAGTCATAGAGATTTAGCAGGAATACAAAGAGGTAAGTGACCTGTCCAGGGTCACACAGTCAGTATGTGTCAGAGGCAGAAATTTGACCCAGGACTTTTTGACATTCAGGCTAGCTCTCTGAGGTGCTGAGATACCTGTATTTCAACATAGAAGAAGAATCTTAAATTGAGCTACTTTACATATATTTTAAAAACTATCAAAATGTTTCCAACATTTATTATTTTCTGAGTATTCATCCTTTGTTGCCGAAGAAGACCATGCCATCAGAGAAATAATGACATGACTTGCACTTGACTTTGTTTTGAGGGAGGGAGGGCTGTGCAGGTCACCAGCCTCACTTCTCCTCCAGAGCCATCTGAATCCAGTGACCAGATATTCATCAGGATGACTGGAGATGACCCAGGATGAGGCAATTGGGGTTAAGGGACTTGCCCAAGGTCACACAGCTAGTGAGTGTCAAGTGTCTGAGGTGAGATTTGAACTCAGGTCCTCCTGACTCCTGCACTGGTGCTCTATCCACTGCACTACCTGGTCATTATTGGTCAATATGTACAACATGTTGCTTCTATATTATTTGTAAATATATACAGGAGAGAGGCAGCTTAGCGTATTAGATGGAAGGCTGACTTGAAATTCGGAAGACCTGGGTTTCATTCCCCTTTCTTGTGCTCACCAGCTGGCTAACCCCTGGGCCAGAACATCTCTGTGCTTCAGGCATTTCCCTAGAACCAATCCACCAGGATTTAGACTATCTTCATCCTCAGTCTCAGAGGAAGGAACCCCTTAAACCAATGAAATCGCTGATCCTTCCTGTATTCCAAAATTACTCTGTGTACATATAGTCTACAGTATATAACAAGTGGCTTCTTAGCATCTACAGTTAAACACAGACGTGTGTGAAGCATCCCGTATGTGCAATGCATCGTATCTGGTGCCAACATTAGGAATAGAGATCTGTTACGGGTCTGACTCAAGTTGTTTACGGTCTCATGGGGAAAGACATGCACCGAGTAACTGATACAAGGGAGACTGACTTAAGCACGAAGCAGAGACACAAGCCAAATATTATGAGAGATCAGTTGTCAAGTTGGGCTTGCGGGGTTTGTTTTGTTTTTTGGAGGGGAGGGGCAGTGCTTTACAGAAGAGATAGCACCTCTAGTGGGCCTGGAAGACAGCAACAGATAAGAGATGAAAGTGAGGAAGAATCCCTTCCAGGCATGGGAGGATGACATAGAATAGAAAGGGTAAGTGGAGAATTTAACTCCAAAATATTCAGAGATGCAGGACTTAAATGTAAGGATTCGATTTTGCTCATAGCTCCTTAAAATTCAAAGAAACTGGAGCCTGAGCTCCCAGCTGTCTCAGGAAGGGACAACCTAATGAAATGCTACTGACCCAGAATTCAATTCAAGTTACAAAATGCAGGATTCCTAATCCAAGGACATGAGGTTCATGTCCCAGCATGACATTGACTGTCTGCATGACCTTGGGCAAGTCTGTGATCCTGAGTTTTCTCATTTATAAGTTGAGGAACTTGGTTACATTATGGGTGGCTTTCAGCTCTGTCTTTAATCAATTGAATTGAACTGAACCTAGAATACAAAGCTGGAAGGCGGGTCAGCATTTGAAGTAACGGAAGGATGAAAGAAGAAAAATAATTTTTGACCTTCCTGTGACTTAAAACAGAGTTTTCATTAATAAACCACAAATTTAAAAAATTAAATCCCGAATGGTCTGTAATATTATAGCAGAAAGAGGAGGTGATTAGAAGTTAGGAGATATAGGTTCTAGTAATTAGTAAGAGTACTAGTCATTGGTATTAGTGCTACTATTAGTAGTAATTAGTAGTTCTACTAACTGACCTTATGCTCTTGGACAAGTTAGTCCTTCTACCTCTCTCTGTCAATTTCATTATCTGTAAAATTGATTAGGTGTTCAACCTTCCTTATATGGTAGTTTTTAGGACCCAGCAAGTTAACAGATGAGAAAACATTCAGCAAATACCTATGTGTGTATGTGTGTGTGTGTGTGTTTGTATGTATATATGCCTATCTGTCACTCACTGTTTAGACCATTCTTTAGGTCTGCCTTATAATCTGAGCATTAAGCAAGTCAATAAGTACAGCAGATTCAAAGAAAGCTTTTCACTGAAACATTCCAACCTTCCCTACTAGAGAAGGAAGGGATTTCTAGCTCCAGAATATCAGATCCTCCCCAACAAAGACAAAGAAAAACAACTAACTTGATTTAAGAATAATAATATCTATATAGTTGTAGATATAGGTTATTACAAATGCCCTTCTGCAGTTTTAAGTGATTGAAGGCTAAAAAAAATTACACTGGGACTTTTGGGATATCCTGATTGTTCGTATTGTAGAAAGGTTATAATGCCAGATGGAAATTATAAGCTGAGAAAGAGTATATAGCAAGTTTAAGTTCAGGAAAACTGAACTTTTAGAATGTTTTTTGGAGCTGATGAATTGAAGTCAAAGTCTTTCCAAAAGTTAAATCCTTCTGTTAGCTTGCACGATGGATTTAGTATTTTTTTTTAACTTTCTACTTAGCCCTTGGTGGGGAAAAAGTCCTTTTTGTTTGTTTTCCCCTCTCAAAATTGTGCAGTGGCAGAACTGCCTCCTATCAAGAGAGCCTCTGACATGGCTTCTTCTCTAAATGCTCTCCTCCTCCTCCTCCTCTCCCTGCTGCTGATTTTGCTTCCTCCCTCCTCCTCCTCCTGCTGCCTCCTCCCTCCTTCTGCCGCCTCCTCCTTCCCTTCCTCCTTCTCCTCTTTCTTTCAAACACTCAATACATTTAGAGCCTGATCTTGTGCAGAAAATATCCCTGACATTTGAAGAGCTCCAGGGATTCAGTGAGCATGCTCAGTCCTTCCCTCCTGCTAGAAAGAGGAAGCTAGTTTACATACGAGTCATACCAAGCATAGCCAGCATGTCAGTGCAGTTAACTTGCAGCTGGGCTGTGAGGAAAACTAGCGTGTCTTTGTCCTAGGAAATGTGCCTCGTTTTGTGGCCTTTTTTATTGCTTTTTTTTTTAATTTTAAGAACGATTGGTAAAGACTTCTGAAACTGCGTTTTCATTCTAAGTCAAGGTTAACGACGCACATACAGCTTCCGAACCAGCCCTTGAAGGGTTTAGTGTGTGTATGTGCGCGCTTTGAGCTTTCTTTTTGTGTGCGTGCTTTTTTCTTTTCTTTTTTTTAAACTTTTACATACTTAATTTTGATAGTTTGAGGCTGGGCCTCTCGCTTTTTCTCTTTTCTTTTTTTGTGAAGTTAATAAAAAGAGCCAGGCGCTCCCAAGCAATAATTGATTTTTTTTTTTTTTGAATCCTCTTTACCGTTTTGGGGCAGAAGCAAACAAGCTGGTTTTCTCTGCTAAGCCCAATAAATGCTATTTATGAAGATGGACCTGTTGAATTACCAGTACTTGGACAAGATGAACAATATCGGCATTCTGTGCTACGAAGGTAGATACCTCCTGCTCCTCCGCCAAACTGATCTACTCCGTGTGTGTGTGTGTGTGTGTGTGTGTGTGTGTGTGTGTGTGTGTCTGCCTGCCTGTCTGTCTGTCTGTCTGCCTGTCTGCCAGCCTGCCTGGGGGAGGCCCCTCCCTCTGATTAGTGTTCTAACAACATTGCCTTGGAAGTTGCTGTCTGTACTTCTGGCGGGTCGGTCTCCTCTTCGGGCTTTCAAGGGTCCATTTATTCTTTCTGAGGCAACAAAGTTGCCTTTGGTGTTCGGCATCCTTGAAGAGGGAACTTGATGGAAATACTCTCTGGGAGTTTTGCTGGGCGCCTGCTCCAAGCGGACTCTGATTGATATGTGTTCCTATCGGTGTATTTCGCTATCTCAGTAATACGTGTGTATGTACACACACTCGAGATCTGTTGGGGGTGGGTGGGTGGGGAGATCACTTGGTTTGGTTGTCATTATTATCACTTATTCTTGTGAACAGAGAAATCTTAGTATCCAAGTACAAGTCCAACTGGGAGAGCATTTTATATCTTGGTATATGACAGGGCGCTTGCATTTGTTCTCCATAGCATACAGTATTTTTAGGCCTTCCAGAACTCAGGGATTGTGTAAAAAAAATCTGCCTGTATTTGAGAACAAAAAGTTACAGTGTGTTTTTGTTTTAACGGGGTGATAGAACAAAAACCATAAAGAATTTTGCCATTCATTTTGGAGGACTGGTTCTGCACCCATGTTAGATAGTACAGACTGGCCCTTTGTTTGATTTCTCATTTCCTGTACAGCTCTGAGAGGATTCTGACATTGAAGGATGTTTCTCCTCCCTTCCCCACTCCCCCACATTCTGGTCTCTTGTGGAAATAATTACACACAACACTCCAGAAAAAAATAAGTTCGAAAATTTAAAAGATTTTTAGGGGGGAAAAAACTAACCAAAAAATCTAACCCAGTCATTTTTCAATGTCTAGCACTTTTAAAATTGCTTCTGGTTGTAGTAAAAGGGAAACTCTATTTCTTTAATTGGCATTATCTACGTGCAATTTGAACAAGGGGTAATGGCCTGACTTGGAGTGCCTAGGAAGGCACCACTGAGGGAATTTGGCTTGGCAGTAGGAGTGTTTTTGTTGTAACCACGTACAAATAGTGCAGCTTCAAGAAGAGCATTTTCCATGTTCTTTTAGAAATTAAAGTTAGCATTTCTTTTGGACAAGAAAGACATGGGGGTTGGGATGAGGAGGAGACTGTAATCCACTGGAGGATTCGATGAATTCAAATCACATGCTGGGAATATTCCTAAGGAAAAGGCTCTGTGCCTAAAACCAATCACAAACCTGACCCCCCTCCCTTGAAAACATAAACACAAAATGCTTGCTCAAGTTGGTTGTTTTTCTTTGTCCTTGTGGGGGAGGATCCGGCATTTTGGAGCTAGAAATCCCCTCTTTCCCTACTTACTGTAGGTTGGAGTGTTTCAGTGAAAAGCTTTCTTTGAATCTGCTGCACAAAGTATTGACTTGCCTTTTAAGTGCTCAGATTACAGGGCAGACCTAAGTAAGCAGTAAGTGATCCAGCTTGTTTCCTTGGTATCTGAATACACTATAGTTTGTGTTTGAAACTTTCTCCCCCTTCACTAGATGGTGAACACAAACCTTTGTTTCACATTTCCCTGCCCCTGTTGGGTGATCATCCTCTGATAAGGAGTAAATAAAGTATTTTTTTTAAAGTACAACATAGCTGTCAAGCTTTTAGAGGAGTCCAAACCTTGTTAGGAAAGCTGATATCAAATTAATATTTTATGTCTGCAGCTGGAAGTGATGAGGTCAAGCTGATGGAGGGCCTCGTTCTCGACTTGGTTGTTTCAGTATTTGTGTAGGAATGAGAAGTCCTAGCTATAGTTTTCTACTGTGGCCTCTGTTACTTAGAAGAGACTCTGATTTTGAAAGTAAAACAGATGTATGGGAAACAGGAGATAATAGGCCATATAGTCTGTTTAGTTTAAACATCTGTTACTATTTTCCTTATTATGAACGTTAACATTATTTAACACCAAAATAAACACACAGGAAATGAAGAAAAACAAAGCAAAATGTGAGTGGTGTTTATAGTGAGCTGTTTATGTCCTGGTGGTTTATTCAGTATAAACAGTGCTCACAGCTGCACCGAACCCCGAAGGGTGATTTTGGGAGATAGGCACAGACCTTCCATGCCAGACCTTGCGATTTCTTCAAGGGTACCTGGCTTGATCAGTGAAGACACTCCTTGCACAGAAGCAGGTCAAGACTCCTCTACATCTCAGTAAATTGTCTTTGTAGAATACTCCTAATTAACTGATGACAAGCCCTCTGGTGATGAGCCTTCCCAAACTGAGGGAGGCTGATCTGGGCCTGTCAGGGAAAGTCCTTCTTGATAGGTTAGGACCTGCCCAGAGCTTCGGCTCTGCCTCCATTGCCTTTGAGAACATTGGGTCAGCTCCAGGTGCCCTTAGAGTGCTCAGGGTCACTGCCAGGTTGTACATGTTAAGTAGATCCTTTGGGCCTTGTGGTGATGAGGTTCTATTGAGGAGGATACTTGAGCTCACCTACCTAGTTCAGAGACTGTGACCTGTAGCTGCAGGGCCCTGTCTTGGCTTTCTTCGGTACTGTTGTTTCCTATAGCAGAAGAGCTTCCTGGGTGTTATTTGATCTCACCTATTATTGGAGACCACTTCCATGCCTCTTCTTAAATAGGAATATGTAACACTTGACAGTGGAAATCAGAGGATATAAAAAAAGTTAAGGTGTTCTTGATAAGTTATTTTCATTGACGCATTCTGGGTAAATTCTACTCTGTTTATTCTGGGCACAAATGAAAAGGAACTACATTTTTTATCCAGGAGAATTGAGGGTGTCTGGCTACCCTCATCATTCCTCAAGCTTTCTCCATTCCTTCTTTTTAGCTCTAGAACTATTAGGTCTAGTTAGTTAGTTCTTTGTTCTTTCCTTAGTGAAGATCTTTCTGAAATTCAGTCCAGCCAGAAGCTTTCTTTGAGTTGTGTGGAGAATAGCACTCCTCTCTAAATGATACTGAACCTTGCCTTCCTCAGTGCCTTTCCTTCAGAAAAATGGAAAAGAGAATAAGAAAACTACCCATAGTGTGTGATTTTTTTTTTGGAGGGGTGAGGGTTAGGTGAAAGAGGAGAGGCAGCTGAGGGAAGGACTCAAACGGGAGGGAGTTATATCCATGGTAATGTCTAGGAACTGAACTTTCTCATTAGCAGAGTAATTAATTAAACCTGTACATTTATTTTAAACCTAAGGATTTTTTTTTTTAGTAAAAAATTCCCAACAAAATCCAGCAGTTAGTCTTGTAATAAAAGGATAAACAGAAACATAGTTTAGCAACTATGTGCCTTTCCATATAGAGAGGTTATTAGGAAAGCAGTGTTGGGAAATACAAGGAGAAGTAGCCTCAGAAGAACTGAATTTTGGTCCTGCTCGCCACTGTGACATTGAATGTCTTAACTTCCCTGTGCCTCAGTTTCTAAACCTGTGAAAAAGGAATACCAGTGCTTGTACTAATTACATGTCACAGGGTCACTGTGAAAGCACCTTTAAATCATGGAAGCCACTCATTTCTTTTTAATTTTCAATGGGCCCGGTGATTTTATGTGGGCAGGTTGCTCCAGGTAAGTAACTTCTTCTGATGCAGTTGGCCACCTTCTCCATTCTAGGTTCTAGAGTTTCCTGAGGGCACAGAGAGATTCAGGGACTTGTCCCACTCACTCCAGCAGCCTCTCAGTGCCTGAGGTGGACTTGAACTCAGGTCATCTCTAGCCACTATCCCATATTGCTTCTCATTCTCATCATTATTATTGTCTTCCTTAAATAATAATAATGATACTATAATAACTAGCATTTATAGAGTATCTGAAGGTTTGCAAAATGCTTTATAAACATTATCTCATTTTATCTTTATTTTATCTTAATTTTATTATATTATCTTTATTTTACAACAATATTGATTGTGCGACCCTGGGAAAATCACTGAATCTCTCAGGGCTCTAGGCAGGGTATCAGACTCAGATAGAAATGAGGGCTATTAAACCATCCGTGAGAACCCTGGCTGGATATTGACTTAGAAAACCACATGTTAATGTCACCCATGTTTTATTGTATTTTTATTCATTTCGTTAAATATTTTCTTACTGCATTTGGCACTCTGGAGTTTATGGGGCCAATGTCTGACACCTCTGCTCTAGACCACTCCTCTCTAAGTCTGGGAGTAGCAGAGAAGGTGCTAACTGGCTCTCCTACAGTGAGTTTCCTTCCCTGGGAATTCCCTATGTCACTGAAGTCATGTGCCTCAGCCTTCTCTCTCCCTTTGTCCTTTAAAGAAAAGAACAAGTCTTACCTCCAGGAATCTTTATGTATTTTTTCACTCATTGCTTTCAACAAATTAATCAGTAATTATTAAGCATCTGTCACATATGTACAAGGCACAGAGCTAGGTGCAGGGGATCCCAAGACACAAACAATATCCCCGGTGCTCATGGAGATTATGTACTTGTGTACGTATGGGGGAGAATACCAAGCCAGATTGGTTTTAGGAAGCAAAGGCAGCAGCACTAACAGCTTGGAATTGCTTCATGGGGGCTGGGAGGGGGGATAGAATGAGGATGAAGATACAGCAGGCCTGGCAAAGAGCTGGGTTGGACACCCAGAGGTTTGGCATGCCCACGTATCCCAGCCATAGCACACATTTGGACCCTTGATCATGTAGGGATGTGCTCTGGTTTCTTGCTTTTCACGTTTCATATAGTCTCACCTCTTAGAGGAGAAGTTCCTTGAATGAAGAGACTGAAAACACTTGTATATCCTTTCTGGATCTAGTCAGACTTGATTGTCTGTTGTGTCAGCTTCGCCCTCCCCCATCCAAATTATGGATATCTAAAGTAGAGCAGTCTGTTCTCCAAGAACCGTGGATGTTAAACCAGTCATAGGTTAATTCCTTAGGTCATCCTCCTCAGAGCAAGCTTTTCTACCTGCTTGAGCCAATGGGTTTCTTTTTCTGCTTTCGTAATTGTGAAGTGAAGGCATTAAGGAGATGATGTTAGATCATATTTGTAAATAAATCACTTTGCAGACCTTTAAGTGCTATGTAAACGATGCTGTCACCATCATCATCATCGTTAGTGGAGGCATCTCTGATCACTGTTATTTCTCATGCCAGGTAGTCCCCCAATAAGGGTTAATCCATCCACTTACTCCAAGATGGCTGCCACTTCTGTTTATATAACTTATTGGTTCTAGCAGATCAGTAACATGGTACAGGGGAGAGATCTGGAGACACAGGACCTGGTTTAAATGCTGTCTCTGCTACTCTTACTATCTGTATAACCTTGGGCAAGTCAGGGTCACAGTCTTCTCTGTACAATTGAGGCTTTGGGACCGCAGGCATTCCTTGTATAGTTGAAGAAACATCAATTCTGGAGTCAGAGGGACCTGTGTTCGAATCTCACCTCAGACACTACCTGTGTGATTCTGAGTAAGTCATATACTTAGCTTCTCTGGATTTCAATTTTCCTCATCTGTATAGTGAGGGGGTTAGTCTAGAGGAGGGGTTCTTAACCTGGGGTATATGAACTTCACTTTTAAAAATATTTTTTCCAATTGCATTTCAGTGTAACTGATTATTAATAATCCTGTGTGCTTTACTTTATACATTTAAAAGCAGTGTTCTGAGAAAGGGGTCCATAGGCTTCTTCAGACTGCCAAAGGGCCCACCCCATCTGTCTGTCTGTCTCTCCTTCCTTCCTTCCTTCCTTCCTTCCTTCCTTCCTTCCTTCCTTCCTTCCTTCCTTCCTTCCTTCCTCTATCTCTTCTCTGTTCTGTCTCTGTCTCTCTCAATCCCCCAGTCCTGGATGATATCGGAGGTCCCTTCCAGCTGTAGAGAGCTCAGTCAATGAAACCCTCTAAGGGAACCTCCCCTCCCAGCTCTAACTGAATGGGGAGCCTTTGAAATGCCTTTATATTTGGATGGTGCTTTAAACCGCCCTTAGTGCTGTCTTCATTGTGTGCTTGGAGTCATCTGTGCATTGCTTGGTGGAAAATTCCCCTCTCCTTGAACGATGTGATTTATGCTACAAAAATATAGCACATTTTCTAGTATTCTTAAACACTGAAAAGAGTGTTAAGCTCTGGTTTGAGAACAGAAGAGAATGAGGAACCAAAGTCTCCTGGCTGTCTGCGTTGGCAGTTGCTGACTTGAGATCTCCATATTGGAGTTTTTTACCCGAGTTTCGTTGAATGCATTTGGGTGGGTGGGTGGGGGGCAGTTTGGAACAGCTCCCTGTGTCATGGAGTCTCTTTTTCATTGTTCTTTCTCTAATTAGCTCAGCAGTCAGGAAGCTGAGGGGAGCTTTGGGCCCGCTTGAGGTGAAAAGGCCTTGCAGCAGAACTAGGCTGGACCCAGGTCCCCCCAGTGCTGCCGATCAAATGACAAGAGCTTGATGTGGGGGGCGTGGGGCAGGAGGAGGGGGTGTCTTCTGAGGTAGAACATCTGTAACTATTTTACTCTGGAAACTAATTTTACTTTAACTTCACCGGAGGGTGAATGAGGTCACTGGGAGGGGTTTGGGTTTCTAAAACATGCCCAGGTGAGCCAGGAGTGCTGATACCTCCAACAGGAAGACCAGCCAGTTGGGGTTTCTACTCATTACAGTTTGGGAAAGCTAAAGTTTAGGTTACCCTTACGCTGGCCTTCATCTCTCCCCCCCCCCCTTCCCAATTTAGACCCTTTCCTATCCTTTCCTCCCCACCCTGTGTCCCCAGATAATTTTCCTTGGCTGTTTATCTCTTGGAGTGTACAGATGGCTCTGTTTGGGAAGGCAGATTTGTCTTCCTTCCTCCCTCCCTCCCTCGTACCACCCCCCCACCCCCACCCCTGCCCCCATCTCTTATTGTTTAGACGTGTGTTGTAGCTGTGTTCCTAGGCCTTTGGATTTGTTGCAGCGAGAGATCGAAAAGAAATGTTGAAAGATACAAAGAAATCCCCACCAGTCTGTGAGGAGGCGGCTCAGCCTCCTTAAAACTTTATCATGTGGCTGTTGTAGAAAACTGGGTTTTGTTAGGATGAAAATTAGATACAGATTTATCGTGTGTGTATGTGTGTGTGTGCGTGTGTGTGTAAACAGTTCCTCTGAGAGAGAATGGGTAATATTGTGTATAGATATAGGCACACAGAAATAGAGTGGGGCACTGCTGATGTCATTTAGTTGTAATTATGTATTAGACATTTAGTACTTCATAACTTTATTATTTAGCCTGTAGTATCAGCCTTGTCTGGCATTGGAGGCTTTAGGACCATTTTTTTTTTTAAAAGAGAGATCATGTATCCATTCCAAAAAAATTCAGTGGAAGCTTAATATTAAATGCAGAGCCTGAAAGCAATTTTACAAACTCCGTTTGCTCACTTCTTTCCCCCTACAAATTATGTGTTGGGTTGAGTTCTGAAGAATGATTTCCATCAGTTTGCCTCCATCCTGCATTGGAACATCAGTTTCTACTCAACTCAGTAGGCTGTTTTAATTTTAGCGTATTGTGTCTACATTATATTTTTACCCTTCACAATGAGCCAATTTCTGGTAGTTGAAAGAGTGTTTATTTACTCAAATAAAATATAACTTATCTTCTTAAGGTCCTCTCTAGTTTGCTGCTATTTATACGATCTTTCAGTAGGCTTACATTTCACTCTGTTGTTTGCAAAGAAGTTAAGTAAACACAGCTCACTGAAATAGTTATAGTAAATGATTAGAGGAAACTCCATAATGTCCTTCCACATTCAATTCCCAGGAATTTTCAGGAAGAAAGAGGACCAGGGACTATCAAGAGAATGTCTTTGCTCAATACAAAACCAGTAAAAGTCACTTGGATCCCACCACATCTCTTGGAGTTTCTTCTGTTTTTCCTTTACCAGCATTTCCATGGTTTACTCCGTAGAAGCCAATAATGGTGCTCTGACATGCACGTCTACCTTTCTTTCCTCCCTCACCACCCTCCACTCCACGTTTAGTGGGAAGAAAATATGTTACATAAATAAAAACACAGTATTGGAAAGGACAAAGTAGAGAATCGTTTTGGAGATTCGTCACTTAATTAGTGTCTGTAAGCAGCAAGTTTAGTTCTGCGTTAATAAGCAATTTGCTTAAAGGCAGCAACTGTTACTAACAAGTCAACTTTGTGGCTGTGCCAGGTTTCTTTGGATTTAAATCCAGGGGACTTTCTGGATACATAGAAAAAGCTTAAACTGCTCCAGTGTTTAAACAATACACTACATTGTATAGAGGACTGTTCAAAAGCGACAAAGACCTCCAACCACAGAGCTCGTTGTGTACACTCTGAAATTATGAATGAAAACGAATCATCCATATGTATTGGTTTTGATTTTTATTTTGTATCTGTTTTGCATGAAAATAGTTGCCTCTTAATTCTTTCTAGACACTAATGCAGATGGAGCCCTATGATTTGATTCTGGCAGAGTCAGTTCCAAATTTTAATATGCTTGTTGCATATGTGCTCTGCCAAGCAATTTAGCAAAGTTGTTTACACTACCCATAAGCCAGCAGGACAGATCCTATAATTCTTGACTGATAATAGTAGAGGGAGTGATGAGTGCAAATCTCTGGAGTTTTTTTTTCCCTTTAAAGTAAACAAAATTCTAATTATAAGGTAACGCTGTTAAAGAGACATACATTTGATTTGAAATATTATTTTAAAACCAGACACTTCCCTTCCCACTTCTGTATTGAGAATACTTGTCTCTACATGTGTTTTTCAGATGGGCAACTGACAAAGTATTGCCTGACCCTACAGAGAATTATTATTTTCTTTTTCTGCTGGAAATCTTTGCTCTGTTTGGCAGTGCTTGAAATAACTGACCAGGAGAACCCTCACTATAAAAATGTTTCCTTGGAGTATTCTGGACTGCTTTTAAAAGCCCCAGGTCCTGGGGAAGAACTTAGTGGAGGGTAAGAAAATTAAGCAAATAGTATAGAATCAATCCTTGAGCTAGAACAAGTATTATCGGCGGCTTGTTTCGGGCTGAACCTAGCTTTAGGGTTAAAGTTCTCTGCCCCTATTGTAGCCAGTTAAGAAAGAGAGGCTGGTCTGGGGAGCCATAGAGAAGAAAATAGAAAGTTAGGAGGAGCCTGAGAAGAGAGGAAAAGAAAGGCACTAGCATGGGGAAAGGAAAGAAAGAACTGGGCCAGGGAATTAAGGGAAAATAGAGTCTAGGATCAATGTCAGTGGGAAACCAATTTTGTCCTGTTACGGTACCATCCCTTGAACCATGAGCAATAGAGTAAGGTGTCTGTGGTTATTCCTAACTGTTGAGAGTCTGATATGTTCCCTGGGAAAGTTTAAGGCAATCCTTTCTGCCCCAGGAAGAAGCTGGTCTGGTTTAATTTTCAAGCTTTAATTTTTTTTCCTTAAACAAAGTAAATCTCATGGATTTGTGAAGGTTTCCCATGGTTTTTTTTTTTTTAAATAACTTGTTAATTTTTAGAAATTTCCTTTGAAACTTTAGAGGGATCAGTCATTTTACTAGTATTTTGATATAAAAAAACCCTTTTGATTGCCTTCTTTTTTATTTCCAGATTTCTGGAACAACATCTGAGAGATTCATTGGGAACAAGCATTTTATTGCATTGTTTTAAAATCTTAAAAAAAAATCATAGGTAGTTCTTCTGGTCTGTGGGTTTTGATTTCTTCATGTGTAAAGTGAGGAAGGTGAAGACGTACACGGGCTTTGAGGTCCCTTCCAGCTCTCAGTCTATACCACTCTGATGCCACTAGATGTAAATGTATGGTTGCGTTTGTTTTGGTCTGGACTTGTGATTTCACCTGTGTAGATCTCCTTGTGTGTCATATCATACAGATACAGATCTGCAAGTCTGTGGTCACCTCCTGGGGTCTCACCCAAAAGGAATAGGAGAGAGCAAAGAATAGTGGAAAGACTTCTTCAGGAGTAAGTGGGGCAATGGGAAGCTGCCCTTGACATGCCTGCAGAGGTTTGGCTGCAAATGCCCTAGCTCCAGGCTCGTTGGATACAAAACTCAGAAGACTTGTGTTCATTCCCTAACTTGGATGATCATTAGCTGTTTGCCCTTGGGCACATAACTAGACCCTTCTGGAATTCTGGGGGTTTTTTCCTTTGTAAAATTTGAAGGTTAGACTAGATGAGCTTCGAGGTCCATTCTACGTCAGCATTTCTGGGCTCCATGATTCCCTGACTGGTGGTTCATAATCAGAATACTGTTAGACTGAATATGAGAGAAGGCTACATGATATGAAGCCTGACAGCCAGGGTTCATCACCTCATTCTTGCGTTAAGAGGGTGCTTGTGCATCTTCATTTTTCTTTTTGAGTAATTGTTATAGATTAGGGATTGTTTTTGTTTACGAAATGTCAGGAAGGCATGACTCCTTCTAAAATGTAGAAAAGACATTAGATTCCTAGAAGTTTAAAGGAGAAGCCAGCATATAGGTGCTTCCCCCAAAGTATAATTTCCAGGAAATAGTAGTTTACTATTATGAATGTTTTTGATGGTCATTTATCTGCAGTGGGATGTTAGTGGAAGCATTTTAACACAGTGCCTTGAACATGGTTGATATTCAGTAGACATTTATTGGATGATGGAAGGTAAACATAGGTCATAGGGTCAGAGATTTTAAAATTGGATGGCACCTTACAAATGAGTTTGGCCAACCCCCTCCTTTTATAAAAGGAAAACTGGGGAAACTGAGCCTGGGGAAGACCAGGAGTCACCCAGGAACCCAGAGGCAAAGAGCTTTCCATTTTACCAGGAAAGCTCTTTGGTTCATTTGGAGCTGTTCAGATGATGCTTAAGACATATTTAATCAGTGTAAGGATCCAAACAGGTGAAGAGGAGTGAAATAATGAGTCATTATTGGATTAATTTGCTAGATACAGATGGCCCACCTTGTTTCATCAGGGCTTCCAAAATTAGTGGAAGGGAAAGAGCTCTGGATTTCTGATTGGAGGGCCTCCAAACTCTGTTTGTACATCTTACCTGTGTGATCTTGGCTAAGTCTCTTCCCTTCTCTTCATCTCTAAAGTCAGAGATTTGGACTAAAGTATCGGTATCGAACTCAGGTAGAAATAAATACCATTACATCATAGGTAAGCCTCCCTGCAGGCCTCGTATTGGCTTAGAAAAATGCATATTAACGTTATCTATTTTTATTTATTTTGTGAAATATTTCCCAATTACATCTTAGTCTGGCTTGGGCACACCCAGGAGTATTGCTGGCTGTGTTTGACCCCTCTGGGCCAGATGATCTCAGTAGCAAAGACCACATCTCTTTTATGTCCCCTCAGGTACCTAGTATAATCCTGGGCACGTAATTGTAGGCTTAATTTAGTTCCTCCCAGCTCTAAATCCTCTGATCTTTGGTAAGAATTGGGGAGGCCTGAATCACTCAGCCTTAACTTTACTTAGATAAGGTCAGTGGTAGACAGTCATCTTTTAGGTTTATAGTCAGAAAAACCCTTTCCATTCACTTGGTGTCAGCATCATATGTGAAGATGTGAAGATGAGCCCAATCGTAATTTTCCATCGAGTTAAATCAATAGCCATATACCCGGTCTTAGGTTGTGTTCTTGGCAGGGTGTGAAAGAAGAGATGGTCTTGGCTCCAGGGGAGGCTAAATGTATGTAAATGAAACAAATAGGGAATGAGCTCTCTTTCTGCCTCTTTATCCTCACTAGTATGCTAAAAAAAAACCCAAAAACCTTCTCTTTTAAAAATTATCTTATTTGCATTGATGCCTTTTGTTCTGTCTCATTGATAATCATTGCTAACATTTATTATTTATTTATATTTATCAACATTTATATATTACGGTTTCTAAAACCCTGTATATGTGTTATCTTTTTTGACGCTCACAGCAAACCTGTGGTGTAGGGTGCTATTATCCCTGTTTTAGAGATCAGGAAACTGAGGCTAAGGGAGTTAAGTGCCTTGACCAGGCTCACACAACCAGTAAGTCTCTGAAGTGACTTTGAATTTGAAGTGAATTTGAGTCTTCTGGACTACACATCTAGTGCTCTGTGCAACACAGTCACCCATATTTGTTTCTAGATATACTTCTCTTCCTTTCCCTATCCTATGAGCCATCTCTTATAACAAAAATTTAAAAATAGGAAACAGAAAGGCAGTTAAGCAAAATATAACCAATAAATCACCTGTTTCCGACAGTATGTGTACCATTTCACCCCCATATCTCCTTCCTTCCCCCATCTCTCCTTTCTGGGGCCAAGCTTGGTTCATTATGCAGTGTTCTCTTTAATTTTCTAAAATAGTCTTCCTGAATCACAGGTCTGAGTGTCATTCCCCTGCCCAAAACCCTTCATTGGATCACCATTGTCTGGTGGCTAAGATAATACTCTCTAACCTGGCATGTAAGACCCCACACAATCTGGTTCCCACCAAGTTTCCCATATGTATTACACACACACTTTCCATATTTTATATTCCAACAAAACCAGACTCCTAGCTACTTCCACATTCCATACCCCATCTCTCATCTCTGTGCCTTCGGCAAGTTACTACCCTTAGGGCTGAAGTAGCCTTTTTTTATGTCCCCCCATCTCCAAAGAATCCTTATCTTCTTTGAAGACTTATTAGCAGGTGCTATTTCTTCCTCTGCTTCTCCTGATGTCCCTACCCAACCTCCCAACTGTCAGTGCCCTCCTCTCAAGTTATCTTGTATGTATTTATCTGCATTCATGTTGTATTACCCTAGCCTGGCAGAATTCTTTAAGGTTCCTTGGGGTCAGGGGCTATTGGCCACATGTCTGTGTGTTTAAGTGTGTGTATCCCAAGTGCCTCACATTTAATAAATGTTTGTTGAATTTAATTGACTAAAAGGTTATGATTTTCTAATCAGATTAGTGTCTAGGCATGGAAAATAGTGAAAAGCTTGCAGAGCCCTTCACTACTGCCTTGGACCCCTCCATGTTGGTCGCAAGATCATAGATCTAGAGTTAGGAGGGATCTCAGAAGCTATTAGTCCAAACTGTCCATTTTATAAATTACAAAACTGATGCCTAGAAGGCCTAAGTGCTTTGCTCAAGGTTACACAGATAGTGAGCCTCACATGTGGGATTTGACAGACTGCGGAGCTGGTGCTATTTCTACTGTGTCACCATGCTGGTGGAGGGAAGGCTTTCCAGTGGTCCAGATTTCAACCCACTTACATATCTTTTTATTCTGTGAACTTGCCTGTGCCTTTCAAGAATTTTCTACAAGGCATCTACCCCAAATTCCGGGGCCTTCCTCTCCATCTCTTGAAGTCACATGGCAAGCAGTGAGTCCCGTAGGATGCTCATTGGATGTCCTTTGCTCTTATTACGTCACCTGCCCACCATCTTTTTCTAGCATTCATCTCCCTGAGGACATTCTCCGACTGCTTTTCCATCATTGCTGGTGTGTTGCAGGTTACTCAAGCCTACCACGTTCCTCACCACTGCCCTTTGCTTGCTTGACTTGAAGATGATGGGACTCTGACTTGAAGCCATGCCATATGGTACCACTGGTGATACCCATGCTGATGTTAAAAAGGAATAAAGAAATATATAAACTTTTATTTCAAGGAGAAGCCTGGGATGATTAAAAGTGCTAGACAATTTCTTAAAGGCAATCCAGCATTGTCTCCTGTCCGGTTCTGAATGTAACGTCCGTCTGTAGTGTCTGTTCATAAGAACTCAGCTGGCCAAGCAGTTGTATGGGTCTCTGTCTAAACACTCTTTATCCACTTGGTTTTTCTGTGTGTATAGGTAGCCTGAATGCTTGAGTTCTTAGGGATCTCATTTGAGAGGCTCTGCAGTGCTCCAAGGCTGATGTAATCAACACATGCCTTACAGACATGAACATCTGGAGCAGCTTACCATCTATAGGAAGTCACTCTTCCATTTGGTCCTTGTTCCAAACAACCTTTGTGGTCTCAAGTGACAGAACCAGGAGAATTTGGGTAGTGTACAGGGAAGTTGATTTAAATTCCATGTAAAGAAAAACTTTCCAACAACGAGAGCCTTCCTGATGTGGAGTGGGCTCCTTGAAGAAGGTAAAGGATTCCCCATCTCTGGAGGATGTCAGGTTAAGTCTTCATGATTACTTGAGTTGGAGGGGAGGTTTGCATAAGACTAGATACATAGCCAGGTGCCTGCTACAACTGAGATACTGGGGTTCAGTCATTCTCAGCTTATGATTATACTCTCTAAATCAGGGCTTCTGAACCTTTTTGGGTCATGATCCCCTTGGGCGGCTTGTAGACCCCTTTTCAGTCGTGTTTTTAAATGCATAAAAATACATATTATTGCAAAGGAAACCAATTATATTGAGATACATTTATTAAAATATTTTAAAAGAACAAGACAAGTTCAAGGATACCAGGTTAAAAATTAAGAACCTGTGCTCTACCTGTTCGTAACATCCCTTTGTTCTTCAGCATTCCTGTAGCGCTTCCCTGTTTCTAGGACCTATTTGTTACAGCCTTGGATTGCTAGTTCCCTTTTCCTGTGTATAAAGCTGTGACTACACAGAAATGTGATGAATTTTTTTAACAAAGTAGCAGAACTTACACATTCAAATGACTTCATTCCTTTCAAAGTATAGGCAATAGCCTCATCCTACAATTCTAGGAAGATGCGAAGTTAGGTGAAACACTATTATCGGAAAACAATTCTACATGAACAGTATTATAAATGGGTGATTGGCTAAATTAAATTAAACAAATATGTAATTGTTAATTATATACAAGCTACTGTGCTATGCAATGACAATACACCCTCCCCCCCCAAAATAAGGCAGTCCCTGCCTTCATGGATCTTACAGCCTGTAGGGGTACAGGTGGATTCTAGAACTAGATATATACACAAACATACATATGTACTTATATATACATACATATATATTCTTAAGTTATCTACGAGAGCTGTCTCTCTGTCTCTGTCTTTCTCTCTTCTAGGTAGTACAGTGGATAGAGTGCTAGCTCTGGAGTTAGGAGCCCCTGAGTTCAAATCCAGCTTCAAGACACTAGCTGTAGGATTCTGGGCAATTCATTTAATCCTGTTTGTCTCAGTTTTCTCATCTGTAAAGTGATCTGGAGGAGAAAATGGCAAACTCCAGTATCTTTGCTAAAAAAACCCCAAATGGGGGGTCAACTATGACTAATCAACTAAACATATACATATGTGTACACACACACACACACACACACACACACACACACACACACACAAGCATTAATGACTAAACATAGGAAGGGACCCAGAAAAGCTTCATGGAGGATGAGGCATTTGAACTGAGTCTTAAGGAAGCAAGGGATTCTGAGAGGGAGGGATGAGAATGGTGCATGGGGACAGCCCAGGTTGCAGAGGCAGAGACAAGGCAGATTAAGGTATATCAAATTCAGGGAATTGTGAATAGGCAAGCCTGGCTGAGGCATTAAAAGTGTGAAGAGGAGTGATATGAAGTGTTTGGAAAGGTAAGTAGGAGCCACATGCAAGGCTTTCAGTGCAAGGCTGAGGAGATTGTATTTAATGCTAGGCAGCTGTGAGCCATCGAAGGTTTTTGAGCAGGTAAGTGACATAGGAAGACCTGTATTTTAGGGATATTAATTTTGAATATCCAATGACACTACAGCAATATTTTGTGACTTTACAGTGGGGTTTGGCTCTGAACTCAAGTCGGTAAGGACAACTTTATGTGAATTATTGCCTGTAGTTGCCTTGGAAGATTGTGTACTTTGGTTCTCTACTATTGTTATTGCCTCTGGGGCACTCCTTTTTGAATTGCCTTCAGAGTGTTTGCCCTTGGAGGACAGATTTAATTTTTGCAACCTAAAAAAAGTCATTAGGACTCAAGTTTTGTAAACAAGGTAGCTTGAGAAATTTTGTTTGTAGTTACAAAAAAGGAAGAGGAAAATGTGTGATTACATAATAATAGTTTTTTAAAATTAAAATTGAGCTTGAAGATATTTTCAAAAGAGGCAACCCAAAAATGTTTTTAGCAATGGCAGACTCATTTAGAGTAAATGGCTAGCTTTCAAAGATGACGGATGCAAAGAGGACTGTACTTAATTGCATATGTAAATTCTCTTATGTATTTTTCTTTGTTGCTTTGTATATTCTTTGTATATGTCCTATCTCCCCAAAGTAGTTTCAGCAGATTTCCTTTTCCTGTCTTTCACTCACTGCCTGAGCAACTGCACTACTTAATTATCTCTCTCTTTTACCTAGAGAGGGTTCCTAACCTGGGGCCCATGGAGTCCATGAAGAGATTTCAGGGGGTCCATGAACTTGGATGGGAAAAAAATACATTATTAATTTCATTAACTTTTAACAGATATTTAGCATTTCCTTCAATAATGGATGTCAGTAACAAAACATAGGGGATCCATAAACTTCACTAGACTGGCAAAAAGGGGCTGTCCTACAGAAAAGACCACAAATCCATAGTCTAAAGTCATAGTTGAATTCATTTTAATGTAAATATGTACCAAGTGACTTCATTTTATATCATCTAGGATTTTGCATATAGGCACACAATAAACACAAGTTGATTGATTCCCTGCGTGGTCTCCATTTGGAAACATTCAGACCTAATTTCAGGATGCTGAATTATCTTGTGCTCTGCATAGGGCACCATTTCCTCTGCCCCGCCTTTACAGTATTCAGCTTGGCTCACACGTTTGGGAGCTGTTTCATTTACTTGGTATGCTCTGGCAATATCTGTACTGCTACTTCTTCTCTTTTGTATGAGTGAGTGTCCTTCACTTTCTATCAAAGACGCTAGAATCGGTCTGTCTTTTAATCATTAATCAACAAGCAGTTGTTAAGCTCCTACTGTGCCCTGGAGTAAGAATAAGAGGCATTGTGGTACAGTGGTTAGAGTAGGCTTTAAAGCCAGGAGGACGTGGGTTTAAGTGATGGGTTCACTTACCCCTCAGTGTTCTAGGCAACTCTCTAAGAGACCCATCATTCTATTCAGTGTCACCTAGTTTCCTCTTAGAATATAAGCTCTTTGAAGGCAAGAACTGTATTTCTTTTTGCTTATATTTGTGTTTCCAGAGCTTAGCACAATGCCTGGTATATAACTTAGTAAATACTTTATCTCTCTAGTAGGAGGTATCTGTGCCAATGAAATCACAAGCCTGGTCTGTATCTCCATCCTTTTTCCTAAGTACCAGGCATCCTGCTCAGCCCCCAGGATGCTTTAACAGCTTCAAAAATATTAAGACTATAAACTTACAAAAATACCATTTGAGAGGTTAATTACTTAAATTTATTTTTGCACTTATTTTAGCTTTCGCATAGTAAATATTTCATTTTAATGGAATTTTCTGGATGACCCTTCTTCAGACCGGTGAATTAGTAGAAAAAGTCCTCTTGCAGTGACTATGGTCACCGGATTGAGTTGTTTCATGTGGGGTTACATCAAAACTGTCATGTATACATCAAAACCTCATTCTTCGTATCATCTTAAGTTTGGGATTACAAATGCAGTCTATTCAGTCACCAAGCGATAGCAGATGAAAGTTTCAAACACTGACCAGAGTGCCATATAGCACAGGATGGTCATTACATTGAATTTTAATTTTTAAAATGTGAATATTTTAAAATGTAAGTAACTTCCAAATGTTGGTTTTATAGCATTTTTACTTTATATACTTGTAGCATTTATACTTCTGAAGTTATTAAAACTTAAAACTGCACTAAGACTTTTGGGACACCCTGTATAAAGAAATAATGGGATGCCATGATCTCAGAAGAGTGAAAATTACAAAAACCTCAAACAAGCAATGGAAAGACACCATATAGTAAATATAAGTAGACAGTAAGATGTGACTGACATTGGCTGAAGCGATGGAAAAGGCATCGTAGAAGATATAGATGACCAAGAAATGGGGTGGATGAATAATGTATTGAGAATGAGAGGCAACAAGACAGAGATTTTAAGAGAACAGGAGAGACCTACTGTGTGTTGGTTAGATCCTTTAGGAAAGGCTTATGGAAAGTTATGGATAAGAAGCCTGCAGTATGAGAAGATGCAGATGAGTTGTAACCTATACTGGAACTGAGAATATATTAGAGCATCTCTCACTTTATGAAAGAACCTTTCCCCCCCCAATTCAATGGCCATTGAAAAAATTTGTGCAAAATGAGTCCATTGTAAAAATGAGACCTACAGTAACATAGAATAAAATGCTCCATTAGAACGAGTTGAAAGTTTTGGATAAGGAAGAGTTTAAATGGATCATGGCCAAATGGGTAGCATGCTATGCTTTAAGCCAGGATGTAACCCGAGGCTCCCAATCTCAGATCTGGACTCCCAGAAACCAGCTGGGTTCGATCTCTGTGTTCTCTCAAGAAAAACACAGCCACAGCTTAACTCCCACCCAGCCCTGGGAACATCTGATCTTTGGCTGCTGACTCTCTAAGGACCTTGGTCCCCACTCCCTGCTCATCCCTCACACTGTCTGACTTACAAAATATTTGAGCAAAGAACAGGTTTATTAACAGGAATAAAAAGAAAAGAAAATAGAAGCAGCTCTCTCTCCCCTTTTGTTCTCCCACAGAGCTGGCCCGGGCCAAGGTTTCAGAACTGTTGCTCCTTCCTTCCTTCTGTCTAAAGTTCTGCCCTTTCATGGGCCTCAGGGAGGGGCCATGGCTCACTCCCCGCCTCCTCTATTTGGAGCCTTCTCACATTCCGCCCACTGTTGCTGACATGTTTTAGCTCTTTTTCTGTTCTGGGTCCCTATGTAGTCTCTCTCACCATTATAGTTGCTGTCTCTGTCTGATTGTCACTATGTCACTTGTTCAAACAAGATGGAATTGGATGATATCTTTGTCCAAAGAGAAGGCTCTACTTGAACCTTGGAAACCCCAGTAGCCAAGTGTATGTTGCCTCCAGTTCTACTTCAGGCTACACCTGGAAGAGGAAGCTCATGCTCTGTCAGTAATTCTTTTCCTTTCTCTAGCTTCCAGTCTACCGAGATTACATACAATTTCATGCTTCAAGTAGTGGCTCTTAGTACTTCATTAATTTGGGGATCCTCCTTCTTACAACCCCCCCTGACCTTTTTAGTTTCCAGAATTTCTTTCCCTCTCCTTTTTGCCCAGACATAAGTAACATCATCTAGTTGTTTGACTCTGGGTGTCACCTAGCCTATCCCTGCCTCGGTTTCCACATGTGTAAAATAGGGGTATTGTGAAGATCAAATGAGATAACATTTGTAAAGCTTTTTTAAACTTAAAGTGCTATATAAATGCTAGCTGATATTATAACAAATATGTATAGCCAAGCAAAACAAATTCTCTCAGTTGCTATATACAAAGACATACGTCTTCTTTTACACCCTAAATTCATCACCTCCCTGTAATGAATGGATAGCAGGTTTCCTTCTTGGACCTCCTCTGGAATCCTGAATTACCTTGGTCAAGGTTCTTACGGGTTTCCAAAGTTGTCTTCTCAGTGTTGTCACTGTTGTATAAATTGTTTCCCTGGTTCTCCTCATTTCACTTTTTATCAGTAATCAAAATCTCCAAATTGTTCATTTTCATATCAGTGTTATCACATCACTTTGTCTTTCTGGTTCTGCTCACTTCACTCTGCACCAATTCATATAATTCTTTGAGATCACTTTTTACAGCACAGTAGGTATTCCATGACATTCATATCCCTCAACTTATTCAACCTTTTCTCAATTGTTCAGTATCCCCTCAGTTTCCAGTTTTTTGCCACCACAAAAGAGCAGATATATATATGCACACGCATATATGTATGCACATACATGTACATCTGCATATACACACATGCACATGTATACAGTTATCCTTTCCACACTGCAGTTTCAATACATCATTGGCTGGCATAAGAAATTAAATGGGAATTTTTGGGGAGTTTTGCAGAAGCTGTAGACAACACTTGAAGGCAAACAGACGACGCAGAAAAAGTTTAGAAACTCAGAAATGCATAAAATATATGTACGGTATTGCATAATATCAACACATTTTACCTTTTAATGCTACAAGCATTCAGAGTTCTCTGGTACGAAGGGAGGGCCAAAAATGTTTACTCAGATTTTCCGGATTGCAGGGGTGCTGCCCGCTAACCCCTGTGATGTGGAAGGGACAACTGCATTTAACTAAAAGCCCTTTTCTGCTTTCTTTGATCTCTTTTGGGTACAGACCTAGTAGAAGTATAACTGTTGATGTTGTTAAGAATTGATTTGTAATATGCTTCACCAGGTGAAGCTACTGTGCATTTTTGCCTAAATTTTACTTAAATTCAAAGCTTTGAATTCTGTAAAAAAAGAAAATTACCTACCAATTTTCTTAGCAAAATGTTCTGAAATCATCACTGATGTTTACCTGTTCTTTCTTTGTACTTACATGAAACTTTTCTGCTACTTTTCTCAGAGTAGGTGTTTCATTGTTACTGAACTGAATTTCTTGTTTTAAGAGAAGTGGGAAGCTCTTGGTTCACCACTGTGAGGCTCAGAGCAGAGCTCAGTCAACACTGATTCCATTTGAGAAGGGGTTGTTCCTGAATTTCTTATTTAATAAATTAACCTCTTATTATATTGGGTCCTTATGTATTTTTGAGAAAAGGTACAGTTCCTGCCCGTGTGTGTGTGTGTGTGTGTGTGTGTGTGTGTGTGTGTGTTTTCTTACCTATTACTGCCCTAAGCTACTCTGTTTTTGTCTTACTTGTTTTGCAAATATTGTGGTTAATCCTTCTGTCCAGCCCAAGTTCAGTTGGCATATTTTTGGGTCCTAAAACTTTCCCCCTGTTTCTACTGCTTGAAGTTTACTACTTATCACCCCATGGGTAACCATGGCTTGATTACTCTTCTGGATGTCTGATTGGTCTAGGACTCAATGAGACTCTTATGAATTTTATAGGACACCTCCTAGCCCCATGCTGGCCCTGTCTCACTTACTGGTAATTAAAAAAAAAAAATTCAGTTGTCAAGCATTTATTTTTTCTCTCCCCCTTCTCCTCTCCTGCCCCCATTATAAAAGAAAAGAAAAGAAAAGAAAAACAGTTTGCTAACCACTAGAAGTGGATAGATTTTTGCTATACTCTCACGGCAGTCAGGCAGATCACTGTGCTGGATAACTTGCCCCATTTTTCCAAATTTGAAATTGGAAGAGGAAAAACATGTCATCTCCCTTGCTGGCAGCCTCCCAGAAAAAGGTGATAGCCAACAATTTATAATGCCATGGTAATGGAGAGGCGTATTTTTAGTACCTGTCAGACACAAGTTCTGTCAGATGGCTCATCTTCAAGGCAGACACTGAAACTTGTTCCACAAACCTGACATCGAGCCACAGATGCAGTTTAACCCATACTGGCTTGTAAGCCCTGTGCTGGACAAGGGGGCATGGTTTTTAATAATGTATTTTTATTCTGTGACATTTGATGAAAGTAAGACTGCCAAATGCAGACAACCAAGTTTACTAGGCCTGCTAGAACTATTTAGGAAGAAGATGGAATGTCATGTATGAATGCTCAGGCTTCAACAATGATAGCTGTTTTTGCTGAGTCTTTTGTAATGCACTCTGACAAAGAGCCAAATTCAAAATCCCATTTAGGACACAGCAAAGTGGAGTACTACTTACTCTTGAACTTTTGTAGAGGGCGTCCTTTATGGATTCCCATGTTTGAACAGTCTACTTCTTCGATCTGGTGTATAACTATTCATAGAATGAAAGGGGGTTGGTTTCTAATGCTGTCTCTTGGTGAAGAGCTTGGAGTTTTCTTTCTCTTTTGACATCTGGTATGTGGAGATGCAGTTTAACCCCCACCCTCCGTTGGCCTGCCTCGGCATCTCAGAAAGCTATCACAGTCTCTCTGTGGTTGACTTAAATTAAATCACATGAAGCCAGCTGGGAGAATGCTGACATACACATTTTTCCTGCTGAGCATGTTGAAACCGGTGGCTGCAGTTTAAGGGTGAACTTTTCTTTGCATCCCTTTCTAGAGCCAGCAGGATGAGGGCTCTGGAAGAGCTGCAGAAACATGAGCTGATGTGATTAACAAAAGAGGAATATACTTTTAAAAATTACAATTTTAAAAAATCTTTTGGAATTCCCCATGAATGAAAAGATCTGTAATGTTTTGTTATTATTTTAAAATATGACTATAGGATTGTAGATTTCAACCTGGAAGGGATTCTGGTCCAGCTCCTTTCATTTTACAGATGAGGAAACTAAGCCCCCAAAAATTTATGACTTGCTTAAGGTCATGCGATATTAAGTGGCAGAGATGGAATTTGAACCTAAATCCTGTGACTCCAAATCTGTAGATCTTTCCACTGTACCATACTGCTTTTCATTGAATACATGTGTCATACATGTGTCATATATAAAAGTGGATTTATGCCAAAAGAAAAAACTTTTGGTAACCAGTTTGATTATCTACTCTTTATCTATCTTTATCGTTTGGGGCTGCTAGCCCCAGAGCAAGAATTTTAGATGAACCTTCTACATAGGACAATGAAGGCTGAGACTTTACCCACTTAAAAATATGGTGAAATCCCAAGTTATTAATTTAGTTTGCCTTTCTGTGTTTGAGGTAAACAGCACTTGAGGTAATGAAAAGGACAATAACACCTCATAATTTTATTTCTGTAATATCTTCTGAAGAGTCCATTGGTCCACTTGGACCAATTGAGGTAATAAACCTGTTCTGA
The DNA here is from genome assembly GCF_028372415.1 of Notamacropus eugenii. Lineage (NCBI taxonomy): Eukaryota > Metazoa > Chordata > Mammalia > Diprotodontia > Macropodidae > Notamacropus > Notamacropus eugenii. The sequence goes on from NC_092874.1 coordinate 433,368,889, forward strand.
GATGGGAAAACCAAGGCTGAGTTAAGTGACACTGAGTCAGTGACACAGCCAGGGCTAGAAACTGGAACTTCTCATTCCCTTATCCATCAGGTATCTTGGTTTTCATTATGATAGTAGCACTTACTACATTCTCTTTTAATTGCTTATCTAAATGTATTCATGCTCCATGAAGCCACCGTAGTCATGTTTCTACAGCTTGGGTGTGATCATGTCACTCACTAGCTCAATAATCTCCAGTGTCTCCCTGTTGCCCCTAGAGTCAAATGCAAAACCTTCTAGGTGACATTCAGAGCCCTTTCTAACCTGGCTCCAACCCAACTTTTCATGAGTAATTATTACACAGACCACTTCCTTCTTCACTTTTCTTCTCTCCTCCCCTTCCTCCTTCTTCTTCCATAGCTTACTAGCTCCCATCTCTGCCTTTACACAAACTTTCCCCCAACTCCTGGAAGTCTCTTCTGCCTCAGTCTCCACTTCTTGGAATCTCTAGCTGTGTTCAAAGCCTAGTTCAAGTGCTTCCTCCTCCATGAGGCCTTCCTGAATCTTGTTCCACCCTCACTCCTGCAGCTGTTAGAGTCTCCCTACATTGAAATCATTGCTTTTACTTTGGAAAGACTGGTCTAGACTTTTATGTGTATGTGCCCCTTCATCTGATGTAAGCTCCTTGAGAGCATTTGCCTTTGTATTCTCAGGGCTACCAAGATTCCTGGCCCCTTGGAGGTGCTTGACATAGGCTTGGTTTTTTTGACTGATGGCTATTAATTATGAGATCTCATTTTTAATAACAATAATAAAAAATTGTGGCTATAACTGACAGATAGTGCCCATTGACTACTGAAATTAAACTAAGGGCCAGGCCAGATGTTTCCTCACCTCTGCTTCTAACAGAATCCCCTTGGAGCATTTAAAATGTGACACAGATTTTATGTGTAGATAAATATAGATATAGAGAGGGATATAGATATATAAATATATGAAGACATATATATATATATATATACATAATAAACAACTCTTTAGGAAATCATCTATGTGAAGTTTATAGATTTTCAAAAACTAAGCAGACCAAATTTTTGTTATTTTACCTGCCTTAACTTCATTTGGAAATATAACTCCTGACCTCCTCTACTTACTAGACTCTATTTCTTGTCTCCTGAAAGGTTAGAGCAGGAATCCAAACCCACACACAGCCTCCTTGGTGCTGCTCATAGACAGCCGCTTCACACACACACACACACACACACACACACTCATCTAATGCAGTTTTGTTCGACTAAGTGTGTAATTGGATTAACAGGTCTTTGTGAGGAGAAACAAAGATTGAGATTGTGGTAATACAAATAGATTCGTGATATAAACTTAAACAGGCAATTTGAGTTTGAACCATTGGTCTGGAACCCAATGAATTCACAACAGTCTCCTAACTGATCAAGTAGATCTCTCAAAGAGGCCACTTGAATCCATGTGGGCTCACAGTGAAGCCAGGATTTGGATAATGTGTGATGAGGTGATGTCATTCTCTCCATCTGGATACTTCTCATGTGTGCTTTCAGCTAACCCCAAAGCAAGAATTTTAGATGAACCATCTACATAGGACAAAAAAGGCTGAGACTTTACCCACTTAAAAATATGCTGAAATTAAGTTTGCTTTTCTCTGTCTGACCAGAACTGTGTTGGGCCAGGAGAGGGCATGAGCATGTTGGGGAAGTAAATCGAATTAAAAACAGAAGCTTTTTCAGGCTGCAGTAGCCATTCAACAGAGTGAACTTCCTCAATTACATTAGCCCAACACCTGCTGTCTTCCATTTGAAAGACCATGTGCCATTCACACACTGTGGAACCGCAAACTGCCGTCTCTAGAAAGCATGTTCGGAGGAAGCTCTGGTGTCTAAAAGGTGAACTGTTGAGGAGTAGCCTGGAGGATAGGGAGCGATGTACATACCAGCAGTTAGAAGCCACTGACCTATTTTAATTTGCTAGAAGTTAATAGAGCCTAATAGAGCCCAAATTAAAACATTTCAGTTTTGCTTTCTTTCCTCATTAGTCTAATTTCCACTGACCTTGTGTCAGAGCCGAACCGATTTGGGATCATTCTAGCATAGAAGCAGTTTAATCTGTCAGCATGTTTTTCAGGGAGATAGCCCCGCCAGAGCTCCTGTAGCTTTGGCCCTCGAGCATGTCTCAAGTAGTACCATGGCGCTGTACTTTTGTGTTTTGTAAAACCACTCAAACAAGGCTTTCAAAAGACTCCATGCATTTCCACGTAGGCACAATTTTTTTTCCCCTTCTGGGACTTTAGGACATTGGTCTTGCAGAGTGAAATTACTTAGTATTTAAAAGTTTGGTTTCCCTGATTATATAACAGGAGATGGCACTGGCCTTGTTACAGAGTCCTGGCTTAGCAAGAGAGGAGGAGGTACATGAATGATGGCTGTTTTTTAGTCTGCCAGGCAATCTTTCCTTCAGTTGCTACTGCAAGCATTTGGATCCGATTTTGTGGAGCAAAGTCCTTTAGATGAGGCGGACAGTGGAATGATAGATACCTGTAAAGAAACACATGCAAAGTGTACTTTAGTTTAGAATAGTCTTTATGAATGGTACTTGGCTTATCAATTTTATTGTTTAGAAGATTCTTTCCTAACAAAAGTAAGTTATTTTATAGAGCATTATCATCTAATAACTTGTTTTTATGCCCATTTCAGTACCTTTAAGCTAGAGATCTGGAACCTTTTTTATTTCCTGGACCCCTTTGGCAGTTTGAAGCCTATACCATCCTTTTCTGAGTCATGTTTTTAAATGCATAAAGTAAAATCCATAGAACTACAAAGGGAGCCGGTTATATTGAAATAGTTATCGATTGCTAAAGGACACAATCCTACCCCCTCCCCCAGATTAAGAACTCTTATTTTAGGTAGACATAAAAAACCCACACAATCCATTGAAATCAGAGACATATCCTGAATCCAGATGATCTGAGCTCTTTCATGAACTCTGGGCAAGTCTTTGATACACCAGGATAAGACCTTTAAATGTGTGTGTGCGTCACTGGTGGTGCAGGGTGGAGTCAGGAAATATATTGTACTCCATTTCCTCTAGAGGATGCCAGATGACCCTTTCTACTCCACCCCTATTACCTCAACTGGTCACCTGGAACTTTCAGGATCTTCCTCCCAGGACTCGAAAGGGTTTCCATTGGGAAAGAAGTCATCCTAGGTTTCTTCCAACCTTGCAAGGCAATAGATAATAAAGTAAAAGCGTAGTAACTAATCATAAATATTGTCAATTTTCCTTCTCCTACTAAACTGAAATTTAGGGTTAGGACATATTTATATAAACCCAAGCTGGATGAGAGAGCTGCTTCTTTTAGATATGTTCCTAATCTCACAATGTGTCAACATTCCCCTTTGATGGTCAGTCTGGTGAAGCCCGTGAACTCCTTCTCAGAACTGTATTTATAAATAATTGAAAGATGTGCTAAATTTCATTTAGAAGGGAGTGAAAATGGAAACTAATTAAGTTCCAAGTTCATAGACCTCCAAAAATCTGCCCACAGATCCCATATAAAGAATCCCTGGTTTAAAATATAACTGTGCTCTAGGAAATGTTTCAAAGCAACTCCCTTCTTATGTGTCTAGACCTGAAGGTTTGTTAACAATCTGCTAATTAGACTTCAGTTTGAAAAGTATAGCCCATTTGTACTTTACTCAGAATGTTCCTGTTGGACCTCCCTCATCCTCCAAACTCCTCAATGCCTCCCCAACCAAAAAAGCTACTGAATTTTCTATTTATCATTTTCCCATTAAATGCCATGGCATGAAGGTATATTGAACATAAGCGTAACTGTCTCTGGGGGTCCAATCTGTTATGTTACAGTCAAAGCTTCTATCTTGAAATTCTTTCCTATTGTAACCTTACCCTTGCACAGATTTGCCTTTGAAGTGGGAGAGGAGCCTTTCATCTTTGATCATTTTCACTTAATGACAGATTGCCCTTTGATCAGCTCAGTTTTCTTCTTTCTTTTGTTTCACAATAAATCACTTACCTTGGTGGTAGAGAAAAGACCTGAAGTAGGTCCAGAAAGGGTCCCAATTTTGAAGAGCGCAATGGTTATTTAACCTCTATAGCTTAAGCAAATACACCCAAGCAAAAATTAGCTCTTCCTGGCCTTGCTTAAACCTGAACACTGTGTAATGTAAATGTCACCAGCTGCACCTCTCTCCCTACCCCCAAAAGTGCAACCAACCAAAGGCAGCTCCCCAGGAATGTTTTAAGTTGTTCTTGTAGCTTTGGGAATAACTATGAAAGTTCCCATCCATATCAAATCTGTTGATGCAGGTGTTTTGAGTTTTGGAAACACAATAAACTTTGAATTGTAATTGGATATTTATTTTCAGATTACATTTTATGACTTCTTGGTTTATTATTTAACAGTCATTTGCTATCTGAATATGAAACAAACGTCTTCCCTAAGTCATCTCCTTGACTGGAAATCTAATGTTTTAAGCATGGCGTAGTAAAAGGAACAGTAAAGAATGGGAGTCCAATGGAGACTTTGGTTCAAACTCAGTCCAATAACTTCTTGAGGTTCAGTGCTTGGGACACAGTAGGCATTTAATAAATGCTGTTGACTGAATGACTGAGCCTCACCTGAAAAATGAGGGGTTTAAACTAAATGTTCTCTAAGGTCTGAGTGATTGAATGAATAAAAAAAAAAAATCTCATATGAAGCACTGACTAGGGCCAAGCACTGTGCTAGAGCTGAGGATGCAGATAGAAAATTGGTCACATTCCCTGGACTCAGCCCTAACCCTAAGCCTCCAATTCTATCATATAGAGTGGACTGGCCATATGGAAAGACCAGCTGGTCTTTGGGGTGAAGTGACTAGGCAGATGCTACTGCATCTTCTATAGTGTCATTTCTTTGATTTAACTACTTTGGTTTCTGGAGTTCAGCCATTTGATGGTCCTAAGAACTTTGGTCATGAGAATTTCTTTTCCAAGTCTTCAGCAGGTATGGCTCCTAGACAGGGATAGGAAGATGGCATTCAACATCCGCAGGGGCCATGGCCTAGTTTCTTCCCCACAAAGGTAGCTCCCTTGGGCGACCCAGTGGGAGTTAGGCTGGAAGCAGGACAGGTGTTAGAGGATGAGTTCTTGGGCCCAGCTCCTGGGTTGCCTCAATGGGGGTCTAAGAGGAGGTGATGGTCAAAAAGTGGTATGGTCTACCTGCCACATGCTAATTTCTGTCTTTTCCTCAGTGCATATTTCTGCCTCTTCAGACTAGTAAATGGATAGAAATTAGTTGGCTGTTGGTGGTAAGGATGGCAAGGCCATCAGAGTTGATAAATATTGAAAATTTGGGAGGAATGATTGTGAAATGAACCTTTAAGAACAACTTGGAGATTCATTCCCTTATTTGCAAGTACTGTTAATCAGTAGTTGTCATTTATAGATTCATAAGGCTCTTTGGGTCTTAATTACTACTAATTCTGAATTACATATTTATCATTTCCTGAATTAGAGGATTTAGAATGGGAAGGGACATTAGAGATTATCTAGTCAATACCCCTTTTCTAGCACCAGGAAAAGTGGGCTACTAAGAGTGGGGCAGTGATTTGCCTAAGGTTACTCAGATAGTAGAGTTGGAATTCTAACCCAAGTCTTTGAATTTCATGTACCAAACATTCTTTGGGGCTCCAACCCATCATTATTTTCCTTACTCAAGCAATGAAATTCATTTTAATATTAGCCTATGCACAATAATAATTAGGCAACAAAGATCGTATAAAAAGGCACTGCTGGTCAAAATGGAATTTTCAACTATGTGCCCAGTAATATTTTATGTGGCAACTAGGTTGTGCAGTAGATAGATTACTAGGCCTGGAGCCAGGAAGACTCATCTTCTTGGGTTTGAATCTGGCCTCAGACACTAACCAGCTGTGTGACCCTGTGTAAGTCACTTGTCACTGCTGGTCTCAGTTTCTTCATCAAGAAAATGAGTTGGAGAAGTAAGTGGTAAAACCATCCCACTATCTCTGCTAAGAAAACACCAGATTGAGTTAGGAAGACTCACACTTGACTGAAATGATTGAACCACAGCAAGATTTTATGTGCTATGGTTATTTCTACTCCTTGGTTATCTGACCATGATCTGTATTTTGAAATTAGCATAATAGAGCCAATATAAATTCAGATTTGGATTTCTGTGGGTCAAATTATATCTTTGAAGTGTTATACTGCATATAGTGAAGAGCTATGTAAGGGATGTTGGTCCTGTCTCCTGACTTTTTTTTGTGGTATGGGTTTTGTGGGGATGAAGGGAAGTTCTAATGTGTCATTTTATGTAGTTTGTTCATCCAGAGTGGGTCTGTTTTAAATTGAATGTTTAAATTATTAATCATTTTTTCCCCTTATAGAACTAGAATCTTATTATTGAAGGTAAACTTAATATCATCACAACTAAGAAAATGAGTTTCATTTTTAGAAAATTATTAAACATTTGAAAATAGCTTTTTAATACTTAGCTCTATCAGAAATGAATGATTATAGGACTTTTATTTTCTAATATCAATGGAGGGAGATCAAGAGAATTGGAAAGAACCCTATAAACCATCTAATCTGAGAAGTTCTTAACCTGGGGTCCATGACCTTGGTTGTTTAAAAAAAATTGTTAACTATATTTCATTTCATTGGTTCTCTTTGTCATTCTTTGTATTTTATTTAAGGCATTGAAAACGTTATTTGGAGAAAGGGTTCATGTGTTTAACCAGACTGCCTAAGGGGTCTATGACACAAAAATGGTTCAGAACCTCTGATCTAGTCTCAACTATTCATTTTATAGATAAGGGTAAAAGTCTCAGAGAGCTTAAGTAAGTTGTCTCTGGTTCTTCTGTTTAGTAGGTGATGTGACATCTTGCCCACCTGGGGCATTGTCACTGGCCAGGAACTCTCTCTTTCTCTCTCTCTCTTCATCCCCTCCTCCTAGCTTCCCGGCTTCCTTTGGGTCTTAGCTGAAGTCTCACCTTCTGCAAGAACTCTTTCCTGATCCCCCTTAACGCCATCGCCTTTTCTCTGCTGATTGTCTCACTTTATCCTGTAAAGAGTTGTTTGTATGTTGTCTCCTCTATTACACTCTGAGCTCCTTGAGATCAGGTACTGTCTCTTGCCTTTTTGTTTGTTTGTTTGTTTCCCCAGATCTTAGCACAGTGCCTGGCACATAGTAGGCACTAAAATGTTTGTTGCCTTGACTTGATAACTGAGTGTCTGAGAAAGTTTTCTGACTTCAAATCTAGTATCTTTCTAGCCAGGCTGCCACTGTGTTGTCATTGACCATAATTAACCATTTTAAATTCAAGATATTACTCATAAATTCAAGTCAAGTTTACCAACATTTGTGAAATGCAAGACTGTAGTGTTAGAAATGGTGGTAAATGCTGGGAATAAAATAATACTAATGAAAAGGGAGCCTTCTCTCAAGCAACTTACATTCTAATTGGAGTTCCAGAAAAATAAATACAAGATAATTGGAGAAGGGAGAGAAAATGAAGTTGGCTCAGGGTAGGCTTTGTGGGTGAACTGGCATCTGAACTGAGATATGACAGAAAGTAAGAATCCGGAGAGGTGCACATAGGGCAGTGCATTCCAGGTATCCGCTACCTTCAAGTCAAGCTTGCTCAACCATTTGCTTGGATAAGTTGTAGTGGGGATTCTTGTTCAGCTATGAGTTAGACTTGATGATCTGTGAGTTCTTTGCTAATTAATTCTGAGATTCTGGATGAATGCTTGTTTGGAATTCTTACCCTGTCATCCAAAGTACTTCTCTTTCCAAATGTGAAATCACATTGTGGTTGGAAACTAGAAACACTGAAACGGCAAGGTTTTCATAATAATCAGCATTAATCTCTTTACAAGGTTCAGTTGTCTCCTTTCTTTCTTTTAGGAGTTCATTGGCAATTTCTTTCTGTCTTCACTCTGCCCTGTTTCTAATAGATCTGGGAAGTTTTCATTTCTAATTTCTTGAAATATAGTGCTTTATTTTCTTATCTTGGCTTCTAGGAGTCCAGCGATTCTGAATTTTTCTTTCTCCTTGACCCAGTTTTCCAGGACAGATGTTTTAGACAGTCCATTGCTTACATTTTCTTCTGTTTTTTAAGTATTTTAATTTTTATGTTCCAATATTTCTTGCTATTTCAGGGGTTACTATTTCTGTTTGGTTCTGTTTACCTGGGTAAAGTTTGCTACTTCCTGTTTTAAGCAATTTCTTCTTTTTTCTAGAGCATTTATTTCACTTTTTATCTTCTGCTTTATTATTCCTAGGTATACATGTAAGTTCTTGGGGAAAATCTATTTTTTCCTTTGAGTCTCTTCCAGTTGTTATGGCATTCCCCTTTTCTTCTAGGCTAGATTTTTTTGGGCATCCCTGGATCTGTAATAATTCTCTGTAATGGTCTTCAGTTTACTCATCTTTAGTTCCTGAGCTGGGGCATTGTGGCGGCCCCAGATTCTGCCTGCTTACCCCCCCCCCCCCCCCCCCAGTTTGGAGGGCGTAATCTGCCATATTTGGTACTAAGTACTGAGAATTAGAAATGAGCTAGAGAAAATATTTGACCTATTATCCATTTATAAAGTATTACAGAAAAGGTTACACAAATATGTTAAATGCTGTATCAGTTCACAGTATTGCAGAATATTAGAATTGGTCAGGATTGTAGAGAGTGCCTACACCAATCTATTGGATTTTGACTCAGAAGAAAGGGATGAGAATGCTGACTCCGCTATACTGCCTGTGACTTTGGGTAAGTTATTTACCCTCTCAGGGCCTCAGTTCCTTCATCTCTAATGAGATGGTTAGAGTAGATGACAGACCTCTAGGGTCCCGTCCAACTCCCAGTCTATTTTCCTATAATCTATACTTGACAAGTACTGTCCAGCTTCTTTCTCAGTTCTATGTGGTGGTATCTTTGTCCCCATGGGAATCACCAGAAGTGAGTACTGGTCAGCAGGTTTCATGAATCTTGGGAGCTTCTGCATCACATTTCAGGTATATCCTGGATACATACAACTGACATTTTTATTGCTAATATCAAATCAGCAGGTAGCTGTCTTGCTGCCATACAGTAGGGAGCCCACTATACTTCATTCCCTTACTCAGACCCTTCCTGGATAATCCTTAAATGTCTGTCAGTTCACATCTTCCATTATTCCTTGGAGTACAGACTGCTATTTCCTTCTCAGAAGATCCATCTCCCACCGCCAGCCCCCATGTAAAGAGTCTCACTTATTACTTCTCAGTGTTCCCTTGCAGGATTCCCTTCTGTCTTTTTAGAGTCCTTCCTTCCTCTGCTTTGATCCTGAAGCCCTTGCATTTTTTTTAAGTAACATTTTCTTGTCCCAAAATTCCCTGGGCTATTTCACCTTCTTACAAAGGAAAGAGACTAGCCTTCACTTTGAACATCAACACTACTTATTTGACTGTGGAAAAAAAAAAGTAACCCCTCACTGAAAAATTCTTGCCCTCCATACACTCTGGAAAGGAGTTTCTTACTCCTTAGTTACTCGTGTTGGTAGCTCTTGTGACCAACTTCCATCCTATCCATTTTACTTTGAATGAAGGTAACATCTCTTAGATTTGTCCCTGCTTTCTTCCCATAGCTACCGACCTAAAATTGAGGCTGTCTTTACTTCATACCTGTATTTCTGCCTGGATATTTCATTCCCTTTCACCTCCAATTTGACCCAGTATAATAGTGTGAGGCTAAGCTTCTCTGAAATACCACTTTCATCATGTGTCTCCCCTGCTAATGGCTCCTTAGTACTTACCATGTCAAGTCTGACCTCTCACACTTCTCTCAAGATGCTATTATTTGGATGGGCTCTATCCAATCTTACCTACATAATTCCTACTGCTTATCAACAGGAACTCTCCGATTTAGTTGAGTGGCAACTTACTGGCAATATGACCATGGGCAAATCAATTAACTTTTCTAAATGTGTTTCCCAATATTTGAAAAGGAGATAAATCAACCAGTCAATCAATAAGTATTTATTAAATGCTTTCAACATGACTGGCACCATGCTAGGTACTAGGAATATAGAGAAAAGATGAAACAGTCTCTGCCCTGAGGAGCTTACATTCTATTGGGGGAGATAAGATACAAAATGTATAAGAGGTAATTTGAGGGAGAGGCATTTACATCTGGGAGATTAGAAAAGACATTATATTGTATCCTAGAGGTAAAAGGCAACATTGGAGTTTATTGAGCAGGGAAGTGACATGGCCAGACCTTTGCTTTAGGAATATCACTTTGGCAGCTGTGTGGAGGAGAATAATACTTAGACAGATATATCTCCCTTATAAGGTTTTTGTGAAGAAAACAGTGTGTAACCTTTAAAGTTCTACATAAATGAATTATTAAAATGATTATTAGTCTAATTGCCTTCCTATATTCCACCCCTTTTTTTCCAACCCCTAATTCCATCACATTCATTTTCACCTCCATGACTGTTCTCTTACCATCCCCCTTCCTGGAATTGTGTCTTCTTCACTCCTCTAAATTCCAGTCATCCTTTAGGTTCCAGTTGTACCTTTCCATTGGAGTCTTAGGATCCTAGACTTAGAGCTGTAAAAGAACTGGGAGACTATCTTATCTGAAGCTTAGGGCGAATCTCTGAAAGTCTTACTAGCCATCTCACAAGTTCCTTCCCATCACTGCTCTGCAACAGCAAGTCGTCAACATCTGGAAGGCCGTACTCTTCCATTGTCCATTTGAGTCACTGCTGGGCGTTGTCTTTCCCACTTCCGGTAGAATGTAAGAGAATGTAAGCTCCTCCAGGGTAAGAAGTGTTTCATTTTTGTCCTGTAAACCCAGTGCCTTGCATGTAACATAGTAGGACTTAAAAAATATTTGCTGAATTGTAGTTCAGTTGGGGCAGCTAGGTGGCACAGTGGATAGAGCACTCGGCTTGGAGTCAGGAAGACTTATCTTCCTGAATTAAAATCCAGCCTCAGACACAGTAGCTGTGTGACCCTGGGCAAGTCACTTCACCCTGTTTGCCTCAGTTTCCTCTTCTGTAAAATGAACTGGAGAAGGAATGGGAATCTATTGCAGTATCTTTGCCAAAAGAAAAAAAAAGGCTCAAGCGCATATGAAAAACAATTGAATAGCAACTTTTGACACTAGAACTGGCGCTCTTTCCACCGTACCACACTATCTTCCAGATTGTAAGCCCCGTGAAAGGCAGGCACCCAATCCGATATTGAGCACCCAATGCATTCTTAGTATTGAACAAATGATTGATGGCTTGGAGTTGTAAATCCTGTTCCTTGATGATATCCTTTACTTTAACATATGTTACATATAGGATCTTAAAACATGTAACAAGCATTTTAAATGTCTGATTTAAATTTTACAAATTACTGATACAGAATTTACTCTGTACTTTAAGCCACACGCAGATACTTTGTGGAGTTCTCCTTCTGTCAGTATGAGAGAATCTCTGACTTTGGATATCCTATTTTAGTATTTAGAAGGTTCATTTTTTGACTGTAACAAAGCCAATGTCATTGTGATGTCATTGTGATTCGTGGTAAATCATTCAAATATAAGCTGAAGCGCATGCATGATTTTTTAAAAGATGTTTGGCTTGGGAAAACTGACACTTGATCATTACCTCAACACCTGGCTCTCCTATATGAGCTGGGGAATTCAGGATTATGAGTGAGATTATGCAGTTGAAACAGGTGGCGAGGAACATCCATAGTAAGCCTGAGGTTAACTTGTGCGTGGAATGGCATTTTTCAGATAGAATATTGTTTTATTCCTTGGGATCTAGAATAATAGTTGTCCATTATGTTTGAGAAGGAAAGTGGTGACCACAAAGTGGGAGCATGAGAAGCATTTTAGTGTAATGGAAAGATCCCTGGGTCTGCCTGTGTTGCTGGCCTAACCTTTGGGCTTATCATCCCAGGGCTAGATGATCATCTCCAAAATCCCTCCTCTCCTGGAATTCTCTTGACTCCATATAAAATTCTAATTAGGTATATTTTTATGAGTTAGGGCCAGATATTAGAATGTTCTTCACTACTCTGGGATACTTCCTGTAGGACAAGCTTGATGAAATTAAGTAAGTCGGCAGAGACAATATTGAGTAAATGAGCAGTAATTGAAAAGAAAGTTGCATCTCAAAACATGAGTTATGAATGTGTTGTTGCCTAGATATTGACAGAGAAAGAAGTGAAAAGAGTATGGATATTCTATTTAGAAATTTTAAATTTCTTATTATTCTGATGATGAAGATCAATGAACATGAGTATTTCTACATACAGGGGAAAACAGAAAAAGAGTATAAGATAGTATAAACTTTTTTTTACATACTTTTAAAAAAGTAGATAATAAATTCAACATACCATTTTCATGCTTACCTGTATCTGTTTCCCTTAAGACATGGTCCTGTTCTCTTTGCATTAAAAAAACAAACTTTGAATTGTGGGCTTTTCTTTCTTTCCCTTTTCCAGACTTCTCTGACCCTGTGTTAAAAACAAACAAACCTTTCCTTTGTAACATAAGTATAATCAAGTAACCTCCCCCTGACACACACATGCACACACACACACACACATTTACACACACAGACATACACACACATACACATACATACACACATACACACACAGACTCACACACACACACACACACATCAGACAAATCCACAAACATCTATCTCATTCTCCACCTCTAGGCAGCAGGTGGGTGACATATTTCATCACTGGTCCTCTGTAGTTGTGGTTTATCATCTCATCGCTCAGGGTCCTTAGGTCTTTCTGGTTGTTTTTCTTTATGACTTGGGCATTATACAAATAAATAAATTGTTCTGGTGCTCCTTCCTTCATTCTGTCTTAATTCATAATCGTTTGCCCAAGTTTCTCTGAATCCATAGGTGGCCCAATGGTTAGAGTGCTGGGCCTGGAATCAGGAAGAGGTAAGTTCAAATTCAACCTCAAATATTTACGAAGTGTGTGACCGTGAGCAAATTACTTAGTCTTTGTTTACCTCACTTTCCTCATTTGTAAAATGGGAGTAGTAACAGCGGCCCCTAACTTCCAGGGTTGTAGTAAGGATCAGCAGATAATATTTGGAAAGCTCTTAGCACAGTGCCTCCACATAATAGGCACTGTATCAATGTTAGCTGTTATAATTATAATCACATTAATCATTATTTGCTCTTTTGTCATTTCTTACTCTGAAATAATATTCCCTTCTAGTCACAGTTTATGGATATTCTAAATGGAAAGAATGGGTCTTAGCATTTGGAGCAAGAAGGTCTCTTTAAGTTTATCCAGTCTAACCTCATTTTACAAATGAGGAACCTGAGACATGGGCACAGTTGGAGCCAGGTTGGGGTGGGGATTATGGAGGACTATAAGCTTAGAGGTAGGGGGTGGGGCGGCATAGTGTGCTATGGTAAATAGATTACCTTAGCTTTGCTGGAACAGAGGGGCTAGGATTCCTTGAGTTCATTTCACCAAACGTAAAAAGCATCCGTTAAGTGTGTGTTACAGTCATGTATAAAACATAGCTCCTACCCTCAAGGAATTTATGGTCTATTAAGGGAGAGACATGTACGCAAATAACTATAATACAAAAAGTGTGAAAATATTTGAGGTACAAATAAAATGCTTGGAGCCCACTCACAGGAAGGAGACTCATACCAGCTGGAGAATTTCAAGACTTCGTTGGGGAATGGTAGTATATATATCTGGACTAGGCTACATGCATGTAATAATGAGAGTTAAGTCTATAAAGGTAGATGTGAGGAACAATGAATGGAGGGCTTTCAATACTAAGGTTTATCTTTATTAAGTTTCTCTCTTTTATTGTTTTTTGAGGCAATTGGGGTTAAGTGACTTGCCCAGGGTCACATAGCTAATAAGTGTCTGAGATTGGATTTGAACTCTGGTTCTCCTGACTCTAGGGCCAATGCTCTATCCACTATGCCACCCAACTGTCCCTGAAACAATAAATTCTTAAGCAGGAGAATGACATGATCCATTTTGTGGATATACAAGTAATTCAGTCTGGATTATTCACCATCTTCCATACTCTCTCGCTTATACACTTTTCTGTGCCTGAATGTACCCATCTCACCCCAACTTTCTTCCCTGATTCTCCTATATAATGGAAAAGGGCTTGAACTTGGAGATGAGTCAGAAGATTTGGGTTGGAGTCCTGGCTCTATCCCTTATTAGTGACTTTGATCTCATCACTCAGCCTTTCTTGGGCATCATTTTCTGCATCTGTAAAATGGAGATGACGTACTTTCACTATTAATCTCACAGATTTGTTACAGTTAGCATATGAGATAATGTGGAGAAAACTCTTTGTAAACCTTAAAGTGACATATCAATATCAGTTGTTAATATCCACTCTGTGGTAATTCTTCAAAGCTCACCTCAGATACCACCATGAGTTTCTCTGATACTCAAATCAGTAATGACTTTCTCTGACTTCGCATAGTATCTGTTCTCACATGTCTCTTGTGCATTTGTCATACATTTAATTTCATAGAATTTATATAAAGAGGAGACTTTGAAAATTGAGTTGAGCTGTCTTATTTTAGAGATAAGGAGACTCTTAGGACTTTCCCAAGGTCTGAAAGCCCTCTGACTCCAAATTTAATTCTCTTTCCATTACCCCATGCTGCCTTTTCATCTGTGTCATCTCTTCCTATTAGACTGTAAACTCCCTGTGGATGGGTCCTTGTATCTAAGCATTGTATCTATTCCGTCCCTCCCCCAAGTGCCTGAATCAAGCATAGAAGGCACCTACTACATATTTACTGAATGAGTGGCTGTTAGTGGCTGGGAGATGGAATCCCAGTACATTGCTCCCACTGATTGGCTTAATTTAAATGTGAACATGTGTAAATATGCGTAATGCCTTGCACGTACTAAGCCATTCAACGTTTATTGAACTGAATTGCACACGTATACACATGTTGTCTCAATAAATATGGCAACCTGGGACTGATGAGCGATGCACAGACATTAAACTGAAGGGCTCTGAATTATGATGTTGGCTTTGGCCAATGTGAGTTTCCATCGTGGGATATGAGCACTGAAAGAGATTCAAGGAATCGTGGTGTCCATTCTTTCTTTTACCATTCTGAAAAGCCATTCCTAGAGACATAAAATGACTTGTCTAAGGTCACACAATTTAAGGAGAGGGACAAGGCTTAGAGTTCAGTTGATAAAACTGTAACACTTTGCATGGATTAACAAGCATTTATTAAGTGTCTCCTGTGTACCAGGTATTTTGTTAATCACTGATCATACAAAGGTTCCTGCCTTTAAGGAGTTCATAATTGAATGGAGGAGACACCATGCCATGTATAAACAGAGTATAGAGCTTTATATTTTTCAGAGGGCATTTATATGTATTATTTGAGCCCTGATGGGTAGTCATGGTTGATATTAGGGTCTTCATTTAACAATCAAGGAAATGGAGTCCCAGTTTGCCTAAGTGATATCACCCTTAAAATGAAGAGGTGTAAGAGTAACAAATACAGAGTACAATTCAGATAGGGACAGAGACCAAAGGGTGCTCCCAGCTGAGGCTGGTACTGTGGGCCTGAGAGGGATTCTGTAATGTGCCCAGGGTCACATGGCCAGTATATAAAAGAGAGAGAATTTGAACTCAGCCTTCCTGGTTTTGAGGTGGGTGCATTGCCCATCATGTCATACTGCGTCTTCTGATAGGCTAGAATAGTTCTAAAAACTGATTCTCTCCCAACCCTATACCAGGCTGTCTCTCATGCGGCACAGCTACTTTTTACAAAGTTATATCCCAAGTCAATCTTGTTATAGTTGTATTTCAAATGATTTAAACAGATCTACTTCCTCCCCTTCCCCTTTTCCTTGTCTAAATTTTGAAGGCATAAGTATGCCCCTTTCCCTTTCTAGTTAGTTTTTTCCCTTGTGAGCCACTATGGTTATGCTAATAAAAGCATCTCAGGTTTTCTTTCATTCATTCATTCATTTCATTCAGATATTTTATTGAGTCCCTACTGTGTACAAATAAATGTGCTGGGAACTGAGAGAGACAGAAAGAAAAACCAGACTCTGTTTCTCTTCTCATGGAGTTTATAATCTGCTATATAAGAGCCAGAGAGGAGGTATGAATAGTTTTTTTTGTCAACCTTCCTAAGCTTTTACAAGTCCCACCAGGGAAGAAATTACGCTCCGACTTGGTCCCTGATTTCCCTGCTCTGTGGGAGCAACTGGCTTTAATAATTCCCCTCTTCCCCATTAACAGTAAAACTTTTACTACAAGGAGGGAGAGTGGGATTCTGCAAATAGATGCAGTAGATTTTTGAGTGAGATGCCAAGGGATTTGCCTTTTGCAAATGGACACTCAGCATATATGCTTTAGAAAGACAAGGCTGTTAAGTACATCCCAGATGTCCTTGGGTCTTGGGTATCCTGTGCTTGGGTCCTCCCTCCACTAAGGGGCTTCTGTTGTTGGTAATTTAAAGATGGTGTATGATAGAATATATCACAGTTAGGTCATTTGCCTAACAGTAACAGCTCCCAATATATATGACACATTGTACAATGCTTTTCTCCTAATAAACTTGTGAATACACATGGTAGGCAAATATCAGTCATTTTACAGGTGAGGAACCTGAGACCTAGGGAAATGTAGTGACTTGTCCAAAATCATACAACTGCCAGGTGTCAGAACTGGGCCTCAAAGCTAGTGTTTGTTTGTTTTTTCTGACTCTACAGGTCGCCTGTGCCCCTCCCTCATGCTCCTACCTCTGGGGCAGACATGTAAGCATTATGTTTCAGATGAGGGAGATGAGTTTGGTCACCAAATGGTCTGTCATCTGTTTCTTTAATTGACAGCACAGGGGCCATGTTTGAAGGATGTCTTCTCCTTGGTGGAGCTTTATTTAGCTTTATTAAGCCTATATTTTGGTTTTGGTGGCATAGTAGAAGGACCAAATTCTAGCTCTAACAAGTTGCTAATTTTGTGAAATTTAAAAATCACGCATGCCTCAGTTTCCTTATCTGTAAAATGGGGATAATAATATTTCTACTGCCTGCTCCCAAGAGTAATTGTGGAAAAGTCTACAGAGACACGAGCAAATAGGCAGCACTGAAAAGCATTTGGTATTCTTGGGAAATGAATATATTGTTACAATACTTGGCATCCTGCAAACATCTTAAGGAGCTTTAAGAACGTCAAATATGATCAATTATTGTGTAATTGTTTTTCCCTGAAGGAAAAACCTCACAAATCTGACCAGTAATTGTTTGCTAACGATTTTATTCCTATGATAGTCCACCTAAGATTTAACTTGCATGTTCTAGTGAAGTCAGGAACTGTGTCTATAATACCACGGTAATGATTACATTGCTGGCAACATGGATGGGATGAATAAATGATGGGTAAATTTCGGTTGAAGCATTTTCCTTACTCAGTTGTACTTGGTGGCCAAGATTATTGACATTATGAGCTTTGTATCACGGTTTCCAAAGGTGTTTGTATATTGTCTCCTGCTTTAGACTGTAAGTAAGCTCCTTGAGAGCAGGGACTGGCTTTGTATGCTCCTGCCAAAGCCAGGACCAACTCCAAATTCAGAGTTGTGGCTGGGCAAAAATTCCCAGAAGTTCGTAAGAAGATGAGGGCCGGCTGCACCTGTGGTTCAGGGAAGGTAGGAAGTAGGACAAGCAGTGAATCAGATGCCCTCATGTTCACAGGCAGAAGTCAAACCTAAACCCGTGGACTTCCAGGCTAGTGCTGGCATCATGGTCAGGCTACTTGTTTTTTGGGGGGCAAAACAGGAATTCTGAGATTATGAAGCTTGACTTTTTAGTGATTCTACATAGGCTTTAGTTTTCCTTTGTATGATCTATAAAGTTTGCTAAACAAATCAACAATGTAGATATCATAGGGGCCACTTTAAAGGTACTTAAGAAAATTATTGATTTTAAGCATCTTAGGATTTGCTAATTACAGTGTTTTGACTGAAGTTGTACTTGGAGACATACTGTTAGTCTAGACCGAAAAGTATTCAAAGACAATGCCTAATGAAATAGACAGTATCCCAAAAGTTTTAGTGCAGTTGTAAGTTTTAATGGCTTACAACTGCACTAAGACTTTTGGGATACCCTGTACTATAGCACAGCTTTCACTCATTCAAACTGTTTTCCCTATACGGTTAGTCAAAAGTAGAGAGACTTTCCTGTGTCCCAGCAATACTTCAGCAAGATCTGTGATCTTATCAATGTAGGTATTCCCTCCAATAATGACTTAACCCATGCATGCTTGCCTGTCCTGTTTGACTTTTGCCGCTGTGCTCCCAAAAATCCATGGTAGGGGGTGGGGAGGGGTGTCCCATATTGTGCTCTGGGGTGGGTATGGGCTAAACCTCTTTCCATCTGAAGTTAAGTTGGTGGGGAGGGGTCTTAGCTGGGAGAGAGCCAACTCTGGGTATGTTTGGGAGGGTCTACATTGTAGGGACTCAGAAAGGGAGGATTGCAAGGGCCAATGCAGTACTTATGAGATGGGGGGGAGAAGGAGTGTGCCTTTTCATGGAGGAAGTACTAATTTTCCCCTCCTGTCATGTTGGTTCCCTGGGGGAAAGCCTTATTTACCACCTGGTAATGAAGGCTTTGGATTTCAGTCTCAAAGGGAAGCTTTTCAGCAGCTGAATTTAATATATTAGGTGCTCATGACATCAGGTCCACATTACCTTCCTTGTCTCTGTTTTTCAAACTGCAAGACCCCCATTCCAGTCCGGTTTCTATGGAATGACGATGTCCCTCTTGTCACTAGTTGTTTTAATAAGAGCTTATATTTATGGAGGAGGTGTGGTGGATAGAGAATGGCCAGCTTCAGCATTTGGATAGACCTTGGGCGATGGAAAAAGCCCCGGCTTTGGAGTTGGAGGACCAGGATTCCAATCTGGCTGTCTTGCCTGTGTGATCTTGAGGAAGTCATTTCACTTTTCTGGTCCTCAGTATTCTCAACTGTAAAACGAGGGGGTTAGGCTAGATTTCCTCCAAGATTCCTTCCAATTCCAACCCAGATGCTATGGGACTAAGTCCTACTTCTGACGTGCCATTCCTGTGACCATAGTCAATGCCTAGACTACCTTCTAAGACTAGACCAAGAAGCTACTGATCCATATTAGTGGAGGGAGTTTCCACACCAGGATCCCATAATGATGAAATCATGGGTCTAGGGCTCCCTCCCCCCAAAGTAGCCCTTGATGGTTACAAAGTGTTTCCTATGTTATCTCATTTGATTCTTCCAATAACCTTGTAAAGCACAAAGTGAAAATATCATTTTCCCTGTTTTAAAGAAATGGTCAAATATTTTCCCCAAGATCCTGGAGATTGTAAGTGATAAAGCTGGGACTCACATCCAGATCTTTCAATTCATAAATCCCTTATTCTTTCTACTGTGTCACAATGTATGCAGGGTGGTTGTTATGTACTAGGTGGATCTACTTGGGGACCTTGGGGTTAGAGTCCTAGGTGAGGAAGTACAAGGAAGCCCCAATAAATCCTTAGCAAAGTGTGGTTTCCTAAACAATTATAGTCCAACAGAGGTGGCATAATGGTCAGAGCTGTCACTGGGAGACAGGAAAACCTGCATTTCAATCCTGCTTCCAATACTTAGTAGCTGTGTGACTTTTATCAAGTCATTTAGCCTCTGTCAGCCTCAGTTTTCTCATTTGTAAAATGGGCATGATAGTAATAGAGTTATTGAGGGTTAAATATGCATTTTAAAAGCACTTTACTTGAATACTATGTAAATGCTAGAGATTATGATTAGAAAAAACTCCTCCTTTTGCTGCTTGCCCATTTTAAGGACATGGATGTTAGGAGACTGTTGTCAGCTAACATTGTCAATACCTAGTTACATGAATTTTAGAGAGTCATAATTTTTCAGTACCTCAATTTCTTCATCTGTAAAGGGAAGTTATCCTGCCTTAGTACTTATAAGATTGTTATAAGATGACATGATATTTGAAAGCATTTTTCACAGTCAAAGATGCTATCCATATTCAAGGAACAGGCAAACTCTAATGCTTAGGAACTGTATTATTCTGCTTAATAAAATTTCAATTTAGCTGAGGATTAATCAGAAAGTCTTTTTTCTTTCAACTTTACAAAAAACTTTTTTTTTCTAATGTGCTTGCATTCCTGTTGTGGTACAATGTACTGAATATGATCAGCTCTTTCCACAGTGATTTTATAATTCCCCAATGCCTTGAGTCGTCATGATCAATTTTAGTCTTAATTGAACAGTACATCTTCTACCTACCCCTCACTTCCCGTTTCCTCCGAGCAGCATTATTTGTAGTATACTATATGTAATACAATTACATGTGTAATGCATTTACAATAATGTAATACAATATATTGTTAACACATTTTAAGCCAACCCCACCATTGTGATAGAAAGTGATGCTCCTTGGTAAGATATTTTCTCAGAGCTTACCGTCTCTTGCAAATGTGGACATAGTGCAGAGATGTCAAGTGTGAGACTTGAGCCATGTGCAGCCCATGACACTCCTGAGGGACAGTCAGGCCACATTGAGATGTAATTGGGAAAACTTTAACAAAATAAAAATAAAACACAGATAACATTTTGTTTTAAAAATAGATCAATATGCATCCTGCAAGGATCCTTTTGTGTGATTCTGTGGCCACCGTTTCTTTATGAATTGGAGTAGACATGGGTCTGACTTGATACCACTGTCAGCACATACTCTTAGAGTAGATTTTTCAAATGAAACCCTAATATCAATATTTTTCTTGGTCATTTTTTTCTTTTTCCTAAAAATCTAGAATATAGGAAAAAAATCTCATGTTGAGTTTATCGATAGTTTACAGATGTATAATAATTATGAGTCGGCTAGGTGGCCTACTGGATAGAGTGTGGGACCTGGAGTTAGGAAGACCTGAGTTTGAATCCCACCTCGGACCTGGGCCAAGTCATTTAACCTGTTTCAACTTTAGCTGAGAGGTAATAGGAGCTCTCTCACAGAGTTGCTGTGAAGATCCAATGCTGTTAAGATCTCATTCCATAGCAAATGTATGTAAAGTGCTCCACAAGCCTTCAACCTTTATAAATCTGGATATCATTAATAATCAATAAGGCAGGTTACTCTCATAGCAGATTTTATTACCATCATCCAATATTTAATAAATATTTCTTAATTGATGTTTAATGCCCTGTTAGTCCCTGGGCAGTAGCCTTCAAGGCATTCCAGTTTTGTAGAGGAGATGAGACATATCCACAGATTAGTGTGAATAGTACAGAATTACAAACAAAGTCCTCTGAGTTAAGATACAAGATAAATAGAAATCCGGAATCATCAAAGGGGACTTCAGAATGTTTCTGATGTCATCGCCAGCCCTCACCAGCGTTAGTTTCTGATGTAAATGACTTGCAGGGCTGGTTTAATCCAGTTACTGGTAGATCAGACTCATTGTGAGCATAATCAATCTCTCTCTCTCTCTCTCTCTCTCTCTCTCTCTCTCTCTCTCTCCCTCTCTCTCTCTCTCTCTCCCTCTCTCTCTCTCTCTCTCCCTCTCTCTCTCTCTCTCTCTCTCTCTCTCTCTCTCTCTCTCTCTCTCTCTCTCTCCCTCTCTCTCTCTCTCTCTCTCTCTCTCCCTCTCTCTCTCTCTCTCTCTCTCTCTCTCTCTCTCTCTCTCTCTCTCTCTCTCTCTCTCTCTCCCTCTCTCTCTCTCTCTCCCTCTCTCCCTCTCTCTCCTGGCTGGCTAGAGGAAGGCTGGGGCTGGGCCTCTGTTTCTGAGTTATGTAGAACTGTCCGACTCGTACTGTGTCCAGGCAGACACTACGTCACATGGTTATCTCTGTTTGCCTTCTATGTATTTCATCATGTTGCCCAACAGCCCTATTTTTTCCCCAAAGTTAAATGAGATGAATAGCTACAAGCTGAACTATTTGAAAGAGGCTTATCCCCAGCTGCTGCTCTCTGAGACAAAGAGAAGTATTATTTGAAAGAAAATGAATCTGCGCTGGCTGGTGGTGTTTGTGCTCTTGCACAGACACTGGTCTGTACAGTAATGAATTGGGGAGATCGGAGATGGATGGGGAGGTGGGAGAGTTCAGTGGTTTTCTCAGGGTCCTGCCTTGCCAGCAGGATGATGTCAGTTGTGGGGGCCGTGGCCTGTGGGCAGCTTGTTCAGCAACCCGAGTGCGCTCTTACTTCTCCCCTTTAGATCCACACTCTGTTAAGGGGAAGGGGAGGTAGCAGAAAACAAACTTTTCTTTAAGTCTTGGAGGCCACAACAGAGATTTAGTTTGTGATAGGATGGAGAACCTTGAATTAGGCCGACAGAAATGATGACAAAGTTATTTTCCATGCAATTTTGTATCTCTCCTTTCCCCTTGTAAATCTTAACACTGTGGTTCTCTCTCTAATCTTGACCAGCATACGCTTCATAAAGTGGCAACACATTATATTGCTTTGATGAATGTAACCAATATGGGAAGAACCTTAGGCACTGAGTCAAATAAAATCATGTATTTTCACAGCACTTTACAGGCTTTGAGGTACTTTGTAAATGCGAGTGATTATTATTAAAAAAAAAAAAATCCTCCTTCCTTGGAGACCTCTGTCTAGCCCTGACTGCCACGAAATCAGAGTCAATTTGGGCAAGTCAATTGGCCTTTGCCTTAGTTTCCCCATCTTTAAAATGAGAATAATGATGATTCATTATACTGTGTAATCTTATAGCACTGTTCTAGGGATCAAGTGAGCTTAGCAAATTCATTTTGTAAAGCTAAAATTCTATGTGAAATTATTATTTAGTATTATCGTTAATCATTAGTCATTATTGTGCATGCATCAGTCCCAGCAAGGAGCAGACCGTCTAGTTGGGGAGACAAAATTAATAGTGAAGTATGAAATTGTGAAGCTTACACAAATTCAAGCATTTTGTCAGCCAGTCCGCACAGCCCTGTTGAGGGCAGCAGGGCCTTAGGGCTCAAGAGAACCAAAAATAACTCCCGTATTTATTCACACCTCCACTTAGTGGACTGTGTACTTGGGACACACCTGGATCACTTAGTGCTTCGCCCATAGTAGGTGCTTACTAATGTTTATTGATTGACTAATAAGTTAAACAGGATCAGATGAGTGGCTGTGGCCACTACCTGAGGGATAAGTCTCTCCCTTCCTGAATCTTACTCATGCTCTGCACTAGGGTCCTGTCTTCACTCTTAAGTTTTCCCCAGTCTGTTTCAGCACATACAGATCTCATTCTTCTCTAAGCTCCTGTTGTATACTCTTGGTATATTGGAAGGAACATTGTGCGTTATAGAAGATCTAACACAAATCCCAGTTTCTGCCCCTTACTACTTGTGTGACCTTGGGAAGGTTATAGCTTTCCTGGGCCTCACTTTCTTTGTCTATAAAATGGGGGTGTTGGTGGTAGACTGGATGGTGAAGATTTCTTTCAGTTTTAAATGCTATGGTAGAATATGGGGATGGTCCAAATTCTGTGCGTGACAAGCTTAGGTAGGCCTGGATTTCTGAATGTCCCAGGCCAGAACAGGTCCTGTTTTTTTGGACATTTAGTTTGAAATGGAAAGTTCCACTTTAGTTTTGCTGCCAGTCTCTAAAAGGAAGTCTGACTTGCGGTGTATTATGGGCCACTATGTATTTTCTAGTTTATATCGTGCTGACTAAATTGGCAACATGGTTATTCTTCCTGGTAAACATTCAGAACGTTTACTTCTTGCTCCTCCTTTCCCCAACAAAATCACACTTGTCATACGTGAATGAAATAGATGACTGTTAGAAAACCATTCACACATCAGTGATGATATGAATATTAGTGGTAGCAGACAAAGATTTCCTTTCTCAGGGACCACAAGGCCTCCAATGAAGTTGACTTTATCCTAATATTACACCCAAATTGGGACCAAGTGGAAATAAAAATGGTTCAAGCTTCAGAGACCAATGCCTGGTGTGACAAAATAATTTTACTTTCTGAACTCTTTACTGCCTGTGGGAACACTGGTAATTCTTTCCTTATTAGCCTTCTCCTCTTCCCTTTCCCTTCACCCCCATATAAATTAAAACCTTCTAAAACGTCTTGTTTTCACTTTGAGCTTAAAGCAGCTTGGTAAAGGAAAAAGCACCGAGATCCTAGAGTTGGATGACCTTGTTCCAGATCTCATCTGAAAATTCTTGGGCAAGTTAAGTTGCTCGCCCTCAGTTTCCTTATCTGTAAAATGAAGGGATTGAACTGGATGGTTTCTGTGGTCTCTTCTCGCTCCTTGTTATCTTGTGATCCTAAAGACTATTCGTATATTTAAATGATATGAGTTGTGTTCTTAGTGGGGAAAAAAAAAGGCTAAATTTATTTTTATTTTCAATAAATGAGAAATATAGCTCAGCTTAAATAATTTTGCTTTGTGAATGATCAAGAGCCTGACTGTTACACTGGGTCAGGGTTCTAAACTAGGTAATTTGTGGATCTTATACTCTCCTGGTTTAACAATTTCACCCATTCGAGGCGTGTCATGGTAGTAAGAAGCCTTGTCTTCACCTTGGTGCTGATGATATTGGGAGTCTGTTGTTTTTCCTCCTGTGATTACCTTCCATCTTCTCTCTCTATATCATGTATGTGTCTATTTATTTACACGTTTTCTTCCCCCTTCTATTGTAAGCTCCTTGAGGGCAGGGATGGTTTTTGCCCTTCTTTGTATGTTTAGTAGTCGGAACACAGTAAGTGCTTCATAAATGCTTGTGGATTGGTTGTTTATACCAAAAATGAAGAAAATGTTTCTTCTTCCTTGATTTCTTTTTTTTCCTGTAAATAAGTGAACTACTAACTCATAAATTCTTTTTAAACGAAGTAGTATGCCAAAAAGAGCGATAAAAATATAACAACCAAGAAAAGTTCATTTGGCACTCTGGTTTTAATGAGCTCAGTACTGAGTTTGTCTCATACCATGGGCCATGAATCAAGACCCTTTCAAAACCTGTGTGTTTGATGAGGTTTTGAGATTACTTATGGTAAACAGGCTCTTTTTCTCCCTGTTATTTTATTCCAACTTTTATTTTTAAACGTTACCCTAAAGACTACTTGTGCTTAAAAAAAAATCGTATATAAAATGGTTCATGCTCGGCTTCTAACCATGCACTGAAACCATGTTCAGAGCATGGCAGGCATCTGGCCAAAATGCCAAAACTTTCCAGTGGGAACAATTTTGAAAGGAGTCAGAATTGACTTGGGAGGAGAGGGGGAAGGGATTGAATTATGGGCATGTGCTTATGCTTGATGATTGCCATCTCCTCTCGTCTTGCAGGTGAAGCTGCTCTAAGAGGTGAACCCAGAATGCAAGCGCTTCCGGTGTCCCCTGCCCTCACCAATCATCGGACAGGGCCCCCTCCCATCAGCCCCAGCAAGAGGAAGTTTAGTGTGGAACAAGGGGACGATGACCTAGACTGTGAAAACGACCATGTGTCCAAGATGAGTCGTATCTTCAACCCCCATTTGTGAGTGTCTTCTTTTTGTTCTGTGTAGCCCCACTCAGTCCTCATGCACACCTCAGTCCCAGGATCCTTCAGAGCCCATTGGCTCAGTCCAGCCATCAGGGATTCTGAAAATAATTGTTGTTTGGTTCTGCTGTCGATAGTGCCAAAGGGTGAACAACCCTTAAGTGAACTAATACAGTGTAAGCAAGAATCTAAAGGATTGATAAAAAATTTATTTCCAAATAACTTGTATGAATAGTTACATTCTTATTAAATTTTGATATAGTGGTTCTAGCATGCCTTATGTGTTTCAGCCACAACTTCTTAGGTTACTGATTCTGTAGGCTGTGTTCTCTCCGGTCTGTATACATGCATAGGCACATACATACATGCCACACACATATGGAATGTAGCCTTCCTAGGAAAATTAACGTTTGACAGATGGGCAGTGTGGCCACAGGAAAGAGCCTTGGCTCTACAGTTAGGGAATTTGGGTTCAAATTCTGACTCTTCCATTTCTTTGTATACATCTCCTTATTTATGATTGGATTAGATATCCTTTTTTCAGGTGCCTTCTTTGACCCTGGGTTGTATCAGTTCTGTGCTAGAGAAGGAGGATAAAGCCTTTTTTATGAAGTCCTTTACAGTTTTTTTTTTCTGTAGAGGTACAAAATTTAAATGTACTCTGTTACATATGTTAAATATTAGTGCCAGTCCTATGGGATGAATGCCTAATGAATGAATGAACGAAAAAGAATTAGGCTCATGCACTCTCTATATGACAGCCACGTTCTAATGGAGCTGACAACACATTTATGGAGCATTTCTACCTATATCTGAAAAGTAATTTTCACTGTACTCTATTCTGACTTCTCCCTCTTGCTGTCTTCCCAACATACACACTCCTTGGAAAGAGAGAGAAATGCTTTACATATTTCCTGGGCCAGAAGACATCGAACCAGCTGCTCAGCAGAGTCTGGTCTGACAACTGTATGGGCACCAGTTGTTATCGGCCTTTATTTGTGTGATCACATTCAATCCCTGGCAATCCATCTGTAAAAGATAAAAGGGGTGACGTCTTCTACGTAGCCCTGAAGGTGCCTTCTGGCTCCTCCACCCTGGGAGGAGCTGTATCTTTGGTCTCTTCTCCTTGCTGTGTCAAGGAGGGGGAAGAGGGGGCCGAGAGACAAATTGAGAGCTAATTGTTTTGTAATTAATCCACATGCTGTTCGTCCCCAGTTCTTGTTTCTGGGAACGCTTCTATTTCTGGCAGCAATCTGAAGCTCAGAGAGTTCCCCTCTTTCCTTCCTCACTGGAGGAAGTGATCCTGAACACTTGAGCAATCAGAGGTAGCTTGATAAGTGGAGCCTGCTGCCCTGGCCCGGGCAGCCTGCAGCATTCCACACATTCCACCCTGCCTTGGCCTGTTGTGTTCAGTCATAAGACACTGACGGAGGTATTTATCTTCAAATAAATCACTGTGGTGTTAGTCAGAGGCTGAGCCTGCAGTCTGTAGCTTTGGAATTTGCTACAAATCAGGAATCCAGGACCAAGGCAATGCAAAACAATGGAATCTCACAAGTGGAGAGGGGGAAAAAAACCTTGTCTGTTTAACTGTTTAGAGTCCTTTGTTCTTTGGGTACATGATGTGTGTCCCTTCACAGCCAATAGCATAGTGGAAAGTCTTGAACTTGGTGTCAAGACAACAGGTCTTGACACCAATATGAACTTGGGCAAGTTAATAAAACTTTCTAAGCCTCAGTTTCCTCATCTATAAAATAAAAGGGTTGAGATTAGATGGCCTCTGAGGTCCTTTTTGATTTGATGAATCCAAATTGAGCTCATCTGATACCTTTAATACTCAAAGGCAGCATTTGTGAAATTATTTTGTAACTTTGGGGGGGGGGGTGGAAAGTAATTTCGGGATTTCTGTGATGATTTCAAATGTCACTGACCCTCATGTCAATCATAGCCCTTTATTTAGCATTAAGTCTGAGATGACAGAGTTGGAAGGACTAAATTTCATATACTGTTTTCATTTGGCTACATCTTGAGATAGTTGAAAGCCAAAAATAGCACCACCTTACACCAGTCCTCTCATGGCAGATCTATGAGTAGTTAGGCAAAGAGTGACAAATAATCGTGTTAAATAGAACCTCAGGTCTCAAAGATTTGTCCTAGAGCTTAATGAAGGGTTCTACTTTAGCATTTAATTAACCTGTATCGTCAATTTTCTTTCCCTTGTTTCAGCTAATGATTAATGTTAAGGATGTTTCTTAGAGCTCTGCTCATGTTTTATAAAAACGTAGTGTAGTTTTTATGGGCAAATATTAAGGACATATTACCTTACAGCATCTTCTTTCTGTAGTGGCATTTAGTAAATACAATTGTTTGATTTGATAAAAGTTTTTCTATTGAAAGCTACAGTGTAGTCCCTTAAAACAAAGGTTTTCTGTAATGGCTTACAGACCTCCTTTCTTTTCTTCTGGAGCAGAATTAGACTAATGTTGATAGTATACTATATTTAATCTCTATAGAAGTTCATAAAAATGTGCTTTTGCTTTTGTGCTCTTAAATCTAAGAACTTGTAATAAAATGTGTTTTGTTTATTTTATCATTTACAAAATCATAATAAATCTGGGGAAGGAGCAGTGTTCAAAAACAGATTTGGCAGCTAGCTCAGAGGTTTCCAAGATATATGGTTTGGCTGCATTTCATGAAAACAATTGTATTTAGATAACTTTCCAAACTTAGATCGAGGATCTGGCTTTGTTGAGCACAGAGTAGGAGGCTGCAGAGAGGGTTATTGAATTTCATTGGTTTTTACTCTAGAGAAGATGGTACCTCGGAGCTACAAACCAGAAACAGGGCTCTTTTTCCTGTCCCTGCTCATTTATCCTCTGGGTAGATTTCCTTATCCATACAATGCCCATGAGAAATTTTTTCTCCACCAGTGGGGAAATTTAGTGTGTATATAAAGTCTTTGATTGGTAAAAAAGTACAGTAAGAACAATTTTAAAGGGTGGGTCTTGGGTGGGATGGGAGCAGAGAAAAGTAAAATCAGCTAGATTCTCCCAAGTGTGATCTGCAGATCTCTAATAGTCTGTGGGGATTCTCTAGTTTAAAGATTTTCTTTTGCAGTTTAGTAAATAATAATAATAAATATTAATAATATGACAATATTGCTGTTCTTTCTCAGACCAAGTAATGAGTCACTTCTTACATGTCTCACTGAAATGAGCTCCAGTCTAATCATCAGTTTTGAGGAGCCTCTGTTCTGCAGTCATAAATGGAATAGCGATATGAGTGGTTTGCCCCCTTAAGTGCTATCATATGAGTTTCTTTTAACCTGAATATTGGTTCGGATCCTGTTTTCTAACTAGCTCAAATCTTAGTTTACTTTTTCAGTCATTTGTTGTAATAAGTTTTTATTGAAGTCTTTTGCTTTTATATGACAGTCATTTCTGGAAATAGCAGCTCCCTTAGCCCCAAGCCTCCCCCAGCATGGGACCCTTTCTTATAACTAAGAAAAATAGTTAAGCAAAACCACCTGATAGAGAGACCGTGTCTGGAAAAAACACGGAAAAGCTCTCTGGAGTTCTCTGGCCAAGTGTCTGAGCTTGTAAATGTCATTTCTCCCTGAAAGGAAAGAACCATGGTAGACTGAAGAGTTAACGTATTATCTTGAATTAAGAAGTTTCCTCCTTACTTCCCAGCTGAAAGAGACCCAATGATACAATTAAAAGGAAATCCTAAAGTTCATGTGAAATCACTGGGTTTTTTTTTAAAAAGGAAAATGTGGAATCTATTTATAAATTTGATATGGTTGTAAATTAGGAATGATATCTCCCTTTACCTTGAGAAGTTGCAAACCTTAAAAGTGATGTATTTGGTGATCTCCAGAGTTCAGATTCTGAAGGGTCTCTAAGGATTTATGTAAAGTATTTGCTTTACCCTCACTCCCTGACATACACAAACCAATTGACTCTACCTGGCCACTTTTAATCAGGCTCTTTTTTGCTTAGTAGAAAGGCTAAGTGTTTTTGTGTCAATAAGAAATTTGAAGTAGCTAGAATAGGTGACTCAAACCAAGTTGACATGGTGAAAAGAATATGCCAAAGGGCTGTTTATTTTAAAGAGACTTATTCTGGGCTGGCTGACAGGTGGAATTTGATGGGGAGGCTTCTGAGCTGAAGAGTTTTGGGTACAGTAAATTACACTCCAAACAGAAGTTGTTTTCACTGGTTTAAGTATATGTTTGTAATGGAGATATGGAGTTGCCCTAGGGGCAGCTAGATGGTGCAGTGGATAGAGCACCAGTGCAGGAGTCAGGAGGACCTGAGTTCAAACCTCACCTCAGACACTCGACACTCACTAGCTGTGTGACCTTGGGCAAGTCACTTAACCCCAGTTGCTTCATCCTAGGTCATGTCCAGTCATCCTGATGAATATCTGGTCACTGGATTCAGATGACTCTGGAGGAGAAGTGAGGCTGGTGACCTACACAGCTCTCCCTCCCTCAAAACAAAGTCAAGTACAAGTCATGCATTTCTCTGATGGCATGGTCTTCTTCGGCAATGAAGGATGAACACATACATACATACATACATGGAGTTACTCTATTATCTCTATAATTCTTGGAGGTTGAGCATGAATTTATAGTTCCTGGCAGTTGAAATTTCTTAATATGCTGTCCATATACAAAGATAATGCTAACAGTCCTTCATCCAGAGCACATGAGAGTTTTTTTGTTTACCAGGAATAGAAATGAGTACTTACTTAGTACCCACTCCTTAGCTAAATGATATTCATTGGAAGGCAAATAGACTAAGCCATATCTATAGCCAAGGAACAGAGCCAAGCTCACCCCACGTCAGAACCAACTGAGCTAACCATTTTTGATAAATTTTGATGATCAAGGAAAGACTAAATGAAAGAAAACATTTCCTTGTCTCAGTAGTCATTACTGCTTTGGGGGTGAAATATATCAGTTGGTGCTTTCTAGGGAACCATAGTCATTCCTTTGGAGTTCTCCCTAAAGTTGGATCATTGAACATAGGACTTAGGAGATCATGTGACACAAATGTCTCATTTCACAGATTAGGAAAGAAAGCATTCTTAATTATTCAGGAGTGACTTTGCCATTTTCTGGATAGTTCCTTTGCTATCCCTCCTCTTTTTCTGGATTTTGTTCATTTGCTGAAGGCACAAAATAGCGAGAGAAAACTGAAAAACAAATAATTTTGCCACTTTTAAACATTGGGAAAACAACGGAAGTATGCACTTTTCTCTCAGTGCCCCAAAACACCTTCTTAAGACTGTAGTTAATTCATTAATTAATCCATAAGCATTTATTAGGAATTTAAGTTCCAGGCCCTGTTCCAGTCGGGACAGAAAGTGAAAAACAAAGAGCTTATATCCCAACAGAGGAGACAATATCTATTTGTGTGTGTTTACATGTATATATGCACACATGTATGTATGTATATATGCACATATGGATGTATGTAGGAAAATACATAATATATAGAAATGGAATACAAAGTTGTTCAGGAAAGGCGCTTACTAAGGGAGAAAGAAAAGGATGTCGGCTTTCTGGTGCTTGAGCTGAGTCTCCAAGGAAACCAAGGATTCCAGTTATCCACTTAAATTGGGAGGACATTCTTCAGGTTTCCTTCACCAGCAAAATCACACATCGATGCCCCCCAAATGCTCTAGACAACGTTAGGTTTGGGGTAAATAAAAATATACACAATCATGCTATGTCATAAGCCAGTGAAAATATTTTGATGTCAGTAGTGAGGGACAGGAGAAAATGGACAAAATCTTAGGTTAGGTATTTAATTGTTAGTGATTTCCTTCAGGGAGTGCTCAGCAGAAATTCGCTGAGGAGCTACAACTTTGAATAGGCTTTAAAAACAGAATTTTATGGTGGAAATAAACACTAGATGCTTTTCTATTCTTCATAACATGAGGAGGATTGATTATTGTATTGAAATTCAGATCATGATTAACATAGTGATAGAGAATCATTGTAGCCTTGGTTGGAAAATTTTTAAATTGAGTAGTTTGTGACTGACTTAAAAAGTGTTTAAACAGGACACAACTTTTTTTTTTTCCAGTTTCCTAGCCCAGTTTGATTCCCTTAAATAGTGTGTTTCCTTTCACCTCCTCCTCCTTTCCTTCTCTCCTCCCAATCCCCTACCCCCACCCTAGCTCTCTGGGTCTAACTGGGAAAAGTTTAGTTCAGATGGAGTTAGAGTCTCCACCTTCCCATTGCCACCCCACTTTAAAATACCTTAAAAACCATATTTGTAGCTTTAATTATGGTATCCCTACATGACCAATTTATTCAGGAACATATTATAATATTAAATTAACATTTTCTTCTGATTTTTCCCTGTGGTTTCAAGCATATGTTACTTCCTAATTGGTTATAAACCTTACTTTTAATAATTGTCCCATATCAGAAAAGTGAAATCTAAAAACTGTTTTGTTTGTAAGACTGGTTATGCCTCCATCACCCTAGCATGGATTATATAATAGTAGCTATGATGAAAATGTAGCTAATCTTTGGGGCTGGTGTTGTTTGCTTTTTATGACCACTGCTCTGTAATGGGAAATGCATCTGTGGGTTTTATACATGTATATATTATTTATATATGTGTGTATATATGTGTGTATGTATATATACATACATATTATATATATGCATATATATATATACACACATACATACAGAGAGAGAGAGAGAGAGAGTAGTGTGAGGCTAATCATGTGTTGTACCTTTAAATAGAGGTCCCAGGCCTGACCTATGTTGTGTGGGTCTCTTGTTTGTGAGGCAGGAGGCATTTTCTCATTTTCACAGTTCAGCTGAAAACAAAGACCTCCTTATCCTTGCAGGGAGCTGTGCTCTTAAGAGCTGACATCAGCTTTTTCCCAGCAGGCATCATTTCTGCCTTAAGAGTCCTCCCAGGGAGCTTGGAAAGCTGGATGGCCATTTCTTCTCCTGGACTCCTCTTTGCCAAGTAATACACACAATAAGCAAATGCCAAGGGTGCCAAGAGTCAAAGGGGCAGCAAAAAGGGAATGAAGCTCATTTATCTAACTGTACCTGGGGCTTCCACAGTCACCTTATTGTTTGACAAGAGACCCTTCAGCCTTTATTGGCTGGAATTTTATTTTGAACTCTGTTAAGTGTGTGTGTGTGTGGGGGGGGGGGGGGCGTGTAGAACAATGAAAATCCCAGCCTTTTAAGTAATAAGAAACACCCACTAAAGAACAGTGTTGTTATCTGAGAGCCTGCTAGTCAGCACATATAAAATAGCATTTTTTAAAAAAGGACTTTACTGGAAATGGAAGAGGACAAGTCTGTTCTGCTAAGAGATTCAGGATGAGACCAAATGCATTTATTCTGGGATTTGAGAAAGGAAGTATATGTTTTTCTACTGAAATGTGGATCCTTTTGTGTCCTTCCTTTCTTTCTGTTTGCTGTCTGTCTCCCTTGGATCACTTAGGTTTGTTTCC
Source organism: Notamacropus eugenii (assembly GCF_028372415.1). Lineage (NCBI taxonomy): Eukaryota > Metazoa > Chordata > Mammalia > Diprotodontia > Macropodidae > Notamacropus > Notamacropus eugenii. Next base: position 433,401,949 of record NC_092874.1, read on the forward strand.
AGTAGACAGACATGAAGATGCCCACATTCCTGGGGCAGCAAATTGCAGCTGTTTCTGCACAAGTCATGGGATTAATCTCGCTTTTGCTTTTGTGACTTCCTAAGGCCTCTTATTTGTTACACTGTGGAGCCACTCAGTGCTCAAAGTGTACCCAAGTGCCATTACTTTCAGGAGAGCGGGAGTGGCAGAGGAGCCGCACAGAAGGAAATCAAAGTCTTGGGGGTTTTCTTTTTAACTTTTTTTTTCAGGCATATTGCCTGCATGCAGAGAGAAATACATAGAATTATACTCTGAATGATAGGATTTTGTGGGGAAAGATTTTTGGTTTTGTTTTTAAAGCAATCTGTGCCAGGCACATTGTTGCCATCACAAAGAGAAAACACGGATATGAAGGGTATGGTTTGTGTGTTTGGTTGGTGCCTTGCTCTTTTTGCATTGCCTTGTTTTTTTTTAAACTGAAGCACACCCAAACTCCCTCCGCCTACCCCCCAAAAGGTTTATCAATTTGAAGTTTCTTTCTAGTTTGTCTCCAAAGCACAATTAAAGAACTTAATGATACAGTAATATACTGGATCTGGCAGTAGCTATCAACTCTGCCAAATAGAGGATCCACATTCTGGACCAGAGCCTCCCAGTCTGACAGTCTTAAGTGCACTGCCGAGTATAAGGAATCAAATCATGTTGTCGTCCTCTGTTCAAGCTTCCCTCCTCCTTACCTTCCCATTGCTGGAACCATTTAAGAAATAATATTGATGGATTGGAATAGGGACTATGTGAAATTGAGTTCCAGGAGCTGGCCGCGTCGCTTGATAAGTCAATATCAGGGTGTGCGGTTTGTTCAAACTACCAGCAGTGAGAGGATGCTCTTTCCACAGTTTATCATGGCTGTTTTTAACATGATCAGGTGGTGCTTAGGCATTTCCTCCACTTGCTAGTGAATAAGACTCCTTGGCTGTATCTTTGGGTTAAGCTGCCATACCTGGTGAAGGAATGACTTAGTGTAAAACTGACAAAAAAGAAAATTCTGATACGCCTCTGGAAGTTGGAGTGATAGAAAATATTACAGTTGAATTTATGTAACCTCTTATTTTACTGTTTTTCCCCTTTAGTTAAATGAGTTGGGGTGGTGGTGGTATATGTATGTAAGCATTTATATATACATATGTATGTAGATTTAGGTTATTTATATATATATACACACACGCAGGTAGGTCCCTGTGCATACGTATGGATGTGTTTGCATACACACACACAAGGCATCCCTTTCCTAATGCAGTTTAAAGCTTTTAATAAATAGGAAAAATGCACCAAGACTTTTGGGAGCATCATATATATGTAATATATGGCATGTATATGCATATGTGGAACACTGGACATATTTTTAAGTGTATACATTCAGTTAATAGTTTATTTCCCCCAATTATATGTAAAAACAGTTTTTAACATTTGTTCTTTTTAGATTTTTGAGTTCTAAATTCTTTCCCTGAGAAGGCAAGCAATTTTACATAGGTTATACATGTGCAGACACAAAAAACATATTTCCATGTTAGTCAAGACATAAAACTTTTCAAAGAATGTAAGGTCCTGGAGGGAAGAAACTGTTTCATTTTTGTCCTTGTAACACCAGCACTAAACCCAGTGCTTGGCACTTAGGCATTTAGTAAGTGCTTTGGCCATTCATTCATTTTATTCAATATTGTTTGACTCTCCATGACCCCATGTGGGATTTTGTTGGCAAAGATACTTGGAGTGGTTTGCAATTTCCTACTCCAGCTCATTTTATAAATGAGGAAACTGAGGCAAACAAGGTTAAGTGACTTGCCTAAGGTCACACAGCTAGTAAGACTCTGAGGTCAGATTTGAAAGCAGGAAGATGAGTCTTCATGACTCCATGTGCTCTATCCACTGTGCCACCTAGTTGTTCCTTACTGAAGTGCTTACTGAATGATTGATTAAAGGAAGAATGAAACATAATTCAAATAAAATATAAATGAAGCTCTTATGTAACTCACTTTCATATCCCAGAGAAGTGAAATGACTTCCTACAGTTGAACAACCAGTAAGTGGAGGAGGGAAGATTCAGATTCAGAGTGGTGCAGTGCTGAGAACAATGGATTTGGACTGAGAGGACCCAGGCTTAAATCCCATCTCTCTCTGTCACCTTTCGGAGGTCACCAAACCCTCTGAGCCTTTGTTTCCTCCTCTGTAAAATGAGATAGGGTAGGACTACATGACCTCCAAAGTCCTTTCCAGCTTTGAATCTGGGTTCCTGAGGCCCCTCTGTTGAAGCTAAGTCTAGATGCTATTTCGTGGTGCCTCTCAAGAAGGCTTTATTGGTTCCCTTGTGAAACTGCTGCTTGCCCCTAATAATTTATAATTTAATTAACTGATGATTTTGGAGCAGGAGAGATGATTTCAGACCCCTGGAAATCCTTTCCACAGATGCATAGCTGGTTCGGGATTGAGCCAGGAGTTTTGTCTTTATGTTATATTACACTGCTGCCTTGTTCCCATCTTTATCCTCCCGCTTCTCTTAGAGATTGAGCCCTCGTTCTTAAGAATTATACTTTCTTCCCTGGGCCTGCTACCTGGTACTCAGCCTGTCCTTCACCCTCTCCCACTTCCTCCAATGTTTCTTCTTTCATGCTAGCTTTTATATTAGGAATGAAAATGGAGCAGGAGATACTGCTTATGCTTGAACTTCAGATTAGGATCAGTCAGTCCAGAAGCATTTAGTAAACACCTACTATGTGCCGTGGGCATTATACAAGGAAAAACAGTTTCTACCCTCCTAGATCTTAATGGACGGCAGGGTGTGGTGTGTGCATGTAGATAACTGGGTACTGGAAAGATTTGTGCAATACAGAGTAGACAGAAAGTCATCTTTGAAGGGAAGGCATTAGCAGGTGGGAGAACAGGAAGAGGCTGCCTGCAGGAGGTGGGATTTGAGGGGAGTCTTGAAGGAAGTCAGGGAAGCTAATTGAGGAGATAAGGAGGAGAACATTCCAGACATAGGAGACAAAGTGCAAAGATCCAAGAGGAGGTGGAGTGTGGCTGGATCATACAGTGAATAGAGGAGAGTCATTCCAATGAGAGGTAGGGAAGGGCGGTGTTATGAACTTAGAGAGGTCTTGGTATACTGGAGTCAATGGCCAGAAATCTCTGGGTTAGGGTCCCAATTCTTGCAAATCCCCCAGGATTTTCCTGAGCAAATTACTAGGTGCTTAATAAGTTTCTTTGTGCCTTTGATTCATAATGAGAAAATAATTTTGCGTTTGCCTGAAATCTTAGTGAAGAATCCTGGATAAAAGGTTCAATTTTAATAGGAGGTCTTAGGTCTATTTGCAAGACTGTTATGAAATGGGGAAAATTATTTAAGGCCTTTCAAGACCATAGGAATATTTTCTATTTATTTATTCGCTCACTCATCTATTTATTTGTTACATTTTGTTATGTAAACACATGTGTGTATGTATATATATATATGTTATATGTATGCAAATATGTATATGGGAGAGAAAGAGAATACTATACGGTCTATACTTCCATATAACAGTTCTTTCTCTGGAGGTGGATAGCATTTTCCTTCATAGGTTTGTATTTGATAGGAATGATCATCTTACTCAGAATTATTTAGGACTATTGGCTTATACTTTTAAGAAGGCTAAATAATCCTCTGTCTGTCTTTATTAATTTTTTCTTTTCCACTGGAACCTTTCCATCTACCCCAAGCATGATCAGGTCATCTGTATTCTTAAAAGCAAAACCAGAAATCCTTATAGTCAAGTTTACATTCTGTATCTTCAGCTCTTGAGGGTCTTTTTCTTTTTCCAGGTCCCAGTTCCAATGCTGCTTCCTCCAGAATGTGATCTCTTCTGCCTCAAAAGTTTTCATAGTGCTTTGTCTGGATCTCCCCTTTACCACTGCTGCATGTTACCACATGCTCACATCATGCTTATTTCGGTACATAGCCTATACCCACACAGAGAGGCACTGTTAGATTGTAAGCTTTTCAGAATCTTTGGAGTTTCTCAGTTGGATTTTCATTCCTAGTTTTGAAAATGGGAAGAAAAAATATCTCACAGTCCTCTCTAATTGTTTGGTTAGAGTAGAGCTCAACAAACAGTAATAGTCATTTCAGGACTGCCAGGCAGATACTCTAGCGACATTTCAGTTCTAGTAATAGAATATGATAGCTGGACTAAAACATATGAACTAATAGCTAATGTTTATATGGTTCTTTCAGGTTTGCAAAGCACTTCATATACTTTATCTCATTTGATCCTTACAACAATCCTGTGAAGCAGGTCACTGTTACTGTCCCCATTTTACAGATGGGAAAACTGAGGCTAGGATTCTTTAAGTGACATGCCCAGGGACACAGAGCCAGTAAGTATCTGAGAAGGGATTTGAACTGTGGTCCTGACTCGGAGTGAGGCACTCTATTTACTCTGCCTTCTAGGGTTACCTTATAAGATCAGTATATGCTAAGTGGACAAATGTGAGTAGGTTATAAATCTCATAGGAGCTTAGAGGACATCAAAGAGATCGTTGAAAGCTTGGGTGAACCTGGAGGTGCTTCAAAGACCCCTTTTACTCTCTAATCTTTTTTCCCTCCCTCCTCCAAAGGAAAACCCAGACAGAAATAGAGCCTCGGGTCAGGATGGGACTTTCTCCTTTGTTGACTTGGCAACTGTTTGGGAATTCAGGGTAAGATCGAGCTCTCTCTTTCTTACTGCTGCCCCCCAAATATTCCCATTTATCAGGTCTGACTTCAGTGTAAGCTTTCCATAAGCTTCTAGGATGTAGTACCCCATGGGTATCATTTTTAGGTAGGTATGTAAGCAAGGCTTTTTGATGAGGAATTGAGATGAGAGAAGGAAACACTGAAGAGAGAAACATTGAAAAGAGGCAGTCTAACCTGATTTGTTATCTGTCTTATTGAAAATATATCCACCTATTCTAGAAAGCAGTTGGGAATTATACTAAAAAAATGACTAAAAATGTTTGTATCCTTTTGACTGTCAGGCATATATCCCAAGGATGCCAGTTATAAGATAAAGCCCCCATATGTACCAAAATGTTTATAGAAGCAAAGAGCTGGGAACAAAGTAATGCTCATCATTTGGGGGGTGAGGAGGTGGCTATGACACAGAATAGGACATACAAATGTAAGATGTTTTTGATGTGTTGGTTAGTTTTCCCAGGACAGTTCTCTGTCTTCTTTTTCATTCTTTGTCAGGGGCTGACTGTCTGGGAGAGGAAGGAGAGAGGAATACAATGGGAAATACATGAGATCTAAAAGGAAATATTAATAAAGCTATTTTTAAAAATAAAAAATATCTTAACAACACAAAAAATTAAGTGTGAGAACAATTTGAAAATAAATACATCTGGAAAATTGCTTAGGTTATATACTCAGGTGGGTGATGGAATAATTATGTGATAGAAAGTCTAAGTTCAGAAATAGAGGACAGAAGAAGGGAGGGAAAATCATTGTGTTAAGAGCTACAATGTTGGGAGAAGAAATAGAATTGAAGGGCAAGAATTGGCATTTGCTACCTTAGGCAATTTTAAATGTCATAGAGATGGAAGTAAACTTTATGTTGGCCAGGCTGTAAGATAACCTGTATAAAACCCTGATAAAATCAAATCACTTTTTCATACACTTACTCTTACTCAGTCTACCTTATTTTCTTCTTATCCCTTTTTCTTCACCTCCCATCCCAGGAGTATGCCTTTTAGTCTGTATTTTTTTTACTTAGATTGACTGAAGGAACAAGCTCCATCCCTCTTCTATCAAAGCCCATAAAACAGAACCAAATCCTATTAGACCAATGCCCTACGAGAACCCCCATTTACTTCCTGCTCTCTGTTTTATTGCTTGTCAGTAATTCATTTGAAGCTCAACTTCAATCCCTTAGAGATAAAAGTTTTATTTTAGCTTCTGTGGCTGTGACTGAGTTCTGACTGAGCATTCGATTCACAATAAGATTCTCTTTAAAATCATGGAAACTAGTTGTTTTTTTTAATATTAATGGGTACAACTTTTTAGGAGGGAAATGAAGTATCTGTGACCCAAAGTGCAAATACATCTTAAAGGATTTTTGCACACAAAAGACTCATAGTAAATGTTTACTGAATGAAGGATGTTATTCTTAATCACAATTGAAAAGCTTTTTTTTTCCTCACTATTTTGATGATCAGCCTGATGTCACATAGTAAGGTAATAGAACCTGAAAGGAAAATATTGGTCAATCCTTGGCAAGTTTTGATTAGGTAGTATTTGATAAGATCTTATGTGTCTGTGTACGTGCATATGTGTTTTAATAAAAGGTTGAACAACCATTACATGATATTAGATGGGGGAAGAACACCTTATGTAAAGCGGAGATATTATTTGGACTATTAAATGGTCTGTTTTTGACACTAGCTGGCACCAAACTTGGTCAAGTGTCTTAACTCTAGGGATGTCAGTTTCTTTTTCTGAAAAAAAGAGAATGCTATTCTAAGTGACCTCTAAGGTCTTCCTTCCAGTTCTGATATTCTGTGATTCTGCTCATACTGACCATTATTACTAAGGGAGCTTGTCGAGTCTGACTACTCTGATTTGGCTTGCCAAGATTAGGGAACACCATGCCTTGTGAGATCATCTGTCTCCCTCCCCTCCCCCTTTGTTGTCAAGGACATTTTCCACTGTAGCACTAAATGCTATAGGAGCCAGGGTCCAATTCAGAAACCAGTGAAAATCTAGAATGAATTTAGAAACATTCTCTTGTTGTGTCCCATAAGCAAGCTCTGAAACAAAAGTTTAAAGTCCCAGCTCTCATTAACCATTTTACCAGATGTTTCCTGAGGTTTGACAGATGTACCGTTTACTAGAAAGTTGCACTCTGGAGATTTGGAGTGTTATGGACACGGTTGCTATAGACAGTGCTCTGTAAGGGCAGGATTTGGAATGTAACCTTAGCTTCCATTTAGGACTGAAAACGGGTTTGTCTTCTGTCCTCGGGGTTTCTTTCATCGTCTTTACTGAAGAGTAATCGGACCAGATCCACCGTAGCTCACCCGTCTATACTGCTGCCTTTTCAATGCTCACTGATGCCCCAAATCAAACAGGCCTAGGATACACCTTCCTTCCCTGGCCGTGGCAGACAGGCATGGCTGGGCACACCAGGGTTTTCACTCGGGCTCCCGGTCAGGGAAGGCTTGTGTATTCAGAGAAAGCCGACGGAGGACGAGTCCGGGAGACTCTGCGGATTTCTCTTTAACATGATAGCTGGATTTCTCTTTTGCTGGCAGAGAAGGGGAGGGCCTGGGCAAGGCTGGTGGGGACTCCCATGCTTGGGGGAGGGGAGGCTGCCCTCACCTTCCTGCTGCTTCCTCCAAAACACAAGTGTAGCCCGAACGGCAGCCCCGGGGCAGGAACGGTTTGGGGGGCTTTCATCTGTCTGCCCCGGGACGGAGCCAGCTTCCCGGCCGGGCACCCCGAGGGCCTCGGGCCGGGTGCCCCCCCAGGCCCCCTCCCCCGCGCGCGGCGGGGGTTTTATTGTTAGAGGTTTCGGCCAAGCTGCCCCAGAAACAAAGAAAATGGGCAGGAAAGCCTTCCTCTAAAATGGAAACACAGTTCGGGCCTGGCGGACTCTCCAAATAGAGCGGCCGGAGGGGAAGCGGCTCCGTGCGCGGCCGGTGGCCGGGCTGCGGGGTCCGGGGTGCGGGGCCGCGGGGGCCGGGGCGCGGGGCAGAGGGGGCCGGGGCGCGGGACTCTTATTTTGACGGCCCCGCGGCCTCCCCAGCCTTGCTGTGCAGGAGACGGCTTGCCAAGTTTGTGAGGCCCAAGGCTTTCTTGTGGGAGGACGCTGGGCTGTCTTCATGCTCTTTGGCAATGATTAAAGTGAGGTTAGTACCCAAACCCCCTTTCATTTCATTCCCTTAGCCTTGCTTTTTCAAACCAGATGGCAGCCTTGTATTTTCAGCTGCAATTAATTTAAACGATGAGGCAGCAAGTGCTGCGAGGGGGCAGGCGATTAGTTGGTTAGCCAGGAGGGAGAGCAGTGGTTGCTGTCCTCGCATCCGCGCATCCCCCCCGGCCGCCTAGCCGCCCGCACCTTGGCTCCATCCTCAGATCCAGGTCCGAGATGCCAGGCTTTCCTCCCGAGCAGGCAGCAGGGCGTGGGGAGGGGGCTTCCCCTCCCCTCTTTTCCCTTCCCCTCCCTTCCCCTCCCCTCCCCTCCCCTCCCCTCCGCTGCCCTCCCTCCTTTCCCCTCTCTCGCACTTGGGGCTGTGTGGCCCGCCCCTGGGCCTGACAGCCCTTGTGACTCGCAAGGGTTAATGCCCACTGAGTAATTGTTTCTCCTTGATGAATTGGGAGTAACAAAGTTTCAGGTGATGGCTGACATGTTACTGCCAGGCCGGCCTATCATGTGACTGTCCCTAGACAATGGGGCATAGTTTTCAAGTGGCGGCTGATTTGGGGGAGAACAATGTGCTTTTTTTCTCCGCTCCTTCCAGCTGCCAGGACTTCCTCCTTAAGGGGTATGTTTGTAGTTGAGGATTCTTAAAGAAAAGGACAAGGGGGGCGTAAAAGCACTTGGCCACAATTGGAGTCTCAAGGTTCAGACCTCTGTGATTCGACCACTTCCCTCAGTGGAAATTGTATTTCTCTAGTTACCTCACAGTGTAGGATCAATTAGAGACAGAGAGATCTTTCGCATTTAATGGGAAATGAATGCTTTTTGTGGGCCTGTAACTTAGAAAGTTACTCCCTAGCATGGAGCACACAAACTACTTTTTTCTTTACCCTTGTGGGAAGAGAAAACTGAATTTCAGATGGATGCGAAGCAATCGACTGTCCTTTTGAACACTGGGTGTCAGTGAACACACACATGCCTGTACACATGGGTGCAATTGAATTTTAGGGTGTGTTTTTTTTTCTTTCATCATTTGAGAAACATTTTCCTGGCTTGGGTTGAACCAGTGAAAAGATGCCTATTTAACATTAACTTATTTCGGATGAATTTAATTTTGAAGGTCTCGGGGTGAAAACAAGAACTCAAGAACGTTTCCCTTGCTAGACTTGAAAGTAGCTCACTGTACAAGGAAATAGCAAACCTCTCCCGTATCTTTGCCAAGAAAAACCCCATGGACAGTATTGGGGTGACATGACCTTGGGGGTCACAAAGAGTAGGATACTACTCAACAGGAACAACATATGTGTCAAATTCAGGATGTGTGATGGTGAATTGAGTGAGCTAAACTGATGATATACAAAAGAAATTTGTTTTTATTTAATTTTGTTTTATTGTCCTCTGATGATAGGATTTTAAGGCCAAAGGGACTGTACTGATAATCTAGTTTAATTCTCTTATCAAACTGAAGCCTCTTGGTGAACTGCCTTTCTCAAGGTCAGAGAGGGCCCAAGGTAGATCTGGGATCCAACCCCCAGTCTTAGGATTCCAAGCCCAGTGGTCTTTTCAAAACTCCATGATGCCTTATATTTTACTCTATATTCTGGTGCAAGTCCCTGATGAAAACATTTGAACTGTTCCTGTCAAAATTTGAGTATTGACATGAGACATCTTTTATGAAACTGATATTGTAGTTCCAAAGATGATAGTAGATCTTTGGTTTTCTATGGTAAGGAAGGATAGAAGGGGGATAAGGTCTGTTACAGTTCATCAAAAACTAATTTCCTTCAATAATTTCAACTTCCTTCTCTACCTATGGTTTACTTCAGCTGCTCAGAAGGAAGGAAATGAACTGATTTTTTCCTGTGAGGTCTTTTTTTCCCTCTCTGCCATGAGGAAGATGATATCCAAAAGCCAGGCAGCCTGGAGGAAGAGGTTGGGGAAGCCTGACCAATTAGAGAACTGGGTGTTAGCTCTAAATAATACCATTGATTGTATGGTAAGAACTGGAGTTTCTGTAGTTTGGATCAAGTGGGTAGTTGAGTACTTATTTACAGCATCCGTTCTTTGGAGGTCCCTGAAATATGTTTCTTGAGATACAATCCTAAGAAATTGGCATAGCCTACTAGAGGTCCTTAGTCATTCACCTGAAGTTATGAAATAACTTTTTTGGGAAAGAAATACTACTTTACCACTAGATGGAATTATCTTACTGGGTGTTCTCTCTCTCTCTCTCTCTGTCTCTCTCTCTCTCTCTGTCTCTCTGTCTCTCTCTCTCTCTCTCCATGTGAGTTAAATATAATAGGAAGTTTTTTAATATAGCCATTTTTGGTGACAAGATAGTTTGATATACACTCTTTCATTCAAGCATAGGCACTTGACAAACATTTGTTGCATTAATATAAGTAATTGTTTGAGGTAGGTGAAGTACTAACATCTTCATTTGATCAAGGAGGGGAACCAAGGCTAAGAGAGGCAAAATACTTTGCTATAACTAGCAGAAACAACAACAGATAATAATAATGATAGCTAGCATTTACTTAAAGTTTGCATAAGGCTTTGAAAATAGCTGGTTTGATCTTTGAGCATTCCCTGAGAGGCAGGTGCCATTATTATCCTCATTTTACAGATGAGGAAACTGAGGAAGGCAGCAGTTAAGTGATTTGTCCAGGGTCACGCAGGTAGTAGGTGTCTGAGGCCAGATATGAACTCAGGTCTTCCTACTCCTGTTCCAGAGCTCTCTCTACTATGATACCAACCTGCCTCCCCATCCATTTTTTATTTTTTCCTGTTTTACCAGGAAGCCTCTTTGGTCTTGGCAGTCAGGAAATCCCTTTTAGATTGAATAATACTGTACAGTAAGAGTTTACTAATTAGGACCTTGAGGGAAATTCATCCTGAATAGATTAAGAGTGTGAGTTTGTGTGTGTGTGTGTTTTTTAAACTCAGTTTTATTACTTTCAAATACTGGAAACTATCTGGAAGCAAGCCTTCTGTGTTGTCTGGAGGAGTCTCTAGGGGCCTTATTCTAGTTAAGATTTATTTGTAGTTAGTATATTTCAGTTCTTCAAGGATTCCTGGTTTTGTATTTGTGGGTATGCCTTCAGCTAATGGAGCTCATCAGCCCTCTTTGACTTGTTACAAGGCTTTCTACAGTCTCTGTGGCCAAAAATATCCTTAAAGCCCACCTGGTGATGAGCTACTTCCCGCTGAGTTTTGCTCTCAGTATTTTTCTAGATTGCTACAATCTGCTGGAGCCTGTGCTCTATGGGGTCCAGCCTCTGAGAAGACAGCGTCTGTCCATTTTTTTTTTTTTTATGTGAGAGGAGGCATCTGGAGAGCTACAGATCCAGTATTTACGTGTAGATACATACTTTGAAATTTGAATGAAATGAAATGAAATGAATTTATTCTGTCAATTAATTTAAATACAATCTTTTACAACTTTCTTTCCCTGATTGATTTTGTCAGCAAACCCTGTTTTTGTGGATGTTGCAGAAACCACATTCAGCCCAGCTCCTGTCTGAGTAAACACAAATTCTCAACAAGTGAAAAGTAAATGAATCCTTATTTTGATGTAGAAAAAGAGGCAGGCATATCATGGTAGATGGAGAGCTAGCCTTAAAACCGGGAAAGATTTGGCTTCCAGTTTTGCCTTTAAAACACACTGGCTGGGTTAACCTGGGTTAAAATCACTGAGTGTCCAACACAGCTACCTCTCTGAGACTGAGTTACAGGGATGCTGAGACAGTAGTAGAGGGAGTTTCCTTACCAGAATTCCCTATACCAAGGAAATCACAGTCCAGTCTCTCCATTAGGACTCACAATGATGATCCTGTGACATAGTCAAGTATAAAATACTTTGTTACATAAAAAATTTATAAGCTTTATTATTTTTTTTAAAGACCCAACTAAACAGATACCTCATTTGCCAGGAGGACTAGTGGTAACCCTGGTCCCCTGATTTTTTTTAGGTGAGAATGATTCACCTAACAATCTCAACTCTACGTTCAAGCATTTGTACATCAAAATATACTTTTATATGAGGAAACAGTTGTTTATGCTTATACAGTATAAAATGTAATAAAGTACTTTCTTAGTGGCAATCCTGTGAGATAAGCGTTATTATACTCAAATTTGCAAATAAGGAAATTGAGGCCACGTAAGTTGTAAATGGCTAAGAGGGTGCTGGAACTCAGTCTTCTGTCCCCAATTCTAAGAAGTCTTTCCATTGCCAATTAGCTCTGTTATTTAATCTTTGCCAACAAAGTAAGTTACTCAAAGAGAAGGCGGAGATGGCGTTTTCCTAAACCTGTTTCCTGGTCTTTGTTAAGTTTTTGTTGAATGCCTTCCATTTTTATTGAATCAACTTTTCAAGTTAAGTTAGTTGATAATTTTAAACTACCTTCTAACACCAACATGCTATGAATATCTAAGCGCTGGCTAATAACTCCAGCAGCTGACATTTATAGCTTTGTGGTTTATAAAGGACTATAGAACCACATCGTCTTTTTGGATTTCATTTGATTTGTTCTCATGGAGGGCTTAGAAACTTGGGAGGGCAGCTTTGGCCCAGTTGTGAGAAGAATTCTTTTTGTTTGGAATAAAGCAAACAGTAGGAGAAAGTTTGCCTGTTGCTTTGTTTTCCTTGGTAACAAATCTCCTGTTCGTGTTTCCCTCGAGCTTGTGTATCAGGCTTATATTAGTGGCTCAGAAGGATAGATCAATTCAAAAGACCTAGAGGGCTGCCATGGACCACAGGTTCAATAGGAAACCAGCAGTATGATGTGACTGCTTTAAAATAAACCCCCAAAGCGGATGCAGTTTTGAACTAAAACAATAGAAACACAGCATCCAAATAATAGGAAGGGAGGCGTCTCTGTCGGCTGAACTGGTCAGGCATTTGGGGGCTCAGGTCCACTTCTGTTTGTCATGATCTAAGAAGGACAGAATGCATCCAAAGGAGAGTGAAACAGGAAGCTGAGGAACTGAGAAAGTGGACCACAGAATCATAGTGCAGGGACACCCTAAAGCTGTCTGAGAGAGGGCTGTGTTTTGTTTGTTCTGTGTTGCTCCAGAGGGCAGATCTAGGACTGATGGAATATGTATTATAAGGAATCAGATTGGAGCTCAGTATATTAGTGTAGGTCTAAGCAGCTAGGTGGAGTGTGGATAGAGCACTGGGGATACAGTAAGGAAGACCCGAGTTCAAATCTAACATCAGATACGTATTAGTGGAGAGACTCTAGGCAAATCACTTCACTGCTATTTGCCTCAGTTTCCTTAATTGTAAAATGGGGGTGATTATAATACTTATCTCTAGGGGTTGTTGTGAAGATCAAATGAGATATTTGTAAATTGCTTAAGGCACAGTACCTGGCATATAGTATGTGCTATATAAATGCTGGTTAATGTTATTATTAACTATCTCTTGGAACATAGTGAAGACCGTATCATTGGAGGTGTGCAAGCAGAGGCTGGTACCGCTTGCGTGGGATGGTGGAAAGAATAGTGGATTAAGAGTCGGCAAATATGGGCCCTTGCTCTGGCTTGCTACCAGTGACGGTGTGGTACTAGGTCTTCTGTCTCCTGAATCTGCCAGGTATGCTCTAAAGATGCTTCCCACCCCAAGTCAGAAACTGGGGGAGATGACCTCCAAGGGAGGCCACATAGATATCCCTTGTGGTTGTTGTTTATTTTTGTAGTTTCCAGCTCTTTGTGACCCCATTTGGGGTTTTCTTGGCAGGATACTGGAGTGATTTCTCCAGCTCATTTTACAGATGAGGGAACTAAGGCAAACAGGGTGAAGTAACTTGCCCAGTCACTTGTCTAGTAAATGTCTAAGGCCAGATTTGAACTCAGGAAGATGAGTCTTCCTGACTCCAGGCTCAGGGCTCTATCCATGGATCTACTTGGCTGCCTTATAAAACAATGAACAACTTTTTTTTTTTTTAAAGCAAAGCTTCCTTTTTCAGAAATCTTGGGTTTTTATCATGTACAGCACTTTGTGATCTTACCTTCTGTAGTAGATGCTGTGCTAACTGAATAGGCCCTCACAGTCTCACTTCTGGTGGTGATTTTGACATATGCTTGCTTATATGCATAGCATTTTGTCATCATGCAAAGAATGCTGGACCTGGAGTAACAGCATAACCCACCCTGCAATCCTGCTTTTGAGACTTCTTAGCTACATGAAGATAGGACCCTTCCTCTGACTCTACTTTATCTTCTGTCAAATAAGGGTGATAATAATGCAGTATCCTCTTCACAACGTGTGTGTGTGTGTGTGTGTGTGTGTGTGTGTGTGTGTGTGTGTGTGTAAAAGCTCAAATAAAATGATGCGTATCAAGGGCATTTGTAAAACCTAAAACTCTATATAAAGATCAGCTGTTTTTGCTGCTGTTCTGAAAATTATTCAGAATCTCACAAATGTCACTTCACCTCTGTTTTCAGGTATTGGACATAGCTTAGCTTAGTCAGTGCTTGGTTCTTGAACTACATCAAAGGTTGTGACTTGCCCAGAGTAACACAGTTAGTGTGTGTCTGTGACTGGACATGGTACTGCATAGCTGCCTTATAGGGAGGGAAGGAATGCATACTAGGCTTAAGGAATGGCCACTGTAAAGGTATGGAGATGGACGATGGAGTGTCATATGAGCAATAGACAGGAGGCCAGTTTGGCTGGGCTGAAGAAGGGCAGCCAGGGTTGTTTGCTTGTGTGTTTATTTGTTTTCAGGTTGTCTCTTCCTTTAATTGTGAGCTTGTGGAGGAACAGGGGCTGGTTGCCTCTTCTTGTATCACCAGCACATAGTAGGTGCTTAATAAATACTTGGTGGTTGACTGATTGAGTAATATCTAGTTGATATTGGAAAGGTTAGTTGGGGCCAGGTCGGGTAGGGCTTTCAAAGCTAAACAGACGACTTGATTTTTTTTTAAAATCCTAAATACAATAAGAAGCCATTGGAATTGGTTAGGTAAGGGAATCCTTATCATCAGATATTCAGTTAAAGAAAATTATTTTGGCAGCAACGTGTAGGATGGGACTAGAGGTGTGCGAGACCCTAGGCAAGGAGACCAATTAGGGCTGTTGTAGTCATCAAGGGGAAAAAGGAGGAGGCTTGACTGCAGCTAGTGACTGTGTCAGTGCAGAGAAGGCCTTGGGTACGAGGGATTCTTGGCAGCTGACTGGCATATTGTGTGAGGGGAGCAAGGAGGGTAGAATCACACCAGAGTGAAGAGCCTGGGGACTAGAGGGATGGTGGTGGGCTTGGCAGTAACAGGGGAGCTTGGAAGAGGCCAGGGAGGCTTTGGAGGAAAGATACTCAGGTTAGTTTGGAGCATGTTGAATTTCAGGTGTCTCTGGGACATACAGACTGGCTGAAATGTCCAAGAAGCTGTTAGAGGTGTGGCCTGAAGCTCCGGTGAGACACTCGGTGGGGCTGGACACGCACACACACACACGCACACGCACACACACACACGCACGCACACACACATACACACACGCACACACATGCACGCACGCACACACACATACACACAGATTTATGCACATTATGGGTATAATAATAAATTTATGTAATGTGATCATATGTGTATACATACACAGACACACACAGATATATGCATGTTATGGGTATGATAATACTTTTATGTCATAATACATTTGTATTATATGATCATGTTGTACATATACACATATACCTGTACATACATAAGCAGCTTTTTGGATCACATGGATTTAGAGCTGGAAGAGGCCTTAGATGTCGTCCAGTCGCTGCCTCATTTCAAATGATGGAAGATCTGAGTTTAAATTTGGCTTCCGACACTTAGTAATTATGTGATCTGGGGCAAGACATGCCTGCATGTACATGTACATTTGTGTATATAACACATACTTAGATGCACAATGCATTATGTATACATGTGTATAACATATATGGGTATAAATGTATATGCATGTTTGTATGTATGTGTATGTATATATAGTGCATATAACACAAGATGTATATAGGTATATAATACACACATGCATGTGTATGTGTGTATGTATACAATGCCTGTGTATGTATATATATATGTACATGTATATATACATGTACATGCATATAGGTATGGAACAGTGTATGTATGTATATATGTCTATATACATATGTACACAATATATGTATGTATCTGGTATATTTGTGTATTATGTATGTATGTATATCCACACACAAAGGAAGCTTTTCCATTCTTTCTAGTATCTTGCCTTCTGTTCCCTTTTCCATCCATCTCCACCCCCCAGGCCCAGAAAAGGGAGAAAAAAAGGTCTATTTTTTTCCAGGCAGCATCTCCTGGACGGAATTGCTAGGATGCAAAGATCCCTGGCCTCCGTTGGTCTGTGTGGCTTAGAAGGCCAGCTCTGATATTTCCTCTATGAACCTGGAGAGTAACTCATTTTGAGGGAGTTTCTTCATTGTAAAATTCAGGTAGCAATGCTTTCTGCTCACGACCTCCCAGAGTTAGTGTGAAAAAAGTGCTTTTTTCAGTCTTAAAGGGCTTTGTAAGTATAGAGGATGAGGAAGAAACAGAAAGAAAGAAGAAGATGGAGGAGGAGGAAGAAGAAACACGGTTTGACTTTAGAGGATGCAGCTTAGAGGGAGCGTCCAGGTTCTAAACTGGCGCTCATTCTCTGCCCTCCATGGGCCTGCGGGCACGCTTCTCTGTTTCAGTGTAGGACAGCACCCCTCCCTGTCACCCAGATTCATCCCCTCAAACAGCTCCACTTTCCTTTCTCCCTCTTTTTCATATTTTTTAAAGATTGATGCAGTTTGCTTTGACATCACATCCACTTATTCAGAGACACCCAAACAGCCCCTGCTGGCCAGTGCATTTCCCCATAAGAGTTTATCCATTGGTAACAAAACAGAGCTGTGTCCTGGAACCCTGACAGTAAGTAGAGTACTGAGTGTGGCTGCTGCATCTGGCCAGTTTCATTACCCTTTAATACTGGCTTTGTTTACACGATTGTCCTCAAGTATATTTTTTTAGTCCTACTTTCTTTTCCCTGTATCGCTTTATTCACTTCTCCCCATGGTTCTCCAAACCCTTCACATCTCATCTTTGGGTCAGCCATTTCCCCATCATTAGGTAAATATTTTGTTTCCAGCTTTTTGTTTCCACAGATAAGGCTGCCATGAATATTTATTTAGAGATGTGTATATATATAATATATCACATTACGTTCTGGATGTCTGTGTCTTTTCTTTCTGATAATCATTGCCTTGGGCCATATTCCCAGAAGTTCCGCCTCTCTCTTGACTCTTTCCTAGTTCAGGTCATCCCCCTTTGCCTGGACTACTGCATTAGCTTTTTAATCAGTCTCTGCTTCTAGTTTCTTCTCTCTAGGTTACACCCTCCCCAGAGCTGCCAGAGTCATCTTTCTCAGGCAGAGGTACAGCCATGTTATGCCTTGCTTAAAAAGCTTAAGTGGCTCCTAGGATCATAAATCTAAGGATCCAACCCATCATTTAAACATTTAGTTTAAATCTGGCCTCAGACACTAGTAGCTGTGTGTGCGTGTGTGTGTGTGTGTGTGTGTGTGTGTGTGTGTGTGTGTGACTTTGAGCAAGGCACTTAACCTCTGTTTGCCTCAGTTTCCTCACCTGTACAATGGGGATGATAATAGCACCTACAACCCGGGGTTGTTGTGAGGATCAAAGAAGATAATATTTGTAAAACACTCTGCAAACCTCCAAGGACTGTATAAATATTGTATTATTACTAATATATTATCATTATTGTTATTAGATATAAGGAAACTGAGGCTAAGTAAAGTTAAATGGCTTGTTCATGTTTGCAAAGATGGAACCATGATTTGAATTTAGGTCCTTTAGTTCTAAATCTTGGACTCTTTCTTCTGGACTGCATCTTCTGTAGGATGAGCTGCAAACTTTTTTTGTCTGGTATTGGAGACTCACAACTCCATTTAATAATACTCTCTTTTGTGAACTCTCTGGTGTAGCCATGTGGGTGGCTCCCCATTTTCTGAATGTGACATTCCAGCCCTCCCCACTCCATTCCATCAGACTATCCCATGTGCCTGTCATGCACCCCCTCCTCATCTCTTCCTCTCAGAATCCTCGTCTTCCTTAGAGACTCAGCTATGGGGACTCCTGGCTTTCTGGACACCTTTGCTGGTCCCTTCCCATGGTTAGCTGCCTGTCTGTTTCCTCAGCATCTTCTTCTGTGTACAGCTAAACTTGCTTCTGTATATGGGTCTCCCTCCTAGAATGTAAAGTCCTTGAGGGCAGGGACAAGTGGTGGTACCTCTGGTGCCTAGCACAGTGCTTTGAACATAGCAGGTGCTTAATAAATAAATAAATACTGAATTAAAATGAATTTGAGTGCCAAAGTCTGGAGCAGGAATCCATGGAAGTTTGTATGGCAAATCGCTGCCCTCCTTTTTCCTTTATTCGTCTCCTGAAAAGAGAAAAGGAAAGACCGTTGGTGGTCCATGCTGCTGTTGATAAGTACAAAGAAAGGAGAACCTTTTGCTTTTTTCATCTATTTAGTAAATGACCACATTCTTACCATCAAAGTACAGTGAGAAGGGAGAAGAAAGCAGCTGATCTGGAGGGACCGGAAATCTTCAAAGGCCTCTCACAACATTGAGGTGCAAATTGGCATTAATAAGCTTTGGCAGCCCCTGGGCTCACACCACCTTGTGAGCAACCTTTCATGTCAAAAAACCTATCCTCCCTCATCTGCAGTGCACACACATTAGCCCTAGGGACAACATGTTCCCCAACGTCTTCTCTTGTTCCTCTTTGTGGAGGCAGCTGAGTTGTGCAGCGGATAGAACCTTGGGTCATGAGTCAGGAAGACAGGAGTTCAAAATAGCCTTTGGGTATGACCCTGAGCAAGTCAC
The DNA here is from genome assembly GCF_028372415.1 of Notamacropus eugenii. NCBI lineage: Eukaryota > Metazoa > Chordata > Mammalia > Diprotodontia > Macropodidae > Notamacropus > Notamacropus eugenii. The sequence continues at coordinate 433,420,768 of NC_092874.1, forward strand.
TGAACCAGTGTAGATCTCTTTCTTCAGTTGTAAAATGGGGAGGACAGTAATAGCTCTTACTTCACAGGGTGGTTGCAAGAATCAAATACGATGATATTTATACTGTATGTAGTATATAAGCAGGTGCTTGATAAATGCTTTCCCCCTCCAGCCATCTTCCCAATTATAGAAAAATAGTTTTTAATTCTTAGATAAAATCATTTCATTGTATATGGAATCCAGTCATAGAACTCTAGCAACTATCTGGTCCAGCTCGTCCCATTTTATAGATGAGTAAATAGAGGACAAGAAAAATTCATGGCTACAGCATCAGAATTCGAATGAGGGCTCTGGTTTCATTATCCCTTATCTAATGTTCTTTGCATGCCATAGTGGAAAGGAGCTTAGCACGGTTCTTGGCACATAGTAGGCACTTAATTTTTTTAATGAATGAAAGAATTTTATTTGAATAAAAGAATCTCAACTCTGGAGTCGGCAGACTTGGGTTCAAATTGTGCCCATTGGTAAAATTGAGGGAATTGGCTGAGATGGTCCCTGAGGTGTATGCCTCCAGCTCTGAATTTTCCATGCTGTGGCCAGCTACTTCTTCAGTCCTCTTTATCCTGAGAGATCACATCATTTATTCAAATGTCTAGCATCGTATCTGGCACATTCTAGTAGATGCTCTGTTAAGTTCCATTGACTGAATGAACAAATGAATTGGGACCCTGGTCTCTCGATCTTGGCTCTCCTATCAGGAGATGAGCAGGGAGCCGGCACGTCTCTGAGCAGCTACAACAGATGGAACACAGTCAGCATCAGGAGCAAATGGGCATGAACATTCTGGACAAGCTTCCCTACTTAGTGGGGAAAATAATAGCCCTTCCCTTCCAGGCTGAGCGGGGCAGTCAGGGCTGTTAGTCTGGGCTGTACTAGGCTGTGGGAGGCGAGGGTCCTACTGAGGGCGTCACTGCAGGGGTGCGACTGAAGGGGAGTCAGGAGATTTGGGTTCTCAGAAGGATGCTGCTCCCAACTGCCATGTACCTGGGGCAAATAATTTCACTCCTGGGTTTCAAGGTCCTCATTTGTAGAGATAGGGCAGTTAGCCTGGGGGATCCCAGTTCTCTTCATCTTTAAAACGTATGGGATCATGGATAGAACTTGAAGGAACCTCAGAGACTTGTCATAGGAGGACGTTGAGTCCCAGGGTCAGTTACCATGTTCTTGCTCAGATCTAGGCCATAATCATAACTCAGCTGCTTGATAACTGTGAGACAGACTAGACCACTGGCAAGTCATCTGATCTCTTCAAGGCTCAGTTTCCCTAGCTATAAAATAGGAAGGGAGAGGAAGAGAGAGGGAGGAAGAAAGGGGGGGGGAGGGAAGGGAGAGGGAGGGGAGAGGGAGAGGAGAGAGGAGAGGAGAGGAAGGAAAGAAGGGAAGGAAGAATGAAGGAAGGAATTATCAAGTCCCTTCCCTCAAGGGAGAGTAAAAGGAGAGGGTTGGGGAGGAAGGAGAGATATTCCAGGTACCGAAGGCCATACAGAAGGGGTGGTTGGATGTTCCAGGGCGAGGGTAGTTCCAGAATGAGACACCATGGTTTGGAAGTCTGGGAGTCAGGAAGAGGGCAGGAGGTAAATGAAGGCCAGTCTCATCCCCTCCACATAGTGCAAGTTCCAGGAGCCTGAAGGAAGGATATTCCAGGTTGAGCTGGCTGATAGAGTAGTTGGATGTTCCAGAGTGAGGAGGCCCCGAGCATTGAGGATAGTTCCAGGTTAAGACCTCATGTTCCTGAAGTCTGGGAGCCAGACTTGGGATGTTCCCTACCTCAGAGAGTTATTAGGTACTGTATGAGTTGTAAATCTTAAAGCACTGTCAGAGATTTGAATTGTTGTTCATTCTCAGTACAATCACCTGTACCCAAGTGGTAGGAAGTAAAATATGCCTACAACGAAAAAACTGTTAACTCTGGGCAAGTTATTTAACCTCAGTTTTCTCATCTGAAAAAATAGGGCTCATGTATCATTCTCAGAAGGGCAGTGTGGTATAGAAGGAAGGGCTCTGGGCTTTGGGAAAGACTTGAGAAACCTGGATTTGAAATCAGTCACACTTTAATTGGTTGTATGACCATGAACAAGTCAGTAACTCTACCTTTGTGTTCAGTCATTTTAAGTTGCATGCTTCTCTTCATGACCCCATTTGGGGGTTTTCTTGACAAGGATGCTAGAGCAGTTTGCCATTTCTTTGTCCAGCTCATTTTACAGTTGAGGAAACTGAAGCAAACAGGGTTAAGTGACCTGCCCAGGGTCACACAGCTGGTAAGTGTGTGAGGTCAAATTGAAACTCATGAAGATGAGTCTTGATTCCAGGTCAGCACTTTGTGCACTATGGCACCACCTCACCACCCTGGCATCTGTAGGGGATAGTAACTCCTGACCTACCCATCCTTCAGGGTTGTGAGGACTTCCCTTTGCAGATCTTCTCTGTCTCCATCCATGCGGCTACTTTCCTTCTCTCTCTGGCTGTATCAAGTCCATTGTTCTTTGCTTTTCAAAGACATCTTTATTAGTGGTACTTGTGAGCCTTTAATCTCTTGATGAATATTAAGTGTTCAAAATAATGGCAAGCATTATGTCAGGAAGCAGATGAGAATGAGATTTCTTTCATAGTTCCTAGAGAGTCAGCCTTTCTGAATCAAGCAAAGGGGAATATAGTCAATGGGCAAATTCTGCTTCTAGATGTGCGCTCTGTGTGTGTGTGTGTGTGTGTGTGTGTGTCAAGAGACTTGAGTCTTCAGGTAATGGAGGGCACGCTTCTCAGCCTGGCATTTAAAGCCCTCCATAACCCGGCTGTCACCTCTCTTTGTGGTGCGGTTTCATGTCACTTCCCTTACCCCCTGCTCTAGTCAAGCTGATTGCTTTCCTTGACATTCCATCTCCCTCTCCAACTTGACTTTGTACAGACAGTTTTCCATGTCTGGAAGGCAGCTGCCTCCTTATCTCTGTTTTGTAGAATTCTTGCCATCCTTCAAAACACAACCAAGGTACCATCTTCTGTATTCAGCCTTTCCTCATCATTCCTTCTTTCCCCCTCCTGGGTTGTTAGTTAGCAGTTGCTATCTTGAAATTATTTTGTATTTACTTCCCTATGGATGTATCCCACCTAGGAGAAGGTAAACCTCCCAGGCAGGGGCTGCTGCTTCTTTTTTTTGTCTTATGCTCAGCACCCAGTTCAATGCCTTGAACATTTGCACTTAGTAATGTTCATTGAATGGACAGTGGATTGCAGCAAGGTGAAATACTAATTGCATTTCTTTATGCCCTGGTCTGGTTTAATGGTCTCTTTGGGTTTTGACATTGTCAAATGAGTAAATAAAGGTATCAAAGAGGAGAAGCCAATCACTCTAAGGCTGGGCTACCCGAGTAAGGAGGATGCTTCTAAGACTCCTGTTCTAATCCGAGAGCCCCGAAAGACAGTGGGGGTTTGCCACCCAACACCTGCCATTGCTCACTGCTCACTTTCTCCATTCCCTGGCACGCCAGCTTCTGCCCCAATATTCACTGAAGTTGCTCTCTCCATGGTCGCCACAGCCTTTTCCATGGCTAAACTCCATGGTCTTTCTTTTTCCAGTCTTTATCCTTGTTAACCTCTGAGCCCCATTTGACGGTTCTAGCCCCCCCTTGTTCTCTCGCTTCTCCTCCACCTTTCTGATTACTCCCATCCCTGACCACTTACGGTAGCCACTCCCTTAGTGGCTCTCTGTCTTCTGGCTGCCTCGTCTCCATTTACGTTCTCCTTTGGCACTCTCATTCACTACCACAACTTCTCTCACCTCTACATTCTAAGTCTTTCATCAGTCCACAGGTGACTTCCAAAGCCCCAGCCTTTCCCTTTTTTCTGAACTCCAGGCCCACATTTCTAACTACCTACCAAGTGTCTACACCTGGATATCCCACCACTTCACCCTCAACACATATGGTGCTGAATTTATAATCTTACCCACTAAACCATGGTTCTTAATCTTTTTTTTTATGCGGTAGATGCCTTTGTCCAGTAAAGTCTATGGACTCCTCAGAATAATGTTTTTAAATACATAAAATGAAACATTCAGGATTGTGAAGGCAACCAATTTTATTGAATACAGTTATAAAAAAATAATTCATTGGACCTGGAATCCGGAAGACCTCAGATACTTATTATCTGTATGACCTTGGATGGGTCACTTAACTTCTGTTTACCTCAGTTTCTTCAAATATAAAAGGGAGATAATAAAAATATCTACCTCCCAGGGTTATTAGAATCAAATGAGATCATATTTTAAAGTGCTTCGCATGGTGCCTACTATGTGCCTGGGGAACATAGTAGGCATTATACAAATGCTAGTTAGTAATATTATTTTTGCAGATATTTTGAGGTTAGGTATTAGATGGTTATTAGTTAAAGCCCTCCATGCTCTGGAACCCCACTTTATGTGACTGAACCAACTACTGTCTACGCGTGTTCTCCTTTTTTCTGACTCCCTCTTTGCTCATAATTCCCTTTCCCTGAAATGTTCTTTTCTTCTCAATCACCTGACCCATTGCTACCCAGGCTTTCAAACCTAGCTCACATGCTGCCTCACCCCTCTGCCTTTCCTAGTAACATCCATGTGTTAGCCCTTGTAACTCATATAGGTCTTTCTACTCACCTTATTATTAGTTAATATGCACGTTACTACTTCTACTACATTGTAAGCTCCAGGAGGCCAGGGGTGGTATTTTTGTCAGTCCCTCAGCTAGTTTTTATTAAGTGCCTATGTGCCAGGCACTGTGCTAAGAAAAGAGGAGACAAAGGCAGAAAACAGACCGTGCTCCCGAGGAACTCATAGTATGATGGGGTTTGGGGGGAAGAGACGTGCAAACAAATACGTACAACAAGAGAAAGATGCTAAAGAATTAGGAACCAAGCTTTCCATCTCATCCTGACCTAGGGCTTGGCAGTAGTCAAAACCCTAAATGACGGTTTATTGAATTTGCATTGGCGCCTGGCCAGGGCTGCGTCCCAGAAAAGAGGTGGGGGAGGAGAGGTCCCTGAGCTCTGTGACCCTCAGAAACCCTTTGTCTCTTAACGTGTAAAATGAGGCAGGTAGACTAGGACACCCTACGGAGCATTTTCTGTCCACTGCTGGCTCATGGAGGATTGTTACTGGTTTTGGAAAGTCTTTACTTCCAACAGCTCTTTTTCTTCTCCAGATATTAATTTTTATGGTTTTGTTCTGAATTTCGTGAACACTAAAAAAGACCATTTCCATCTATGAAATGGAACCGAAAAGAGGACTGTTCGCAAAATGGCAAATCTCAGTTATGAGGAGCATGTTTAAAAAATCCAACATAAGAAATTCAGTGTGTTACTTTCAAAGCTGTCCTGCTTGTCTGTTCCCTTCTGAACTTTCTCTCTTCTCTTTTGTGCATTTTAAAACAGACTTTAATGATCCCTTTTTCTTTCTCCGGTTCTTTTTGGGCAACACTGTGGCTAGTTCTCCTCTCTTCCCAAATGCCACCCCCATAAAGAAAGAAAAACACAAGCCTTAGAGCAAATATGTGAGTCAGGCAGAGGAAGACCACCCATTGGGCAGACCCAGAAATGCTTCTGTGTCATTGCACACAGCGAGGAGTGGGCCTCCTGCACTCCTCAGTTGTGGTTGGTCACTCTGTCCCTCAGGCTTCTTAAATCTTTCAAAGTTGTCTGTTTTTGCAGTGTTGTTCTTATTGTGTAAATAAATGATGGATCCTTGCTTTGGTTCCCTTCATTTCAGCGAAAAGATGTGGTGCTTCTTAAACCTACCCACTTAAAAGCCCGACTCCTCTTCCTCTTTGTCCTGGTCCCCCACTTCTGACTGATTCTTGAGCTCTGGGTTTTGGCATTGCTTGGACTGGGACACATTGCTTTATGCTTCCATGGTCCCGAGAAGCCTTCCCTAGTGTCCTTACAGGTCTCCTTCAGGGCCAATAAGGAGTCAGCCAAATGAACGGGTGAAGCCAACGTACCCCTTCTCAGAGTAATGTTTTTAAATGTATAAAATACAGTGCATAGGATCACTCAGAAAACCAGTCATTGAAATACAGTTATAAGCATATTAAAAGAAAAACAAAACCATGTTCTCCAACCCTAGCTTAAGAACCTTTGGTCTAGAGCTAGAAAGGACCTGAAAAGCAATCTGGTTAAACCCTTTCATTTTACAGATAAAGAAACTGAGACCCAAGTAGAGCTAGTTAAACTGAGGCTCTCCAGGGAGCTGGTTAAGTGACTTTCCCAAGGTCACACAGCAATATCATACTGGGGAGACAAAAAAAGGCGATAAACAGACCCTACTCTCCAGGAGCTCATATGTAAGGTGGGGAGACATGCAAACAAATATATACAAACGATTCATAGACTTGACATTCATAAAGAATCTGTACTTGATGAATGCAGAAAAAGGTCTTAGTAGGTACTTAATCTTTGTTTTCATAAGGCAACTTAAGACCAAAGTCTTGGAGTCTACGCAGGTGGCCATGGCAAGATGGTGGCCATATGACATGGAAGTTGAAAGGGATTTATAGAAATAGCTTATTGTTTTAATAATTGTGACCCTTGGCTGAAAAAACAATGTTTTCAAGAAATAGTTAAGTGTTGTAAGCTGATTAGTTCTGTGACCATGGGTAAGTTATTTAACTTGATTCCAGTGGGTCATCTGTAAAACAGGGGGGACTTTGATGAGTTACTGTGAGGTTCAGATGAGATAATGGGTCTAAAGGACTTTAAACATCTGCTGCTATCGTTATTACTGTAAAGGTAAAGCTTCTTGGAGGGTAATAACATCTAGATAAATGCTTTTACCTGGAAAAAGCAGTAAAAGAACGGTCCAAAAACACATTGGGTTTTCTTCTCTCTTCTGGGCACCTTTTAGAATAATTGGAATTTAGAATAATTAGAATAATGTTTTTTTCTTTGAAGGTTTCATACTATGTTATGTATCATTTTCAGTTAGTCCCTCACTGTACAATAAAGCTTATCTTCTGTGTCCTTTTCTCTTTTCTCCCCACCTCCTCCTCAAGCCGAGTGTGTGTGGTAAGCACAAAGAGGGTTCCTTCTCTACGGAGATTTTGGAAGGTGTGGTTGGAGGGATGAAATTGGAAGTAGCCATGTGTACCAATGTTTCCTGTCCTTTTCCCAGTCTTTGATGTACTAATTAACTTGTCAGGTGATATATTTAGGAATGGCGTCTCTTCCTCCTCCTCCTTCCAAATTCAGACATTAATTCAACAAACTCTTACTATGTACCTACTAGGAATGGTTCATAGTCTAGTCATTTATCTGTACTGCTCATCCCCCTAACCACCACCACCCCCCCCCACTCTCCCTGGCTACTCTTTCTCCACTCTGGTTATTCCTCCCTCTCCAGCTTCTTAGTCAGAAGTTGGCCAAGGAAGTGAGGAAGTCCAGGCTGTTGCAGCACATCCAGGATGTCCTTTGTCACATGCCAAAGGGTTATATGATGCAAGGGTTTGGGAAACAATGAATTAGCCAGTTCAGAAGAGGTGGGGGAAACGGGGTGGGGGAAGGATTTGGAAGCGTTGTGGATGAGATGATGATTAACTGTATGTAACGTTAAAAAGAAGAAGCTTTAGCTGGAGTTTTCCAAAGGCCAAGAGCGTATTTAAATTGCTCTTGAAATTAAACCTCTTCCAAGAAGAAAGACCTCTCATGAATTCCGTCTTCAATAAATTCCTATAAATCCTTCACCCAGCACCAAGTTCCATCAATTAACCCATAATGTAAAGAGTTTGTTTACTATAGTCTAATGAGTGTTTAGGTTCTCCTGCCTCTAATGAAAACCTTAGGCAGATCTTAAATTCATTGGTCCCTAGTTTCTTTAGCTGTAAAATGAAGGGGTACAGTGGATAGAATACTGGGCCCCGGAATCAGGAAGACCTGAGTTCAAATCCTGTCTCAGACACTTCCTTTCTCCTCTTTGACCCTGGGCAAGTCACTTAACTTTTCCTTGCCTCAGTTTCCTCATGTGTAAAATGGGGATAATAATAGCACCTACCTCCCAGGATAGTTGAGAGATATTATTTGTAAGATACTTCCCAAAGCTTGAAATACTGCATAAGCACTAGATAGTATTATTATTAATTATATGCCAAATGAGTGCTAATAATAATTACAGCTTACAGTTTACGAAATACTCTTCAAAAAAGACAATTAAATGCCTTGTTAGGTTGGTTTTTGTTGTTTTTCAGTTGTGTTTGACTCTTCAGGTTTTTCTTGGCAAAGATGCTGGAGTGGTTTGCCACTTCCTTCCCCAGCTTATTTTACAGATGAGGAAACTGAGACAAACAGGGTTAAGTGACTTGCCCAGGGTCACACAGCTGGTAACTGTCTGAAGCCAGATTTTAACTCAGGTTTTCCTGACTCCAGTGCTGGTGCTCTAATCCAGTGTGCCACCTAGCTACCCATTAGGTAGGTAGGTATTACATTTAACAGTATTCCAGTGAATGAGAAACCAAAACTCAGGAAGGTGATGATCTGTAATCTTGGAATGGCTTGGTAGTTGGTGAGTCTCAGCCCTGATCCTGGAACTTATTTCTGACCACAAGCTGCTAGGCCATGTGGTGATGGAGAGAAAAGAGAGGGGAACAGGGAATTGAGTGGTTTGGGGGGAGGGCCTGAAGAGGAAGTGGGTGGTCATTGTTTATTTTCCTTTATGTAAAGGATGATGGACAGAGCATGGCAGTCAGAAGACCTGGCTCAGCTGCTTTGGAGTGAGCTGACTTTAGCCAAGCTGCTTACCTGGACTCTTAACTTTCTTCTCTGTAAAAAAAAAAAAAAAAAAAAAAAAAAAGAAATGGCTGACCTCATAGGGCTGAAGCTCAGAGGGATGGTTAGTACAAATTGAAGAACTTTAAACAGAGATGTGCCAGCCCCATGTGAAAGAGTAAGCTCTTAGAAAGCTGTCAGGGTACTTTGAATAATGCCCAGTAGTGTAGGCAGATAGAGCCTCCATCAAGAACTTTCTTGATGATGGGTAGGAGGAGGCTGGCTGAGTGGGAGGATGTTTTGCTTTCTTGGCCCTGATCCCAGTGTCTGCCTGTTTCCTTCTGGCTGTGCCCTGGCTCCTGGGGCCACTGCCACTTTTCCCAATAGCTCATGCCTAGGCTGGCTTCAGAGTGGACATTGTCACATAGGCCTTTAATTCACTGGTGCCAGAAGAAGCAGGCATCCAGAAGAGCTAATTCGGGCCTCAAAATGGATGCTTTGTGTAATGTGGGTGCTGGTGTGTGGGAAAGACAAGGGACTACTAGGGCTCCCTTCTTTCCTCCCTGCCATTTGGGTTGGTGCACTGTGTCTGCATTCTGCAGGAGTGCTCAGTTCCGTGTCCCTGAACAAGAACTCACCATCATTCCTAAGCAGCATTTACAAAATTTGCTGCTCCTCTCCCACCCTCCAACTTCAGAGCTACTCAGACTGAGAATCACCACAAAGAGTTAATAAAACTTGGTGTCTGACACTCGTATTAAACCCTTAGGCTAATGTCAAATGATACATTCTGAAGAGCCTGCCCTGAACTCCGCACTTCGGGTATTTGCTTAAGGAAAGAGAAAATCTCATTTTAATGAGAATTACAAGTGGAAGCAGGGTTATTTCTTCCTGCGATGAATACGTTTACAGTTTGACTGTTGGGAATCTCCGATTTTTCTGCCAAAGATTGTGGACATTTCTTATTTCTCAATGCAGAGAGTATAGTAAAATATTTGGCATACATTCCCTAGGAAACTTTGTGCTGGAGGAAAATGTACAAAAGCTGTTCCCTTCATCGGGCCTCTCCTCTTTATCCCCTCCTTTCCGTTTTCCTCTCTTAAAACATTTGGCCAGAGAAGCCTGCTTCTCCAGGATAGTGTGAACAGTCCAGCTCTGAGCCAATTTGCTGAACATCGGCTTTCCAGGTGGTAGGAGTGCCAGGCTATCTCTCAGGCGCCTGGTAACTTGCTTACCTTTGAACCACTTAAAACCTTGGTGGTGCTGAAGCATTGTTTTTAATTAGCAAGCTTTATTTTTAACCGGAGTGGGGCAGACTTTTATCTCCCAGGCAGGATGTGTGTGGTTTGGTTCTGACAGCCATGGAAGCACATGATGCTTGCTAAACGCTGGGGCCTTGGTTATGATTCATTGGGGAGAAACATGGAAAACAATGTCTGTTTTTGAGTCCTGGGAACTGGGAAAATGAACTAGAGATGTGAGAGCAATGTATAATTTTGCTAAAATTAACCTATGAGCACTCCGGATTATGTTCTTTTTGGGCGTTGTGTCTGTCACTCATTGGCCCTACCATGGCAGTGGTCTCTGTTTCAGCTCACCGGATGGACTTTTTATTCTTCTCAGTCAGTCACGGAAAAAGTCATATTCCAGCATTTGACCCATTCCTAGTGTTTAGTGGTCTGTCTTTAGCCTTTGCAGGTATGCATTTATTGCTGTCCAATGTACTTCCCCAACTTGACATTGGTAGAATTTGGCCACCAAGATCCGTGAATCCACTTCCTGCTCATAGAAAGTTCCTCTCTGGAAACGAGCCACTCATACACTGTGACTTAGGTAGGGTTTTTTAGATCTCAGTTTCCTCCTTTTTTAAAAAAATAGGCTGGGTTAAGATCCTTTTCAGCTTCAGGATTCCAAGTGACCCAAGTTTCTGTCAAGGGGCATTGCCCAGAGGGGAGAAAAGCATTATTTTCACAGGAAAAAACATTTTTCTCTTTCTTTCAAAAATGAAAGTAGACATATGTAGTGCCAGGGAAGCATATGTACTCACGTAGTTCCTTCCCACATCAATGGATTTTATGTTTCAGAGTAAATACTGTAGTACAATAGAAGCCGGTTTATCAAGAGTTCTGTCAGTCAGCATACCATTCACAGGCACTTCTGCACATCTGCTAGACAGTGATCATTGATGTTTATGATGAGACCCCTAAGGCACCATAGAGCCATCTTGTCATGCCTTCTGAACCATCAAAGAAAGATTAAATTATATCCATATATTTTCCGTATTAAATGCATTTTTTTTTTACCGTTCAGATTTTTTGAAAACATCCATGTAACAGGTTATGTTAACTCTTACAGACAGAGTATTTGATTAATTGGAGGTCACCACTGTCAACCATACGCCCATACAATTTAGAGTCTGACTGGATGAGGAAAGTGAGACCTAGGGAGGGATAGTGACTTGCCCAAAGCTACAAAAGCAGAGCCAAGATTTAAACCCAGAACCTGTGTCCTTGGGTCCAGTGCTTGTTCTAAAAAACAACTTTGACTCTGCTAGGTAAAAGATTAGGCTGTAAATCTCAAGTACTGTCAGGATTTATAGTATAAGACTCATCAATCCACAGTTAGGACTTGCCTCCTCTCCCTCATGCACCCCTGCCCCTCCCCCCCATTTCCTAGTCTAGTTCCAGAAAAGAAAGGGAATACAACATAAATAGCAGTGGTATGTCTATGTGTCACTGTGAGAGAATGTGGGGTTTATTGGCTAGGAGATTATACAGCGTTACTGTAAACCAGGAAATGAATGGATTCAGCTTATGTGGATAATTCCCACTCAGGCCCTACTGGGTTTATTTACAGAGAGATCTGAGCACATGGAAATGCTATTTAAAAAAAACTGAACAGAATAGTATTAAGGTAACTGTAGACAGCATTTCTATAACATCTTGAGTTTTGCAAAAATACGTTGTACACGTGCACGCACACACACACACACACACACACACACACACACACACACACACACACACACAATCTGCACAGCCAGCCTGGGAAGATAGCGAACTAGACTTAGACTTAGAGCTAGTGTCTGAGGCAGGATTCTTCCAAGCGCCCCATGCCTTGTAGCTGCCTCTGCTTCTCCCTGAAAGAAGAAAAGGCCTTTGGGCATTTTTCCCAAATCCTACCTATTGTTCAAGGCCCAATTTAAGTCATACTTAGTCCGTGAAGCCTCCCCTGATTATTCTTTTCTTGTTGGCTCTTCTGTGCCCCCCTGGACCCTAGAATCTAGTTCTTAGGCCTTGGCCATAACTTATTTATTATGTTGGTCTTGACTGATCACCAGTATGGAACTCCAATAGAAATGAGGACTGCTTCATTGACTTAGAAAACCTGATAGTGACATTATCTAATTTGTATTGTATTTGTATTTTGTTAAATATTTCCAAGTTACATGAAGTCCGTACTCTACATGTTTGACAGTTTTGTGTTAGAGTGTCAGCTGCTTAAGGAGAAAACCTAAGATTTCTTCTGATTCCCACCATCTTGTCTTGAATTCCTACAGGGCTTAGGGTTCATACTATCTAACTCAGCACTTAATTATGTTGTCTTTAAAAAAAAAAGTGTATTAATCTTCCTAATTAAGTTATAAAGTCTTTCAGTAACTTTTTTTTTTTAACTAATTCTGTCTCCTCACAGAGCTTTCACACAGCTCTGGGCCTAGACAGTGACAGTAAATGATTGTTGATTGACTTATTTGGAAAACAAGCAAGCAAATGTTCAATCTCTTACTTCATTGCCTGAAGGAAAGGGAATATAGCATGTCAGGTACTGGACTGAGCACTTTTTATAGATAGTTTCTCACTTGGGTTCTTTTATTATCCTCATTTTACAGTTGGGGAAACTGAGGCAAGCAGAGTTTATGTGACTTTGTGACTTGCTCACTGTCACGCAGAGGAAAAGTGTATGAGGCTGGGTTTGAACTCAGGTCTTCCTGAGTCTAGGCCCAGTGCTCTGTCCTCTGGGCCTGTGTCACCTCACTGCAGAATGAAGCCAAATCCAGGCAGTGTAAGACTTAGTTTTCCATTTATTCTCTCCCATTTTTTTCATTAAAAAAATAGAAATGTAAATAGGATGTTGTAGAAAGATTTCCATAAAAATCATGAATCCAACCAAAAAGTCAAAGTTTTGAATAGATTAACTGAGTTGCTCTGTCAGAGTCTATCAACAAAAGACAATGAAGGTGGTAACCTCTGGTGCAGTTGTGCAAGTGTATGAATGGTTCCTTTCATTATCAACCTTTTGTTAAGTGCCAAGCATTGAACTTCATGTGTCCGTGTTTCCTTACCAGAAGCAAGAATGGGGATTGCCGAAAAGAACACCGGGAAAGAAGTCGCAGCCCCATTGAACGTGCTGTGGCTCCCACCATGAGTCTGCATGGCAATCACATGTATGCCTCCATCCCCAGCATCACCATGGAGCAACCTCTTGCACTGACCAAAAACAGCATGGATGCCAGCAGAACAGTTGGCATCTCTCCAACATTGACCTCTGTGGAACGGCAGCAGGTATGTCACTTAGGATGGGTTTAAAAACGTTATTCTGAGAAGAGGTCTCTAGGCTTCTCTGGACTTCCAGCTGAGTCTGGGACACACAGGAAGTTAGGAACTCCAGGAGTAGCGATACTTATCCAGCTCATAACATTCTATGGTCTGTGGGGTTGGGTCTTTGCTTTCTGTTTGGGATGACGTACCAAGAATTGGAATAGGAAACAGGCAAGGTAAATAGTGGCAATAAGCGTTAGATGGATGTATTGTTGGGGTTTGATTAGATGCACTTAAGACCATCCGCTCAGAACATACTGTTTTGGCTGTTGAGGAAGTGGGATTGCCAGAAGCCCTTTACATGTGAAACCACTGTACAGGCCTGGCCACTGGCTCACTTCATAACACTGAGCAGTTTTTCTGAAGTTCTCTGAGGTCTCAGTTTCTTCATTTGTACAGTGAGTGGATTGCACCAAGTAATCTCTTTTGGTTCTAAAGTCTGGTTCACCTTTCATCTCTTGAGATGGAAGCAGGAGAGGAGGAAGGAAGCTTTTGGGAAACCATTCTTCAGAAGATGTTGTGAATAGTAGGGACGCCTGTTAGCCTCAGGAGGTGTTGTCCATTCTGTGAATTTTGTGGCCGGAGATGAGCCTAATGCAGTGTTCGTGAGGGCACTGAGCAGATACAGAGAGAGATAAGATGTAGTCCTTTTCATTAGGAAGCTTGTGAGGAGTGTACATCAATAGGGGCATCCTCCCTTGTCCTGGGTCTCTAATCAACAAACATTTATTAAGAACCTTCCAAGATTGGGTCACAGGCAAGGCACTGGGTGAAGTCATGTCCCTCTGCTTGAGGTAGGAAAGATCATAACCAAGGATGCAGAATTGATGTGTGCTCAGAATTTTGTTGGAATGTTTTTCTTTTTTTTACTTTTTTAAGAATTAAATATTCCAACCAGCCATCCTATAAATGCTCCCTACTTGGATGAGCTTTGGCTGTCTTAGCAGTGCTATAACCAGCTGACCTAATGGCATGGGCTATCCTCTTTACTTTTCCTTCCCCCTCAACTGTTGATTCATTGGCAACTAACAAGGAGAAGTTCAGCTTTTCATCTCCCCCTGGTGTCGTGTGATAACAGAGCTGCCAGCCTTGACCCAAGTATATGATTCTCTTCTGGGTGTTCCAACCTGCCTCTTCTTGACCTTTAGCCCCTTCATGTTCATCTGTTTCCAAAGGTTTGTCTTGATTTCATTTGTTTGACTTAAGTATTTCCTATGGCTGTTTGGCTAAAGTGGAAATTTAGCAAGAAGTGATGTAGGCAAGGGGAAGCTACAAGAGAGGAGTAGTTTTGTGGCCAGGATTTCGGTCACCCATCATTGGGTCAGCATGGACAGGCAGGCAGTATTGAAGTTCAATAGTGCTGTCAGTGAACACCTTCCTCTACAGCATGGATTAAGCCAAGTGGGATAGGCAAGGTTCTTGAACAGGAAGGTTGAAGTGGATTATGGAAAGTGACAGAGGTACATCACAGTTTTATAGCAAAATGTGCTGAGGATACCAGGAGGGGAGGCTTTGAAGGCACCATTAGTGAAGGTGAGGCTGAATAAAGTCTAGGTTTTAGAACATGAGCAAGAAGTGACAACAGGTGGTGCCATTCATTCCATGCTGATCTTTATGGCCATCTGGCTTAGAAATCCATTCAAAGAAGCTGCCTGGGGGAGTAGGTGGGGGGGGGAGAAATAATATAGACCATTGACTTGATGTGTCTGGGCTTCTATTTCCTTATCTGTAAAAGGAGGTTGGATTAGATAATCATAGAATGTGAGATCCTTAGAGTTGTAAGGGACCTTGGAGATTTATTCTCGTCTGATCTCACTTCCCCTACTTTCCCCACCTCCCTCATCTCATTTCTGACATTTTAGGATTCCAAATGAGGGATGTCGTCAGTGGCAGTGGACGTGTGAAAAGTGTACACATGTGTTTGCATGTCTGTGCTAGGGTTCTCGACCTCTTTTTTTCCCCTGCCAAACCAAGAGAACATCATAGGGTTGGAAGGTTGCTGGAGAGCATTGCTAGGCTGTGTGTACCTCACAGAGAGAAGTCTGGAGAATGCCATTGGAAAGAGAGTTAGGTTCTTCTCAGCCCTCTAGACTTGGCTTTTAGAGGATTTCATAAGCAGGAAGGCAGAGAGTTTTTTAAAAGAAAAACAGTTCCGATGGTAAATCATGTTATAACCAGCTCAGACACTGACAGGGGTTGGTCGCTGGCAGCCGTGTGGTCTCTCTCTCTTTCTGGCGAAGGCCCCATTTTGAGTTCTGCAAAATACTGATCTCTTCTGAGCCCACAAGAGGAGATGATGGCAGCCCCCAGATGAACACAGATTGGAACTTAGAAAAGAAAAGAGTTATGCTCAACCCCATCGACATGTCAGATTCCTTCCTCCCATGATGGGATTTGTACTGAACCATCTAGACTCGCTCCTTTCTTTGACTTCTTTTCAGCATGTCCTTGGGTAAGCAATTGGATCTTATTATTTTCTCCTTTAAAATGAAGTGGTTGGCGTAGGTGATCTCCCAGGTTTTTCTGCCTCTAAAGCTATGGCCTCCATGAACATGCCTAATACACTGTAACTGTGCAAACACCTACTGTATCCGTAAGTCATCTCTGCTGTATACGTGAATGCCTGGTAGCTTGGAATGAATGACTGATATCATTTGAGTTAGGTGGGATTGATGTAAGAGGATGGGTACATGCATGTACAGGTAGGTGTGTGCACACACAGACACACATTCACCTTTGACAAGTGCTATGTATTTCAGCAAAGTCAAGTGAGGAGTGAATCTCTGTGTATCCAAACTCCTCTCCAATTGACTCCAGTTTTTATGGGGGAGACCAGTGTAGCCAAGGGCTTGTGCAGCAGACTCCTGTTTCAATGGCTTTTTAGATTGGAGGCTTCTCTCCATGCCCCTACCCCCACACAGAACCCCTCCCACAAAAGACTCCCAAAGAAAGTTGTGGACACTTCTTTGGGGGAGGGGGGAGGGATTGTGACAGCAGGAGAAATTTTGACATTCCTGACATAGGAGAGATGGGCCAGAAGAGATTAATATTTTGTAGGGTCCAAAATGGGGCAAAGAGAAGCCAGAGCTGTTAGGAGCTGCCTGCTGGCGAGGTCCTGAGTGTGCTCCATCCTGAAGCACCTGCCCACCCCATGACTTGTTCAACCTGAGGTTTCAGACTGTGAGGTTTCAACTGGAGATATAAAACTCCTTTTTTTGTTGTTTCTTCTAAAGTCTCTATTTTCGCTCTTGGAGAAGAGAATCCCATTCTTTGGTTTTGTAAAGTGGTGGAGAGGTGACAGGAAAGGGAATGTTAATAGGTAGTTCAACTTGAGAAACATTGATTAATAGATTACTAGGCATAGTGCACTGGACTGGGAAGAAAACAATTTAAATAATTGTTTTAATTATTTAGTCCCTACCCTTTAAAAGCTATAATGATGATGATGATAATGATGATACTAGCTAGCATTTATGTAGAATTTTGCAAAATGCTGTACAAATCTTGTCTTAGTTTATATTTCCATCACCCCTGGGAGGTAGGTGCAATTATAATCTCCATTTTATAGATGAGGAAACTGAGACTTAGAAAGGTATCTGAGGCAGGATTTGAACTCAGGTCTTCCTTGACACCATGCTGAGCCCTCTATCCACTGTGCTTCCTTCTTGCCTTTGGCCAGACTTGATAGCCAGAACCAAACCAACCATATTCTTTCCTGATTCCTTGTGAAGTACATCATGCATCCACTTGGATGGGAACAGGGTTCATTCCAGGTAGCTCCTTTGAGAGGGAGGAAGGGAGAATGAACACCTAGCGGCCAGTAGTTTTGCAAGTGAACTAAACTTCCGTCCATTCTTGCCCTGTGTCCTTAGAACCGCCCCTCAGTGATCACCTGTGCCTCTGCAAGCAATCGTAACTGCAACCTCTCTCACTGCCCCATCGCCCACAGTGGGTGCGTCTCATCTACACCAGCAAACTACAGGCGGCCTCCAAGTAGTAAGTGAACTCTGTCTTCCTACTCCTTCACTTTGAAAGAAAAACAGATCATGGGGAAACCCTGTTGGTTCAAAAAGTGCTGTTAACTTTGTTTATAAATTATAACTCTTAAAAAAAAGTTTTAAAAAATTTGTTAGTCCCCATTCCCTTTGCTGTTCAGGGCAAGAATAATTTGAATAGATGTCAAGACACCTCCTTCATCTTTCATCACCACTGAATGTTTATTTCATGTTTTTCATATTTCTATGCCAAAAAAAAATTTATTGATATTTTGTTTTGACACAACATACACTGCCCAACAAACCTTCCTGCTCAGTACAACTTCTGAGACCCACTGTGGAACGCTGCCTAATTCAGGGGTTGGGACCGAGATTTGTCAATCATCATATCTGTAGTTTACCAACTTTTAACAGAAGGGCTTTCGATGTGCCTTAACGTATTGTGTGTGTTGTGTGTTCTACTCAACATAGATGTTTTTGCCAACAAGTTTTCATTGAGTACATCCAGTGCACATGGCTTTAGTGAACATTCAGACTAACCAGAAAGCTAGGGTGTAGGAACATGGAACAATTAATAAGTGATAGGAGATGGTAAACAATGAGGCTTTCAACTGTGTGGTATAGGATGTAAATACTGTGGTCATTCAGAGGAAGAGATGGGTGGCGGGAGACAAGAAGGGAGATGAGAAGTATAGGGTATATAGTCCTGCCCTCTGAAATTTCATAATCTAATCCATGGGCAATAGAAGTAGGTTGCTTAAGTGCCACATGAGGGCTAAAGATTTAGAAGTTGAAGGGGCTAGTGTTCCCTATGGGCTGGAGTAGTCAATGGTGGAAAACTCTGGTCCTTTTCTTGTGTTTTGGGTTCCTTCCTCTATGGAGGAGACTTTGGGGTTAATTGGCCATTACCTGAAGGTCAGCTTGGTAAAAGAGTCCAACCTTTCAATAGGCAGGTGAAGGCCAGTATTCCTGCTTTAATGACAAGGAGGAAATGTGGGTTGAGGGACATGGGGTATGGCATGTGCTGGAACCCTCAGCCAGGCTCTTTGGAATTAGCGTGACTGTGTTCTGAACACTTTCTGCCTGGCCTTCCTTCTAGCTACCACTACCTGTGACCCCGTGGTAGAAGAACACTTCCGTCGGAGCCTTGGCAAGAACTACAAGGAACCAGAGCCCGTGGCAAACTCTGTGTCCATCACGGGGTCAGTGGACGACCACTTTGCCAAAGCCCTGGGTGACACGTGGTTGCAGATCAAGGCTGCCAAGGATGGTGCTTCCAGCAGTCCTGAGTCAGCTTCCAGGAGAGGACAACCATCCAGCCCGTCTTCCCACATGGTCAATCACAATCACTCCCCCTCCGTTGTCTCATGAAGAGAGGACCACCAACACCTCCTCTGTTGGAGAACAAGTGAATCTGCATGGTTTGCCTGAGCTTTGAACCGTCAATGCTTAAATGGAAAATAGTGTGGGGGTGGGGGTAGGTGATGGGGTGGGGGGTGGGAAAAGGTTAGTTTGCAACGTCTTTTTTTTTTTTTTTTGTACTCGCTTGGTATTTGTACAAGGGTGCCCTCAAACATGATAGCAGGAACTATGTGTGAAACATCTGTATAATGTAGCATCCTTACTTCCTGCCTCAGTTACCAAAGAAACCTCTGATGCAGGTCTGCTGACCCTCTTAACGGAACCGAAATCTGCCATGCGCACGCGCGGCTTGCTAGTTGACTCGCTCACTGAAAGCCATTATGACAGGTGGTTGATCCAAAATGCTTTGTGCTTTCAATTAGCTTCTTGAGACGAGACTTGCTGTGGCTTGCTGCCATCGCTTTGAATTTTTCGTTCAGTCATTTTGTATGTATATACTTGAAAAGAATTGTCACGTATGATTTGCACTATTGGAGGAGGATTAGTTGCCTCGCTCGCAACTTCTTTAGGCAAGATGCTAGTATTTCGAGGGCAAACTGCTGAAAAAAGGGTTAAGAATGACATTTCTGTCCATGTATGTGTGTCATTTTTTTTTTTTTAACAAAACCGCTTGGAAGGGGAAGTCTCATACAGGTTATAGGTCTTTCTCTCTTTAGATTTCAGGTGCTTGGTGCTTGCAACTGGACTGCGTTACTCGACCGAACACGGGCATTTTATTTTTTTTCTAAACACTGCAGTTTGTTAGAATAGAGCTGAGGTTGGTGGGTTCAATAGTGCTTTAAAAGATGCATGTTTTATGAGAAAAAAATAGCTGGTATCTATTAATGTATAGACAGTTTTAAAACCATAATACTTAACTAGCTTCTGTTCAGAATTAGTTTTATTTTTGTCAGTTACAGTCCTAGGTATACTCACTGCTGGTACAGTTGTACGCTAAGATTTTTGTATCTGGTATTCACTTTACTCACAGCTGGCACCAGGCCTCCTGAGCAAAGCCGTTCAGTAGGTGATCGTTCGTGTCACAGGATGACCTAGGGTTGCCCAGGCCTGACTGCATCATTTATTTGTGCATCACTCTGTGCTTTCAACAGATATGTTTCCTGAGGCATCAGGATTTGTCCTCAAACTCCCCTAGATGCAGAAACTGCTCCTTCAACTCTATTGGCTGAACAACAGATTACGGACAATCTGTGAAGTGATGTTTTGAATGCTTACTCGTAAGCCTGGGCCAAGGCGGTGTACATTCCTCCATTAGAAGACTTTATACAGTTATTACTGCATTTATTATCATTTGCTATATTAATAGCTACTAACTAGAACTTAGGTAAAGAGGAAAGCATGGTAAACAACATGGCTGTGGAGTACAGCAGCTTCTCTTTGTTTTATTATTATTAAATATGATCCCTCCCTTCTCCCCCTTGCTCCCTCCTCCCTTCCCCACACTACATTCCAGCCTCCCCCCAGTGCAGTTACATCAAGAGCTTTGGATACTGGGTCACCTGGCCAGACCTAGGGCCCTCTAGGAAATTGCTGCTGAGTTGGATGGTCACAGCGCAATCCGGGGCCGTCGTTACTTGTTTTTGCTTGGAGAAGCTTGAAGTTGAGCTGTTTAATTTGGCAAAGGTGCAGTGGAATGATAAGAGGCTTGGCTCTCACTTGTATTTATGTAGGGTGGCTGCTGAGGTGGGGTCTTTTCTGTTGTTGCTGGGTTTTGTTTTTTAAAGAGAAAGTCTCTCTCTCTGCACCCTCCCCTTCTCCCCCCCCCAGACATTTCACTACCATCTTTCTGGTAGTCGACGCTTCCTTGCTTTGGCATCCAGGCCCCTACTCTCTGTAGGAAAACCGTTTGAAAATACTTTTTTTTATATAGGGAACTTTAAGACCATCATTACGCTGTGCGTAAAGAATGTACAGAGAAATTTGTAGGTATTTTTTGAGGAACAATTAATTTGTTAATGATATGTAGCTATTTAATTTTTCCCTTTCCTATTGTAATCATTCATTTTTTTTTTTTTGTTTGGAGAAAAAAGTTGATCTTTTTTTGTTTTAGAGTTGTCTGTGATACAGTAAAAGTGCAGGAACACAGTTATTCTATGAGAACACTGCATTTGCATTACTAGCCACTAGTTTGTTATCGCTACAGGCTACTGAGTGTTGTAACAGGAAAATACTAACACTGTAGATGGATTCTGTGGACAGTGTGACTCCTAATGACATTTCTTGAACAACGTGGTGAAGACCGTCCTCATTCTGTCTATTGGGAAAGCAAACAGTGTCAATAACAGCTGGGTCCCTAGGGTGCTGACTTATCTGCGATAGGTCAGGGTAGAGGCAGGTGGGACGGGACAGATCGAATGGGATTTGATGTGCCCGGGCCCAAATGCTCTAACCTGAGGGAGCTTGGTGAGAGGAGAACCAAACATTTCACGGGAAAGGAATGAGCTCCCTGATCTAGAAAAAGCACAGTGAAGTTTCTTCACCAAGCTGAGCTTTCTGCAGTTCATCCTGAACCATTCTCTCCATGTTTGTAAATCTGTAATATACCATTCTCTGTGGCCTGTTTCACCTGGACGAAGAAGAAAAAAAAAGGTTTGGCAGGCCATCTTTTTTTGTACTTAAAAGTAGCCTTAAAGAACAATAAAGTGCTCTTAAAACCACACACTTGTTTCTGGTCCTTCTTACCTGAAGTCGCTGCTAGGGACGAGGAGAGATGCTGGGGCTGGCATGGGGTGGGCGGGGTCCATCTCTTGCTGTTGAGGGAATGCTGCCTGAGAATCTGGATGTGTCAGCACTGATCCTTACTCTGATATCTGCCATGTAGAGGGCATACCACCCCCCCCCCCCTTTGGGCTTGGAACCCCCATTGCATTTTACATCCCAGGGAGCCATCCAAGGCAATAGTACCGGGAATGTTACTGGTCGATCAAATGAGACAGCCTCTGGCCTTTGAAACCTTAAAGTGCCATGGAAATGCTACTAGCTCCTAGTACTTTTGGGCAGCTGAGTGGTGCCATGGATAGAATGCTGGGCCTGGTGTCAGGAAGACCTGAGTTCAAATCTGTCCTCCGAGATTTCCTAGCAGTGTGACTCTAGGCAAGTCACTTCACCCTGTTTGCCTCAGTTTCCTCATGGTATGATCACTGTTGTCTCTGTCATGATGGCAGCATGCATCAATGTCTTGACTTTTTCCCCCTCTAAATAGAATTTTGATACTTTGGGCACATCAGTCACTTTGCAGTAACCAATAGGATCTTTACCATTAAAAAAAAGACAAACATAAAAACAACCTGTTAAGCAAAACCATGTAACGTGTCGGTTGCATTTGATCTGTACTGACTTCTAGGTGGCTCTGACCCATGAGAATGGCCATCCAGCAAGTGTCCCTCCCCAGGCCTGAAGGCCTGTCTCCCCCCAGTTCACCCTAGCCCAATTCATATGTGCATAAACACACAGATAGTGAGGCAAGTCCCCGGGGACCCAAGACTCCTCAGGTTGGGTGTATGGAGTGGAGTTCTCAACATGAAGTGTCTAAGACAGGCTGTTGTCTGATGGTGCCAGATGGGTCCCTACTAGAACGAGCAGGCAAAGATCAGAGCAACCTCTCACTTCTAAAATGAAAACTTTTTTTAAAAATAAAATTACAGGGCCCTATGGGCCAGAGAAATTTGACTGAGGTTCTAGCAGGGATAATGTCCTGGTGTTCAGTGTGGCCTGTGGCAGTCAGAGGGCCAAGGCTGGACAGGACCAGCTGGGTCATCCAGGGGCCAGTTCATCGACTCCAGCCTAGCTGAGCTCTGTTGACACTGGTGCAGGCCTCCTTAGGGCACATGCCCCCTTGGGGCCTCTGACTTACTACCAGGCCTTGGGCCAACCAGGACAGTTGTATTCCTTTGTCTTCCATGGGATACACTGGGCTTCTCTGTGGACTGGCTGCTCCAAAGAGCTCCTTTGTCTCTACATTTTACCGATTGCAGAATCATTTTCATAAGAGCATAGTTAAACCCAGCCCATGCCTAGACCCAAGATCACATGGGACAGCCAGGCCATAGGGTTGCCAAGGGTCTTTCGACCACCACCACCATCATTCGAAACACTGCATGGAGGATAGAGTGCCAGGGGTAGTGGTGGGTTCCTCTGGTACAGTCCCTGAGCCACTGGTGATGTCCTGATCTCTGACAACCCCTTGGATATGACACACAAAGGAGGACATGAACATGATGCTGAACAAGTATGTGAACTGGATGAACGATGAGTTAGCAGCAGATATCGCAGTTAATGTTTGCCAGCAGGTTAATGTCTGTTCTGATGGAAAACAAGACAAGAGCATCCCATCTCCCCTCCATGAATTGTGAACGTGCTAAGTGGTAGCTGGGTGGTGGTGGGGGGAAGTCTGCTGGGCCTGGAGTCAGGAAAAGGAGTTCAAAGAAACAGCCTCACCCATGTCCCAGCTGTGTCACCCTGGGTAAGTCACTGCTGCCTGTCTCAATTGTTAAGTGGGGATAATAATAGCACCTACTTCCCAGGGTGGTTGGTTGTGAGGGTTGAATGACACATCTGAAAAGCATCTAGTGCTCCAGTGCCTGACAGACAACAGGCTGATTGATCAATGATTGTGCTCTCCCTTTCCCCCCACCACACCTTTACTGAGTCACTCCAGAAAGACATAGTTGTAACAGCAGTCGGTCTGACTTCACCTCTTTGCTTTCTTTGTGCCATGTGGCTATGACACAGGCATGAGGGAGAATGAAGTAGCTGGGGCTAGGGAGTGGGAAGGGTCATTCTTGGAGCAGTCTGGCCTTCCCTAAAGGATGGGCCTCATTATTAGCCCAGGATAGTCAGCCACATATTCCTAGTACAGTTTTCCAAACCAGCCAGGAACATTCCCATGGCTTATCACAGGAAGGCTCAATCCAAAGTCTAAAGAGAAAGACTCCATCTTGTATTTGTATTACACCTGGCAGAGTTCCCTGGCTGGCACCATGGGCCAGCATTATCTGAACTGCTCTTTGTCAAGACAAAGGCTATCCTTTATGGCTGACCTCATCAAGATTCATTGCATGAGAGTCTCTTTTGAACAGAAATTCGCCATATCTGGGGTCTGGGAACTTTCTGGGTTTTCCTTTTCCCCTTTTCCTGGTCCTTCGCCACTGCCTGCTCTTTGCTTGCAGGGGCACACCCTCAGGAGTGGGCTCACTGGCCTCATCCCAGGAGTCATACAGTCCAACCAAAAACTCATGTGCAGTCCACCACAAATTCACACATATGGGGAGGAGGGAGGCCCATTTCATGGGTGTCTAATCTTTCTAAAGCAGCAATCTTAATCAAGAAATGGCTTTTAACTTGTGAGGCTATAGCTCCTGGCCAGTACAGGCTGCAAACATGGAGCCAGGGGATGGAAGGGAACTAGGAAGCTATGGTAGGAGAGTCTCGATTCCCTCTACAGAAAGTCAAGGTATGTAGAGATGCATGTACCTTGAATTGGAATTGGAGTGGTAGGTAGGTAGTGACTTTGAATTTGGGGGGCTAAGCCACAAAAGCCAGAAAGGATACATGGAAACTCACACAGCACAAGAGAAGGTCAGATACTCAACTGCTAGAAACAGCTAAAAGCAGAACATACCAGCTGGGCCAGTGGGGGCCTCGAGTTAATCACTGAAACCAACGCACACAAGCACGCGTGCACACAGTATTCTACTGACTCTTTTTAATCCCCGTTTTCACTCATTCATATGGCTTTCATTCCACTGGATGCCATTTCCCTGGCCTTCCCACAGGTTCGGTCCCAAGGTCCCTTCCTCCTCCATGACATTCTTTACCTGTGCCAGAGTAAGTTGCTTCTCTGGACACAGGGATAGGCGATGAAACAACCAAGAGTTGACCTGCATGCAGTTCTTTCTTAATGAGTGAGCCTGCCTGCAGGGCAGGGGCTGAGATTTGTGAAACTGGCCCACCAGGTTCTTGAAACAAAGACTGTTGGAGCTGGAAGGGACTTTAGAACTACATTACCAAGCCTGGCCCCTTCATTTCACAGATTAGGAAACAGAGATGAGATGATGTGCCTGTGATCACACAGCTTGCTGGTTCCTCTCGGGTCTTTCCTGTCCTACAGTCCAAGTGGAAGCAGAACAGGTCAAAAGTTTGGGACAGCACCTATGGGAACTGGCTTGCTGTTGGCAAGCTTGTAGCTGAGCCAAGCTCAAGATCCTGGCAGAAATGGCTTTCCATCCCTGTCTTTGCCCTTTTAGGGCACTGTGGGTGCTGTGCTGTGCACAACAGTGGAGGTGAGGGGATGAAGAGGCCCTGTTGGGGAAAGTGTTATTGCTGTGCTTCTGGCCAAGAGTGGGGGTCAGAGGGCCTCTGGGAAAGGCCCATAACCTCCTTTAACATAAGCACTTGGTTCTGGGCACCGTGAACCAGACTCATGGGGTCTGGGAGAACACTAGAACTCCTGGCCCAAGAGAAGAGGAAGATAGGATGGGCTTCCCACCCTCCTCCCTGCTTGCTGACAGGGCTTTCCTCACACCCAGGTATTCTAGAAGGAACAAGGGCATGGTGAACACTCCCTTTCCAACAGGCATCATGGACATCCTAGGTTAAAAAGGAAGGAACGAGAAGGTGGCAGGGACATTGGGGTTACAATCAGGAATGGCAGGAAGCGAGGCATTGTTCTTTAAACAGGGGTAACAATGCCCATGGGCAGCTATTTCTTTTTTTCTCCAGGACTTTTCTGAGTGTTGTGAACCAGAAGCCATAAGACCACAGGACAAGGCTGTTTTCCTGCTGCAGCATACCTGGTTCTTCCCGCCTGTGGAACAATCCCTGGTAGTTTGAATATCAAATATTTGCCAAGGTTAAGGAAAAGTGAGAGCTTGAGGGAAGGGTACAAAGCTGTATACAGCATGGAAATTCCAAAGCAAATTAGCCCAGGACTGATGGGAAAAATAAGTAGAAAAATGGAAATTGTCTGTTACGTAGAGTCGGTATGTATGTGACCCATGAGTCACAGAGCAGAATGTACATGATGAGCAAGCATTGGTCTACAAAACCTCATCTCCAAAGAAGTGTAGATGCAGAGGTAAAGAGAATTATAGCTCCCACAGTAGTCAGTCTGGCTTTCAGCCCCAAGGTCCCAGATACCAGCTGGGTCTGGGTGAGAAGCAGGCCAAGCGGAGACATGATGACTGGCGGCTGGCGAACACTTCAGGTGGCTGGTCACCTGGAGCCTGAGGCCACCAGGAATCTGTTCCTCTTCAGATAGTGTCATCATCACTCATGTCCCAGATCTGCAAGGAGAAGACAGCAGCAAAGCATTACTCAGGTTGGGGGAAACTGCTTTGTTTTGATTCAGTTCAATAGGCAATAGTCTCTTTAGAAAAGAAAAAGGTTAGCCTGAACAGGTCATCAAAGCACAGGGTTTAGAAAAGGCGCCATACAACACTAAGCTGAACAGAGGCCAGGAGGGTGGCTGGAGGGAGTTAGCTAAGTGCATTATTTCTTATTACATCCCTTCATGCATCCTCCATTCTAGTCAAACTGCCCACTACCTGTTTCTTGTACAGGGCTTTCGATCTCCTGCCCTGAAACCCGCCACACAGGTAACATCTGGAATGTACTCCCTTCCTCACCTCCCCCTCACAGGATGGAGGTTCTGGTGCCCTGACCTCCTCTGTCCAGCCTTTCCTGACTCTCCCAGTCCTTGGTGCTTTCTTCCTCTTGAAATGACTTTATATTTACTTATCTTTGTTCATATTGTATTCCTGCCCCAGAACATAAGTTCCTTGAAGGCAAGGACAGTTTGGTTTTAAGCTCTGTATTCTTAGCGCCGAGCACACCTAAGAGGTTCTTAATAAATGCTGAATTTAGCAAATTTCCAGGTAAGGAATCCTCCCAGTGCAGTGGAAGGGCCGGTGGCCGTGGGGTCAGAAGACCAGGGCTTTGAGCTCCACAGCCAGGCTCTGATGTTTACGAGCTCTATGGCCAAAGAGGAGTCATGTATTCTCAGCCTGAGTTTCCTCATCTGTAAAGTAGTGAGAGAATAATAAGTTTTACTACCTATGGTTAGTGAGGAAAGTGCTTTGTAAACTATAAAAGGCATAGAAAAGTGAACTATTATTATTCTAGACTGGAAAGAAGACATCAAGAGACTGGATATATTAATTATTAAGCAGAGGAATTAGCTCAATAGTTAGACCTGAGCCATGGTATAAAGAAGTCATCAATTTTCATTGAAGATAGCCGAAGACACGGATTATTGACCTAACCTACAAGTTGGGGAAGGCAGCTGGGGGAGCCATAGTGCACAGACTGTTGGGCCTGGAGTCAGAAAGACTGAGTTCAAATTCTGCCTCAGACACTCATTAGCTGTAAGAGCCTGCTCAAGTCACTTAATCCTTAATCCATTGGAGAAGGAAATGGCAAACCACTCCAGTATCTTTGCCAAGAAAAGCCCATACAGTATCATGAAGAATTGGACATAACTGAGCAACAAGAAGTGGCTAGCAAGCTGTGGACAGGTTAAGGGATCTGAGAGTTGTAACCAGGAACATTTGTGAAGCTGGAGGTGCTGAAGGTGAGAGAAGGTAAAAGTTTTTGAATGGAAGAAAATGGAAACAAAGCAACTGATGCTGTTTAAGGTTAATGGGAGAAGGGAAATAGAAACATAGAATTTCAGAGCTGGAAGGAATCTTTTCATGTTCTTGTTTTATAAAATGAGAGAAGTGAGGCCTGCCCAGTCAACGAGTGACTCATCTGTGAGGAAACCCTGGCACTCTGCTCTCCCACTCCATGGGCTTCCCATTGCATGGACTTAGCTATTTTTTTTTTGACTTTGCTCTGCGTTGTGTCTTGATTTGCTTTACAACAAATATTTTTAAAAATTCCACGATTACAGTGTTACATATAGACTGTACATCTTCTATCCATCCTTCTGGCTACAATCTACCCACACACCACCTTGGGTGGTCATTCGTGTCTTTTATGCTATTTCTTATACCCAGATCATCATTGGAAATGGGCTATAACCTACCAACACCTACCACATTTGGATGTATCATTAGCCAAAGGAGATATATTTCTTGATTTCAGTGAGGCAAGTTTGCTGTGTTTTGAGAAAAGTGAGAATAACTTTCTACCAAGGATGTTATAGGGAGGATTCTGGAATTGAGCAATGAGCTGGATTGGCTGTGACCTCTAATGTCCCTTTTAACTTGAAATTTTCTATATTATCACATTCTATAAATGTGATAATTAAAGACTGCTAACAATAACAATAAACAACTGTTAACCACAACAATACTGTTACTTTCATCATATTATAGAAAAGATATTTATTGTTAATGTACCTGTTGACTCTAATATATTTCTAGCAATCTCCACTTTCTACACCTGAAGAGTCTATGTGCCATGCTCCAAAATTCTGTCCTTTACTAGCAGAGAATGTTATCTTTTGATTATTCTTCCTTGTGAACCCATACCTCACTTACCCTAGCCACCCTCTTGAGTACACCCACTGTGGGAATTAAATTAAAATGTAACTGGGAAACATTTAACAAAATAAATAAAAATATGATAAAGCATAAACAGTATTACATTTTGAACTAACTCAATATGGGGCCCACAGGGCTCCTTCTGTGGGGATCAGGAGCTTCAAGTTTGACACCACTGTTTTACAACCCTCTTCTTCCTCCTGTCTCCTCTCAGCTCTTTTGGCTTCTCTGATATAGTCTTCCGGTTCTCCTAGATGTCTGACTCTTCCTCATTGTCCTTTGCTTGACCATCATCATCTTTATTCCTTATCGATTCCCCAGCACTCTCGCCTGGCTTGCTTCCTGGGTGGCCTCACCATCTCATCTAGGTTCAACTATTGTCTATATGTTGATGAATTCAAAATGAACATATTGAATTCTAACTTCTTTCTTGATCTCCTGTGGGATGAAATACCTGCTTGACAGCTACGGTGGCTACCATCGGATGTCCCATCAGCCCCTTAAACTCAGTGAGTCAGAAGTGGAACTCTTCATGCTCTCCCCTAAACCTCTGCTTCCTCCTAACTTCTCTTTTTATGTTGCATGATCATCTTCCTGGGTACTATTCTCATGACCTTAACATTAGCTTTGATCCTCCTTTCTCACTCCCCCCTCTCCAGTCAACTGCTAATATACTGAGGCTGCTTCTGCTTCCTCCCCTCTTCTCTGATCACAGTCCTCACTTTAATTTGGGCAGTAATCATTTCTTACCTCAATTATTTTAACAGCTTCCTGACTGGTTTTCTAGCCTCTATTCTTTCTCTTTTTCAATTCATATTCTACAGAGCTATCAAAATAATCCTCCTATGGTACAGGTCTGACCAAGTCTTTCTGCTATTCAAAAAAAGTTCAGTAGATTCCTACTGCCTTTAGGATGAAATATAAACCTTTAGTCTAGAAACTCAAGACCCTCCTCAATCTGGTTCCAATCACACTTATTTTGTATTAGACCTACTCACAAGCTCTAGGTGCTGGCCAAGTTGGCCAACATGCTGCCCTCTGACCTCAATGGATTCTTTTCTAATTTCTACCTCTCATGGTCTTGATCATCCTGCAAGGTTCTGTTCTGGTGCCATCTCTCTGGCAAAGGCTTCTTTGGTCCCATTCCCTAGTGATCTTTTTCTCTTCAGATCACCTCATATTTATATCTCTCTGCACATGTTCTATCCCACTGAAGGACAGGTACTTCTTGAGAATAGGCATGGTTCAATTAGTGTTAACATAGAATGGGACATTACACAGAATAGGTGTTTAAGAAATGTTTGCTTAATTGAGTTCAGCTAAGGGGAGAGGTAGATATTAGCTCAGTCAATACTTCTCACTTACAGCATCATCATTTTTCATTTCCAATAAAAATATGGTCAAGATTAAACATCCACTGTGTGTCTAGCAGTATGGCAGCTGCTTTGAGGTAAACAAAGAAGGAGAAGACATGCTCTTCAGAAACTTTCTACTCCTGTTTGGGAAATTGTGGTAAAAAGACGTACAAATGGAAAAAAATGATATTGCTAAGCACAAGCATGGGGTGGAGCCAAGTTAAGGCAGAATATTCATTACTTGAGAGGTGAGAGTGAGAGCCTTAGACTCAGGCTGTTCCGAGGTGGGGTCAGGAGATCTCCTTCCTCCTCACCCTTTACTGTCCCAAAATTGACTGCTGCTTTTTCTACCCCAACTCACTGCAACAAAGGGTCTTTGGTCAGACTGAGTGGAGCAGGACTAGGGGTAGAGCTATTATCCCATGATTATCCTCCCTCTGGGTCCAGAGCCTCAGATACCAAGACTTTCCCCTCTTGGGCAGTACTCAAGATCAGAGCCTGAGGCTTCAGGACTGGGCTTCTGATACTAGTACTCATGTTTGGATTCACTCATCAAAAAATCTTCTGATTGTGTATCCTTTGTTTATCTGAATACAGGTAAGAAATAGTACAAAGATAAACCTGTTGCAGAAAGCTTGGATTTAATCCAGGTCATCCCAAGAACATTTCTTGGGCAACAAGGAAATGAAACACAGATCTGTTGGCATTTATATTTTTAAAAATTGCTTCATTATTAACAATGGAACTACCATATTTGGCCTCACATATCTCAATCCTGGAGGTGCTTTATGAGGAAATGGGAGGCAGAGCAGCCGGACCAGGCTAAGATCAGAAAAAGGAAATCCATGTCGAAGGTGACAAAATATTGAGGACATTAAGGGATCACTTCTCAAGACAGCTGAAATCAGGTTAGATAATCAGTTGGGAAAAAAAAATCACAGAAGGCTTTACTATCAAGCAGAGGCAAGTGACTCATGCACTTACTTTTTTTAATCTCTCTAGAATCTTTGAGAATTTCATGACTATACATATGTCTAATGGGTTTTGTTTTTCTTGCCTTCTCACTGGGTAGAGGGAGGAGAAAGGGAGTGAGAGAAGGAAAGAGAGAATTCAAAACTGAAAATAAACTTCGATTAAAAAAGACTGATTCACAGAGGTACTTAGGGTATTCTTGATAAGAAATATAAGAAGGAAAGAGGTAGGCTTTCACAAAGGACAGTCTACCGCAAACCATATTTTCCTAGTTACAACACTGAGCAAAAGAGGCAGAAAATACATATAACCACTTTTTATCGTAGTTGAATATAACAATATTTGATGCAGTGGTATAAAGTGAAGTCCTCATGTCTTTACTCCAACAAAAGGTCCCAATACATGTTAAGATTCTACAAGATTCCTTGATAATATGTGATTTTGTTCTACCATATTCTAAGCATCAAGGCCTATCAACACGCCTTAGCAAGTAAGGCATAAAACAGGGAGAAAATGATTGCCTCTGTTAGGAATGGCATTCAGCACAGTTTCCCATAGATAGAGAAGTTCCCTCCAAAGGTGCCACTGGCTGATGACATTGATGATTACATTAAGGAGCACCTAAAGCAAATGTACGCTCACTCAACAGAGTTTGGCCAAGCAATCCATGCAGAGGGGAATAACATGGAGGCGTATAACGAAGCGAGAATCTGGAGTCAGAGGACCACTCCCTGGGTGAGCCTTGGCAAGCCATTTTAACTTCACTGAGCCTCAGTTTCCTCATTTGTAAAAGGAAGGGGTTAGACTAGATGACCTCTAGGTCCCTTTCAATGCTAAATCTGTGATCCATGAATGTGTAATGTCCAGACCATGATAGAGAGCTGAATGTATAAGGTTCTGGGCTAGTCCATCACTACATATGTTTTGGAAACACTGCTCCTAAACAATGAATTGAGCTCAAAATGGAACAGGAGGAAGAGTCAGCTGGATGGCATTTCGGGAAAGGGCTTGACACTTCCAACGTTCCCAGATTGCTGCAGGGAACATAAAAGCCATCTTTTACATATCAATTGCAAATTACAGAACAACACAATTTCCAAAGAATCACAACTGTGGGTGACCTAAAGGTCAATGGAGAGACATATGGTGGGTATGGATAAGCTACAGGCATATCACCAATGTCATACACACACAGACACACACACACAGATACACAGATACACACACAGACAGACACACAGACACACAGATACACACACACAGACACACAGACAGATACACACACAGACACAGATACACACAGACAGATACACACATACACAGACACAGACACACAGACAGATACACACACATACAGACACAGACACACAGACACAAATATGCGCACACAAAGACAGACACACAGACACAGACACAAATATGCGCACACAAAGACAGACACACAGACACAGATACACACACACAGACACACACACATACACAGACAGATATACACACACAGACACAGATACACACACATACAGACACAGACACACAGACACAGATACACACACAGACACACACAGATACACACACATACACAGACACACAGACACACAGATACACACACAGACACACAGATACACACAGACAGACACACAGACATAGATACACACACAGACACACAGATACACAGACACGGACACACAGACACAGATACACATACACAGACACACACAGACACAGACACACAGACACAGATACACACACACAGACACACACAGACACACAGACACAGATACACACAGACACACAGATACACACACATATACAGACATAGATACACACACAGACACACACATACACATACACAGACACAGATACACACAGACACACAGACATAGACACAGATACACAGACAGACACACAGACACAGATACACACACAGAGACACACAGACACACACATACACAGACACAGATACACACACACACACACACACACACACACACACAGAAGTACCACTGAGTATTGCCCTTCGGCCCAGGCAGTGCTAAGAGGTCTAAACAGCGTAAGGCCATCTCAGCACTCTGTGGAGACCCTTACAGAGAATTTACAGGAGGAGGACAAGAACTGTCCAGAGTGAGAAGGTATGGCTGGGTTGGGACCCCTATCATTCTAGGGGCCCCATTGATGGAGTAGCAAGTCCACTGAAACGCTTGAAGTAAAAGCCATTGTCTCTTTAAAATGTTTCATTTCTAACCTCCAGCTTTCTCCATGGTGGCTGTGGGGTGGGGAGGATGCCTCTGAGGAACCAAAGTGGGAAGAGTCCTGGGAAATGGGCTGTTTCTGAGCCTTTGGGAGACAGAAAAACCCCAATTTCCCCTTCTGTTTTCCTTTCAACTCCTACAAGAGTACCACCAGTAGCCTGAAACATAGTACACTCCAGCCTCCAGGCCCGTATCCTACAGGACAAGGAGTCAGTCTCTGCCCACTGAACCCAAAGTGGGGGAGGAGCCCAGCCCAGCCCAAGAGCCAGAGCCTTCAATGAAGGTAAACTCTTCACTAGGATTTGTAATAACTCCACTCCAGGAAATTTATTATTTGAACCTGACCTTGATGGATCTCTGAACCCCGACCCTCACTGTGTCTCCAACTTTCTGAAGATCTGTTCACCAACTACGTAGGCAGCTCTTCAGAATTCTGAGAATGGGTTGCAAAACAGCACTAACGTGAATGGAAAATATCGAAGGAACAGTTTGTTTACGCACACATTTTCACCTTGCCCTGCTTAAGGGGCTGAGAACCTGCCAAGTTAAATATAAACACCCAGGCTGCTCTTTCAAATCTAGAGGCTTCTCACTTGACTCAAAAGCAAGGGAGCTTGGGCACCTCCCACCACTCTGGGTTTTTTGGTTCTGTTCTGTTTTTCCTGAATATGTCTCAGCCAAAAAGACAGAGATAACTTGTTGCTTCTGTTTTGTCTGTCATGAGTAAATAACACACTTAGCAATTTTCTGGGGAAATGGCTGAGGGTCTAGTGGAATGACCCAGGAGAGGACCCAGGCTGCAGTTTCGGCTCCGTCTTGTGGCCATCTTTCCTGGCCTCAGCATCCTTAGTTGTCCAGTGGCTGGCTTACATTCTAATGCTCTGAGCTGCGGGGAATCTTCCTTTCACCTAGCCAGAAGACAACTGCCCACTATCCAATCCATCTCAGCCTTTTTTTACTACAAACAACATGCCTCAAACTTGGAAGAGATTCCACCTTTCCCATCTCCACGTCTGTCTGTTGAAATCTGTCCTTGTCTCAGACATCATCTCCATGGACAAGTCACTCCTGAGATTTCTCAGAATTCAGCCTAGCTGTCCCTTGTCTCTCTTACTGTCTACTCTGGATTGTATTGATCTCTGCACTTGTTCTTGTAGTCTAGAAGTTTCATAATCATGATTGTTATTATAACCATAACCCATCTGTCCATTACTTTAATATTGAAAAGCACTTCACTTTATTATCTCATTTGATCTTCCCAACAACCCTGTGGAGTAGGTGCTAACATTATCTCCATTTTACAGATGACACTGACTTGTCCAGGGTCCTACAACCACTTAAGTATCTGAGGCAGGATTTAAACTCAAGTCTTCCAGACCCCAGTCTAGCCCTCCATCCGCGGCACCACCTAGCGGCAGGGAGTCACTTAAGGACTGTTAGTTTTTCATGGTGTAGCACAAAGCTTAACGAGCATTTTTTTAAATTGGGGAAACTGAGTGCTAGAGAGTTTCAGTGACTTGCCCAAGGCCTCAGAGGTAGGATTCACACCCAAGGCTTCTGACTCTAAATTGAATGCTCCTTCCAGTGGATCTGAATGACTTTTGGGGTCCCTTGGAGCTCTGGCCAAGGTTGTTCCTATGATATGTATGTGACTGACAGGCAGGAGCTGAAGAATCTCTCTGCCCCTAGGGGTCTGGGTCAGGCCATCCTTCCTGGAGGGCGGATGGGCCACTATCCAGCCAGCTGTAGCTGTCAGGGCTAAAGGCCCACTGGGAAGGCTGCCCACTAGGTGAGGGTCAATGCAATGTGGGAGATTCCACTAGATGTAGGACTGATGCCTCAGGGCTGGGCTGATACTCACAGGCTTAGTGGGAACAGTTCTGGGGGGAGTGAGGCTGGCAGTGTGGCTGTGCTGAGGCTGAACCTGCTGTCCCCTGCTCCCCCCAGGCATCCCTCCTCAGGTGCCCTGGGGGAAGTGTCCAAAGCCTCCTCCTTTGTTCCTCAAACACAGCAAGAGGGAGGGAGAGGAAGGGAGAGTATGGGATGTGACTCACAGGATGGATACCCAAAAGGAAGGCCTCTGTCCAGAACTGACTTGGCACTGAGGTCTGAAGCCCTCCCATTGCCAACTTAGGACTGGGCATTTTGCTTGTACTTCTCCAAGGCGTCTACCCTGCATGACTGCAGATGAGAGTTAGCTAACTTGTCGTCTCCTCCTCAGTTGTGTGCCCCATGAGAGCACATCCTCCCATGTGCGTGGTAGCTGCTTAATTCATTTTTAAAAATTTAGTTGAACCAAATTCTTCCTTTGGTTGGGCAAACTTTCTTGCCCTCACCTGGACCTGTTTTGAAACATAAATGTCTCTAGTGACTTTCAGACTTTTGGTGACTTTCAGAGTTAGAAGAGTCTCTTGATATCATCTAGTTAATACTTCTCATTTTACAGACATGGAAATGAGGTCTGGTGAGGGAATGTGAGGACCATACATTGAGTTTATGGCAGAGCCAAGAGAAGAACCCAGGTTTCTTTACCATCAGCTCTCCTTGAAAGAGGAGAGCCAGCAAAAGCAAACTGGATGACTGAGGCAACGCCGAGGCGTCAGAACACAGAACAAATCCTGCAGTTTTCTCAGTCAGGAGAGGGTGAGAAGGCCCTCAGAATGCAGTGAAAGCTAGAGTCAGGAGCCCCTCAGGATGCAGTGAGAGCCAGGGTCAGGAGCCCCCCAAGACGCAGTGAGGGCCGGGGTCAGGGGTCCCTCAGACTTGTCTCCTGGCTCTTAAGAGCCATCTTCCTTAGCTGGGGGCTGAACCTCTGTGTGTGCTCTTCAGATTTCCCCTTTAAGAAGCAGGGATAAAGAGCTCTGCACGTGCTGCCCACAGATCTCAGGGCAGACGCCCACAGAGACCAGACAAGATAATAAGCACCCTGCAAACCTCGATGCGCCACACAGACCTCTGCTTTGTTACACTTGGAACATGGTGGTTAGGACAGAGATCCCAACTAGTGTATAGCTTGGCAGGTCAGAGGCCAGACCTTGTTGGGCATGAAGGCGCATTTACCATGAACACGTTTGGATGCTCCAAGGAAGAGGCATAGCTCAGCCCCGGATTCGGACAATAGGCCGCATCTGAGATCCCCTTTGTGAGGGCCGCCAAAGTGAGCTCAGAACCCAATTAACTGCTGCCTGACGACACTAAGTGGGGTGCCAGAACACTGTCCATACCTCCTGGAGAACTTCAGACTGGGGAAACCACCCAAGTGACTTGCAGAGATGACCACGGGGCAAATATTAAGGCAGACAGAGTCCGTTCTGCATTGGGGAATAATGAGAGAACACAAGGGATTTGGAGACAGGATGCCTAGATGCTAGTGCTGGCCCTGCCCCTACACACAGACACACACACAGACACACACACAGACATAGACACTGACACACACACACACTTAAATCCTTCATTTTTCCCTTCTGGGCCACTTCTGCTTCCCTTTGGCACTCTCACCCCTTCTCAGGTACCTGGCTCTAACCTGCTGCTGCCAGGCCACAGAGAATCCTCCCCAGGCTAAATCAAAATTCACTATCCCCCAGGTCACACACTGCTGTCCTAAATGGTCAGGGTGGTGACGGTCTAATCCACTCCCCATTACTCAGACACTATTCTAGCTTGTAACTGAGAGTGGAAAACTACTTCCTGCCCAGCTCATAGAAGGCTGCAGCCAAACTTGGCAGATGAGTGTCACAGAACACATCTACATCCACAGCTGCCACCCTTTGGGGCAGGAAGGCTGATGGGAGGCACACCTCTCCATGCGGCACTTCCAGTTAATAGTCCAGCCTCCTTCCTGACTGCAGAGGCAGCTGTTCAAGGTGGGGTGAGAACTTCCCTTACCACCACATGGGTCAGATTCATCCAAAACACAGCTGAACTTTGGGAATGGTGAGAGAGGAGGAAGGGCAGGGCACACCACACGGAGGGAAATGGTGTATGTGTGTGTGTGTGTGTGTGTGTGTGTATGTGTGGTGTGTTCTTATACTCAAGAGTTGGGTACTTGGAATTAACCATGGTTAAAAGCCTGGTGCAAACATTTTGCTAGTGGAGGCTTCTCAAACCTCTGTTCCTCCTTCTCGGAGAAGTGTTTCCCATTAATGGAAGAGACAAATCTCAAGGGATGAGTTTGGCTTGCCTAGCCTAGAGTCAAGAGAAGCAGCATTTAGACCTGGTTTAGTCTCACTCGGTGAAAGTGCTAGCTTTTCCTTAAGGCCTCTCTCCATCATATTCTGGTAGAAGTGACCAGGGAACAGTGATCAGTGCAGAGTAGACAAACACACAACTCAAAGCCAGTCTCTCTAAAGCAGCCTCCTGTTAATCTCTCCCATCCTTCAAGGGCCAAGCCAAGTCCTAATTCCTCCATGAGATCACTCTAACCATCCAGCTCTGCCTCATCCACTACTTCTTTGAATTCTCATAGCACTTACCGTCAGAAACTCACAATTTAACCCATAATTATAGACTTGTATTGTTCACTGTTGGTACATTCAACAAGCCTTTAAAAACCACTTATTTACCAAGTGCAAAGAAAGCACTGTGCTGGGCTCTCAGAACACAGAGATAAACAAAAGGTGACAAGTCCTGACCCCAAGGAGGGTCCACTGTCGTCTGCTTCTCTCCGGCTCTGCCCAGTACTTCCTAGGACAGCGTGGAGGGTACAGCAGGTACCCATTAAGTGCCCATTAAGAACATTTCAACATCATCTAGAGGGATTCTGAAAGAGGCTGCCTAGTCAAAGTCCCTAGACAAGCTTCTGTATTTCACTCACAGGGACAAAGAAGACAGGTCAACTGGAGGAGTTTCAGTTTGCCACGTGGCTGCCCCATTGTTTCCCTCCAAGTTCGCCCCCAAAACAATGGAATGCAACCTTATTTCTTCCCTAAAGGCCAAATGCTTGAGGATGAGTGCTCCCTGGGTTCAAGAAGGGAAATGGGCCAGGGGATACGAGAAGGAAAGGACACATCATCTCTGTCCTTGATGGGAGTCTACCTGGAGATCTAAGTCTAACACACAGAGGATTATAGCTTCATAGAAGTGTAGAGCTAATGGAGACTTTAGAAATCACTTCAATCAGCAATTTTTAAACTTTTTGGTATAAGGACACTTTTATATTCTTAAAAATTATTGAGAACCTCAACGAACTTTTATTTAGGCAGGTTATATCTGTTGCTATCAATCATATTAGAAATGAATACTGATACATATTTTTAAATTTTTATTAATTCATTCAAATAATTAGCTTAATAATTTTAAAGATAATAATAATAAATAATAAGTCTAGGACATGTTAATATAAATAACATTTTGTGAAAAATAACTATATTTTCAAAAAATAGTAAGGAGTAGTATTTTTAAAATTTACATATTTTTGTAAATCTTTAATGTCTGGATTCTCATATATGCTTCTGCATTTAATATGTCATGATATGTTGTTTTGGTTAAAGTCTATGAAGACAATTCAGTCTCACATAGATAAGTAGTTGGAAAAGGGGGAAATATTTTAACAGGCAAATAAAATCTTAGTATTATTAGGAAAATAGTTTTAGCCTTGCAGACCTCCTGAAAGGTTTTCAAGGATCCCCAGAGGTCCATGTACCACAGTGAAAACTGATAATCTAAATGAAAAATTAGAAGAAAAAAATCCACAGAAGGCAACATATAATCAAGTATTAGATTGGCACCACACACTAGAATGCTACTCCCAGAAGAGCACTGGGCTGGGAAAACAAGACTTTGTGATGGAGAGGGATCTTGGCTTAGGCCTTAAAGATAGGCAAGATCTGGACTGAACTGGCAAAGAAGGTAAGAAGGAACAAAGGCACAAAGGGGAGACAGCACAGGAGAAGTGTGAGAGTATATTAGGAATGGCCAGTTGGACTGAAGGGTCCATGCTAAGGAGTAGTGATATATAAGAGAACTGTGGAAACTACTTGAATACCCTGGGAAAATCCAAATAGACAAAGCCCCTTGCAAGCACTTTGACCGCTGGCCATATTCCTAAGGCCCTGGGTAAGTGCTCCACACTGATGGGCAGGGATGGCATTGTTCATACACTGGTCAGATTCCAGACTAAATGCGGATCTTGGCCAGAAGATGGAAGGATTACCTAATCCTACTTCTTCATTTGACAGATGAGGGACCCACGTCCCAAAGAAAGGGAAGATCATGAGGAGGAAGAAACTGAGCTAAGTAAATGGCCACTTTATGGGATCTCAAAACTGGTTGGGAGACAGACATATTTTTTGCCCCAAAATAATGCTTACCTACCCTACTGAGCAACTGAGTCAGATAGAGCCATGAAAGGGTCTCCAAGCCATGGACATCAGTATTAGTCACATGAAACATGGTTAAACATGGACGACACATATAGGAGAATTGGGGAGGTGGTTGGGTCTCCTAACCATATGCATTTAGAAAAGTGGCACAAAGATATTCCACAAAGGGAGAACATCAACAAAACTCTTTCCTGTTTTCCCCCCAGTCTTCACCAGTGGCTCCCATGACATTATAGAGGGAGGGCCTCGACTAATTCTGGAATACTTAGGGTCTCTTGTGCGAAGTATGGGCTGATATCAGTAACAGGCTAAAAGCAAGCAAGACAGTCTTTCTGCCAACCCTCATGAAAGTGGGGTTAGCCAAAGGATGGGAGTGGCAAAATCAAGATAGTGGATTCTAGTTAGCTGGGCTGGTGCTGAATTCTGCTTGCCATTGATAACAGAGCTGGAGTTTCCTGTGTTATCCTGAAACTCCCATTAGCAAGGAGAGACTATAACCTCCTCCTGCCACTGGCCTCCTCCCCTGGTAAAACAACTGCAAAAACAGGATGTGAGGCCCTTCTCTCTCACATCAGGTCCCATGTTTCACAAAGACACCTGATCAGGGATTAAACCTCCAGCACACCTGGGATAATGCACTTGAGATACAGGGCCTGATAATGGGGGGAGGTCCCTACAGAGGCCATGAAGGATCCAGCTGTCAGAGCTCACCCAGTTCTCAAGCTCCAAGCCCATTATCTGAGCACACCTGCTATCTTTCAGGTCTTACCTCATACTTTACTTTAAATTTGGGGGTACTGAAATTTAGGGGCTCTTAAATTTCAAATGCAAAGTAATTCTCTTCTGGAGCACAGGGTCACATATACTTCCCTCCTTTTAATTGACAGTATTACTTTTCTGCTTAACAACAACGTGTGTGTTCCTGGGGCAGTCCCTGGGCCAGAGGAGTTACTGAATACTTTCCTATTAGGAGGACAATGAGTACTTTTCTTTTTCTTCTTTTGTAACAATGGTCTGCCTTCATTTTCCTCACCCCTAGAATAATGGAAGTTATTATTACAGTTAATTTGTGGCAATTTTCACACCTCTGGGCCATCTCAACACAGAAAGAACACATGTCCTCTTGATGGCCCTGACTTTATAAGAGTTTTCCAGAGTTAGGGAGGAATAGTAGAACAGAGTCCAGGGTAGGAGAGCTGGATTTGAACCCCACTTTTGCCGCTAACTCTCCACATTACTTTGGGCAAGTCTGTACCCTTTTCTGGGCCTCACTATGCTCATTTACAAAATGGGAGGTACAGGGAAAATAAAATGAGACAGTTGAAGGTGTGGTGGTCGAGGGGAAAGAACACTGGGTTTGGGGTCAGGGGAACTCTGTTCACAGCTTGACTCTGCTGCTATGTGCCAGCTGGATTGATCTTGGTCACATCAATCTCTCTGGGCCTCAGTTTCCGCATCTGTAGTAAATTAAAACCCTGGACTAGATGATGCCTAAGGTCTTTTCCAGCTCTAAATCTATGATCTATATTAATTATAATGCCTATGACTAGATGGTTTCTAAGGTCCCCTCCAGCTCCATTATTCTATGATATCAGGAGTTGAATCCTATGTATAAGGTCCAGTGGATGATGTAAATTTCAAACCCAAACAAATAAAATCAAACCCAGATTCCAGGCTTGTTACTGGTATGGAGAAAGAATGTGCTGCCCAGCGCAGTGGCCCCTGCCCCACTGTACCACTTGCCCCTGTGATCTTGAAGTCAATGACTTCAGCATTACTTGTGGTTCCTGGGGAACTGATGGGAAGTAGAGAGAGGGAAAAGAGACCAATGTGAGTTTTTAAAAGTCTGCCATGATTTTGCTGATTATAGGGAGTTGAAAGATAGAACCAGAAAAGAGCCAGGTACTGTTCTGTAGATGTCCAGGAGAGTTTGTGAATTCTTTTCCATGGTATTTCCCTTGGGAAGGAGTACAAAGTGTGATGTATCCCTAAGAACATCACAACTGAGCTACTCCCTTGCCCTAAAAGGATTGTGAGGGTAGTGTAGCTCAAAGGGGCCTGGAGAGCATCTAGTCCAAGCCCCGATTTCAGGGCCCAGGACACTCAAGTGGTTGGCCTATGGACACAGAGGTAAAGAAAAGCTGGAGTTCAGAATCAGGCCTCCTGGCTCCACATTTGGGGCTCTCTTTAGTCTTAATGCCTCACAGGCAGCTCTGGGCCACATGGAGGGTCTCTGGTGGGTGACGCTCAACAAGCAGAAAAGGAATCCAATGTCCTGGGCTAGAGCCCCTCAGTGCTGAGCGAATATTCATGAGGATCCCTTCTCTCCAGTGGGAATCATGTCACTGTCTTAGAATCTGGGCAGTGACACACACTAATTTTAATCTATCTTTTACAGCACCTATTTCCAAATATATTTCTTTCATTACAAAACTCATTCTCTTCAATAAATTAAGCAAAAAAAGTTGCTATTAGGTGAACAAAATCAACTTTGATAATGGAGGAAGGGGAGAAGAGGGATAATTAAAATCCACACATGATCTAATGATCTCATTTTAGTTGATGGTTTCTCATGAGCAGTTCATAACCTTCTCCCTCGGAACTGCCAATGGAACAAAAACGACTGATGACAGCTACACGTCTTGCTGTTTCTTTTGCAG
Source organism: Notamacropus eugenii (assembly GCF_028372415.1). Classification (NCBI taxonomy): domain Eukaryota; kingdom Metazoa; phylum Chordata; class Mammalia; order Diprotodontia; family Macropodidae; genus Notamacropus; species Notamacropus eugenii. The sequence goes on from NC_092874.1 coordinate 433,462,587, forward strand.
AAGTGGCTGAAAAACCTGGATGGGCCACAGGGCAGGAAGCAGAAGATGGAGAAGCAAAGGAAGGGCAAACCCCTTGTCCCATGCCTTTCCAAGTTCTTTAGCTGACTGCCCACAAGACCACCCCCACTCTCTCACAACCTTTCATTTCTCCCTAATTACTGGGTCCTTTCCCTGCTGCCCATAAACATGCTCAAGTCTCCCCAATCCTTAAACAATTCTCTCTAGATAGTACCATTCCTTTTTTTAAAAAAAAAATTATTTTTATTTCATTAAATATTCCCCAACCACATGTAAAACTTTTTAAATAATCATTTAAACAATTCTGAATTCCAAATGATTTCCCTCCCTCCTCTTTGAGAGGGTGACCACTTTGATTTTGATTATACATAAGAGGTCATGCCAAACATGTTCTCATATTAGTCATATTACAAAAGAAAATGAAAACAAAGTAAAACAAAAATAAAGTTTTAAAAAGTATGCTTCAATCTAAATGGAGAGTTCCATTAGTTCTTCCTCTGGAGTCCTTTGGGACTGGCTTGGATCATTGTCTTGATGGAGCAGTTAAGTCTTTCACAGCTGATCATTCGTGCAATATTGCTGTTAATGTGGCTCTGTTCTCTTTACTTTGCATGAGTTCATGTAAGTATTCCCAGGTGTTTTTTAATCCTCCTCATATTTATTATAATTATTTTGCTACTATTCTATCACAATCATACACCACAACTTACTCAACCATTCCCCTTGATTTCCAATTATTTGCTACCACAAAACGAGCTACTTGCTACGAATATTTTTGTACAAATTGGTCCTTTTCACTTTTCTTTGATCACTTTGAGATACTGACTAAGTAGTGGTATTGCTGGGCTAAAGGGCATGCATAGTTTTATAGCCCTTTAGGCATAGTTCCAAATTGTTCTCCAGAATAGTTGGATCAGTTCACAACTCCACCAACAATGCTTTTATGTCCCAGTTTCTCCACATCCTCTCCTAGGTTTGTCATTTTTTTTCTATCATATTAGCCAATCAAATAGATGTGAAGGTAGTACCTCAGAGTTGTTTTAATTTGCATTTTTCTAATCAGTAGTAATTTAGAGCATTTTTCATGTGACTAGATAGCTTTGATTTCTTAAAACTGTTCATATACTCTGATCATTTGTCAACTGGGAAATGGCTCTTTTTTAATATATTTGACTCGGTTTTCTATATATTTGAGAAATTAGGCTTTTATCAGAGAAACTTGTTGCATATTTTCCTTCCAGTTTCCTGTTTTCCTTCTAATTTTGGCTGCATTGGATTTATTTTGCAAAAGCCTTTTAATTTCATATAACCAAAATGATTTATTTCCTGTACTCTCCTTTCTCTCTCTCTTGTTTGGTCATAAACTCTTCCATTGTCCACAGATCTGACAAATACTTTTTCCATGCTCTCCTAATTTAGTAATGATGTTATCCCTTATGTTTCAATCATTTACCCATTTTGACCTTACCTTGGTATATGGTGTGAGATGTTGGTCTATGCCTATTTTCAGCTGAACTGCTTTTTAGTTTTCTCTGTAATTTTTGTCAAAGGTTGAATTCTTACCCCTAAAACTTAGATCTCTTGGTTTATCAAACATTAGGTTTGTATGGTAATTTACTACTTTGTACTGTGCATTTAATCTATTCCACTGATCCACCACTCTAATTCATAGCCAGTTTCAGATTTTTTTTTTTATGATCTCTGCTTTGTAATATAGTTTGAAATCTGGAACTGCTCAGCCATATTCCTTAATATTTTTTTCATTAATTCCCTTGATATTCTTGACCTTTTGTACTTCCAGATGAATTTTGTTACTATTTTTTTCTACCTCTATAAAATAATTCTTTGGTTCTTTGGTTGGTATGGCATTGAATAAGTAAATTAACTTAGGATTGTCATTTTTATTACATAGACTCAGCTGATTGATGAGCAATTAACAGTTCTCCAATTGTTTAGATCTGTATTTGTGCGAAATGTGTTTTTTAATTGTGTTTATATAATCCCTAGGTTTGTCTTGACAGGTAGAGTCCCGAGTATTTTTTATTATCTGCAGTTATTTTAAATGACATTTCTCTACTGGGTTTATACTGGGTAGTATATAGAAATGCTGATGATTTACGTGGGTTTATTTTATATCTTACAACTTTCCTAAAGGTGCTAATTGTTTCAACTAGTTTTTTTAGTTGATTTTTAGAGTTCTTAAAGTTTATCATCATGTCATCTGCGAAGAGTCATAGTTTCATTTCATCACTGCCCTATTTTTATTTCTCCAGTTTTTTTCTTGTCTTATTACTACAGCTAGCATTTCTGGTACAATACTGAGTGACAGGATCGTAATGAACATCCTTGCTTCACTTCTGATCTTACTAGGAAAGATTCAAGTTTATCCCCATTACAGATAATACTTATTTTTGGTTTTAGATAGGTACTGCTTATCATTTGAAGAAAGATTACATTGATTTTTATGCTTTCTAATATTTTTAATAGGAATATGTATTGAATTTTGTCAAAGGCTTTTTCTGCATCTATTGATAAAATCATATAATTTGTTAGTTTTGTTCTTGATGTAGTCAATTATGCTGATAGTTTTCCTAATATTAAACCAACCTGCATTCCAGGTATAAATCCTCCTCAGTCATAGCGTATGATCTTTCTGATACATTGTGGTAATCTCTTTCCTAGTATTTTATTTAAATTTTTTGTATTGCTATTCATTAAGGAAATTGCTCTATAGTTTTCTTTCTCTGTTTTTGCTTTCCTTGGTTTAGGTATCAAAGCAATACTTGTGTCATAAAAAGTAGGACTCTTCTTTATCTATTTTTTCCAAACAATTTATATAGTATTGGGATTAATTATGCTTTAATTATGGTAGAATTTACTTGTGACTCCATCTGGTCCTGAGGAGTTTTTCTTAGGAAGCTCACTGATTGCCTGCTCAATTTCTTCTTTTAAGAGGATTAAGTATTTTATTTCCTCTTCTCTTAATCTACGCAGTTTATCTTTTTGTAAATGTTCATCCATTTTATTTAGGTTGTCAGCTTTACCGATAATATTCAGGTATTTACTGACATATAACTGGGCAAATTGATTTCATCTTCATTAGTGTTGCATTCACCCTTTTCATTTTTGATACTAGTTATCAAACTAGTTAGTTTGATTTAGTTTTTTAAAAAATCAAATTAACCAGTCTATTGGTTAATTGGTTTATCTATTTTGTTTGTTTTTTAAATAAAGCCAATCCTAGTTTTATTTATTAATTCTCTCCCCCCCTACTTCTAATTTGATTGTTTCCTTTGATTTTCAGGATTTCCATTTTGGTGTTTAATTGGGGATTTTTAATTTGTTACTTTTCTAGTTTTTTTGGTTTTTGAGTTGTCCACCTAATTAATCTGTTCTTTTTCTCTTTTATTGATGTACCCATTTAAAGACAGAAAATTTCTCCTAAGTACTGCTTTGGTTCCATCCCACAAATTGTGGAATGTTGTCTCATTGCTGTCATTCTCTTTAATGAAATTACTGATTTTTTTTCCATGATTTTTTCTTTGATCCATTCATCATGTTGGGAAAGACTGAAGGGAAAAGGGGACAGCAGAGGATGAGATGGATAGATAGCGTCATGGAAACAACAAACATGAGATTGAATAGACTTTGAGAGATAGTGAAGGAAAAAAGGCCCTGGCATGCTATGGTCCATAGGATCATGAAGTATCAGACGTGATTAAATAACAACAAATTTTCTTCCTTTGCTTTCATTTTTCTAGTTTTTTCTCTACCACTCTTATTCAATTTTGAAAAAGATTTAAAAACTCTTCTAGGAATTCTTGTTGGGCTTGTGTCCAATTTACCTTTTTTTTTTTTTTTTTTTTTTGAGACTTTGCTTATAAGTGGTTTTGACTTCATTATCTACTTCTGAGTTTGTATCTGGATCTTTCCTGTCACCGTAGTAACTTTTTATGACCAGTTTCCTTTTTGGTCTTGTCGTTTGCTCATTTTTCCATTGTATTTCTTGATTTGGAAATTTGTGTTAAAGTTGAACTCTTTTCCTGGGACTCTGTCTCAAGCTTCAGGCATTTTCTGCACTGCTGTTTTCAGAACTAGTTTTGGGGTTTGGGAAGTTCCAATGTTTCCAAACATGATTTGGTATGACCTGGGGAGAGCTAAGGTCACTGCTCTCTTGGTCTCTGCTGTGGTCCTTAGCCAGGAAGGGACCCTGATTCCTTGGGATTGCAATGGATACTGCTCCTCAGGGTACCTGATCCCTTGGGACCGGAAGATATGCTGCACTTCAGAACTTCCATTCTGTCTTGATTGAAAGTGCTCCTCTCCACCCTTGGACTATGACCCAGAAATGGGTATAGGCAATGGAGTTGCCAAACAGTTGTCCCTCAGGGCTTCCACCCCTCTTGACTGAAAGTGCTCCTCTGTCTTTGAACTGTGCCCAGAAGTGGGGAGAGGCAATGGAGTTGTCAAACAGTGTCTGGTCCTTCGTCCAGGGCTAGCAAAGGGGTCCCCGTAATCTCTTTCTAACCAGTTGCTAGGTCCTTTATGGTCTCTGGCCTGAGGGTTCTCAAAGCTACTGCTACTTCTGTCACCACCACTGGTGTTTCATCCACATGGGCTGTGGGCCAGCCTTCTCTCCTGTGTCACAGATAACTCTTTCCTACCTCCTATGTTGTCCTGGGCTGGAAGAATATCTCTGCCACTCCGGAGTTTGATTTGAGACATTATTTTAAAGTTGTCTAGAGGGGAATGTTGGGAGTGCTTGGCTGGGAGCGCCTCTGCTCTGCCATCTTGGTTTCCAGATCTCATCTTTCTTGTTAATGACAGCCCCAGTGATCTTTGTCCTTATTCTTAGCCAAAAGTCAGGGACAGAAACTGGACTTTTGAATGTATAGGTATAGGGAATTCTCTGATGATGAAACTTTCCCTACCAACAAAGGTCAATGCTCCTTCTCTGGAAGGGTCACACAGCCTGGGTGTGTTAGAGGAAGGCTTTGAATCTAGGACTTCTCGACTTTGAGAATAGCTTTCTACCTACTACGCCAGCTGACTCGGTGCTTCCACTTTCTTTCCTTTCCTCTTCTGAGCTTTCTGCAGTCTGGTTTCTGACTTCATCACTCAGGTGAAACCGCTCTCTAAAATTCTCAGTGATTTCTTAATTGCTAAATCTCATGGCCTCTTCTCAGTCCTCATCCACCTGTTCTGATCTCTCTGGAGCATTTGACTGTGTACTGTTGTTTCCTCCTAAATAATCTCCTTCCTTAGGTTTGTGTGGTACTGTTCTTTCTTGTTTCTCCAACTACCTATCTGACCAAGCATTCTCATGTTCCCTTTGCTGGTTCATCATTATGTTATTCCACCTGACTGGGTGCTCCAGAAGGCTCAGTCCTGGGCTCTTTTCTCTTTATGCTCTCTTGGTGAAGCCATCGGCTCTCATGAGTTCAATTATCATCTCTCTGCAGGTGGCATTCAGATATACCTAACTGGCCTTGTTTTTTTTCTACTGAAATTCAGTCCTGTACCACTAACTTCCTAATGGACAAACACATCTCAAACTCAAGTCTCAAACAGAACTCATTATCTTTCTTCCTAAATCCTCTCCTTTCCAAACTCACTGTTACTGTTGGAGGCACCACCATACTTCCCGTCACTCCACTTTGTAACCTCATTGTCCTCCTCAACTTCCTGGGATAAGTGAAAACATCCCATTTATCCAAATGGTTTCCAAATACTTTCCTTTTTACCTCCTCTCTACTCTTAAGGCTGTCCACCTAATTCAGGCCCTCACTACCTTTCAACTGCCTATTGTCTTCAATAATATTGGCTAATAGTCTCCAGTTTGGTCTTCCTGCCTCAAGCCTCTCTCAACTCCAATCCATTCTCCACACTTCAGTCCAAGTGATTTGCCAAAAGCACAGATCTGACTACATCATCCCTCAATGAACTCTAATGGGTCCTGATTACCTCTGGGAAGTAACCCTGACACTTAAAGACCTTTACAACCCCTTCAGCCTTCCCAGTGTTCTTACAGATTATTCTCCTTCACACATCTGACCTCCTTGCTGTTCCACTCACATGACATTCTAGCTCCTGCTCTGCCTCTGCATTGGCTGGAATAGCATCCCTCATGACTGGAAGGCATTCCTTACTCACCTCTTCCTCTTGGAATCTCTGGTTTCTTTCATGACTCAGCTTCTTTCTACATGAAACTTTTCTGGATTCCCTCAGACATTGATGCAGTCCCTCCAACAATTAACTTGTATTCTTTAAGCTCCTTGAGGGCAGGGATTTTTGCTTTTGAATCCTTAGCACCTAATACAGTGCTTGGCACTCTTTTGTATATTCTTGTTGATAGACTGAAGACTCAGAAGAAAGAATGTTACCTCCCTTCTCTAAGGGCAGAGTATGAGCTGGCTCCTATGGCACACAGGTTAAATTCTGGTTTGACCCAAGTCCCCCTCCCCATTTGATACTACCTATAGCTGTGCTTTTTCCCACACCTTAGAATCATTGCTTGTGAGCTGGCACAGTCACCACTTGAATCCCCCCCTTTACTTTCCTGTTCCTGTTCAGGAGAGTTGACGTAGCTCTTTTCTGTCCCCTATCCCATCTTCTACCTCCTCCCCCACTCCCACCCCACTTCTGGAATGAGAGAACAAGACTTTCAACCTTGGCATCTCTCAATCAATCAAAAAACATTCATTAAACACTTATTATGTCAGGCACTTTATTAAGTGCTGGGGACACAAAAAGAGGCAAAAGGCAGTTTCTGACCTCAAGGAATTCACAATCTAATGAGGCAGACAACCCACAGATGTATACAAACAAGCTACATACAGGATAAATTGGAAATAATTAACAGAAGGAAGGCACTAGAATTAAGAAGAGTTGGGAAAGGCTTCCTGTAGAAGATAGGATTTTAGCTGGAACTGGAAAGAAGCCAGTGAAGCCAGTAGATGAGGAGGAGGGAGAGCATTCCAGGCATGGGGGACAGCAAGAGAAAATGCCTGAAGCCTAGAGATGGAGTGTCCTGTTTGAGAAGCAGCTGAGAGGCCAGTGCCACTTGACTGAAAAGAAGGCTAGAAAGGTGAGTGAGTGTGTGTGTGTGTGTGTGTGTGTGTGTGTGTGTGTGTGTTATGAAAGTCTTTGAATGATAAACAGAGGATTTTATATTCGATTCCGGAGCCAATAGGGAGCTGTTGGAGTTTACTGAGTGGGGGAGGGTAACATAATAGGACTTCTGATTTATGAAAATCACTTTGGTGGCTAAATAGAGGATGGACTGGAGAGGGGACAGACTTGAGGCAGGCAGACCCACCAGCAGGCTATTGAAATCGTTCAAGCATGAGGTGATCAAAGCCTATACCATGGTGGGGACAGTGTAAGATGACAGAAGGGGACATATTTGGAAGATGTTGCAAAAGGTGATATCGACAGGCCATGGCAATAGCCTGGATATAGGGGTAAGAGAGAGCAAGGAATTGAGGATGATAGCTACACTGCTAGACTGAGGGACTGGGAGGATGATGTTGTCCTAGACAGTAATAGAGGGTATAGGATGAGGACAGGATTTAGAGGAAACATAATGAATTCTGTTATGGACATGTTGAGTCTAAGATGTTTATTGGAATTCAGTTTAAGATGTCTGGAAGGCAGTTATAGAGGGAAGATCAAAGGAAAACAGAAGTTAGGGCAGGATAGGTAGCTTGAAGAATCATCAACATAAAGAGGATAATTAAAGTCATGGGAGTTGATGATATCACCAAGTGCAGTAGCATAGAGGGAGAAGAGGAGGCACAGGATAGAGTCCCATGGTTAGTGGGTATGACCTAGATGGGGATCCAGCAAAGTAGACTAAGAAGGAGGGGTCTGAGCAGTAGGAAGAGAACAAGGAGAGAGTGGTATTCTGAAAAATCTAGAGAGAAGAAAACTTCAAGAAGAAGAAGAGGGTGATCAGCAGTGTCAAAGGCTGCAGAGAGGTCAAGAAGAATGAGGACTGATAAAGCCACTGGATTTGGCAGTTAAGAGAGAACAGTTTCAGTGGAATGCTAAGATTAGAAGCCAGATTGTAAGAGGTTAAGAAAATAGTGAGAAGAGAGAAAGTGGAGGCACCTACTGTGGTTGGCCTTTTCAAGGATTTTGCCAGAAAGGGTAGAAGAGATATAGGACAATATTAAGTGGGGACAGAAGGATAAAGTGAGTGTTTTTTGAAGATGAGGGGGATATGGGCATGTTTTGTAGGTAGTAGGGAATGAGTCAGGAGATGGAGAGATTGAAGATAAGTGAGAGAGTAGAGGTGACAGAGGGGACAATCTGTTGGAATGGATCACTAACCAAGGTTAGCCTTGGTAAGGGGTGAGGTAGTTTCTTAGGGTGAGACGGGGTGAAGGAGGACATAGTGACAAAAGATATCTAGGAGACATGAGATGAGGTAGTGGGAAGAAGAGGGAGTTAGTGGTTTCAATGGCATCTAACTTGGGGATGGTTTTTGACTCCTGGCTTAGACATTCACCTGTATAAAGTCTAGAAACTAGACCAAATGACTTTTTAAGGCTCCAGCTCTGGAATCTTGTGACAAAGACATTTGTTTGTTTTTAATCAGCCTTGAATCATTCCAGCTCCCAAAGACGCAAACCCCAGAGTCATTGGGCAATGCTTTTGTGATACCCAACATAGCTTAGTGATCAGCAACAATGGTGGAATATTACAAGAAAGAAACTGTCCTGGCCAGAACAGCTGGCAATCTAGCAGATGACTTACACAAAGAATGACAAAGAGCCAACTAAATGAAAAGAGAAAATGTTTGAAAGCAGCAGCACTTGAGACTGGCTGTCCCTGCCCTAGAAAAGGAAGTCATAGTTACTGCTCATAATGGTTTCAGGGTACTCAAATTTGCAGCTTGGTTCAGACAATGAAAGGCATAACAGGGAAGAAATGATGACCTTGGGGACTCATGACAAACACCAGCTGCCACCCTGACTTCTGTCTGGACTCTTGGGACCGCATGGCAGCAGCAGAGCAACACTTAGAAGCACTGTCATAGTTCCCTAGCCTCTGCCGAAGCTTGTATCAAGAGGCTCTGACTGGGGAAGCCCAAGGAGGCAGGGATAGTTCTGGAGGGGCACCACTATTCCTCCAGTCTAAAATCAGAGAAGGACAGGCTAATGTGTCAAGTATCGACTCTCAAGTCCTGTACTTCATCCACCATACACAGAACTCCATTTCTGAAAGAAAAAGCCAGGATAAGCCTGAGGAGATTTGGAGGGGGGGGCTGTCCCGTTGGCCACTGGTTCTGATAGGGGGAAGTAGAGAGGATGAAGCTGTGAATCATGATATGCAGGTGGAATGAAGGTGCTCAGGGATCACCCTGACTCCATTTCCCTTCAGGATTTGTTGGAATCACAGGATCATAGATTTAGAAGTGGAAGGAACCTTAGAGGTCATTGAATATGATCCCCTCATTTGATAGGCAAAAAAATTGAAGCACAGTGAGGTTACTTGTCTATGGTCATATGAGGAGTACATGGCAGGTCCAGGATTCAAACCCAAGTCCTCTGATTCCAAATTGCCAGTTATTTCCACAACACCAAGGTATGAGAAGTAGAGTAATGTGGCTTTCACTCTCTTTTAGCTTAGAGTATAAGTAATTGCATGACATTCTACCATTTGGGGCAACATATTTTTCTCTCTATCCAGGGTCATCATGACTTAAAATGCCTGCCAAAATAGACCCATGATAAATATTGTACACTGTCAGTGGTGGCCATGTTATATAAACGTCAAGTTATTATTAGTCTTACAGCAGTGATCTTGTTAGACAGTGGATGGTAAAGTGCTTCTGCCTCAATTTGTGGAGTCCAATATAAACCTGAATGCTTCAAAATAAGAAGTGAAGCCAAAGTGGGAGTCGCTTCTTTGAGTTATGGATGCTTTTACCAAATAATTTCCCTCCCCTGCTTTGATATCTAGATCTCCATTACCCCCATCTGATTAGCCTGGAAAATGTGCCTTGAGACTCTGTGTATCTTTAGGAACAAGGCAAAATGAGCAGCATTCACTCTCAGAGGCGTCACCTGAGCCTTTGTCACATAACTCCCAGAGTATGAAGGCATCTGGTCATCAACAAAAGTGGCCAGATGGCTTATCTGGGTTCTAGATTCTGACTACAAAATGACACAAGTGGAAAGATCTCAAAACAGTACTTGAATGGGAATGGCTACAGACAGGATGTGATATTATATGATTCTCATTCTCTTCTTGGTATGAAGAACATGGATTTATTTTTGGACAAATTGTAGGAAAAGGGATGTGTGGAAAGAGGGAGGCCAGTCTCCAGACTTGTTTTCCTTCTTCCAGTCTTCAAAACATATTTTTTAAATTAGGTGGTAAGAATACTGGATAATTTTTGTGGCACCAACATACTTTCTTCAAGATATGATTTATATGTTTGGCCTACATTTTAAATGAAATGGTTATTGAGATAAATGGTTGTACTGAAGGTTGCAAAATGGTTTCTATTATGTAGCTGCTTATTTTGAGATCCTTAAAAAATTTTCTGGAAAAAAAATGCCCCTTTAAAGGTAGACACTTTCCATGCTTGTTCTCTACCTTGATACCTCTGAGGGTGGACAAAAGAGGGGAGAACAGGGAGGGAATAGCTTGAATGTCAATTCATTTAGCATTTCGGAGGACATGGAAAAAAAGTACACCCTACAGATTTCCCATTGAGAAAGCTGTTTTTTGAAACTTAAAATAATTCAAATGTAAATGACCCGGCTTCTCAAAACAGATAAATATTTCAATAAGCAAAATGCTTTTATGATGTATTTATTATACTATGAACTTCATACTGAGATATTATACCAGGTGAGTTGTACATGGTCTCTTTTCTCTGGGAGTGTGAAATCATAATATCACAGGATTTAGAGCTGGAAGGGAGCTGTAGTTCATCCAGTCAAACTCCCTTCATTTTATAAATGAGGGAACTGAATGCCATAAAAGTCACTAGCCTCAAGTGATGGGAGACCATTAGGAGAGCTGGGGTTTGAACCCTGGTGTCTTCAGTCTCAAAATCCCTTTCCATGATGCCACAATACTGCTGTCAAAAGCATGTGGCTAATGGCACCAAAGATGCTTAGGGGAGACACAAATGTCTTTTTAGAGCTCCGATTCTCTTCTGCACAGAAATGCCTGGTGTGATGCTGAGCAGTTCACAGTTTCTTGGTGAGTATATGTTGACCAATTACATAAGAACTTAGGAACACAATTAAGTGAAATATATAGCGAACAGAAGGTTGCACTGTGCTTATAGTTTGATAATGATGAAAAAAGCAGTTGGTCCAGGAGAGCAAAATGCTGCCTTACAGGCTCTATTACAACACAGTGTTTCCCATCCATACATCAAAAATCACTTAAGATTCTTTGAAAGACAGAACTGGAGTAACTGATAATAAACATCAGGAAATACACACAATAGAGGGGGTCACCACTGTGATTGATAAAGAAGAATCAGATCCTTTGGGCTGACAAGAGATTCTCTGTGAATGGTGAGATCTTTCCTTTCAGATGCTACTATTTGCCAATGAGGGGCAGCTAGGTGGTGCAATGGATAGAGCATCAGTGCAGGAGTCAGGAGGACCTGAGTTCAAATCTCACCTCAGACACTCGACACTCACTAGCTGTGTGACCTTGGACAAGTCACTTAACCCCAATTGCCTCATCCTGGGCCATCTCCAGTCATCCTGAGGAATATCAGGTCACTGGATTCAGATGGCTCTGAAGGAGAAGTGAGGCTGGTGACCTGCACAGCCCTCCCTCACTCAAAACAAAGTCAAGTGCAAGTTGTGTCATCATTTCTCTGATGGCATGGTCTTCTTCTGCAACGAAGGATGAACACACATTTGCCAATGATACGGTACTGCCTGCATCAAATCCCAGATGATCACAGTATATTGAAAAAGATCTGCAAGCACTCAAAGGAATTTGGCTTGGCCATCCACATAGGAAAGAAGAAATGGATAAAGAATATCTGTTGCCCAGATTCTAACTTTCATCTGGACGGAAAATGTACACAGGTCTTGCTATTAGTATGGATATCTGGGACACAGTATAGCTAGGCACAAATTGGGCTGAGAGTGGAACAGGACCAGAAGAGCAGGCTAGATTGCCTTTAGGAAACTGGAAATGACTCCAATATTTCCAAGAAAGCAAAGGTCCATCATTTTAATACCAAAATTCTACTGGTGTTATGTATAACACAATATAACTATCTCCAAAGAATCAAAAATGAAAGCTTCATAAAAGGTAATGGAGAGGTACATGGTGGATGTGAGCAAATTATAACGTGTAACCAGTGAAGAACTCTAAAGAACAGGAGTTAAAGGTGTCATCAAGAAATGATATGATGAGAACAGAAGATGGTGAAAGTGAGAGACGGCCGATGGACAGGCAGAATGCTTACCTGGTCCCCTCTCAGTGCCAGGAGAAGGGAGGACTCCTTGTGGTGAACTCATGGGAAGACATGAACAAGAGTCATATAGAATGGGTAGACCTGGATAGTCTGTGATCTGCATTGCTGGAGATGGAATTTTTAAACTGATAAAATCCCAGATCCATTTAAATATTTGAGTGTTTAGGAATCAGAATGCTGATTCTTCCCTCTCCTGATTTTTCAAAAGCACTTGCAATTTCCCGTTTCTTCCAGGAAGCCTGCCCCAACTAGGCCAACCAAGAGCAGTAGCAAGTCCTTAATGAGATGACCTCTTTATTCACCACCCTACTCAATATACTCATCTCTGTTCAGTTCACAGCTTCTCTATGTTTGCATCATGCCTTTCCCTGTTAGTGTTCAGGAAATCTTGTCCTTGCCAACATCCTCTTCACCATGCTGCCTCACTTATGGCCATCATCCCACTGCCACTGCTTGTCACCAGACTCTAAGAGGTGAGCTAATCTTCTTGGGGATCAGGTCTTTCACACTAGGGCTTCTTTGGGCATGGCCTACTCCACCGAAAAAGCTCCCCTTCAGTGGGATTTTTCTCCCTTGGAGTGTAAGCAACTTGAGGATAAGGACTACTGCATGCTTGCATTTATATCTTCTATATTTAGTACCATGCTCAGCACATACTAAGTGCTTAATACTTCATCCATCCATCCATCCATCCATCCATCCATCCATCCATCCATCCATCATTCACCTTCAACAGTACCCCTAGCACTGGCCTCACAAGGACAGGCCATTTTCCTGGATAACATTTAGTCCAATACCCTATCATGTGCTATGTGGCACAGATTTTGAGCCAGTCTCTTCAAAGGGCAAACATCCTTTTCAGCAGCTAACATTATGTCAGTGTTGAAAGGGCTAGTCTGGGTGTTTCTGGAGCTCAGGAATGAGAAGATAGCATCATCCAACCCACTAATATGCTTTTCTAGAATAAGTGATTCCTATGTGACTCAATACCTAGAGACCATGGAATTATGAACTGACATTTAATATGCTGGGCATGCCTGCTGAGAGGATCTGGCTCTCTGTCCTCTAGAAACTTCATAGTTCTTATGTCCAGTTCCCATAAAACATAGTGACATTATCAGTCAGTCTTGGAATTCTTATATCTCCAAGGGGAACATGAAACTCTAACTTCCCTTAACACCATGTTAAAAGTAATTTGAAGTCTCACATCTGGCAGACCTGACGTTTCCTCCTCCCATCCCCCAATTCCCTTCATCTTTTGGCAGCCACTGCCCTTCTAGGATCCTGCCCCAGATCAAAGGCAGTCTAGTTCTGCAGGAAGAGCTTTGGACTGGGGGTAAGGGGACAAGGGGCCTAGTTTCTAGTCCCACATTTAGTATTCCTCACTTTCTGTGTGATCTTGGATAAGTCATTTCTCCTCTTAAGGATCTCAGTTATCTCCTCTGTAAAAAGTAAAGTGGGGGGGCATTACATGATTATCAGCTTTCAAGGAGATCAAAGGATTCAATGTTTGGGTGGCAGAAGGGGCTGCAGACCTAGCTAAGGCTGAGGGTCAATTCTCTCTCTCCTCCTCTGTTTCAAAACCTATATCCCAGACTTCAGTTCTTCCATGTGTCAATAATCATCTCCTGCTTCCCACTCTGAGAAACATAATCTCTTTCCACCCTTCCATTTCTAATCTTTGCCTAGTTTTCATGTGAGAATTGGGTGAGGGGGAGGGAAAGAGGAAAGAAAGAGGTAGAGAGAGAGAGGAATGGAGGGAGAGAGACAGAGACAGAGACAGTCAATGAACTCCCTAAGACAAAAATCTCTAGGGCCAGATGAATTTACAAGTGAATTCTATCAAAACATTTAAAAGAACAATTAATTCCAATACTATATAAACTATTTTTATAATTCATAGCAAAGAAGGAGTCTTACCAAATTCCTTTTATGACACAAATGTGTCATAAAATGAGGAAGAGCCAAAACAGAGAAAGAAAAGTATAGACCAATTTCCCTAATGAATATTGATGCAAAAATTTTAAATAAATTAGCAAAGAGATTACAGCAATTTATCACAAGGATAATACACTAGGACTAGGTGGGATTTATACCACGAATGCAGGGCTGGTTCAATATTAGGAAAACTATCAGCATAATTGGCTATACCAATAACAAAACTAACAGAAATCACATATTGTCTCAAAAGATGCAGAAAAAGCTTTTGATAAAATATAGCACCCATTCCTATTAAAAACACTAGAGAGCACAGGAATAAATGGAGTTTTCCTTAAACTGACAAGCAGTATCTATCTAAAACCATGAGGAAACATATGTAACAGGGATAAGCTAGAAGCATTCTCAGTAAGATCAGAAGTGAAACAAGGAAGCCCATCATCATTACTATTATTCAATATTGTACTAGAAATGTTAGCTTTAAGCAATAAGAGAAGAAAAAGAAATCAAAGGAATTAGGATAGGCAATAAGGAAACAAAACTATCATTCTTTGTGGATGATGTGACAGTATACTTAGAGGCAGAGAGATATAGAGAGCAGAGAGGAAGAGGGAAGGAAGAAGCAAAGGAGGGGGAGAGAGAGACACAAATCAGGTCTTATTGTTTTGTTGACTATCTAGACTTAAGAAAGTGATGAAGAAAATCTTAATAATGAATATTAAACTTATAAATATGCTGTGTGTACATTATTTCCTCACCGAGTCTATTGTTAAACATTTTCCAACACACCATTGGATGTAACCTTGGCCTTACCACTTTGCCTATGAAAACAGGAAAAAGGTCAATTTGTTCTAAGGTTCCTATCTGTATTCTCATCTGTAAAATGAGGGTAAAAGTTGAAAAACTTTCAAAGGACCCAAGAACTCTTTGGCTACAAAAGTGTTAACAGGCACTATTACTTTGGAATGGGTCTTAGAAAGTATCTACTTCAAACCCTTCAATTTACAGAAGAGGAAACTGAGGTCCACAGATATTAAGGTATCATTACCTTTTGATCTCGGGCAGATCACTTTACCTCTGTAAGATGTATAAAAAAATGTGAAGGGGTTGGCTTATATGGTTTCTGCAGATCCTTGCAGTTGTAAAAATCTACTGCTCACATTCACAAAGTTAGTAGGGCCTACTACTCAGGACTCCTAGAATGGAACTCTTTCAGCTGCCCTGTTGAGCCTCTTCTGATGAATCAGAAACCTAGAATTAGGTAAATCTGAGGATACAGAAGTGAGGCATATAGCCTCTCCATGGATTCTTTCTATTGACTGTGCACACACAAACATTTACTTTGAAAATAAGAGGGCAGTAACCTCCATGGAACACAAACACCCTCCTCAGGTTTGCATGAAACTTTGCCATTTTCTCAGGAAATGTTGTGTTGATTTGTTTCTCCTGGAATTCTCCACCCCCACCAACCCCTGAAATAGCCTGGGATACAGAGACTGAAGAGAGAGGCAGTTTCTGCATCACCCTCTCAAAAAAAGTAAAAGGACTAATTTAGCTAGTCTTTTAATCGATGAGTATTTATTAAGTGCCTACTATGTGCTCCACACTGCGAGGTGTTGGAGGGGTCAGAAAAGGTTTCATGCAAGAGACGGTGCTTGATTTGTACCTCGAAGGAAATGTGGGAGTCCAAGAGGTTATTGTGAGGAGGGAGCAAATAGTTCCCATCTCCCCATCTCTCTCTTAATGCATTTTCCATTCACTGTGTTTTTATGAAGGGCTAAATGTACCACCTGTAGGATTTAACTGAATTTTTAGGAAGAGATGGGTGTCTTCATCAACCTAAGTGTTGTAAAGCTGTAGCTCCCTTTCTCTCACTTCTTAATTCACTCCCAGGACACTTTTCTTCAGACAACTTGGCCATCTTTTTCTTTCACTGATCTTACTTTACCTACTCAAAGTTCCTGTTTGGGAGGTGGGAAGGGGGATGGAGGGTGAAAAGGAGAGCTCTGGAGGGGATTTCTATTCCTAACTTAACCTTGGCTCTTTCCCATTACCACCTTCCTTCATATTCTGCTCTAGTCTACCTCTTGGCACCTTCTACAGCATGCCCCTAAATGACACAATGAGATCATCCATCAGAGATTGGACAGCACCAACTCCCATGACTCAGTTAGCAATTTCTCCCTTCTATGTGACATAGCAGTTACAAACCTGTAGAAGCAATGGCCTCCCAATGTGGCAGTGAATATATTCAAATTTCTTGGCTGTTCCTATGCTTCCCCACCCCCAACAAATCAACTGGCTGCCCCCACCCCCATATGGAGTCACTTTTATCTTTCTGAGGACAAACTATGAGTGTCATTTTTATGGGATCAATGGGATGATTGGAAAAGAACTTATTCATTTCACCATGAGGGTGAGAGTGAGAAACTACTATGAATCTTTAGTCTGGAGGGAATTTAAATGGGCTGCAGAAGGGTTAGGATATAAACAGACTCTGATACTCCTTGGAAAGCACGGCATAAGAACAATCGTTAGAACCCATCTCTTAACAGCTAGAAGAATATTTTGTCTTATCAAAGTATTTTTCTCTTTCCTTAGATTCTTTATGCATTTAAAAATGGAGGAAAAATGAACAGAGAGAACAGCAAATGATTCAGTGCGCAGTCCTAATATTTCTGAGTTTCACAGACAGCTTGAGTGGCAGCAAGGCAAGGATCTTGGGGTCGGAAGACCAAGTGCATGTCTTGGCTTTAGACCAGAGGAAGTCTCTTACTATCTCTGACTCTTGATTTCCTTATGGGTCATTGATAGGGACTCTCTTCATCCTGCCCCTCTCCCAGGGTTACTGTGAAGCAAGTGTATAGCAGTGGGAACTGTTAACCATGTAATGGTGAAAGGCTTTGTATGGATCCATATTTGATCCTGCTCAAGCTAATTTGCCTGACTGCTCCCAAATGAGATGTGTCTTAACACCAGGTGATACCTGGAGCCCTCCTGTCACCCCATGCAGCCAGCTACGCCTCCTGACCCTCTGGGGAGGATGATGCCCTGCCTGAACTCATTCTGGCTCATTCCTCATCCCATCAGACCCTTTTCATCCCTTGTTCCTTGAGGGCAGGGGCTGTTTTGGTCTTTCTTTGTATCCCCAAACCTTAGCCCAGTGCCTGGCACAAAGCTATGGAGTGCTTGTTGACTAGATTTGACCTCACCAAGAGGTCGGGGGAGGTGGGACAAGCACAACATGGGCAGTAGTTCAAAGTGCACATTTATGCATGCACGTTTGGGAAGCCAAAAGCAGGTCACTGTAGCTGTGACATAGGGTCTGCATAGGGCAGAAGGAAAGGTATGAAGAGACAAAAATGTAGGGAGGGTGGACCCAGTTGCTCCCACTCAGCTTGAAAAGGAAGAAGTTGGCTTAGGTATCCACAAAGGTGTCCTTCCAGCTAGAAATCTTGGTCCCCACGATGCCTGCTCTAGCGCATCCCTTCCCAGCCTCCTTCCTTTGGACCATCCTTTTTGCTGCTACACAACCACATCAACTTCATCTTGTGCCACCTCTGAGGTCCACTGGTCCAACCTCCCACTCAGAGCAGAAATCAAACTATTGCAATTTCTTCCTGAATTTATTCTACTTATCCAGAGAAGATTCTCAGAACAGAATATCTTTAGGTCATAAAAATGGTTTACAAAGAGTTATTTCTGAGGTTCAGCATTTATGAGCAATCACTGGGGAGATAGGATAACGGCCCTTATCTTGCCAATATGTTCTTATCTTTTCTCAACCTGCTGCACGTTTTATTTATGGCTAATGAAATTTTCCCTTGAATCTTTTTGATGTTTCAGACTATTCCCCAGTTAAAAGACCCAGCTTAGCCAAAGGCCTCCAGGGCATTGGCTTCTTCCTCCCTGAAGGATTTATGGGAGGACCTAGAGGAGAGATGCCCAGGAGGAGGTGGTGGGGGTGAGCTGTTAACTCAGCCACTGGAGGGAACAATCACACCAAGGAGGCCTCAGACTCACGGAAGGAAGATCTGCCACCGTGTAAAACCACCCCTGCTCAACAACCGGCAGCGGGTCTGTCTGGCCTTGTAAAGTAAGTTCAAGTTCCTCAGCCTGACATTCAGGGCATTCTCATTCTTGGCTCAAGTAATATCTAGACTGAACTCAAACGTCACCTCTGCAGGAAGCCTTTGGAGCCCAGATTCTGACTGCTGGGAGCTCCCATGAGGCCCCTATAATACCTGGTTACTCGTCTGACCCCTCTAAGTTGTGACTTTCTCAAGGGCAGTGTCTTATCCATCTTTGTCCCCCTGACTGCCAAGCACAGTATGCTGAGCACAGCTAGAACTCAAGAACTGTTGGTTAGATGAGTCGATGAATAAGGGCTCCAACAGGTAGGAGGAGATCGAGGTATAGGAACAGAGGGAGGAAAGAGCTTCCAGGAGGAAATGACAAGTGAAGTCAAGAGTCCAAAGAGAGTGAAGGCTGAAAGAAGGGGATTGAAGGTTACTGTTGATTTTGAAGAGCACAGTTTGAGGAAAACAAAATGGAAAAAGCCTGGGTATAAAACTACTTCCTCAGAACTGTTTAATGGTGAAAGGCAAAAGACAAGATGATAGCTCAAGGGCATAGGAGTGTGGGAAGATTTTTGTTTTTAAGTTGGGAAGGCAGGGACATGTTGATAGGTACATAGAAAGGCCCCAGTGAAGAAGGAAAGCCTGAAGATGCAAAAAAAAAAAAAAAAAAAAAAGCAACCCTCCCCCAAACCAACAATCCTCACAAACTCAGGCTTGGGGTGGGGGTGGAGGGGCAGGAGAAGATGGTGTCAAGAGCACAGCTCCACAGGGAATGTCTAACTCAAAGACTCCGGTTTGGAGTTAAGTCCATAGTTGTTCGTCCTGTCTTCAACTTGAACAAAGTCAGCTACCACCTCCATAAACATGGTGCCACCTATGTGATACAGTCACAAAATCTTAGCTGGAAGAGCTGTTGGGGGAATCTGGTTCAAATTCTCACTCAATGAACGAATGGTCATCCTGTCTCAGCTTTTGCTGTCTGGGTTAAGTAACTACAGGTCCTTTAGCTAAATAATCTAAATTCCTTTAGCCTTTTATCATGAGAGTTCCAAACATGCTGACTGTTATCCCCTGGAGCCTCAGTTGCTCAGCGTGGCTCAGTGGAGAGGATTCATGGCATCTGCAGTCAGAGGCCCTGAGTTCAAGTGTTGGCCGTGCCACTTCCTACTAGTGTGATCTTGGGCCAGCTATTTTAACCCCTTGAGCCTCAGTTTTTATGTGTGTAAAAGGAAGAGAGAGGATAAGGTGACTTATCTGAAGTTAGGGAGACTGGAGTTCAAATCCAATCTCACATATTAGCTAGCTGTGTGACCCTGGGCTAACCTGTCTGCCCTAGCTTCTTCATCTGTAAAATGGGGATAACAATAGTACCCACCTTCCAGGGTTGTGTGAAGATAAAATGAAATAATATTTGTAAAGCATTTCTATAACTATACAAATTATTATTATTATCATTTCTTCCAACTCTGTTTCTACAATATATAATTCACTACCTTGTTTGCCATTTGTTACTCCTGGAGAGGGACACCAGATGATGCTGGGTAAACTACATTCTTTGCTCATGGCGTATAAATTACATTTAACACACAGTAAATGCCGTGCACGTGTGTGTGCCCGACTCGCCATGTGTAGTTTGCTCCCACTGACGGAAATGAAGAATGTCATTTCCATGAAGACTGTGGCACTGTGGCTCAGGGAGATTTCTTCTGCAATGAAAGTGACGGATACCTGAGCCAGCACAGGATTGGGCCATGTAACAAAGATGTACAGACGGACTGTGGAAAACTTCTTTCCAAGCCAAAGAGTATTCAGAGGTGGCATTGATCATGCCTTTCTTTACTTTGGCAATCCCTCGCCCCAAACCTAAATAGAGGTGTCTCACTGTGCAAAGCAGGGAATCTCCATGCTGCCGTGAAAGAGCTGCCATCTCATCAGCAGCTGGGAATATGGTGTCAATGTCATCTGAAATGTTCTAACTAAACACCAGAGTCTAACACTTCCTTTAGCTACTTGTAGTAGTGTTAAAAAGACAATGTCCTATTACATACACAATGCTCTCTCATTCTCTCTCTCCCCCCCCCTCCCCATCCCTCTCCCTCTCTTTCTCATCTATGATTTCACTGATGTAGGGAACTCTCTGTGTGGAAATTCCTTCCAAGGTTCAGATCTGCAAGTCTTGTAACTTTATAGTCCTACAGAGTTGTCTGCGGCAATTGAGGCAAGTGACTTGCCCCAGGTCACACAGTCAGTATGTATGAGAGTCAGGACTTGAACTGAGGTCTTACTGATCCCACAGGCAGAATTGCCTCTGTCTGATACAAACAGGAAAAAGATGAAAACATACAAACACAGTATATTTCCTTCCCTTCATCAGTACTTTTCCAGAGCAGATGCTCCCAGGTCTCAGAGGAGTGATGAGTGATTCCTGACTTTTTCCTGTATGGCCATATATACCTCAGGGGGAAAAACCTAGTCTCTAAGACATGCCTTAAATTTGGTTTGTCTATTTAACTACCATAGCATTTTCTTTTTTAAGAAAGGAAAATTTTTTTTAAGTTTTTTTTTCATATTACAAAAAGCAAAAGCATGGCGATTTTATAAGTGATTTGGAGTCTTCTAATTTTTTCTGTGTTTAAGCAATAGACATTAAAACCTGAGAACAGGTGGCTACAGGTCTGTCTGGGCCTAGGCCCTGTGGCATGAGACTCTTTCACCTATTCAAGGTTCTGAATGTCAGGAGAGTCTGCAGGCAGATCAGAGGGGAATTTCTACTTTCACAGAGTATATAATACAAGGGTTTCCAGTCTGTGACTGCATTGTCAGGGGAGACCAAGCCTGAAGCCTTTCCCCGAAGCCTCCTTGTCACTGCTCTAGCTGAAGGTAGGTAAAGGCAAGTTCAGCTAGTGAACAGCATCAGTCCCCAATAGCCAGCATCACACAGTTGGCTAATGCATGACTACGGCCTTTAAAATCACACTGAAAAAAACTCATTTTGCCCTTCCTAATAATCGTTTCATGCTGGACAGAATAAAATCACTCTGGGCAATGTTTCCAGTATAAATAACCACAAAGATCATTTTCCTTGTTTTGACTGGCACTGGTCTTGCTGAGTTTAAACTAACATCCAGAGTGATGATGAAAGGCAGGATTGAGGGGAGACCTACAGAATAAACAACACAATGGGGCATCAGTGAGATAACTTTCCAAACAAACCTCTCTCAACCTCTCTGGAAAAGCCCACACTAGGGAAGTAAGCCTTTTATATTTATATAAAACCATAATTTCAGTTCACAGATTCCATGATGGGCAACAGCATTCACTGGGTCCCTCCCGATCTCCTCTCCTACTCCTTCCCCCACATGAACCCTCCAAAGCAGCTAAACAGGCCTGCTCGTGGGCCCCCCAACATGCTGCCCATTCCTACCTCCATTCTCTTGCTCGTGCCTTGAAATGCCTTTCTGATTTCTTTCTAGTTTCTTTCACCAGAGTGTGAGCTCCCTGAAGCCAGGAAGTGTTTTGTGATTGTTGATGCCCAGGTTAAAACACAGGGCTGTGCACATAGTGGGTGCTTTTTAAATATGCCCTCACTCCACCCCATGTCTGCTATGAAGCTCTGACTGTGGCAATCCCAGCAATCCTTGCTTTCTCTAAATTTTTCAGTATCTCTTGTCTAGACAATTAAACAATTCAGTTATATAAATACCTATATTTATAATATGTATTATAAGTCTATATTCACAAATATCTTTCTATGTGTATATGAATTCTCTCATTTAGCTTGTGAGGTTTTTTTTTAGAGCACGGTTCATTTCCAATACTTTTCTCAGTAGTATAGAGCGTCCACAAACACTCCAAGACTTTTGGTTTGATTGATCAGTCTGGTATAGAAAATGACCTTCTGTTCTCTGCATCTTAGGCATGACCAGTGATTCTTCTCTGTGGCTCCATCCATTTCTAGGCTGGCTTACTGACCTTTACCAAAGTCTCTACTCCCTCTGGTGCACAGTCTACACAAAAGCAATAGCCAGGCTTTATGAAGTCATCCTGTGGTTCTTTGGGGTTTGTCTCAATAAATATTGAAAGGATTTTATAATAAGCCAGTCAGGAGGCATCTGGGAGGAAGGTGGCATGTTCCAGCCACCCTGACCAAACCGTTGCTCTGTCCTTGGTGGCTTTGGGAGCTGAACACCCAATCATGTCTATCCAAGTAATTGGAGCTGGCCCTGCCCTACATTGTGGGCTTCATTTCCCATTGCTTCCCAAATACAGTGCTCCTGGTTCACTAGGATAAGCTTCCCCCATTATCTAGCTTCTAATCCTCTCCTTTATATTGTCAAAATATTTTGGAGATAACTTGTTTCCCAGAGCTAAGGCCCAGCAAACAGGCTGTGTCCTGAGCTTGGCATAACAACGATCCTTTGCTCTCAGGATACTACCCTCTGGCAAAGTGTATTGCTCGGATCAGTACCAAGCATTCACTGAGGGATTTAGCTCCCCCTATTTCTCAGGGTCATCTATCACATTCACAACTCCTGTTCCTTGTCAGTGACAGGTACTGCAATACTGTTCCCATCACAGAACTCTCGTTCTGTGCCCCACAGGGTGGGCATGACCCCTGAGACATGAGACAATACTGTTTCCACAGGGCCCATAGGAACAGTAACTCAGGCCTTAAAAATGATTATGCCATGGTCTATCCCAGGATGTACGTAGGACCTGCCTTTAGTCCAGCATGTTAGGCCCTCCTTCTTAGGAAAAGGGTCTTCAGTATGCATGTGTCGTCCTCACTCTGAAGTTAATTCCCCTTCTATTCGTGTCCTGACTCTCCTGTCTGGTTTGCTCTGTTTGTCTGGCTCCAGCCACCTGCAGGTTAGAGACCAGTTGATCCAGTTGATAATATCTAAGCTTTGCATTGATTGTGCTCAGATACCTTCCTTTGCTTCTTCCTTCTGCTTCACACTATTCTTCAAGAAGGAAGAAAAGGTCATTGACTGGGAAAATGTCATTACTGGTGTTGATGTGGTTGGACAAGAAATTATGGGAAAGCATGGATGAGAGGATTCAGAGCTGGAATCAGAGGTCCTTCAGTCCAGTGGTGTCAAACTCAAATAGAAGCAGGGCCACTAAACTAAACACTGGGCAGCTAGGTGATGCCACAGTGCACAGAGCGCCCTAGGGCCAGGAGTTAGGAAGACTCATCTCCTTGAGTTCCAATTCAGCCTCAGACGTTTGTTAGCTGTGTGAGCCTGGGCAAGTCATTTAACTCTGTTTGCCTCAGTTCCTCATCTGTAAAATAAGCTGGAGAAGGAAATGGCAAACCATTCTGGTATCTCTGTCAAGAAAACCCCAAATGGGGTCACAGAGTCAGGCTAGACTGAAACACCTGAACAACAATACACTATACCTAAGGATCCCTGTAGGTGTATAGACTTTTACCTCTTCTTCAGGCCAAGCACCCCCAAGTCTTTCCATTATGGTTTCTAGTCGCTGCTGCATCCTCCTGTTTTGGAAGGAGAACACAGGACCATGGATCGAAAGCTGGAGGGGGCCTTGAGGTCCTCTAGTCTAACTTGGGCACTTTACAGATGAAGAACCTGAGGCCCAAAGTGGGAGGGTACATCTGCAGCCTGGTAAGGATGCACAGGCTAGGAGTGTTTACTGAGCAGCTGGTGTGAGGTAGATGTGGGCACCTGGCAAGCTGGTGTTGATGAAAGCATTTGGGTTTTTCTGGCATTTCTGTTTTCAAGAAAAACAAAGATTGCCTCATAGCTAATTAAGCTTTCTCTCCTAGGAAACTAATAAAGGGAGGTCTGGAAGCTTCATTTCTGCAAAGACTTGACTCGAGTCATTCTTTACATTACAAAGGTCATACTTTCTAAAACTCCACTTTAGAAGGCTCTACACAGAGCCTGGCAGCATGGTCAATGGAGGAAACTCAGGCCCCAGACACCCCAGTTGTCTTTTCAGGGTTCAACGTGCTGCCGCTTGCAGGGGGCTCTGCTCTTGCAGCAAGCTGAGCTGACAAACAGATTAATTGTTCAAAGCAGACAAAGTTTGTTTAGTCATGTCTGCTAAGGTGGGAAGCATATTACAACATATCTATGCGGTGTCTTTCTTAATAGGTCATCCAGTTCTCATGACTGGCTTTTAACTCACTACCTGCCAGCCAAAAGAGAAAGGCATCGTCATCCACTCCACACACACATGGGGTGGGGAGATGGAAGACTCAAAACACATTCTAGAAGGAAAAAAAGAGATAGATTAAGCAAAAGAGCTGCATCTGGGTGTTCAACCACATCAGGGCTGCTGTTCCTGGGGGAGGACAGAGAACGAAAAAGGAGAAGCCTGTGTGAGACCAACGACAGAGGGAAGATGGCATTCAATCAACCACCCCACAAGCATTATTAAGCCTCTACCCTCTGAGAGAAGCAGTATGAGCCTGGGAAGGGGAACTGCCTTGGAGTCAGGAAGCCCCGGGTTAGTGCTGTTTCTGTCTGATGTGTCATGGCTATGTCAGAAAAAGTCACTTCACCCCCAGGGCTCTGGGAAACTGTCTAAGCCCACAAGGTACAGAGAAGATGCTAATCTGTGTTGGCAGAGGGAGCTTCTTGTGTCAGTGAAATCTGAGGTTCAGTCCCTATCCCTTACTGTGTGCTGGGTTCTGGGAATATAGACTAAAGTAAGAACAGTCCTGACCTCCAGGCCTGTACAGTCTGGCTGAAGCCCACATCACATCTATAGCTGTACAGGAAGGAGAGAAGCAGGAGCAGCTGGGTTTCAGGCAGAAGGTGGCCCTGGAGCTGAGTCCCTAAAGAAATGCTAGATTCTGAGATACAGCAGAGAGGGGGATGAGCATTCTGGGTCTGAGAGGCAGCCAGCACCTCGGGCCCAGTCCTGTCTTCACCCCGACTCTCAAGTCAGCTTGGCAAAGCCCCAAGAGACTTCTCCATCTTTAGCTTTGATCCTGCCC
Organism: Notamacropus eugenii; assembly: GCF_028372415.1. NCBI lineage: Eukaryota > Metazoa > Chordata > Mammalia > Diprotodontia > Macropodidae > Notamacropus > Notamacropus eugenii. The sequence goes on from NC_092874.1 coordinate 433,488,061, forward strand.
AACATGTCAGGGAGGAATAATGGAAAGAGCCCGACATGGGGCTGGGAGGTGCCAGAGTCGGAGCCCTGTCTTAGATGCTCACCTGGTTCTTTCCTCTGTGGGTGACCATGGGCAGGGCACTTTGGCCCTCTAGGCATCCATCAAATGAGGGGTCCCTTCTTTGAGTCCTTCTTCTCTAGCCAGACTGATCTAATTATTGTCACCCAAACTAGAAGGTATGTCCCATTCCTGGTTTCACCTTCAGATACCCTGTGTCCTTCCCTCTGTTAAGCCACAGTCCATCCAGCCTTTAGGTTTTCAGGTCAACTTCTACTGACTGAAGACCCCAGTCTGAAGAGAGCCCTCCTTCCACCCTAAATACCTATACCCTTTTCTGTACCTCTCACTGCATATAGCTGTGTCCTGGCCAATCATCTATATCTTCTCTCACACTTCTCTTAGCTCTCTGAAAGAAGAGACTACATATATCCCTGCATCCCCTATATGGCCTTACACAGAGCAGGCACACCACAACATCTGTACAAATATGAAAGCAAGCAGTGTGCAAAAAGCATCAGACCTTGACTTAGGAGTCTTCCTATGGCCCTTTCTTAGCTTGGGTAATCATGGGCAAGGCTTTGATGCTCCATCTCGAGGCTTCTCTGTAAAATGACAGAGCCTTATCAGCTCTAAGAGCACTGGATCCTAGAAAAGTGCACCATCGTTAATCTGGCTCACTGACTTAGAAAGGGAAGCCACACATCTAAAAAACAAATGGAGGTGATGGCACAATCCATGTAAGCAACAAGAATTTTAAATGAGGGCATATGGAAACAGTCCAGTGGAAGCAGATTAAAGAAATAAAAGAGAGGATCCTTCCCTTCACCAGGTTTATAATGAGTCAATTAGCAGACAATGGAAGACAGATTTTACTCACATGCTATGCTGTCTAGTACATACTTGAGTAAATTCAGAGACAGGTTTTAGGGAAAGCTTCATGGAGAAGGTGAGACTTGAATTAGGCCTTTCTAGAATAGGTTAGGATTTAAATGGGCAGAGGGACAATGGAAAGCATTCCAGGTAGGGAAAATATTATACAGAAGGGCCTGGAGATAGAAGGGGGCAGGGCATTAATGAGGAAAAATGTCACTATGGACTTGATGTAAGGTCTTGAAGAAGTGGGAAATACAGCTGAACAACTGCATGGGGCAGGGTTATGGACGGCACTGCTACCCACCCTCATCAGTACCACATGGACAATGCTACTGTGGAATATTCCAAATCCATACACAAACAGGTATCTCCCTTCTAAAGAATACAAACAACAGCCTCTCTCCTCATCTGTAGTCTTACTTTTCTAAGAAGTCAGTAGAATACATCCAGACTTCAGTACTTCAGAGATCTGCAATTTCATCCATGTGGGTCATCCCTTTATTCAGACTGTGACCCCCCTATGCCTTAGTAGCTCATTTAATGAGTTGCTAGGTGCCGTCTCTCTTCCCTTCCCCAAAAAGCCCATCACCTGGAGGTCACCCTTTGTTGGTTAACTTTGCTAGATTGACCCTTGGACAAAAGTCCTGGGGTGGTGCCAGGTCTGGATTGGTCACCATTCCAGCTTGATAGCTCATCCCAGGGCATAAGCTCTGCTGGGAATCTAGAACCTCCATCCTCTGATGAGGCAGGGGCTGGAGGAGGACTCTGCTAGAGGCAGAAAAGCTCACAGCCATTTCAAGACATGTATGAGCCAGGCCTCTGGTGTCTCCCCTCTCCTCTCTGCCCTCCCCCCTCTTCCTTCTCTCTCTCTCTCTTCCCATGCTTGCGCGCGCGCACACACACACACACACACACACACACACACACACACACACACCAAGAATAAAGTGGAATAATGGCATATAAATGAAACCTAGTTATTAGCAAACTCCTTCATTAATGTCAAGTTTGTACTTCTATTGTAATTACCTCTTAGTCTATACTGGGGTCTCCTGTAATTAGTCTGAATTTCACAAGTCTGTGCGATAAGTTTAGCTTTTTCTAGTAAAGACCAAACCTCAGTAAATATTTTTACATAAAGACAGTAGTCAGGAAAGTACTAGCTATTAAACTCCCAAACAACAGAACCTCTAACAGAATGGTACTTAGAGAATTTTTTAATAGTTGGAGTCCATCACCAGCTAGGAATAATAAGCAAAGTCATGAAGTGGAGTTCTGTTTACATTTACTGTTTTCTGTAGTAGTTTGCTTTAATTAAGACCATTAGGAGCTATGTATAGTGGAAAATGTGTTTGAATTTTCACAAATATGTTAGAATTTCACAATCAGTGAACTCTTCCACGTACTGATTTTGTGGTGGGTGTTCAGTTGCTTCAGTCACATCCAACTCTGCATGACCCCAAATGGGACATTCTTAGCAAAGATACTGTAGTAGTTTGTCATTTCTTTTTCTAGTTCATTTTAGAGATGTGGAAACTGAGGCAAACAGGTCAATTGACTTGCCAAAGTTCACACAGCTGGTAAGTGTCAGAGGCTGGATTTGAACTCAAGCCTCCCTGACTCCAGGCCCAGCATTCTATCCACTGTAACATTTAGCTGCAAAATCAGAGCCCTCAAGGAGAAGACAATGTACAACATTCAAAAGGGAGTGGGTGCCCTGGGAAGGGCACTTGGGTCTAGAAAGTCACAGAGATGAAGAGTTGGCCAAAGGGGAGTAGAACGACACATTTAATACAGGAAATGGCAGAACTGGTATAATTATGGATGCTGGGTCCAAATTGGGGGTTTGGGAATTGCAGGAGATACAAGAGAGAAGAGGAGATGGTTAGAGAATAGGGAATGAAGTGATGCACATAAGCTACTTACACAGTGCCTTATTTATTTATTTAATGAATTTAGATTTTCTCTGTGTGTGTAGCCACAAAAAACAGTGATACACCCAGCACTTGAGTCATATACTCCAGAGTTGAAACACTAACATAAGTAGAGACACCCAGAGTAATTTAAAGCACCCACAACTAAATGTCACCCATATCCATATCCACCAATGCGAACCCAATATGAGCAGGAGTTCTGTGATGCTTATGTTAATTCCCTTCTAAAATATCAAATTACATCACTATCAAAAATGCTTAATAGGTATAAATTTGTTTTTCATCTAAAAGCAGAAGTAATTTCTTCTACTTTGCTCCAATTTTATTTCAGGAATTATTCCATGTCTGTAGTCTCTGCTCTGCCCCAGATTAGCATTGATGGCTTCTGGGTGAAGATTAGAATAAGAAACTTAGTGGATGAGGGAAATGGAAGATATTTTGAATGGGGGAGGGGGGGAGGGCGACAGAACATTTGCCAAGTCACAAATCAGTTCACTTCAGCATGTCTGCATGGAGGGGAGTCATGACTTCTTTGGTTTGGTGTCACTGCACAAGGAAATGGAATTGCCCACTTCAGAACTCAAGATTCTACTCAGGACACGACTATTTCCAATACTGAAAAAAGAAATGTCTCAGAAGGCCACAAGCAGTCTAGAACATTGACCCTGTTGTGCAGACCATGTGAGAGAAGGGAAGGGATGTCTGAATTCCAGCCAGGGCCTCCAACTGGGGGACAAAGGCATTGTTTCTTAGAGGGGCGATGCTCTTTCCTTCTAGGACAGAGGCAGAGAGAGCCAACATGGTCTGTGTGCTACATAACAATTATTTCAAATGCCATTAGGGTAGTGATATGGTTTTATCTCATGTACCTTCTCCAGCACCTACAACATCTAAGGCTTAATAAAAGTTTGACTGATAGTTGGATTTTTTATTTTGTCCATTAGCCTGTAGATTCTTGAAAAATAATTATGTCCAACTGTACTGTATTAATTACTTATGAAGACTTATATCTGAAAAGTACAGCTCCATCCATCCTACCCTCTAACACAGAAAGCTCGTACTCATGGCTGTTTGCTGGATATGGTCCACAAAGATTAAGATGTAATTGGGAAATGTTTAATAAAATTTAAAAAACCTCACAATACAACATAAATATCACGACCGATCCTGAAACCTAGGGGACGTAGCAATTTACCTAAGAGAAAACAATGGCAATTTAGCAAAAATGATACAGGTTGGGAGGTAAATTGTTTGTTCTATAAAGTCCAAGTTACCACACAGCCCCTCTCCGCACACATTCACTCAGGTTGGGTGGCATTTGAATCCTGGGATCTGAGTAGGCATTTAATTTGGTACTGATCATAACAAGGAAGTAAAATCAGCCAACCCACAAATACTTACTGAGGCGCCGACTTAGATGCAAGGTCAAGTACTTAGAAGAGAAGGAACCAAAAAGCCCTCTAATTTTGCCAAAAAGAGGAGTGGTGTATGATTTGAGTAGATAAATGAATGGCCCCTAATTTCATAATGAATCCGGCCTGAGCCGGGTTGAGTGAATGATCCCAGAAGTTCTTTCATATTTGCTCTCAGCAGAAAGATATGTTCTTAATTATGCTGAGGAAATAAAACTTAACTAGAAGGTGAAGGGACACTGGGGAATCTGCTACAGACCTGGAATGCGTGGCATTTATTAGTATGCTCATAAACAGCCTGTACCTTCTTTATTAGAATCATGTTTTGCAGAGGAAAATACAACAAATGCCATTGGAGTTTTTTGTTTGTTTGGGTTTGGTGTTTTTGCACAGGATTACAACTCAGTGGAAGACAGAATCTGAAAGCAAAGGTTCAGAATTCAAATACAAACATTCATTGGTAATCACACAGAACTAGCCTCCTATGTCAGAGGTTGATGTCTAGGAAAAATAATTGCTTGGTCCCTCCAGTCCACCATTAGTCCTAGGCCCACCACATTATGGCTCTAACCTACTGTTCTGGTGTTATTTCATATTGTTCTGCTTCCCAGACTGTACATTCTGGCCAAACTAGCCTCTTTGCTGTTCTCTATCCCTATCCCATCCTGCACCTTCTGGGGTTGCTGCTTTTTGCATGTTCTCTGTCCCTTAGGCCTGGAATGCCTTCCTTCCTCATCACTGCCTGATGAACTCACTTTCTTTAAAGCTCAGCCTGCCTGTTCCATAAAGATATCTATGATCTCCCTGGCTAAGAGAGTTCTCTTATGCCTCACATCTTCCAACAGTACCTTGTCTGAGTATCTTCTTGGTGTAACATCACACCCCACTTTGTGCTATGATTATACCTCTCTGTGCACATTGTGTCCACCCCATATCATTAGATCCTCAAGGTCAAAACTGCGTCATTTTCATCTTTATATTTCTACCACTACAGCATCTCAGACATAGCAGACCTCAGGAAATATTTCATTCAATCCCACCCTCCCTGGTTGAGCATATATCGCTAGGCACTAGAGATGTAATGATACAAAATTAAATTGTTGCTGCCTTCAAGGAATCTGCAAGTTACTTTTTCAATGTATTGATCAGTTATGTTGATTTTTTCTTTTTCCTCTATTTTTTTTTGTCTTAAAAGTACTATTTGACATTTATAGCAGCTCTTTTTGTGGTGGAAAATAATTGCAAACCGAGGGGATATGATACGTTCAGTAAATGTGAAGTACATTCAAAACAACCCAAAGTAAGTTTAGAAGAGAGATAGCACTAATAACTGGAGGGATCGAATGAAGAAGTGGCACCTGAGTCTTAGCTAGAAAGAAGCCAGGGTTTTTCAAGAAGGGAGAGCATCCTAGACACTGGGAGCCACGGGTGCCAAGATACAGAAAATGACCTGCAATATGTTGTGTAAAGGGAACAGTTAGCAGGTCAGTTTGACTGGAATGGAGAATGCAGGAAGGGCAGTGATAGCCAATAAGACTAAGAGGCAGATGACGGAGGGTCATGATGGAATTCAGCTGAGCGAAGGATGAGGCGGAGCCCCCAGGTGAGAGATTGAAGCAGAAGTGACAGGAGGTGTCTTGCATGGGGGTGCTTTTGATAGGGACCTTCACAAGGGGTCACATGGGAACATCTCATACTGTGTTTGAACCACAACTTTTAAAACTGTTTGTCAGTTTTGGCCCGAGGTTGTGTGCTAGAGATGATAAAAGCCGTCTTTTTAACTCCATTTTAAATCAGAGTGTTCCCATCACTAGTGTCAACATGACAGAGTGCTCACGGCTACAGAGAAGAAAGGGGGAAGGGAGAGGAAGAAAAGGAGGCCCCCTGCAATCAGTACCAGACAAGTGGAAACTAAAGTTCCTCCATCCAATCCAAGCCCATTCAGATCTCCCCTTACCATCCCCACTACCCCCACTCCAAGTCAGCTGGATTTAGTAACTGTTGTTTTGGAAGTAATTACAGATCAAGTTCAGTATAATTATTCTAACATCATAAGGTGAAGTTTTGTTTCCAGAGCTGACATCTTAAAGCCTTTGCTGCTCACTCCTTGCCAATATCACCAGAACACTTCCTTTATAGCATGTGAAAGGAAATCAGTGCTAGGGCAGTATTGTAAATAATGTTTTACTTCTCCTTCCCTCCTAACGGCCAGTCAACGCTGAATTCTCCCAGTGGGGGAGTCGGAGCAGGTTTTCCCATTACTCTAAATCAAGCATCTCTCAGGCATTTCACCTCTGCCTAAACACAGACCGTGCTGCTTGGTGTGTGGACCCTAGAGACAGAGGGGAAAAATAAAACAAACAAACAAAAAGCCAAATCCCTTTCTTTCTCTAAAGTGGTTTGAAAAGTGGGGAGGGCTGATTAGTCTTGTATGATATAGGCCACTAAGATCGAATATTTTAGGTTAAGGATTTTTTTTTTCAAGATTCAGTTATCTTAATGATAAAATTAATTTCAAAATGACCAATGTGACAATGAAAAAAATAGTTTTACACGGCTGCCAGGATAATTTTCCCTCTTGCATAGATCTAATCTTGTCGCTCAACAGTTCAAAACCTTTCTATGGTTTCTTAGTGTTTATCAAATGAAATTCAAACTTGTCTGGAACTGAAGCTATGCCATAACTGAAGGTCAACCTACTTTTTCCAGCTTAATCTCAGACCACTGCTCTTTCTCCATGTTCTAGCCAAACTGAACTACCCCCCCCATTCTCCATTCTCATCCCACTCTCTCCCACTAATGTGCCTTTGTTCAAGCCTTTTATAGTCTTGTCTTGCCCTAGTCCCATCCCTTACTCTCCATCTCTGTTGAGATAAATGCTTGTTGACTGACTGCTTATTGAAATTATCCTGGAACTTCATGATTCAGTTCAAAGGCCATTAGGGAAAGCACATTAAAGCTTCCTCCCCCTTTCCTCCTTAATAAATATTCAGAAATAATTCTCCATTCTGATATCTTCCCTAGACTTAGCAGAAGGAAGAAAACCTTATTAATATTTAATCAAACAATATTCTGCTCTAAACCCCACCCCCCCACCCAGGAAACTGGGTAAAAGTAAGGGAACGTTGCTGTGTTCTTGTTGTCATTGCTGTTTGTCCTTCCTACTCAAAGAGGGCCAAGACACCAGGAAGGTGATGCCATGATATGCAAGTGAATTGGATTTAAGTGAGGCAGGGCTGTGCAAAGTCACAAGTCTCACTTTCTCCTCCAGAGACATCTGGGTCCAGTGGCCAGATATGGATCAGGATGACTGGAGATGATCCCAGATGTAGTGGGAGACCTTGGCCTTGTTAAGCTAAGGTCTTTCCCAGGTGTCACTTTGACTGAGGCAACACCCATTCAGTCATTAAGGCTGGGTAAGAGATGAGGCAAAGAATGGCCTCTTTTGGAAACAATTGCTATTTACTCTTTTCTGAGCCATCAGGGTCCAAACAATGACCAAGGGAGGCTCGAGCTGGGACCTACAGTTGCCTAATCAATTAGAGCCGGAGTGATTTGGGTTTAAGGCATGGTCCTTAAGAATGAAATCTAAGCTGTAAACCTCAAGACATCTTCCAAGGTTTCAGTGATCAAAACTTACATTCCTTTGGACAGAGCACTTGTGGGTAAGAGTATGGATGATACCCTATGTGGATAGAGAGGCGGGGGCGGGGGGAGAAAGGAGGAAGGAAGGAAGGAAGGAAGGAAGGAAGGAAGGAAAGAAGGAAGGAGCTTTTTTGACCAACTGGAATTGACTGTGCTCTAAGAAATAGTGAATGTAATGAGTACAGCGAAGCATGTAAAGATCTACATGAACTTATACGGAGTGAATTAAGCAAATAAAACAATGTACACAGTGATTACAACATAAACAAAACCACCAAAAAAAAAATCAAAGGTAAATGCTGTAACTTTATATAGAAAATTATACTGAAAGAAGAGATATAAAAAGACATGCTCACCCCACCCCTTGGCAGAGATTCACAAATGTTATACATTCCACATATTTTTTAGATTTTTTTTCAATGTATTGATCAGTTATGTTAATTTTTCTTTTTCCTTTTTTTTTTTGTCTTAAATATACTATTTGATATTTATAGCAGCACCTTTTGTGGTGGCAAAGAATTGGAAAATGAGGGAATGTCCAACACTTGGGAAATGGCTGAACAAGTTATAATATAGGAATGTGATGGAATATTATATTGTGCTGTAGGAAATGATGAAGGGAATGGTTTCAGAGAAACCTTGGAAGACTTGTATCTACAGATGCAGAGTAAAGAAAACAGAACTAGGAGAACGGTATACAAAAGTAACAACAATACTGTAAGGATAATCAACTGTGAAAGACTTAGTAACTCTATCAATACAATGATCTACCACAGTCCGAAAAAACTCATGATATAAAATTGCTATTCATCTCCAGAGAGAGAACTGATAGTGTACAGATTAAAGCATATTTTTCTTTCTCTTTTTCTTGTTTTTTTTTTCCCCCTTTTAGAGCATTTTTTAATGTGGAAACTTATTTTGCATGACTTCATATTTGTATTTCTCGGTTTCTCAATAGGTGGGTGAGGGATAAAGGAGGGAAAGAATCTGGAACTAAAAATAAAATAAAATTGAATGGAAAAAAATTAATATTTGCTATATGAGATGGCTGGTAGAGGAAGGACACTGGTAAAGACTGAGGTGATATAAAGACAAAATACATAAATAAAAACTTATTTAAAAGCAATTAAACATTATAGGGAAAAAAGAAAATGGATTAAGGTGCTAAGTAGACTTGGAACATTAACATTTTAATCCAATTAAGGTCATTATCTCTGCCCTTGACTAGATTAAATTATTTGGGGAAATGATTCTCCAGGATGCATCAATACTTTAAGTGACTAGTGTTCTGTTTGATTACAAAACTGTTAGCTTTCATCTAAGTTCAGAAATTATGTCATCATTTGGTGGAAATTTGTCTTTGTTTGGGAAGACTATACATTGTAACCCAAAAGTATCTTTTGAAAGATTTTCAAAGGCAGATATGTATTTGTACCTTCTGATTTTCTCTCTAAGTAGAAATGCTTAGTACTAGAATAATTAATTAAACATTGCTTTTCTCCAAAATGCAGAGTACCAAATTTTTCTTCCACAGCTGCCAGTTCAATATATTAAATCCCTTATCAGCTCAAAGAAATGGACTCCAGTTTTGTTTTTTGTCTTTATCAACTGGCTACAGAGGAAGGAGGGGATGGAAGGGTGTTAGAAGGAGAGGCTATTAAGGGTAGGGCTTCTACACACACACACACACACACACACACACACACACACACACACACACACACACACACACACACACACACACGAATGCATGCACACATGAGTATAGAAAAGAAGAAAGTCAAGAAGGTCCAATGGCTCCTTCTCATTCTCTTGCTGGATCTTCCTCCAGGTCCTGCCCAGTAACTTTGACTACATCCCAAGATTTTGTCTTAGGTCTTCTTCTCTTCTCCCTCTGTACCAGGGATTCTTAATGAGACCTTTACTAATTCATTCTATACCTATGTCAAGCTTACTGGTCTATAGTTCTCAGCCTCCATTTTCTTTCATTAAGAAAACAACAATGACGACAACAACAAAAAACCAATTACAAACTTCACCTACATATCCATTGTAGTGATACTCGTTCTCTCATCCCTAGTCAGTGGTTCAGCTTTGACAGAAGCCACTTCTTTTGTAACTTTCTTGACCAGACTCAGCTTATTCTAAGCATTAACAATCATGACGTTATCTTCACCATGTCACATTTCTGTACTTTTCCTGTGTTCCATGCCTGTTCCAAGATTCCAGGCCTTGTCTGACCATCCTTCCTTCATTCCCGACATGACTCTGCTTCTGAACTTCTGGACTTCTCCATTATAACTCAACAGCCTTCTCACCCTGGAATATTTCTCTCCTCCTGACTCTCTCTCTCACTGCTGAGTTCCTCATGGGACCACCATTTTGGGAAGGGGCCATGGCTGGCCATTTTTTATTCCTCTCCCAGTTCTGCTTCTGACTGAACTTGGCCACCATGTCCCCACATAAGTCCTTCTCCACCCCTCTCTTCAGGTCTCTTTTGTGTATTGTCTTCCTCCATTTGAATGTAAGAAGACCCTTGAAGGCATGGACTATCTTTATTTTTGCTTGTATTTCTATCTCCAGAATTTAACAGAGGGCCTGACAAATATTTGGTGTTTCATAAAAGCATATTACCTTCCCACCTGTCCTGCCTTACATCTTCTGCTTTGTTAATCTAAGCTGGTTGTTAAGACTCCTTTGTTTCTAGATTCGGAGTCAAGAGTACATGGGTTTGAATCCCAGCTCATCTGCTTTACTGCCTTTGTGACCCTGAGCAAGTCACTAAACCTTTCTAGGTCTCCAATCTTCATCTATAAAATGAAGGGGTTGAACCTTATGGCATCTGGGGTCCCTTCTAGCTGTAAATCTATGATCCTTCCCTTTTTCTTCCTCATTAGAATAGTTTTTCTTTGTATCTCCAGAATTTCATTCTTGAGACCTTCCCCCTTCTATAGAAGCGTACTCAATAGTTTCCCAACTCCTCTTTTTATGAAACCTTAGGAATCTGCTCTCCTAAAGTCTAGGGTTTGTATGATTCCATTCCCAAACTTCCCCCTCTCTACCACAAACCCTAGCATGGAGTGGTTACATCCACTGAAGGTTACCGAGACTTCCACACTGGCAACCAGTTTCTGCCTGAGAAATCTATTGATAACTACCTCGAACAGAACCTTTAGTGATGCATTTGGCAGAATGTCACGTGGTTCATCTTCATGCTATTCTGACATGCTCCATAAGCCCTGAGTTTATGTGGGAATTCCCCAGTCAAGCATATCATCTTTGTAAAATATACAGACTTTCTAAGTTACCCATTAGGAAGCACCTTCAAATAAAGCTCTAGTTTATTCACCTTTTATCTGTGCCAATGGAACAATAGGCATGGATAATCTAGAGCAAAAGATATTCAAACAAACATTTGGCCTTTGGTTTATTTTAAGGGAGTTGCCTACCATAGTTATTTACTTTATGATACTGGCTCGCTCCCTTCAAGAGGAGCTTATAAAGGGCTGCATAAGAAAGATCTCTTATTTACCTCAACAGCAGCAGGCTGGCTCAGCTCCTGGGACTAGGATTCCAAATGCCCAGGAAGCTATTGAAGTTCATAAAAATGGGGAAACACCCCATTCTTGGAGAGTGGGAACTAGCTGGGAGGTGGGGGAGGAGGCTAGGAAAATCAAGAACAAAAAAGGCTTTCACAAGGCAAAGCCCCCAAACTGATGATTATCTGAAGAGGACCCAGCTTGGAACAGAGGCACCGTGCTTCAGGAGCCGTGGGGGAAGGAATTATTTATGTCTTTTAAGACACCCATCATACAGTGATGGTTATCACTCACACCACCCCCAAATGTCCAGAGGGGTAGCACAGTGGATATTGCTGGACTTGGAGTCAGGAAGAACTACATCTGAATTCCACTGCAGACACTTAGTAGGTGTGTGACCTTGGGTAAATCAACTCTCAGACTCAGTTCCCTCATTTGTAAAATGTGAACAATACTAATACCTTTCTCATGGGTTTGTTGTAAAGGTCAAATGAGATGATATAAGGAACATGCTTTGCAAACTTTAAAGTGCTACATAAATGCTCGCTCTTGTTATTAATAAAAATACCATTCATTACAAAACATCACTGATTCACATGATCATAGACATACAGCTGCAAGGGGCCTCAGATGCCACATGGTTCAGCTCCCTCATTGTAAAGATGAAGAATGGAGGCCTACAAAGGTTTAGTGACTTGCTCAGGGTCACAAAGGCAGTAAGGCAGAAGAGCCGGGATTGAAACTCACATGCTCTGACTCCAAGTATAGCATTCTTTTCACTGTACCATATTGCTTCTCTGGTTAACTGCTTTTTACATCTGAATTATGACTAAATCGAAGTTTACTGTTACAAAAACAATCAAGGTATTATTTTCACTTTTCTCTCCAGACAGCTAGTTGGTGAACTGCACCTATAATCAGGAAGACCCGAGTTCAGATTTTGCCTCAGACACTTACTAGCTGTCTGACTCTGGACAAGTCACTTAACTTCTGTTTGCCTCAATTTCCTCGATTACAAAATTAGGATGATAACAACAGCACCTACGTCCAGTGTTTTTGTGAGGACCAAATGAGATAATATTTGCAAAGTACTTGGCACAGTTCTGACACACAGTAGGAATTTAATAAATGCCTATTTCTTTTCTTGGTTTTTCAAAGCAATCCCTTCAGCATCCAGTGTATGGTCAATCATTAACAACTTAACACTAAGAAAAACTTGACAAAGTAGAATTGAGATCTCTGAAGCAGAAATGTTGAATATAATCCGTTACAAAAGAATCTAGAAGTTTCCTATAATCTATGTGCCTCTATATACCTTTCTATATCTTAATGAAAACATTTTTTATTTTTTTCAAGTCACTGTATTAATTCAATTAACTTTAAGTCAATTACAGTTAAGCTTTTAATGACCTACACTTTACTAAACTTTGGATACACTTTCTTTACTTTACCAAACTCTCTCCTTAACTTTGGCAATTCTTGCCTACCACTATGCAAATAGGCCACTTTTCATATATTATAAATTGTTAATTTATGACATTGACCTTTGCTCTAGATAAAGCCTAAGGTTGCAAAGAACAAAGTAAAAGCAACAGTAAAATGCAGCACTGCTAGCACAGGATCACAGACCCTGAGTCCAAGTCCTACAAGAGACTGAATCCCTCCATCTCCTCTAAAACTACTCAGTTATACCCTTAGGCCCATTGCAAGTGTTCCCTTCTCCATAGGGCCTTCTCTCACTGCATCCTACATTAGTATTCTACTTCTCTGAGCCCTTACTGCATGTACAGTCTGTGCTACTCACTGCACTTTAACCATATGCAAAGTTAAGCAATATGTGTCTTTTAAACTCAGATTCCAAATTCCTGTAGGGCAAAGACTGGATCTCCCACTTAAGACCTGAAGGAGGGGCAGAGGAGGTAGGTAGCTACTTAAGGTGCAACATACCTAGAGGAGCGAGGTAGTGGAGGTGGTAGAATGTAGCAGAGGATTATTTTACTATAACTTTTTCTAAACACACATTTTTAATGCCAGAAAATATTCTCTATGCTATATAGGTATTGATTTTGTGTTATGTCAAGGTACGCATATACCTTGAGCAGAGGTTCAAAGTGACACAGAAGGATATACTTTGTAAATCTCCTTTACAGTATAAGAATGCCTCACCCTAAGTGCTTGATAAGGATTTGCTAAAGGAATAGATCAATTTTACGGCACGGTTCAAAAGCTAGCGTTTGCCTCTGAAAACATGGCCATCCTAAAACATGCGCTTCCAAGAGTCTACCTTCAACAACAAAGAAGGTAATTACGTGCTGGCGAAGCTTTGGGACGGTCTAACAGCCAGTAGTTTAAATGGCAGTATCACGACGGAATCAGCTAAAATACAGTACATGAGAGGGACAAGTGGGGTGAACAACAGAAGGGGGCGTTTTCTGAAATAGGCTGCCACCTCTCATTTTAGGGTGGAACTTTAGCCTACTGGGAAAATCACAGAGGATTCCTGCAGGCAAGCACAGGAAATGATGAGTGACTGGTTTGTTGGGAACTGCTATTCAGGAACTTGAAAGTCCAATGTGCAGCCCACGGAAAAGGATTCAAAACACACATCTCTGAAGTTAATTATGTTTCTCTTTAAAAGTCTAGGGTAAAAAGGAGGAGGTGGGGGCAGGAGAAAGCTCATTTTCTTTAGCATGGAATCCTCTGGTTCTCTGGCTTTGGGCCCAGTCTAAATTGTTATAATTATTTCTTATGGAGAAACTGACATAGTCCAATGTTCTTGATGACCAGTTTAAATGTGTAATCTCAGCTTGAAGTCTATTGACTAGCTAGGTAGTGCCAAAGCTGGTCCTGCTGGGGTCACAGAGTAAGCTGAGAAGTATCTTGATGTCGCCTTTACTCTTAGCATTGGGGGAAAAGAGGTTCCAGCCTTGATGTCCTTTACAGGGTTGATGTAAAGCAGGAAAATGACTGGGCTAATATAAGCAAGCTGTGCCAGGAGGCAGTGAAAAGTATTTTGAAAAGAATAATATTCAAAGTGACTTTACTCTCTGAAGACCAATTAAGATACTTAAATCTAAGGACTGTTGTATTTTCTTTTCATAGTTTGCTGAGTGCCAATAACATTGAGAAATGAAAAAAATATTAATTTTTTTTTAAAAAGGAAGGTAAAATATAGATCAAGAACCATTCCTTAAAGGATACAAGTGGTCAAAAAGGACACATAGTTCTCAAAAAAAAAAAAATAGCAAACTAACAACCAAGTAAAAGATTGCCTTAATAACTAATAATCAAAGAAATACAATGTAAAATAACTCTGACATAAACAATACATACATAATACCCCATACCCTGCAAACTGGCAAATATGACAAAAAATTAAAATACTATTGCAGGGTCTAAGGAAAGAAAGACACACTGATATACTGTTAGTGTAGCTATGACAATCCAATCATTAAGTATGCAATTTGAGATGAGGCTTTAACATGATTAAAATGTCTGTCCTTCGACCCAGAGATGCCAAGCACATAACCCAAGGAGGTCTAAGACAGAAATGAAAGTCTCATGTACACAAAAAAATTTGTAACATCACTTTTTCTGGTAGCTAAGAAGTGGAAGGAAAATCAATGTAGGTGACCACTCATTTGAGAATGGTGGTACATGTGGCACATGAATGTGATAGAATATTCTTGTGTCATAAGAAACGAGTTCTCACTGACTCACTGCATGATTTAGAGCACATCCTTTAACCTTTCTGGCTTCTGGATTCATCTCTTCCAAAGTTACCAGTGACCTCAAATGCCAAACCTAGTGGTCTTTTCTCAGTCCTCGTTCTTCTTGACCTCATCTGATGTTGCTAACCCAGTTTTAGGGTTTTTATGACAACGGCCTCTTCTTCATTCTTCTCTTGTCTGTCTCAAGCTCTTTCTTAACCTCCCTTGCTGATTCACTTTCCATTTTCCATATAATTTCTCTTAACTGTGGGTCCTTTCTATACTCTCTCAGTAACTCCGTCAAAGGGGACTGCACTAGATGACACCAAAGGTTGTTTCCAAGCTCTAAAATCTATAATCTATGACCTATGCAGATGATACCCAGATCTATATAATCTGCTTTAAGTTCTGTACCTAGTTCCATCAACTGCCTAGTGGACACCTCAAACTGGATATCCCAAGTGTGTTTCACACTCAACACAACCAAAACAGAACTCATATTTTCCTCTCAATTCACTCCTTTCCCCAATTTCCTATTTCTATTGAAGGTATAACCATCATCACATTTATTCAAGTTCTTACCTTGGGGGGTAATTCTCATACTCATTCATAACATATATCCAATCAGCTGGCAAATGTGTTATTTTCAACTCTACAACGTTTGCATACATCCCCTTCTCTCAACAACCCTTACCCTAGTTGAGACTGTTATCATCTCCTGCCTGGACTACTGAAATAGCCTTCTAACTGGCCTCCCTCTCCTGTCTTTACCTTCTCTAATACATCTTCTATACAATTACCAAAGTGATTTCCCTAAAGCAAGGCTCTGACCATGTCACCTCCCTCCATATTCAATAAACTCCAGTGAATGAGGCATATATCTTTCTAACATGGCCAATGAGTGAATTAATTTTGCTTGACCATGTAAATTTCTTACAAATTATTTGTTTTTCTTTCCTTTTTTTTCTAATGAGTTGAGGGGTAAGAGAGAGAAAATAGATTTGTTAATTAGTTAATAAAAATAGATTTGTTCATTTAAAAATAATAAAAAACTGGTTCTTGCCTCTAGTATAAAATATAAATGATTCTGTCATATAGAGCTCTTCAAAACCTGACCCTAATTTAACTTTCTAACTTTATTATACATTATTTCCCTTCTAGCACTCTACAATCCAACCAAACTGACCTCTTTGTGGCTCCTCACATGTGACTGTCCATTTCCCTTCCCTCCACCTTTGCACTGGCTGTCCTCAGTGCCTGGAATGTAACCCTTGCTCAGCTCTGTATATTAGAATTCTCTATTTCCTTTGAAACTCAGCTCAAGTAACAGTTTTCTACATGAAGTCTCAAATACAAAATGAAACAGGGCAGAGGTGAATAGTTTTGTCAAGCTAACTCACTGATCATGGAAAACATTCTTTTTCAACAACCTGAAAGGTGACTCTACACATGGATATCACGTGATGATCAATACTGAAATCAGATTGATTATATACATTACAGCCAAAGGTGGAGAAGCTCTATGCAGTCACTTAAAGCAAGACCTAGAGCTGAGTGTGGATTAGAACATGAGCTTCTTATTGCAGAATTCAGACCTGAACTCAAGAAACTAGGAACCATCAGACCATATAGGGATAGCTTACATGACATTCCTTATGAATATGAAGTAGAAGTAATGAATAGATTTAAGGGATTAGATCTGGTAGATGGAGTGTCTAAAGAACTATGGACAAAAGTGCACAATATTACATAGGAAGAAACAACAAAAAGCAGAAACAAAAAACATTCCAAAGAAAAATAAGAGCAAAAAACCCCAAAATGGTTGTCTGGAGAGGCTTCCCATATAGCTGAAGAAAGAAGGAAAGGAGAAAGGGAAAGATATGCACAGAGAATAGCAACGAGAAATAAGAAAATTTTTAAATGAGCACTGCAAAGACGTAGAAGAAAACAACAGAATAAGAAAGATGAGAGATCTTTTCAAGAAAATTAGAGAAATCAAAGGAACATTTCATGCAAAAATGGGCATGATAAAAGAAAAATAGTAGGGACTTAAGAGAAGCAGAGAGATTAAGAAGAGGCAGCAAGAATATGCAGAAGGACTATGCAAGAAAGATGACCACTGATAACTGCAATGCTGTGGTTGCTGATCTAAAGCCAGAAATCTTGGAGCATGAAGTTCACTGGGCCTTGGGAAGACTTGCTAATAATAAGGTGTTTAATGGAGGTGATGGATGAAGCCGTTAAAGCGTTGCACACACTATGCAAATTTGGAAAAGTTAACAGTGACTGACCACTGGATTGGAAAAGATCAGTTTGCGTCCCAGTCCTAAAGAAGTAATTTTGCTCAAAGGAACAGAATGTTCAAATGATCAGATAATCGCACTTGTGTCACATGCCGGCAAAGTTAAGCTCAAAATTCTGCAAACTAGGCCTCAGCAGTATGTGAGCTGAGAATCATTAGAAAATCAGGCTGGTTTTCAAAGAGGCAGAGGAAGCAGAGACCAAATTGCCAACATCTGATGTATTATGGAGAAAGGGAGTTCCGAAAAAAAATTGACTTCTGCTTCATTGAATACACTAAAGCCTTTGATTGTGTGGATCACATGATGTGGCAAGTCCTCAAAGAGATGGGAATATTAGATCGTTTTACCTGTCTCCTGAGGAACCTGTGTGTGGGTCAAGAAGCAATACTAAGAACCTGTAACATAGAACAAGTAATTGGTTTAAGACTGGAAAAGGAGTACAACAAGGCTACATATTGTCACTTAATTTATTTAATGTATATGCAGAATATGTCATGTCAAATACTAGCAGGACAAATTAAAATCCAGAATTAAGGTTGCCAGGAGA
Source organism: Notamacropus eugenii (assembly GCF_028372415.1). Classification (NCBI taxonomy): domain Eukaryota; kingdom Metazoa; phylum Chordata; class Mammalia; order Diprotodontia; family Macropodidae; genus Notamacropus; species Notamacropus eugenii. Next base: position 433,506,063 of record NC_092874.1, read on the forward strand.
AATATCAACAATCTCAGATGTGCAGATGATATTGCTCTGATGGCAGAAAGGGAAGAAATAAGAAGCCTCTTGAAGAAGGTGAAAGAGGAGGATGTAAAAGCTGGTTTAAAGCTTAACATCAAAAAACCTAGGAGCATGGCAATTGGTTCCAACACTTCCTGGCAAATAGAGGGAGGAGAAATGAAAGTTGCGTCAGATTTTACGTTCTTTGGCTCAAAGTTCACTGCAGACAGGAACTGCAGCCATGAAATTAAAAGACACTTGCTCCTTGGAAGGAAAGCTATGGTAAATCTGGACAGCATACTAAAAAGCTGAGACATCACCTTACTGAAAAAGGTCTGTAAAATTAAAACTATGTTTTCTTTCTGTAGCAAAGTATGGCGGTGAGAGTTGGACTACGAGCTGGACAACAAGGAAAGCTGAGCACTGCAGAATTGACACTTTCAAATTGCGGTGCTGAAAAAAATTCTTGAGAATCCCATGGACAGCAAGGAGATCAAATCAGCCACTACTTAAAGAAATTAATTCAGATTGCTCACTGGAAGGTCAAACCTGAATGAAGTTGAAGCTTAAATACTTTGGCACCACAAGGAGAAAACAGGACTCATTGGAAAAGACCTTGATGTTGGGAAAGATTGATGGCTAAAGGAGAAAGGGAAGGCAGAAGATGAGATGGATAGATAGTGTCATAGAAGCAACAAACATGAGCTTGGACAGATTTTGAGAGATAGCAGAGAATACAAGGGTGCTGTGGTCCATGAGATCATGAAGAGTCGGCCATGACTGAATGACTAAACCACAACATGAAGTCTCCACTGTCCCCACCTGCTGATTCTCCCCTGCCTCTCCCCTAATTACGATGTATTTTGTGCGTGTTTTATGTGTACTTATGTGTTGTCTTCCCCATTAGAATGTTAGCTTCTCGAATTTTTGTCTATGTCTTCCTAGTGCCGAGTAAAGCCCTGTCTGGAGCAGGACCTTTCACTTCTCCCTTTTCTAAGAGTGTTTGGATGCATTTAATTAATGCTTATGGAATGATCTATAAAATGTGGCAGTCAGTCTAAATAACTGCTATTCCTCACTGACTTCACGGTAGTGGGAGGCAGCAATGGATCTGGAGTCAGAGGACTCGGGTCTGATAAAACGACAGCTCACTAGTCATTCAACATCCAGCAAACCGTGTTTTCTCTCTGAATATCAGTTCCTCTGTCTGTAAAATGGGGATAATCATATTTACATTATTTAAGTCTCAGAGTTGTTGGGAAAAAAGTACTTTGTAACAAGACAAAGAAATGAGAATTATTATTATTCTTACTGCCATTAAAGTCTTCCTCTGATGTACCATTATAAGTTGGAAATGAGCCTGTATTATTTTTTCAAATTAAATTTGATTTTTCAATTATCAAGTTATTTTTTCCCCTTCCACCTCCTTCCTCCACTGGAAAAAAATATGTGAAAAACAAAACCTTTGCAACAAATAAACATATTCAAACAAAACAGGGGTAAACTGTTCTCCCTTCAATCCACATTAGTTCATACAAATCTTTACAGATTTCTCTAAAATCACCTTTTTCACTCACCATTTTTTACAGCAATTGTGTGTTCCATTACATTCTTATACCATAATTTATTCAGCCATTCCTCAATTAATAAATACCCCCCTGAATTTCCAGTTCTTCATCATCACACACAAAAAAAAGAGCTTACATCAATGTTTTTGTGGAGAAAGTCCTTTTTCTCTTTCTTTGATATCTTTGGGTATAGGCTTAGTAATGGTATTAATGGCAAGCCTGTATTACTGACTATAGGGGCAGCTAGGTGGTGCAGTAGATAGGGTGCTGGGCCTGAAATCAGGAAGTCCTGAGTTCAAATACAGTCTCAGATAACTTACTAGCTGAATGACCCTGGGCAAATCATTTAACCCTACTTATCTGTTTCCTCATCTGTAAAATGAGCTCGAGAAGGAAATGGCAAACCATTCTAGTATCTTTGTCAAGAAAACCCCAAATGGGATCACAGAATCAGACATAACTGAACAACCACAACACAACTGTGTTACTGAAATTTATGCCAGGGGAGCACAACCTATCAGTTATGACACCCATCTGTACCACCTACAGACCAAATGACAAGAGTCTGAGAACCTGCTTATTGCCAGACAGTGCTGTAAATTACTGGCCACAGAAACTCTCAAAGACCATCCATCTACTGTGTTCTGTAAGTCTCCACAATGATGAGTCAGAGCCTTGAGATGTGACAACACTGAGATTCTCTGAGACGGGACAGTAAAGCAGGATTTCACTAGGCTGAGCAGCAGGCCCGCTTTCTCTTTCTCCAGGTAAAGGGGAAGATAGTGCTTGGGGCCGTTCAACTAAGACATCTGCCAGTTGGGACTGGCACTTCTTAATGGTTGATAAAAGATGAGCAAGGCAATGTGGCAGCTTGGAAATGCCCCTCAGCAGTTTCAGAAAAGGGAGAGAAAGCCAAGTATGGCAGATAGCACCCGCCTGTGGTCCCTTGTCCTGAGGAAGTTGAGGCTGGAAGACTGCCCGAGTCTGGGAGTTCTGTGCTGCACCACTGTAGCTTAAGTGGATTGGATGTCTGCACATTGGAAGTCTAGCACCAATTGGTGAACCCCTGGGTGCAGGGGGCCATTAGGCTGCCTAAAGAAGGGGTAACCAGGCCAGGATTGTAGGCAGAGCAGTCAAGGCTTCTGTGCTCATTAGTAGTGGGCCCGGGTTCATGAGTGGTTGCTGTACTTCTAGCCTGGTAGAAATAGGGAAACCCTGTCTAAAAAAATAAAAATTAAAAAAAAAAAACACAGGTTTGGAAAGGGAGAGGAGGAAGAGAAAGGTCTTTTATAGATCTAGTAAAGAAAAGAACTCTCATGACAGAAGGATAAAAAGGGATCATGGAATAAGAAGTCAAAAGTCTAAGTTCAAAGAAAATGAACTTAGAAAGCTTCACTTATAAAAATAACCTCTGGTAAAACCTATTTTTATCATATGTCCAAGATCATTATCAAAATCCCTGTGCTGAATCATAAGACCTTGTGCATAATCCCCTAAAGAATGTGACACTAGCTGTCTGATTTATGGGAGAGATATTCAAAATATACTTCAAAGTTAACCCAAGTTAAGGGTGATACTGGTAATGACGTGATCTGAACTGTACATACAGATGGACCACACTTTATGAAACAGATGGAGTCCTAAAAAGTTGGCTTTAAAATGAATTCCAATTAACTGAATCATATTTTCCTGGTGACTCATTATTATATTGTCAATATAGTCTCATGGGAAATATTATGACCTCAAAATCTACTTTTCCTATTACAAAGTTTGTAAAATCATTGGCAGGGTCCCTTAGCTTCTTTTAAGATTCAATTTCCTCAACTATAAACTAGAAAAGTAGCTTTATCACAAGGTTTGGTGGCCCTCCAATGATATGTGGATAAATGTTTTGCAAACCTGAAAGCACTATAAAAATATCAGATATTAGAATGGAAAGAAAAATTTAATTCTTAATGAACAATCTATGATCAATTAACCAATCAATAATATGTGAAAGTATACCATATAGAAGGGACAGTGTTCCAGTAGCATGTAAGCTCCCTGAGATTGGGGACCCTGAGAGCATTTTTATCTCTGTACCTCTAGCATCTGTCCCAGTTCCTTGAACACAGTAGGCATTTAGTAAATTGTCTTCTCTCAACGGGACCCTCTTCCAAACTTCTCTGGTTTTTTTGTTGAGGATTCCATCCTCCTCCTATTAACCCAGGTCTGTAACCTGAATCATCTTTCCCACCCATAGAATTCAATCACTTGCCAAGTGCTGTTCATTCTTGTCCTACAACCATTCTCACATTCATGCCTTCCCCTTCCCCTGACACAGCCCCCACCCTAGTTCAGGCCCTCACTATCTCTTGCCTGGACTATTAGAACAAATCCTTAATTAGTGTTCCTGCTTTCCAGTGTTTTCCCCCTCTGAGCCACCCTTCATGTAGCTGCCAAAATAATCTTACAGTCTAATTCTGAACACATTCTTCTTGTATTCATGAATTTTCAGTAGCTCCCAAATGCTCCTAAGATAAATAAAATATAAACTCCTTAGCTCAACATTTAAAGCCTTTTACAATCTGGTCTAGCTTTTCAGACTTAAGGCACATCGATTCTATTTGCACATTCTACATTTCAAACAAACTGACCAACTTGCAGCTCCCAAACCTAGCACTCTATTTCCCACCTTGGTGCCTTCCCCAAGGCTGTCCTCCAGGTCAGGAATGCTCTCCTCCTCATAGTGTCCTTGGTTTCTTCCAGTCCTCAGCTCAAACCCCTCCATCTGCAGGAAGTCTTTCTTAGTCCCCCAGGCTTTCAGTGCTTTCCCTTTGAAATTACCTTTCATTTATCCTGTGTATATCTTGTACCTTCGTAGTTATTTACATGTCTCCTCCACTAGAATGTAAAGTTCTGGAGGGCAGGGACAACGGGGTCTTTTTTATTTTTGTTTTTTGGCTTTCTTTGAATTCGCAGCAACTGGTAGAGTAAGAACATCATAATGCTTGTTGACTGGCCCAAACCTTAAATATACAGCATCCAAGTTAAGTATGGCACAGGATTAAGTATAGGAAATGAGGGGAATCCTAAAGCCAATTCCTTAACACCAAAACGGAATGTCTTGGGCTTAGCACAGACCAGGCACAGAGTAACTGCTTAATAAATTCTTACTGAAGAACGGAATGACACAGCAATGTAAAGCACAACAAATGTTAGTGTAAATACCTCGTAAACACATTTGTGAAATTATAATGGAGAAACAAAGGTCTACGGTAGGAAGAACACTGAACTGGGACGTTAAAAGACCTGAGTCCTGACTCCAGCACTGCCTTGTTACAGACTACAGGGAAATCAGCGTCTCTGGGCTTCCATTTCCTTATTTGTGATTCTTAGCCCACACGACAGTGTGGAAATCATCGTATAAACTGTAAAGTACTATGCAAATGTAACTTCCAGAAGCAACGGTAATAGTATTAGCAGTATAAAGTAGTTAGTAGTAGTGGTAGCAGGACAATCTTCAAACTATATAGAATGAAAATATATTGATCTCTCAAAACATAGAGATGTAGGGAAAGAAATCAAAACTACACGGGAACAAGATGAGAGATCTGTCAGTCAGTCTTCTGTTGGTGTCCTAAGGATTCTTTCAGTGTGTCTACAGAAGGCGAACTTACATACTTATGTCCCAATATTTTGATTCAACTACAAAAAGCGATCATTTTATCAGCTTGTCCAATAGGCCCCCAAATACTGAACCAAGAACAACGTGAGGATAGTGACTCATCCCTGAATCATTTCTAACAGAACTCCATCACACAGACGATGAGAGCAATGATGGTGATGATAACCACAATACCTCTCTCAGGCTTTAAAGAAGTCTTTGGGAGTCTGCAACTCCATTTTTCTCCGTTCAAAGTTCCCATTTCATTATGTATCAGTCTCAAGGCCCAGGGTTGCCCTATTGTACTGTTTCCTGAGACCTGCCTCCACAATCATTTTACTAAAAAAGAAAAAAATCAACTAATTCATTCTTTGTTGCCCTACCCTGTGGTTGGGAAATGGTAAAGGTGAAGTCTATCTGTCCAACACCTTTAGGGATCTAGTGTCTTCAGATTTTCTCTGTTCTTCTAGTCTCAAATCCTACCATGGGAAAGGCTCTAATAAACACTGACAACTCCACTCAGCTGTCAAAGTGATATTCCCAAGGTGGTCCAATTCCCTGCTTCATATATATCATCTATGAGAGCAGTTACATTTCAGCCATAAGCACAGTTTTAGACTGAAGGAATGATTCTCTCGAAGTGGGACAAAAGTCATTAGCCAAGAGTTCAGACCAGCTCCAAGAAGATGTGGTGTTATTGGGAACACACTGAGCAGGGATATGAGGAAAAGCCGGAAAGACCTCCACACCAAATGAGACTGCTCAAACACCCAAGAAGGTCTCATTCGAAATAAGAATGATGTCAAGGTAACCCCTCTACTTCACTGAGAAAGTCTCCCTTAAACCACAGAGAAAATAATTTCATGAGTAACATGAGAATCCCTAGATCAAGTATTATGAGATACCCTATACATTGATTAGTAAAATTACTATGAAGTTAACTTACAAATTAAAACAACAAAAAAATCAACCCATGAATTACGCATTTTTATGTCTACTTGAAACTGAAAACAGGATCAGAATTTTTTTTCCAAGTCCAAATGCTCATGTTTCCATACAGGCTCATTATTTCCTTTCTGTTCAACTCAATTCAATAAACATTTTGTTTGTTGTTAGAAAGTAAGCAAGCACCCACTATATGGAAAGAACTGGTTCTGAAGGACAATTTCCCAAGTGAAGATACCTCAGTGGGAATTATTTCTAGCAGTGAACCAACATGCACAAATCACTCAAACCTGACCAGATAGTCAAAACCCTGTGATGTAAAGACTTTCTTACATGGGAGAAACCAGAGTTACTGAGGCAGTAGTATTGAGCAGGATTGGGAGAAAGCTCCCACAGGCTTGTAGTGAGGACCAAACGAGATCACGTCTGCAAAGTGCTCTGTAGACATTAAAGAGTTCTACACACATGAGCAATGATGATTAAAATGATGATGACAAATATCAGCTCTGTGTAAGGTGAAGCATTAAGGATCCCTGTTGAGTTTCCTGGGAATTCATCCATCTACAACTTGCCATTTTGCCAAGTTTGGAGAAGAGGATTCTTGTTGCTATGACCCAGTGATTCATAGAGCCTATCTCTGCCCTGTGAACAACAAAAGGCCACTTTGCTAAGAAGAAGCTATAATGCTCAATAGTTAAGCCCCAGGCCCTGGGTTCTAGCTTATATTCTCATGTTGTATTGCTGGGCCTCTGAATAGTATGGCATTTGCAAAACTCCTCTAGTATTTATCCTATACTGTTAACTTTTTATGTTTATGTTCCAATAGGCTATCAGCTCTTTGAGGGTAGGATCCGTATCTCCATAGCTTTATATAATGACAACATTCAATACTCATATATATATTTTTAAGTGACTCAGAATCTTAACAGTTGGAGGATGCTTCAGAGGTCAAGCTGTATCTGAATGGAAATCTGCTCTAGATTTCCCATGGTGCCCATTCAGGTTCCAGTCTGGGGCAGGCCTCCAAAAAAGACATAAACCTATTTACACATTCCCCAAAGCTTCAGAGGGAACCTGAAATGGTCCTGTGATCTCAGGGCTCCCATGATCCTTCTACACTAACTGAAGGTGGAAACAGACTTCTCAGAGTGGGTATAGATAGGCTCTGTGGTCCTGCCCTGGATCTCTAGGGTAGTCCCCAAGGCCTTATAAGCTGTCTATGGGTTTAGGTGAGGGGATACCACCATCTAATAATCAGGAAAACATTTCACTGACAAATTATTACCACGAAAAAAAGAGAAGGGACTGAAGGAATCGGAAGGGACACCCAAGGAGTGTGGTGACCCCTGATTACATTATGGTGGTGACTTTCCCAGAAAGGAGCAAGCTCACCCACTGGGGCTGGTAGTCTCTTGTTAGTGACTCTCTTTACCACTCTTATGAGCACTGAATACAGAATGATACAGTGAAAAAACATTTAGATGAGGAATCGGAAAATCTGACATCTACTTGCAACGCTATCATTGTCCATGTGACCAAGGTCAAACCACTTGGTCTTTCTGTGCCTCACTTTCCTCATCTATAAAAGGAGGATAATCACATTTGCTCAATCTACCTCACAGAGATATTTTGAGGATCAAAGTAATATTCTGAAAAGTAAAATGTAAGATAGAATTATTTTCTTCTGTTTACTTTTATCTCTTTTGAAGTGCAAATGGAAAAACACTTCCTCCCTGAGATGGTGGGGTCCTCCAGGTGCTTCTGGATGATAATATGCTGAAAATAGAATCACTGTCATGTGATTATACATAGGAAAAAAAAGAAATGGATAAAGAAGTCTGCTTACTGCCCATACTATATTGGACAACTGGATGGACAACCTATAAAATTGTCCCATCAATACATACATCTTGGACAGGCAAAACCCTTACTTGACACAGATATACGTAACAATGCAAGCTGCCATTCCATCCAGGACTTTTTTTTAAAAAAAAAAAGGAATGATACAGGTCTAAGTATACATGTAGACAAGAGAGAAAGTGAGTAATAGGGAAAGATTGAAGATGAGAATGAGAATGATCACTAGATGGGAGTTTGATGGGGTTGAGTGCAAAGGTAAAGGCTACCACCTCCTCACACTCAGGAGGAAAGGATGGGTTAACATGAATAAGAGTTCTTGGGGATAGATTTGAGGAAGCAAGACTGTTCACAACAGAGAGCCTCTATTTAAAAAGAAATGTTTTCTTGGTGCTTCTTTTCTTTTTTACATTAAAATCAACTTCTCCATCAAAACTCTCTCTTGTAACAAAGAAACAGAGTGGAGCAAAATAAATGGATACGTTGATCATAGTGTTTTCCTTTACACCGCTGAGGTCACCAGTGATGTTGTTCCCTCAGTTCTGCTTGTATCATTCTGCACACAAGGCTTCCCAAGCATCACTGAATTTCCCAAATGCATCAATTCTTGCAGTATAAGAATATTCCTTTCACAGGCCACCATTTCCCCCAATCATTCCTCAGTTGATAAACACCTGCCTTGTTAGCAGTTCTTTGCTACCACAAAAAGTACTGCTCTCCATATTTTGGTACATGTCCCTCCCCTCATGTATCTCAAAATGAACACAAAGTAACTGGAGGAAGGAGTGCATTGGGAGTTGTAGAAAGTGGTACTTGAATTTTGAAGAAAGTCAGTACTTCTGAGAGGCAGCAATGAAGGATTCCACCACGGGGATGGCATATTCATTGCTAAATGTCATCAGTTTTAACTGCACATCTCTCACGTATCTCATCTCCCTACCTCCACAGCTCTATTCTTCAGAAATCTCCTTCACTCGGTACCTCTTGTCTGAGTTATCATAAAACAGCCTAATTTGTCACCCTACTTCATCTTTTTCCTCGTTTCTACCTATCTGCCAAATTCATATCCACAGGACATGTCAGGTCAGTGTCACTCCCCTGATCCAACGTCTTTAGGAGACCTCTCTAGTTCCCAGAGTAAATGAGGCTCCACTCTACCTGTGCAGGTTTATTATATTTTATGACATTACAATATTACATATCTCCATACACTCTATATTATAGTCAAACTGACCTCCTGGCTGCTCCCTAAATTCAATATTCCCATTGCCTGCCTTGCCGAATATGCACAGACTATTCCACATGCCTGAAAGGTACTCCTTCTTTATAGTCACTTCTTAGAATCCTTTAAGGCTTAATTCAGGTGTCTATTAAGCTATCAATGCCACCTCTCTTCCCCATGTTGTTACTGTTTTTCCCCACCTCGATTTCCCTCAAATTCTGCTTATTTGTGTATGGAATTGATTTCCTTCAGTAATAGAATGTAAGCTAAATAAGGTCGTTTTTGCCTGGATGCCCAGTGCTTAGCACATAGTAGGTACTTAATAGGTTTGTTAAATTGAAACACTGCAGTTAATACAAAGAGTCCTTTTATCTTGGCTTTTCAAGTATCTGTGGTGCCAGAACTGAACTTGAAGGTCCACAGATTTGTATTTCTCCCTCAAAACCCTTTCTTTTGTCACAAAACAGAACAAAGGCCAGTGCAGGGGAGGATATTTAATTATCCTCATAGTGTGCTCCAGGTGCCCATTTTCCTGTTTTGATATCACTAAAGACACAACTCTATGGGGACAGAAAACGTGTCTGTTGCTATTTCTTTGTGGTTTGACCCCAGGATAACAAAATGAATAGAGAAAGAATAAATAATTAAGTCTGCCCTTTGAATGCTCACTCAAACTATTTTCTATTGAATCTTGACAGAGTAAGCTCTGTTTTTTGTTACCTCCTGGATTTCCCATTGCTCTACTTTAGCCTGAGAGATTTCAAAGTATTTGCTCATCTCTCCAAAGCAATATCATCTGGGTCTGGTGACCCAGTGCCACAAATCTGGAACACGGTCCTCACTACAATGAACACAGCCCAGTGTAACTGCATTAAGATCTAATGATGTTGTAAACCAATGTGCTGCTCCTTAATAACCAGCTTTCATCAATCACCACAGTACTGAAACAGAAAGACACCTAGCAATTTATTCAGTGTACTCATAACCCAGCAACACAAAGAGCTATGTAAGAAATGGGAAAAGAAAAGACCCTAAAATATCTAGAACTATCTATTCAAATGCAATGAGAGCCAAGTCCTAATATCCCACCTAGTTCTATCAATTGTCGGTTACTTCTAGTACTTTGAGGGGAGAGAGGCCAGCTTCTGGAGTCCCAGTGAGAAGGGGGACTTGGGTAGTACATTCAGAGGCCTTGTCTGTTACAATTATATGTCAACATCTATGTCTATGTGTACATATATATATATACACATATATAAAAAAATAAAATGATTGAATCTCAGAGTTATAAGAGATCTTACAGTTCACCGAGTCCAACCCCTTCATTTTTATATACAAGAAAACTGAGACTTCACCCAAAGAAGGGAGTGATTTATCTAAGGTCATGCTAAGAGTCTAGCAGTAGAATTGGGACCATAGCCCAGGTCTCCTGACTCTACGTCCAGTGTTTAAGACCATTATAATGTAGTGCTTAAGTCATTCCTCAGAAAAAATAAAAGGTCCCTACCCCATGGACCCTGGCCAAGAGAAAGCCAATAAATACATCTGCGTCAACAGCTTTCTATTCTTACTACCCTGTATAGTTCACTGACCTGAAGCTGATGCTTCATTTCAGGGCTCTTATGCAAAAAGGTCAGTTTATAGAAAGAGCACATTTCTTTGGTGGCACAAAAGAGAAGAAATCGTAGACATGTAGAAGGACTCAAGAGTTAGAAAGTATCTTATATAAATATTTTATTGTTTTCCTGCCTTGTTGCACTATGTTCCTGCAGACAAGTGCTTTAAATCAATGTGTTTTCCTATTACAGAGCCAATAAAAATAAGCATTTCTTCACAGGCTTTCCAGATTTCAAGATTCTATTTAATTACCCTGGTGCAGCAGAAAGAACACACACTTCTCTCTGACCAGAGGACCTGGATTCATATTCCAGCCATATAATTTTCTACGAATGAACTTGGGAGAGTAACTTTTAACATCTCTGATCAAAAATGAGGGCTTGAACTAGATGATTTCTAAAATATCTTACAATTTTACACTGATGATGCTAAGATTTTGCATGGCCCTTCTAGTTACTTCTACAGCTATAACTGCTTAGGCGATGTATGCTACACATTTTATCATGTGTTTTTCACATTGCCCAGGGTGAAGACACTTAACTAATCATGTGACTTTCAATGCAAGTTACATTATTTTTGGGGGGAGGGGTTCCTAATTTCCTCCATTGTAAAATGAAGGCTTGGACTAGATCTTCTGATCTTCAAGGCTCTTTCCAGCTCTGACATGATAGATTCTAAGGTCCCTTCTTGTCCTGGCATTCTGTTTTCTGTAAGATTCCTTCCAGCTCTGAGACTCTTAAGTTCATGGGTTTCTTTCAACTCTAGCACTTTCTGATTTTGCCCCCTTCCCTCCTCCCCATTCCTTACCTCAATTAAACTATGAACCAGAACTTCAATTTCCTTTATAATAAATTCTACACAGGACTAACTAAAGTTACTAAATCTAGTTAGTATGCAGCAAATCCTGTTTGATAATATGGGTCCCATAACACCCCATTTGTTGGACTGTGTCCAGAATGAAGGCAGTTTTCTACACATATAAGTTTTCTAGGTAACTAAAACTTACCCTTTAAAGTACACTGCAGATATCTGTTACTTGTCTTATTCCCCTACCAGACAACAAGAGCCTTGAAGGGAGGAACAATATCTTATATGCATCTACCTTAATGCAAAGAACAGGGCTTGCTTGGTACACAGTAGGTGCTTACTCAATTTGTTGTACTGTATTACAGTGAGTGCCCAAATGTTTTAAAATGTTAACCTTTTGGAATGGAAATCTTTCTAAGAAGTATTTTGCACCTCCCTGCCCTCTTTTTTTTTTTTTTTTTTGTACTTTACGATGATTAATGTTATTAAGCATATACAGGGTGTCTCAAAGATCTTAATGCAGTCTTAGGCTTTAATACCCTGCAGACATCTCAAACTCAACAAGACCAAAACAGAACTTATTATTGTTCCCTGCAAATCATTCCTCTTCTAAACTTCCTCATTTCTACTGAGGTGATCACTTTCCTTCCAGTCCCCTACATTCACAGCCTTGGTACTTTCTTGGAAGCCTGATTCTCCCTCATTCCCAATGTCCAGTCAGTTGCTAAGTCTTATTGATATTGGGAGTCCAAGAACTGGAGCTTCAATCTTAGCTCTGCCATTAACGACCTATATTACCCTAAGGAAGTCACTCAGCTTCCCTAGGCATTAGTTTCCTCATCTGTAAAAAGAAGAAACTGAACTCGATGACCTCTAAGTTCTTTTCACTTCCAGACATACAATCCTGTGAACATTTCTCCCATCTGTACCCTCACTCACACAGTTACCAGCCTAGTTCAGAATCTCCCTTGCCTTCCCCTTCCCTTCCCTCTCCCTTCCTTCCCTTGCCTTTCCTTCCCCTTCTCTTCCTTTTCCTTCCCTTCTCTTGTGTTCCCTTTTCTTCCCCTCCCTCCTCTTCCCTTCCCTTTCCTTGCCTGCCATTCAATTCCCTTCCCTTTTTCTTTCCTGGACTATGGCAATGAATAGGATCCTAACTGGTCTTCCTGTTTGCAGTCTCTAATACCTCTATATGGCCACCAGAGTGATATGCCTTAACCACAGTTCTGACCATGACTCTACCCTCTTCAATAAGCTCCAGTGACTCCCTATTGCCACTAGGAAAAACCAAACTCCCCAGTTTGGCATTTAAAGCCTTCACACTGTCTTTGGCACACCTTTCCAGGCTTATTACATATTATAAACCTTCGAACACTCACCATTCAAGCCAAATTCACCCACTTGTTCTCTATACATGACATCCATAGAATCTCTAGCTTCCTTCAAAGCTGAGCTAAGATGCCACCTCCTACATGAAGCTCATCCTGATGTCCTAGATCCTAGGATCCCTCCTTCAAAATTGTCTTGTGTGTATTATGTATTAACTCAGATGCATATACGTTGTTTCCCATTCCCTGCCCTCTTTAACAAAGAATACTCAATTTAATGTAAGCATTAATTATTGTTTAGGGAGGGTCATAATACAATACATAAGACAATGATGTCCCCACTGTCTGCTGAGGTGTGTGGTAGGTGTTTTTGCTTCCATGATAAATTGTCTAACTTGTTGTGCTTTATTTGGGTTTCCGAGTCTGGTTTTTTTTTGCGGTGGTTTGTTTTCTTGTCTCTTGCCGTTGGTTGGGTACTGTTATTGTCATGTTATTGTCAGTGTGACTGCATCTGGCAACATCCCTAATTTACTGCTTCTAACTTTTGGAGGGTGGAAAAACTGGCTATCCTCGTTTATTAAAACTTTATAAAATAACAGTAATTAGGCCAAGTACATAAAAAGCTGTCCTATGAGAAAAGAGACAGCTTCAGTGTATCTGTGTTGAAGATGATGACTTTGCTGCATCTATTTCAGTATCTTAGAGACCATTTTTGTTTCTTTCTGGTTGCTAGATAAGGGACCTTGGGATCCATGTATATTCTTTCAACCAGCTACTACCGAGCAGCTATTATGTCAGCAGATACTGTGAACAGTATCTGAATGACTGAGCTCTGACTGTACTTTAGGGCAGTGTGGTGTGACACAAAACAACAACAAGACCAGGAATCAGGATAAAAGGGTACTAGCACAGTCTCTACTGTTGATTCTCTGTGTGACCTTGGGCTTGCATCATCCTCTGGAATCTATTTTCCTCCTCTGGAAATTGGCCTGGGGCAAAATTATTTTTATTTTTTTTAAAATATAGTCTTTATTTATTTTGTTAAATATTTCCCAATTACATTTTAAAAAATTTTAATGTTCATTTAAAAAAACTTGAACTCCAAATTTTCTCCCACCCTCCCAACCCCTCAAAAAGGCAAACAGTATATCAATTATACATGTGAAATCATGCAAAACATGTTTCCATATTAGCCATGCAATAAGAAAACACACACACAAAAGAAGGTGAAAAAAGTCTGCACTCAATCTGGCCTCAAAATCCATCAGTTCTCTCTCAGGAGGTAGATAACATTTTTCATTATGAGTCCTCTGGAGCTGTCTTGGATTGTTGTCTGGGATAAAATGCTGAAAGCAAAATGGGTTTTCAAAGTAACTGCCTCCTTTCCTTTTTCTGACCTGTTTTCTCTTCCTATATCTACATTCATTATGCTCCAAGATGCTTTGTGCTGGTCTGTATGTCAAGAGATTAACATTAACCGTCTGTATGACCTTAGGTAAGTCACTGAATATCTACAAAATGAGGGGATTGGACTAAACCACTTATAAGGTTATTTCTAGCTCTGGCATTCAGGGAGTCTATGATGAATCACTAACACTTCAGGGTGAATTTGTTAACCTTCCTAAGAGTATTTTGCACTTTTAAAACAGAGCCCACTAGAAAGGAACTCAAAGTAATGAATCTCTAATGGTTGAATTTCAGCAACTGTAATGGGAAGTGGGGACATTATTTCTGGATCTTCCTGGGGCCCCTCAAAATAGACCACACAGATCATCACCTATTCCACCAGCCCTGCTATTTGTACAACACAGAAGGCCCTGGATGACTCAGAATTCTTATTTCCTGACTCCAACTTTAGCTGGAGGTGGTGGGAAGTGGTAGAGAGGCAGTAGGTGATTCTTTCCGGTGCAAAGGTAAACAAGCTATTTATCAAGGCTCTTCCAAAGAAAATCTCTCCCTGAGGTCTGAGTCATAGTGAAAACAGGAAACCTACTCCTCTTTCTCCTCTGCAGGCCATCCCACATGCCCAAAGTAGTCAACATAACTTTGAAAACACCCTCATAAACTCCCCCGGGAGCCAATGCCAAAATGGGGCTACATGCGAGGGGCTGTCATAGCAGGGAACATTGAGAATGCACAACAGGGTTGCTGGGTCTTGAAAAGATTAATGTCAGAGGCAGGGAACGTTTAAGCGAGAGTGCCACAAACAAGCCACGGGAGGGGGGAATCCTAAGCAGTGCCCTCGAGGCGTCTGATCTAATTTACACAATTACGGCCTAATTGTGAAACTGAACACAGCACATGGCATTTGGAGACTACCCTTTCTCTCCTCCCCACCCCAGCATATTTCTATTTTTTCTTATGTTGGGGTAGACATTATTAAAAGATACTTCATCTCGAACCTTAATATATAAACTATTATATTCAGTTTTTACAATATGGGACTGACATAGAACCACAGAATCTCATGTTGGAAGGGATCTCAGAAGTCATTTAGTTCAAGTCCCCTTACAACATACCCATGAAGGTTACCCTGGCCCTGCTCGGACTGTTCCAGTGATGGAGAGCAATCTGATTTGGTTAATGATCCATCTGAACCCAGTGGGGGTAAGCTGGCTACCCCAATGATGACTTGGGCAAAAGAAATGACATAACAGACATCAAGGACATCTGCAAACAGAAAAGGAGGTAGGAGGGATGTAGCCAAAAGGAAGGGATAAGAGAGAAACACTCTAGGTGCTTTTCACTTCTATCCACAAAGTATTAAAAGATCTAGAAGAAGGTCACTGGCTCACAGGGGAGGTAAGTCCTCTAGAGAGAATTCACAGAGCAACACAACTAGCACCTATTCAGGAGGACAAGGCACAGCTCGATTGTGATTCACACCAGAGAGAGGGATACTCACACAAGAGAGGGTCATGGGTCCAGTGAAGCATCCATGTGTACCCATGGGAAAATAAGAGGTTCTAACAACTTGTACTACCATCAATAATAAGGTGGTTCTTTCACTCAAGATGTATTTACTGATCGTACACCTATTAGAGGGCAATGCACTGTCCTAGGTACTGCAGGGAAACAAGAAAGAAATTTAAGGTGTGGCCAATGCCCTGAAGGGCTCTATCTATCAATAAGCATTTACTAAGTGCCTACTATGTGCTAGGGTGTTAGGGTTATAAAGACAAAAATGGAATAGTCCTTGCTCCTCAATGAGTTTCCATTCTGCTGAGGGAAACCACATATACACGTTTCAGTATCTATAAAAATATTCAAAATAAATATAGAAAGTAATTTTGAGAGTTGGCATCAGCAGCTGGAAGGCCCAGGAAAGACTTCCTGATGAAGGTAGCACCTGAGCTGGGCTTTGAGGGAACTGAGAGACAGAGGGGCAAGGAGGCATGAGAGGAGAAATGAAGCAAAGAATGAGGGCTGGAAGGAGAGTCTGGAACCAGGCTACAAAGGGCTGAGAAGACCAAACAGAGAAGTTGATATCTGAACCTGGAGATAACAGGAAAACACTGAAGTTTATGTAGCTCTCATTCTGCTTGGGGACAGCTACACAAAGCACCACACTACCTACTGGGTAGTCATATAATAAGTGTTTGATGCATAAATAAGCTAAAAAGGTAAGAAAGGGCACAAGAAAATGTATGATAATACAGATAATTGCTAAAGCAGTCAGGAAGCAGAAGGTAGAGGAGAATCGAGACAGGATTAGCTGGATGAAGACCTCATGGAAAGAGAAAGGATTTGATTTGGATTTGAAGGATGGGAAGCTGTGGAAGTTCTAGGCAGAGGGAACAGCATGAGCAAAGGCATGGCATCAGGAATCATAGAATGTCAGTGATGTAAGGTAATTATGGTTCAAGCTCTTCACTTTATAGATGAGAAAAATAAAGCCCAGCAAGACTGGTTGGCATGACATAGCTGTTTGCTGAGGGTGCTTATAAGGAATCAGGGCAGGCACAGATGGATAGAAACATAAAAACAGAGGAATATAGAATTTAGAGCTGTAAGAAGATTGTGAGATCATTCCGTTCAATGTTGTCACTTTTACAAATGTCTTATTTTCTTCTCTTTAAAGAAAGATTTTATTGACCTTTTGCTTTTTGACATCACTATATTTTCCCCCCAGTATCTCTCCCCCAATTCCTTTTCAGAGAGCCTTTTGACCGTACAATTTTTTTTAAAGACAAAAAGAAAAAGAGGGGGAAAAATCACTACATTAAAAGAATTTGAAAATGTGTACCTCTCACCTCTGCAAACGGGTCAGGGGGTGCCTTCTCATATTTCTTATTTCAAATCATGCTTATTTGTAAATAATTTTCCAACATTTACTTTTGGTTTTTTCTTTTTGTGGCTGTTCTTTCCATTTACACTGTTTCAGTCTTTGCATATTGTGTTTTTTCTGGCTCTATTTACTCCACTTTGCATCAATATAGGTAGATCTTTCCATGCTTCTCTGGATTCATAAGAGTCATCATTTCTTATAGCACAATAATATTACATTTCATCCATATACCAAGATTTATTTAGCCATTCTACAATCAATGAGTATCTACTCTGTTTCTAATTCTTTGCTACCACAAAAAGTAATGCTACCAATATTTTGGTGTATATGGGGACTTTCTTCTTATCAATGGCCTCCTTAGGGTATAAGCCCAGTTGTAGAATATCTTCGGCAAATGGCATGGACATTTTGGTTATTTTATTTGTATGACTGCAGATTGCTTTCCAGAATGGCTGAACTGATTCGCAGCTCCAACAGCAATGCCCTGGAGTGTCTGTCTTCCTACAACCCCTCCTACAACACTGACTATTCCCTTCCTTTGTATTCTTAGTCAATTTCTACGATATGAGGTGCAACCTCAGGATTGTTTGAGTTTGCATTTGTCTTATTATTAGTGAGAATTCTTTCAGAGGTTTGTTATGGTCTGAGATTCTTCTTTTGAAAACTGTTCATATCCTTTGACCACTATAGATATATGTGTGTATATATACATATATACACACATACACATACATGTGTATATACACACATATGTATATATCTATAGATGTGTGTGTATATATACATATATATACATGTAATGTACATATCTTTTCATTTTTTATGATCTTGGATACCAAACCCTTATCTGAGAAATTTGATACAAAGATTCTCCCCCATTGGATCATTTCCTTTCTTTTTCTAGGTACATTAATTTGGTTTGTGCAGAAGCTTTTCAGTTGCATGTAATCAAAGTTATCTACTTTATCTTTTGTAATTATTTCTTTCTCTTGTTTGGCTAAGAATATATCTCTTACCCTTAGCTGCAAGAGGTATATGACCTGCTTCTCTTCTAAATTTTTTATAGTATAATCTTTAATATTAAGGTCACCTATCTATTTAGAATGTATTATGTATGGAATATCACATAAAGTGTTAGTCTAAGCCTAATTTCTGCCAGACTACTTTCCAGATTATCCAGCAGGTTTTAGATAGCCAGAGAGTCCTTTCCTGAGTGATTTATATTTTCTAGTTTATCAAATATCGGGTTACTGAGTTCCATTGTTTCTGATTCTCCCTTGTCTGGTTGGTTCCTTGGATTTATCTTTCTATTTTTTAACCAATACCAGATGGTTTTGATGAGAGCTACTTCATAACAAAATCTTGAGGTCTGGAAGTACTATCTCTCTTTCATCCCTCCTCTTTTCATTGTTTTCCTTAATATTCTAATCTAGATCATTTATTTTTCCAAATCTTATTATTATTTTATCAACTGAAGTATCATTTTGAAAATTTGATTGGTGTAGTATTAAAGTAAATAGTATTAAGTAAACCTTGGTAGTATCAACATTTTTTCTTGAGGTCATGAAATTATGGATTTAAATTAAGAAAGGCTATCTGGTTCAATGTCCTCATTTCATAAATGAGGAAATTAAGGCTCAGGGCACTTAAGTGACTTTGTCAAGGTCACAGGAACAGAGCTACAAGGGTCAGGTCAGAGGTGGGATTTGAGTTCTGGTTCTTAAGTATCAAAGCTGGAGTCTTAACCATCTGACTCCAAATCTGGGTTCTTTTCAGGTACCAGATTAAGAAGGGATTTGAATGAAGAGGTTGAGTGTTGTTCTGGATACTCTGAGAGGCTATGGAGCAGAAAAATGACAAGATGTTATCAGGACTTTGGGAAAATATATCCAATAGTAGTATGAAGGATAGCTAGGAGGAAGGAGAAGCGAAGTCAGAGGGACCAGTAATATCATCTCACTCAAAACTACAGCTATCTATGTAAAGGAAAGTCTAACATACTAGCTACCTTACATACAGGAGGTCTAAAGTCCTGATCTGTGACAATACAATTAGAAATGAGTCTCACACTATGCATCTGTGCTAGAATCATAAGCCACAGAAACAAGAATGCTATCTCAATTAGAAATTTTGAGGATTGCTATTAAAGAAAATCCTTTTAACTGGGTTGAACTGAAATCAGTTTATTAGGAAACTGTGCCTGAAGATCTTGGCTTAACAACCAGGCACAAGTCTTGGAAAGAAAAAATAATCATAGGAGTTTACCTTCCCACTGGGTTTTAGGGTTCAGAAAACAACATCCTCACAACTGTAAGGCAGGCTGTGAAGGTCAGACTATCTCCACTTTAACTATAATAGAACAGAAGTTCAGAGGTGTTTGGCCACTGACCCAAAGTGACCCAGCCTCGAAGGCTCAGAGTCACAATCTCAGCCCAAGGCCTTTTGCTTTGATTCCAATAGTCTTGGAACTATACTTACACCAACAAGCAAATGTTATCTTCTTAGAAGAATGAGAGGCACTAACGCTGAAGGAAGCACCAATGAAGGCTGAACTCTACCAGACACAATAAGTCTACCCCATGTGCACGTGCAGTGAGACATGCCATTAAGACTGAGGTTTTAATAATTCACCTCAACCTGTCTTTAACATATACATGAGAAACTGATTTGGGCTTTTGTAAGATATCATTACTGTGACTCTGATCACAAACAGCAGACATTAGGACCAGCACAGACTTTTGGGAAATTAAGAGGAAAGTTTTTCCTAGACAAAAGTACACAAGTCAAAATTTTAAATAAAAATTAAGCGACTGGTCTTGTGATCTTAGCATCTTAAAAGAAAACAACTTCTGTATAATATGCATTCAAACCACATAAGCATATTTTTAAATGACAGGGTAAAAATATGGAAAGGAAACTACTATTAAACTTTTATAAAGAGAAAAAGATCACCTCTTAAAACTAGAAAGTATTTGTAACGTGAAATGGAAACTACAGGCCAAAGAAAATGGGAGAAAACGTACTAAGGGTTTTTTTTCTGTTGTTGTTGATTTTTGGTTTGTTTTGTTTTAAATCCAAACATTATTCTGGGTGACTTTTCCTGTGCTGCTTCAGAGGAAATGGATATGGCAGAGGGGGAGGAAAGTCTGCTTCTGCCCAGCAAACACTCTTGACATGCCATTCCAGATAGAATGATGCTGGGCACAAAGAGGCAAAAAGCACTGGCCTAAGGGTTGGGAACCCCTGGTTCAAATTTTGGCTCTGAGTGTTTTACCAGCAGAAGGCAGCTAGGTGGTGTGGTGGCTGGAGTGCTGGGCCTGCAGTCAGGAAGGTTTAGTTCAAATCCAGCCTCAGACACTTACTAGCTGTATGACCTTGTGCAAGTCACTTAACCTGTTTGCTTCACCCCACCGGAGAAGGAAATGGCAAACCACTCCAGTGTCTTTGCCAAGAAAACCCCATGCACAGCATTGGTGTGCTGTGGTCCACAGGGTCAAGGACAGTCAGACACAACTGAAGGACTAAACAAAAACACAATAACACCCAGATTCCTTATCTACAAAATAGATACTAACACTTAGGTGGCAGCTGGGTAGTACAATGAATACATCATTGGGCAGACTCATCTTTCCGAGTTCAAACTTGGCTTTGGATACTTCCTCACTGTGTGAGTCTGGGCAAATCACTTAACCCTGCTTATCTCAGTTTCCTCACCTGTAAAATTAGCTGGAGAAGGAAATGGCAAGCCACTCCAGTGTCTTTGCCAAGAACACCCCAAAAGGGTTCATGACTGAACAATAACAATGACCCAATAACGACTTAAGCATTTTTGTAAACCTTAAAGTATGATAGCAGCATGTAAATATTTTCAGTGGAAAAGGACGTTTGCCCTACCCAGTATCTTCCATGGCTCCTAGTGAACAAAGATGTCCTGAGCAGCTTTTGGAAGCCAACGGCATTGAAAAGACTACAGTGGCACTGAGGATGCCCAGAGAAGACCTAGGCCCCCCACTGTCAAATTCACTTAGAAAACCAGGTCTGGGCTGTGCTTTGTGTTGCTGTGGGGAAGCAAACGCAGCGGCCAACATTTTCCCAGTGCTCTTAAACCTGTTGATGATTCCTTCCCTCAAGCACACGGAAAACAAATCTTCACCTCCCCCTCCAAATCTTCCAAGTTGGTGACTAGAGGTTGGGACGGGAGAGGCAGCATGGTCCAGTGGAGAGGCTTGGAGAGAATGCTATATCCTGTTTGAGTTGGCTATGGAAATGCCAAACCCTTCCTGTGTGAAATGCAGTTTGAGTTCATTTAAGTGATAACATCTTCATACCAATGACCTTACTTTTCACAAAGCTGACCTATTTTCCACACTTATTAAATGATTGTCATGAAGGCACTTGAAGTTTCATTTCCTCATCTGTGAAATGGGTAAAAAAATCCCTGCTTCACAGGACTGCTGTGATGGAAAACTCCTTGAAATAAAAGTGTCTAAGGATAATTGCTGTCATAAAATAAATCCTTAGGATGCAACTTGGCAAATAGTTACTATCTATGAATCCTAGTGCTGAGCCACCTAGGAGAAGGTGAAGAGGGGAAATCTTAGGAAGCTAAGTCTTCAGCCTAAAAGGGAGAAGAATATAAGGTCAGAGAAAAGATCTCCAAGGCCAGGATTAGGAAAGATGGCAAGGCAGGAAAAATTAAGGTGATGAATAAGTTGACGTCAACCTTTAAACACTTGCTTTAAGAGATATCTAAAGGCTGAGGTTCTCTGCACATGAGGCCAATTTCATCTGATTCTTTGGTTACTGAGAAGGTTAATAGAACTCAGATGATTTGGCGTGACATTATCTTACAGTGCTTCCCTCTGCCTGGAGAGACAGGCTTACAGGGATGCGTGGAGAAGAACAGAGTTGTACAGTCATCAAGCAGTACGTTTCTTTAACTTCTCTCCCTCCTCAATGCTTACTATGCAGGGTAGGGCAGAAAGACACACACCGAGTGTCTCACTATATTGCATGACTTGGAGGACTCCCCCCCTCCATTTTCAAGCCTTTATTAATGATGTTCTTCTGACCTGGAATGACTTCCCTTTTAGGATTTACAGCTGGAACAATCATCTGATCAGAGAGCTGGGTGGTGCAGCAGATAGACTGCTAGACTTGAGTTCAAATCCAGCACAGACACTCACTAGCAATGTGACCTTGGGCAAATCACTTAACCTCTCCCTCAGTTTCCTCTTTCATAGAATGGGGGTAATAGCATCTATCTCACAGGGTTGTTGTGAAGACAAAAATGAGATATTTGTAAAGCACTCTCTGTACAAATACTAGCTGTTACCTATCCAACCCCTTCCTCACTTTGCACGTGAGAAAACGTTGCCCAAGGTCAAACTGGTAGTAACAGAGGATGGATTTGAATCCAAATCTTGGACTACATGAGCCCAGGTCTAACTCTCTTCCATGAAACCTTCCCCCTACTCCAGTCTAAAAAAGTCCATCCTCTGACTCCACCCCCTGAAACAGATGCTAAGCCCCTTCGGCTGTCTTAAAGGTCTTTATATGCTTTTGCAGACACTGTAGTACAGTTCACATACTGATTTTTTTAGTTTTGTCTTTGTATCCACAGTCCTTGTTATAGTGCCTTATACATAGTAGGAATTTACTAAATACTTACTGAATTAGAAGGAAATATAATTCTTATCAATATGGCTACTCCCTTCACGGATGCTGATTCCTTCCCCCTATACCCCAACCTTACTTGGTCATCTGCAAAAATTGTTCTAGCAAAAATAAAGAAAGAAATTGTCACCCGGTAATAGCCAATTCCTCTACTGATGAGCCTCCCCATTAGCTAGAGACCCTTCCTCAGACAACAGCCTAGATGGCAGTCCACAGCTGGGTCTGTACTCAAAATTATTCCCATTTGGTAGGGCCTGCCAGAACTTGCTCTCTATGGGCATAATCTTAGTCCAGGGTTACTTATCAGGATCACTCTAAAAAAAAACATCAGGAAGAGCACATTAATGGAACAAATACTAATATTCTTTCCCAAGGGAATGATAAGACCTGGCTTATTTCTTTCTTGCTGGCCTGATTTTGCCCTTCTTTCCCCCAAGCCAGTCTACGTAGCTTGAGAAGTTAGCCCCTTGTGGCCTTCATAAAGAAGTTCTCTCGGAAACACTATATTTTTAATGCAGGCTGAAGAGAAGCCAGAGTGACAATAACTCTGTCATTAGATATAAATTGTTGTGTATCAATTATATCCTACCATAGAGTGCAGGGAAATGAAGACCTGTATCTAGACTGGACATGGAACTGGTTTGTAGAAAACACAACATGCACTCTGCATTAAAGTAGATTACATGTATGAATCCTTGGATTTCCTGTTTGGCACCAAAGTCAATACAATAATAGCTTCATGTGGATATTTTTACTGTAAGATAAACAGACAAAGGCTCTGTTTTTAAATGTTTAGGATTTAAGTGCAGCGCTCAGAAACACAATGGAGATTTCTATATACCTTCCTGTAAAATAATGCCATTATCAGGCAACAATCTAGGAACAAGGACAATGAACATGAGCACACCATGTTTTAGAATTCAAAAGCAATTCTAAACAGTGATCTAGATTTAAAAAAAAAAAAATAATTTCCGAAAGCTCATCTGGTACATCTTCTGAGGAAAGCAAAACTCATGTTAGGGAATAAAAAAAAAAAAAGCAGCTTTCTTGTCCTCAATCTATATTTTGCTACAACCTGAGATTCAAGTTGCCACAGCTCTGGTATTACTCTAAATCAAGAGCTTTCCTTTCTCTCCATTCACAGAGCCCAGATGTCCAGGCCAACTCTGGCCATCACCTTTCAATCTTGACGTATGTGTGGCAGGAACTCCAAGCATCAATCAGATGCTTATAAATAGATGGTTATTACTTCATAAAGAATAGAGAGTCTCAGAAATGGACCAACTTTACCACTGACACTAGTCATCCAGGAAGAAAAATAAGTTAATGACCTGGCATGATGAGTTGTAGGCCTTGGTTAGACTGGATGGAAGGGCATCTGAAATCAGGCATGGCAACAGGGATGAACCGCAGAGGAGTAGTGGAAAGGCCCCTGCATAGGTATCCTTCTCATGTGCCGGAGGTCTATTGATGTCATGGGGGAAATTGAGATTTGAATCCCACCTCTGGTGCTTCCTCCATACATGGGCCATGGGCAAGTTACTTACCCTCTCTGGGCTTCATTTTCTTCATTTACAAAATGAGAGATTTAGATGGGGACAGTGTCTGAGGCTCCTTCTGGCATTAGCTCTATGATCCTCTGAATTAGGGGATTCAGATCTCTTCAAGTAAAAGCACAGATAACTGCAGACCACTAAAGAAAGGGGCAGTGTTACTGGGCCTGTCTCTGGTTCTCCCTATGCCTGGTTTCTTCCTCTTTCAAAGACTTCTGTCTCTTGTTCTTCTTTTCCTCTTAAGTTGAAAGTTCATGATATGAATACATTGATATTATGTGAGGGAAAAATCCCTGGAACTCTGGGCCCCACGGCCCCGCTCCAGCTGCAGCTGTGGAAACAGCTCTCAGTGTCTCATGGTGGTTCAGTTTATTGCCCTTTCAAATATCCTTTAACACTCCAACCTAAGTATCTCATTCCTCAGACTCACCACCTTCCTCTTATTTGTATTTAAAGCCTGTTCCACTTATAATCATTTGATCCCTTTAACTTCAATATCTAATTAACCACAAAGAAAAACGCATAAATGTACAGAAATGTGTATATATGAACATGTCTATTCATTTATGTAGACACAAATGTATGTGTGCAGATTCCTTCAATCATTCTTCCACAAGCCTGTTTAAGTTGGTTGTGCTAGCACAAGTCACAGATATACAGAGTTGCTAAGGATCTTAGAAATCATGTACTCTGAGCCCCTTCATTTTATAAATGTGGAAACTGAGGCCTAGAAAGACTAAGTGACCTACCCAAGGACACAAAAGTAAAGTGCATCAGAGGGGGCACTCGCTCCCAGGTCCTTTCAGTCAGAAACTTTAGCTATCAGCAATCCAGCACAAAGGTTATCCTACATGTTATTATTTAATATAGCCTATATCAGACCACAGTCATAAACTAGTCACTCAATCCCCACTAGGCCCATGATATTATAGGAAAGATGGGTTAATGCCTAAAGCAAGGGAAAGCAATTACAAAATTTATTTCTATTTCTATCAAATGGAATACTGATGTGTTAGTTTTAAGGCTTGGTACCTTGATAACTAGTGTAACAGTGCTTCAGCCTAAGGTCCCTGTGATGAACAAAATATGTCCAATGTAAATTTCTGTGGGAAATGAATTCCTATAGTCAATAGTATCTGTTTGTTTTAACTAAGACCTCTTGCATTTGGTAGACTCATTAGATTTGGTAGAAAAATTAAAATACTGGTTGAAGGTTAAGGAGCAATTCTGTCACTAAATGGACAAGGACTTGGTGTTCTCACTGAAGAAGCTTCTGTAATAGACGTGTATAACTTGGCAAAGACCCTGCAATGGAAATTTACTGGGAAGCCTGAATTTGAAGCCTTGGTAAGCAGAGCCTTTAGAGATGTTCAGAAGAGGCCAAGCCCAAGAAGAAAGTGAATGTTTCCCTACTAGCTTTCTGGGCAAGGCCAGATCAGGTCAGATGTCCTCCTTGGGATATTTCTTGCGGCTGTGTCAGGAGCTGGGGGAAGCAGAAATTATACCCCTAAGTACTCCCTGGGTTACCAGTCTGGGAAATGCATCCAAGGGGCCTCAGTAGAAGGGATGAGATTTTTACTCCTCTCAGGAGAACAAAAAATACCTGACTGCACTTTAGAAAACTGGCCTGACAGCCATGCCTGCTGCCATGATGACTGGTCCCCAGGCTCTGCCTCTGATTTCTTTGGCTGACCTTCCTCCCCTGGAGAAGACTATTGCCATTATTATTGAACACGTATTGTAATGGTGTGTCAAACAGCTTTGCCCCACCTTCCTTTAAGAACCAAGTCTGACACCTTTCACTTTGGGTTTCACAACAAGAACCCAAGCCTCCCATTCTAGAAGATATCTTTGTTGAAAAGATGTTGATGTTCTGACTTGTGCTTAGAAAAGTTTCTCTTTTCTCCAGAAGAGAGGACTGATAATGCCTGGGCTTTGGGAATTGGCTCTGTGGTCCTTGGATTTCATATTGGCATATCGGGTTCCATATATTAAGCTGGGCTATCACATAGTGGTCTGCTTTTCCAAGAACAGCTTTGTAAAACTAAAATGCTTCATGGCCGCAAACTTTTACTTCTTGCAATTCACACAAATATTGTAATCTCTTGCAACATTTACCCCATTTAAAATGTACTTCACTAAAAAGAAAAGATTAATTCTTAACCTGCCCAGTTCACTTTAAAAAGAACAGGACTTTTTTTTTTTTGGTGTCAGTGTTTGGTTTGTAATGTGCCAAAAGGTTATTTCACATATGTGAAAAGAAAACTGGCACCAGGTCCATATGAAATAAACTCCTGGCAATGGCCAAGCTGAAGCTTGCCATGGAGAAGATTAGATTCTCAAGAAAGTCCTTCTACAGCTTCCAAAATCCACAGGCTTAAAAAATATAAACATATACATATTCAAATTTGAACAAGAGGACGTATTTTTAGTAGTCAGTAGTGTCCTCTTTACAGTCATTTGGAGTATCATGAAAAACTTCAATTATCTCAGTGACATATGCTCATATCAAATCACTTGTGCATTCTGATTAATGATGAAAAATGGGAAATTATTAATTATTTTTATTCAAGTTAGAACTTGAAGATCATGGTTATCTTCCTTATTTGCTGAATAAATGGTATGATTCTGAATTTCCCCCATCAGCAAAGGTAATTATTAGCTCATGTTTGCTGTGTGTGTCTTTTCTTAAAATATTTCAACCCATGTTTTGCCTCACTTTTCAGGGACATCTTAGTTATCTAAGACAGACTGCCTTGCCTCTTCCTTCATAAATTCAAATACGCAAACCAAACTAAACTAAACCAAAAGGGAAATGGAGACGTACCATCCAAAGCTGTGGTGAGTGGTTTGATGTTATAAAGCAGGAGGTTCAAACTAGGCCCCTTTTAATCTCACAAGGAATCTCTACAGGAGTCCTTGAAGGACAGAATAGACATGGTGGGCATGTTAATGCTGAATCAGGGGCCAGAGTCTGGGGGCTGCACTTACCCCACTAAAGGACTGGCAACCTTCTAAAGTATGAAAATTGCTGCTGGAAGGCATGTCATTTTGGAGTGCATTCTTACAAAGCTAGGATGTTTCTGGAAGAACAGCAGGGACCTACTATAGAAAAAGAAACTAAAGGGCATTTTTCAAGTAGCCTGATTTCAGATTTGTATATTTATGGGTTATTATTAATTTGGAAATTAACATTCCTACTACAGCACCTGGTCCTGTTGCTTTGATTTATTAGCATGTTTATGCTTGCTAATGATCAAGCTGTTTTCTCTTTATTTCGACTTGGTTTTGTAGCATTTTACATTTTAATTAATGTACTATAGGAGAGACTTTTTATAGAAATGTAAAAATCGGAAGTTGGAAAAACACTCACATGCTTTTAGTATGATCTCAATAAATTCAATGTACTCAGTCAGGGCTTCTAGGCACAAGACATGTAACACTCATTATTGAATTTATCTACTGATTTCAAAGTTTGAGGTACTGGGGCCTTAGCTCACATCCCTCTCTAGCTCCATTTCTGATCCACCTTATGGGACAAAGGAGGCCAAGCACCAGACTGGAGAAGGAGAAAAGCTTCCATTCACAGAAAGGCATGGTTCTTATTTGTCCATATGCTCAACTGTGGTCTTGCCTTCTCCCCATTACCCCCAGCCAAAGTAGAAATTCTGAAAGATCCCGGCAGGTCCAAACATGTTCCCTTTTAATTACACTACCTACCAAATTGCTGCAATAACTGATTGCCAGTTAAATAATTATAATCAAGTGCCCATTGTGTATAACAATCATTTAATGGCTGTTATCCTAAAATGCTGTAATAAAGGGAGCTTTAATGAAGAAAACTGGAAGCCTGCCAAGGTTTTATGGCAGAATGTTTAAAGAGAAAGAGAACCATAATCTGTATTTAAGATTAAGACAGGCCTTTAATCCAGATGCTCAAAATTAAACAAGGGAGTGTAGTCATGTTTTGATCAAAAGTTATTGCAAGCATAAAAGAAAGTAAAGTAAATGTTCTTTTTAAAAAAACTACAGTAAATTATATTAAGTAAGTGTTTGTACCCATTTGCTTTGGAAAAATGAAAAGAAGAAAAACATCTGATTTTCATTTTGGACAAAAATACAGGGCTAAAATAAAGTATATTGGAATAGCATTTCATTTGAATTGTAAAATATCATTGAAAATAAAGCCAGTTACCATTCACATCCATTTTATTACCAGGAGTTATTTTCTTTCATTGGACCTCCTTTCTTTTTTTCATTCTTAATTTTGTAGGTCTGGCCTATCTTTGGGAAGTGCAATTAAAATCTCACACAAAGTCCTAATTGAAATGATTGTGATGATCTCAGCTCTAGTGAACAGTAGTTCTCATCAGGAAAAAAAAAAACCACCACATAAAACTCAAATCAACTGGCAGCCACTGACAGTGTTTACGCAAGGAGAATTTGGCTAGCAAATTAAGACTGGAATTCCTAGAACTTGCAGCAGTTTTCTATGAACTGATGCACAAACTCGCCAAAGACAAAGAGGAACCTCCAAGTTTTGCTAAAGTCAAGGTCAGAAAAAAATTAAGATGACCAACCCTTTTTACAGGAAAAAAATACTATTCCCAGGGGGTTAGACCAACAATTGGGTTAACCATCAGTCTCTCTTGTCCTTACTGAATGGAATCCACAGGTGGTGGTAAAGGCCTCCGGGAACCTTGCAGTACAATGTAAATACTCACAGTATTGCAGCTCCATTCACAATCCAAAGGACCTTGGAGAAACTCTTAGAAAGCTCAGGAGTGATGGTACAAAAGGTTATCAGAGAAACCAAGATTAAATGAAAAGTCTTCTTTCAGTCCAAGTTTGATTCTTATTTCAAGAAACTCTTGAAGTCAAGGGCAGGTTTAAGGTCCTATATACAGCTCAGGATGGACCCTCCACAGGTGTTCCCTACTCACATTCCTCCCTCTCCATCAATTCTCCCAGAATATTACAGAATCTCCAAAAGTATCTTAAAAAAGCATATTCCAGCTCACACTTACCATGCCACAGCCAAAGGCCAAAGAAGCTATCTGAAGTCCATGCCCCAAGAAAAGGCACAGGAAGGGAGTCCTTTTTACTAGGTTGGGCTGTTAAGGTGATAGGACTCACCCACAAGGATTTTAAAAAAATGTCTTTGGAAGCAGAAGTAGTGAAATATTTATAAGTCAAAGAGGCTATGGAGGAGATTATTTATAAAAAGGAACACATGCAATGTTTTCGGAATTCAACAGAATAAAGCAGCACACAAAAGTTCTCAGACTTTACTTTCAGACATTTTCATTTGATCACTGCTAACTGAAATTCATTTTCAAAGGACGATAAGCCTTCATATTTATGTTGCAGGGTGACTACAAAACAAAATAAAACTTCCAGTTTTCCCATCAATTCTTGTCAAAAAGGGAGTCCTTCTTCGAATAGTTTGTGTTCTTGGGGTTATCAAACACTAGACTCTTGAGATCAACCTTTTGTTTCCTGCTTATCTAGACTGATTCATTAATTTACTTTTCTGTTTTGTCGTTTTGCTGATTATTGCTTTATAATGTAGTTTGAGGTCTGGAAGTGCTACTGTACATTCATTTTTATATTTAAAAAATTACTTTCCTTGATGTGCTAGCTCTTTTATTCCAGCAAATGAATTTTGCTATTATTTTGACTAAGTATATAAGTTATCCCTTGGTAGTTTGATTAGTATAGCACAATAACAGTAAATCATTTTAGGGAGTATTCTCATTTTTATTATATTGGTGTAGCTCAAAAATGAATAGTTCAGTAATTATTTAAGATTTTATTTCTGCAGTATTTTGTAATTGTATTTGTGTAAATTTTGACTGTCTTTGTAGATTGGCCCCCAAATAGTTTATGCATTGTAATGTTATTTTGAATGAGATTTAGTTTTCTGTCCTGCGTGGCCTATGTTATTGCCACACGGAAATGCTGACAATTTTTGTGGATTAGTTTGTATCTTGCTACCATGACTCTCTCTTTTCCCCTTCTCCTCTCCTCATATTACTCAGATCTCTCTTCCTCTGCTATTTCCTTCTTCACTCCCATCCCATAAGAAGTGGCGCTTCTCCTTGCCAAGAAGACCAATTCCTCTATGTGCACCCTCGATGGCAGAGAGCCTCATTCTCTGCAGCAGATTCCTCCCCCTGTTTGTTCCCACTCTGGTATTTATCTTCAGTCTTTCCCTCTCTACTGGCTGCTTTCTTACTCCCTACAAACATGCATCTGTTTGTCTCCCCCTTGCCCCCAAACACTCACTTGAGACATCCATTTTTGCTACCTAACTCCTCATATTTCTTCTGTCCTTTGAGGATAAACCATTTGAGAAAGTTGTCTACCACAAGTGTTTCTATCTTTTCTTCTCTCACTCTCTTTTTAACTATTACAGACTGGCTTCTAACCTTATTATTCAACTAAAATTGTTCTTTCCATAATTACTAATGATCTCTTAATTGTCAAATATAGACTTTTTCTCAGTCCTCATTCTCTCTGGTGTCTCTGCAGCCTTGGAAATTTCTGATCCCCCTCTTCTCCTAGTTCCTTTCTCCTCTCTAGGTTTTCATGACACTGCTCTCTCTTGGTTTCCTTCCTGCCTGTCTCAAAACTCCTTCTCTAGTTGATAAATAACTATGGATATCTCGGAGACTCTATCCTGGGCCCTCTTCTCTTTTTCCTCTGTATAGTCTTACTTGGAAAGCTCATCAGCTTCCATAGATTCAACTGTCATCTCTATGCCGATGATTCCCAGATATCCATCAATCTGTCCACAGCCCTATTCTCTCTTGTGAGCTCCAGTCCCACATCCAGTCACTGTCTTGGACATCTTGAACTGGATGTCCTGTAAGCACCTCAACTCAACATATCCAAGGCAGAATTCATTCTCTCCTCCCACCTCCACCTCTCTTCTATCAAATTTTTCAATTAATGTTGAAGTTATCACTACCCTCCCAGTCAAACTACCTTGGCTGGCATCTTGGACTTAACTCTTGCACTCCCTCCATACACCCAATTTGTTGGCAAGTTTTATTTCTACCTTTGCAAATCTCTAATGTATGCCCCCTTCTGTCCACCCACACATCCACCACCTTTGTGCAGGTCCTCATTGCCTCATGCTTGGACTACTTTGACAGTCTTCTGATTAGTTTTCCTGTCTCAAGTCTCTCCCCACGTCAATCCATTCTCCTCCACTCACCTGCCCAAGCGTTAATGTACAGGTCTGACCATGTCACTCCCCCACTCAAGAATCTCCAGGAGGGGCTCCCTATTACCTCTACCATACAAAATAAAGTCCTCTGTCTTCACAATCCACTTTGTTGCCTGCCACATACTCTGCAATCCAGCCACACTGACAATAGCACTTCATCTCTTGACTCTGCCTCCTCAATGGCTACCCCCTTCCCCCACCCCAGACCCAGTATGCTCTCCCTCTGTTCCACCTCTGGCCTCCCTTGCTTCTCTCAAGACTCAGTTCAAATGGCATCTTCTGCAGGAGGCCTCTCCCAGGCCTCTTACTTCCTATTAATTCATTACTTCTGAGATTGCCTTCCAATGATTCCGTATATCTAGTCATTTACCAGTTATCTCCCCCATTATAATACGAGCTCCTTTGGAGAAGAGGCTGTGGGTTTGTTTTTCCTTTCTCATATCCCCAGTCCTTAGCATAGTGCGCCTGGCATATAGCTGATGCTTAATTAATTGTTGATGACTGACATATTAATTGTTTCAATTCATTTCTTTACTACCTCTTTGGAATTTCTAAGTTGACCATATTGTCTATAAATTGGGGTAATTTAATTTCCTATTTAATGATGTTTATGCTTTTAATTTCTTTCT
Organism: Notamacropus eugenii; assembly: GCF_028372415.1. Classification (NCBI taxonomy): domain Eukaryota; kingdom Metazoa; phylum Chordata; class Mammalia; order Diprotodontia; family Macropodidae; genus Notamacropus; species Notamacropus eugenii. The sequence goes on from NC_092874.1 coordinate 433,538,433, forward strand.
TGACAGATGTTAGGATTACAGTAGTGTCTTACATCATATATACCACAATAAGTACTAAATAGATCTAATTATAACACATCCCATTATGAGAAAATTAGAGGAAAATGGAAGAGATACCTCTCACAACTACAACTAAGGAGAAAATTCTTAACCAAACAAGCAATACCAGCGATCACAAAAGATAAAGCAGATGATTTATTACACGAAATTTGAAAGCATTGGTATGAACAAAATGAATGTAGCTAGGGTAAAAAGGGAAATCTTGGAGGGAAAATTGCTGCATGGGAATTAATACAAATATTTAAAACAAGAGCCATTCCTCAGTCATAAATGAACAGAAACAGTTTTCAAAAGAATTTCAAACTATTAACAACCACATCAGAGAGCAAAATAAATGACCAATAGTAAGAGACTTTTAAATTAAAAGAACCATGAGGTTTCACATCATGCTCAACAATTTAGCAAAGACATCAAGACACGAAGTCAGTGTTGGAGAAACTATGGGAAGACAGGCACTGTAAGCAGAGCTGTGAATTGATCCAGCCATTCTGGAAAACAGTATGTTTGGGGTGGGGGGGAACTGACTAACACATCTACTTTCTCATCCAGTGATACGTCTGTTAGACATATGCCTCAAGGCCATTAAAGGCAAAAAGAAATGTCCTATAACAACCAAAATACTGACAAGCAGCAGTTCTTGTGGTAAAAAACAAACTGGAAACAAAGAGAGCCCATACTCATTGACTATGTAATAGATTAAAAAAGAACAGGGGAGAGGTTAATGGAGGACTAGACGGCAGATTGGATAAATGCCCACTGACTACTTGCATGAAGAGGATTGGTGCAAAGTGACAAGTATGAGGGATGTGGAGAACCACTGGAAGATTTGCATAAATTGATGAATTTGCATAAACTAAGCAGAACCAGAAAAGGAGTATGCACACTAACTGCAACAATGTAAACAAAGAGAGAAACAATATGAACCACACTATGTAATCTAAAAACCAACTTTAGTCCCAGAGAAGATTTAAGAAATGCACTTTTCTGCTTTAGTTGGAGATACTGGGGACTATGGGTATAGACTTCTTTAGGTGATATCAGATGACGTTGTCTTGGCTACTTTTGCTTAACTATTTGTTTGTTTATTACACTGAGAAAGGAAGGAGGAAATACATCCTTGGAAATAACTTCAACGTAAAAACAAACAGGATCAATGGAACTTTAAAAAAAGAAAAAGTAAACCAAATTGACAATTACTACGTTGCTACATGGACACAGATTACTAACGCAGGCATTTCCTAGGGTAAGTTCAACAGATCCTTTCCGTCTCTGGAAGTTTATTCTTTCTAGTAGTACTGAATATACCTCTGTGCCTTTGTTTAAGTCATTCCCTACGCCTGAAATGTCTTTCCTCTAAAGTCGATTATTGGAATCCTATCTGTTCTTCAAGATCGAGCTCAAATATTGCCTCTCTGAGATCTTGCCTGCGGCCTTCTGCCAAGGGAAATTACTTTCTTTACTCAGATTTTACAAAACACTGTGTATGCCCTTATCTACCTATGAATTATTTTCTACTGGAGTAATTTGTGTATAGGTCTTATATTTCCTATCAGTTTGTAAATTCAAGGTGAACAATGAACACATCTTATTTATTTCTTTATCCCCCCAGGACATTACGGTTAGGAGATGCAGGCGATAAATAGCCATGGAATTGAATTACCATCCAAAACAGATAGATGTCCATGAGAATACATAGAAGGCCAAAAAAGGCAAACAAAACAAATGGAACAACCAAGTAATGATCGGTACATAAAGTAAATATGGGAAATAAACTATTCATTATGCGATATTCACAAAAAGCTTTGGCTCAAAGGGTAGGAGGAGAGATTAACGCAGGGCAAGATGGCGCAATAAATGCCCACCAACTACTTGGGCAGAGAGGATTGTTGGAGATAGTGGGAGACTAGAAGGTGGAGTAACCATAATAAAAGCTCAAATAGAGTACTTGGAGGTTTTCTCATTTGATCTTTATAACAAACCACTGAGACAAATGCTACTGCTATCCTCATTTTACAGGTAAGGGAGCCAAGGCTAAGACAGGTGAAGTCACTTGCCAAGGGTCACACAGCTAACTGGTATTTGATGTTTTCCTGACTCCAAATCCTGGTCTCCAACTTTATATCAGATGACATCTAAGGTCATTTCAGTAATATATCTATTTTCCTACAGAGATGGGTGAAATGATGGGATTTGTGGGCCCTAAAGTGGACCTACTTATGAAGGTCTCTCCCTTTTAGAGTCATTCTCTTAGGCTATAGCATTGTTTTCATAAAGCCAAATCTGAAATACAAGTATATTCTCCAAGAGGGGAAGGTGAGTTGAAGTCCATCTTCCTCATTATCGCATTCCCACTCAGTAGTTAACCATATCACTTAACTGTCATTTGGAAAATGGAAGGGACTTATGGGATGAGGAAGAAGAAATATGTTTTTATATGGAGGGTGGGATATCTCTATGGCTGAAAAAGACAGAGCTAAAGTAAGAGGTACTGCTGGAGAGGGAGCAGCATGGGCAACCAGGGGTAGTGGAGGTCACTGGGTACCAGAAGACTAATATGGTGGGGAGCAAGATATGGTCCTGGGTATCCAGCCCCCGCCCTCTACTGCCAAATTTTGGCTGTGGGCAAGACATTCCTCTAATCATCAAAACTATCATCAACACTTATCAAGACAACTGGAAGTAACAACACTGAATTTAAAATGCTTTGTTTTCCCCCAGTGAAACCTTGCCATTCTACAAAGATAACTCAACCAAGTAGGAAGAGCATTAAGTCTTATAGTATACCCACTCACCATTAGAACACATGTTTACCAAACTGGCATCCATCTATGCTGCATTCTATTCCCATGAAGTCAAACACTTGGGGAATATTGAGAGAAACACCTTGTTGATTTCAATCTTAAGTCATCAGGGGGCCCTTACTTCATGGTACTGGATAGTGAGAAGACTGTCTTGTCCATGATCAGTTCATCAATGCAGAGGGAGTTATGGGACCAATATTCATAGTTTCCCATAAACGATTAGATGATTTTAAACATGGAAGACTTCTGAGGAGCAACTAAGTACAGTATTCATGAAGACGAAAAAGCCTTCAAGCTCCCTTCATGGTCCAGCTCTGGGGCCACCTCTTTCAAAAGGTCTTTCTCAGGTTCCTCCAGTGTTGGTGCCCCCTTCCCAAAGTCCCTTACATTTAGTTTGTATTTTCTTATATTTAAACATCTTGTATCCCCAACCCTCCCCACCCCAGTAGAATGAAAGCTTATTGAAGTCAGGAATTATCTTGGTTCTGTATTTATAATCCTTGTGCTTTGCACAATCTCCTCTTACTCTTTTCTAAACCCTCGGCAATCTGGTTGCCAACCTAATCAGTCAGCTGAAATGGTTCTCTCCTACGTTAATGAAAACTCTTCTTCTCACTCTACAGCATTTGACACCACTGATCACTCTCTCCTCCTGGATAATCTCTCATGACCCTATTGTCTCTGAGGAGTTCTCCTCCTACCTATCCTATTGCTCCTTAGTCTCTCTTGCTGTATCATCCACCCACATAACATCCACTAACTAGAGTATAACCTAAGGCTCTTTCCTGGGCTCCTCTTCTTGGTTCTATCTATATTCTTTCACTTGATGACCACATTAGCTCCCATGGGTTTGATTATTTTCTCTGTGCAAATGACTCCCAAATTATATAGCATGTCTGACTCTCTATAATCTCTATTTGAAGTTTTCTTGACAAAGTTACTGGAATGGTTTGCCATTTTCTTCTCCAGCTCATTTTACAGATGAGGAAACTGAGGAAGACAGAAGTTAAGTGATTTGCCCAAGTTCGCACAGTTAGTAAGTATTTGAGGCCAGATTTGAACTCGGGTCTTCCTGATTCCAGGTCTAGCATTCTCCACTGTGCCACCTAGCACCCCATATATATCTATTATGTGCCAGGCATTCAAAGAATGAAATAATTCCTACTCAAAATGAGCTTATATTTGACTGGGGGAGAAAAGCATATATAAAAAATGCATCCACCACAAACATAGTTAATAAATACATTTATATCTATACATTTATTCATTAAATACAAGGGAGAGGGAGGGCACTAGAAGTTGGAGTAAGGACTGGAAGATATATCACCTGGAGAAGAAGGTGCTTAAGCTGAATGTAACAGAAAAAATGGAATTCATGAGGCAAAGGTAAGGAAGAGTGAATCCCAGGCATGGCGGACTGCTGGTACAAAGACACAGACTCCCAGAAGATAAGAGTGTTGTGAATGAGGAATGGAGAGGCCAGTTGAGCTGGATGAGCTGAGAGGGAGGTAAAGAGGAGGTGTGAGAGGGGCATTAGGAGGGAAGGAAAGGTTTGGAATAGTTTAGGCCTGAATAGTGGTGAGGGTCCAGCTAACGTCTAATAGTCCATATAGTTGTGGGACTCTTTCCAGCTTTTTCAATGACTCATGAGTAGGAACAAAGAAGTCAGATGGGAGTAAGCCCAGGCTGAGGTTCGGACAGAGGTGAGAAGCAATGGGATAAGGGGATGAGGGCATTGAGCAGCAGAGAGGGTAGAGTTCAGGTGGCTAACCACTGGATTTAGGGTGCAAAGAGTAGAACAAATCAAAGTAAGGATAATGACCTGAGAGAGTACATGAAAAAGAAGCAAGAAGCAAAGGGAGAACTGAAACAACAGGAGCAAATGGTCAGACAGGAGAATGTCAAATTCTAACTGGGAAAGTGGACACTTGTGGCTAAGGGTGTGTGTGAGAGGGAGTAAAGTAATAGAGCTCACAGGATTGAAGGAAGTTGAAGAAATAAGAGGTTCAGGAGTTTTAGGGAACATTTCTATGGCCATTAAACTATCGGAGGATGAGGAGAGGACTTAGAGAGGAGAAGATGTTGAGCCATGTACTGAACTTCTTGAGGAAGAAAGAGAATAATGTGAGGGCCGGTACAGTGCAGCTAGCATAATTTGGATTGAGTGGAAGATTTTGCTTGTGTGGACTTCAAAAGAAGAAAGGTTACTGAATGAATATATTCAGCTCTAGTCTCTCCAGAGTTCGAATCCCACATGTCCAAGACAGATACCTCAGGGGATCTTTTCCCCAAACCCATCCCTCTTCTAAATACTCCTGTAACTATAGACAACACTACCATCATAAAGTCATCTAGGCTTGTAACTTCAGTCTCATTCTGGATTCCTCATTCCCATGCAGCTCACATAGCCAATCAGTTGCTAACCCTAAATGCTAAATCTTATCATTTCTATCTCCACATCTCTCCTACATGTGTACATATGTATATATATATACACACATATACATATATGTATGTATGTATGTATATGTCCACTTCTTTCCATTCATACAGTCAAAAACCCAGGCTAGGCATTTATTAGTTCTTGCCTTATTATTAGAATAGCCTCCTGATTGATACTTTCTAAAGTATCTCTCTACTTCAGTCCTTCCTCCACAGATGCCAAAGTGATTTTCCCCATGTGTAGGTCTGGCCTTTTTAGCCCACATTCAGTACATTCCAGAGACTCTCAATGGCCTCCAGGTTCTATTATAAACTTTGTTTGGCATTTAAATTTCTTCACAAACTGACCTCTGTGTACATTTCCAGCTTTCTGGAAAACTCTTCAATGGACTCTCTGGTCCATTCCCATTAATCTATATACTCATATTCACAGATTACACTATTTCTCATCTCCATGCCTTTGTTCTAACTGGCCCCTCCATCCCCCACCCCGGGCCTGGAATGCTTTCCCTCATTACCTCAGCCTCTTTGAATTCCTAGTTTTCTTCATGAAATGCCCTCCTGGAGCTCAAGGAAGTATTTGACTTTTGTCTGTGTATCCCCAGCACCTGACAGAGCATTCGACACACAGTCAGTACTTTAAAAAGTTCTGGTTGGCTGACTGAATCTCAATCCAAAGGAATGACTCTTCAGTGGTGGAATTGCAGAGTGGAAGATCATGGAGAAAGATATTTTGGGGGCAGGTGGCTCTGCTAGATGATACATGTAGGCTGCTACTTATCCCACCTACATATAAGGCTGGCCTTGCAACCAAGCACTTAACTACTGGGATAGAAATGGCACTCATGAGGATGGAATGATTCAGCCCCACTGAAGTCACTTAACTCCTTTTGCCCTCATGAATACAGTAGTAGGTTGCATAGTCCTATAGAAGGTAGTGATAATGTGCAGAAGCAGGAGAACAATTTATACAGTAACAGCAGTATTACAAAAAACAACAACTTTGAAATACTTAAGAACTGTGATCAAGGCAATCAATGATCAACCAAAACTCCAGATTCCAGAGGACTCACGATGATACTACCCACTCCAAGCAGAAAGTGAGGGATTCAAGATGCAAAATAAAGCTGTCTGTTAGTGTTGTTTTGGACAAAGCCAATGTGGGAACTGGTTTTTTTTGACTATGCATATTTGTTACAAGGGCATTATTTTTCCTTCTTTTTAATTGGGGAAAGGAAAAGGAGAAAAGGTGGATTTTAATTCTTTGAAAAAATAAAATAAAATTTAAAGATTAATTTGTGATGTTTCATAAAAAATGATTTGCTAAGAATCTAGGAAAACATTATTTACAGAATGCCCATGATCTACAAGCTTAGTGGGACATGGATGGTGATACGGATTAGATTCATAAATTCCCTTTCAAAAAAGGAAATATGGTTAATGTGACATGACTTGTCACTAACAAAGCCATAATGGCACTTTGTAATCACAAATTCCTTTTTGGGATCTTCACTAACCATCTCTTTGATGATCTGTGCTACTGGTACATACTTTGCCTACTTCTCTCTCTAAAAAGAAAAGAAAAGGAAGAGCTCAAATCCTCATTCGCACTCTACTCCATCTCACCGCTATCCTCCATCAACCTCTAAATATCACTGCCAATAGCTCAGTAATTATATCTGCTGGTCTCTGTCTATTTGACTCAATGATACGTCCTACATTCTGGTCACAGAAATAAGAGATCTTATCTAATCCAAACTGCTTCTTCCACAAAGAAGGAAAACAGGTTCACAAAGGTAAAGCGATTTCCCCTGGATCACAGAGGGAGCTTGCAGCAGAGCTAGGTCTCTTAACTTCTAGTTCACTTTCCACTCAACTATGTGTATGTCTTATTCACCACCTTGAAGAGACTATAATTTTTAAGATTTTTTTTCAACATTTCCACCTGCACCAAGCACAGAACTGCTAAATCCATGATACTTGTTAAGTAACTGGTCTGGTAAGGTAGGTCAAGAGCATGACGACATCTAAAACACGATGCCAATACAGACAGCACCTCTGATGGAGGCCATGTGCAGCCAGCCTGACACTCTGTTGACAGTATTTCATGCTTGTATGAAATACACAGACATATTCACACCCAAACGGTGCTTTAGGTTTGCCAGTAATTTCCAGTGCTTCTCACTGTGTAGATCTCTTTATATGTGCCTGAGCTCTAAAAATAAACACAGCTGTCAAGAGAAAGCAGAAGCAATTCATCGGATAGTTAAAATGTGAAGATTAACACACGCTTGCTGGCTCAAGACCTTCAAGAAATCGGTCCAGGATGAAACAAAATAGGACTAGGATGGGGAATGAATTTGAATATACTTAAATATGTAAAGCATAGCCTTTGTCCTTCCTCATGTTCCTGCTACTCATAACGGTTACATGTGCCACAGCCTCACCTCTGTGGTGTGAAGAAACTCTCCATGCATGGGTCAGTAGGGCTGTGTTGTCAATGGAGTTCCCATAAATCTGCTCTCAAGCCATCGCTTACTGACGATATGTCATGGTGTAACCACCTGCAACCTGGTTTAATTGTACTCAATCATGAGAAAACATCAGAAAGGAAGAAAGGCAGACAACAGGAATCTAACAAGATTGGGCAGATACACACTTCAACATTTCTATCTTCTACCCACACAATACTTTACATCAGAACTACAAATCTGCAGAGTTTGGGGGGGCGGAGCCAAGATGGCGGAGTGAAAGCAACGACTCACCTAAGCTCCTGGACAAACTCCTCTGGATATCTCTGAAAGGAGAATCTGACCAGACTTTGGAGGTGTAGAATCCAGTGGGTGACAGACGTTAACAGATTCGGAGCCCAGGTTGGACTGGAAGGTCCACGGGAAGGATCTGTTCTGCGGGAGTAAGCCCCCAGTGCACAGCGCAGCGTGGTCAGCGCAGCAGGGCGGAAGGGACCTGAGAAACCGGAGAGTGGCGGGCGAAACCAGCGGAGCAGGAGACAAGCCAAACCGAGCCGGTGAGAGCTGCTGAGCGCCAGATATCAGCGCAGCAGCCCTTGAAACCTTCAGCCTGAAGACTAAACTTCGGTAAGTCACCTATTGGAACTTCTGGGAGCTAGGATGGCGGAGTGATCAAATCTGCAGAGTTTGAAAAGATCTAAAAACAAATAAATTCGTTCTCCTTGCAGAGAAAATATTCTAAATGTGAGTATGGGGCACAAACTCAAGAGTTCTTTAGGAGCACATTCTTTTTTTCAGGGTACTTGTTTAATCTGTAACATCTTTATCATAAAGAATGTTTTAGTGGTAGGAAAGTACCAACGATGTAGAACTCTGTGTACCCCATATATTTAATTGTGAGCATGCATATACTGGATGATGTAAGGTATCATGGACTCTGACTGGTACCCTGAAATTTGGGAGGGCTACAGAAACATAATTTATTGGTCCCTAAATATTTGTAGAAACACATTTTGTGGCAGGCAAAAAATTGGGGCCCATCAATTGAGGAAGAGGTTAAAAGTATTGTATGTACATATAATGGAATATGACGATATTGTAAGAAATAAGGAATATGAAGAATTCAGAGAAGCATGGGAAGAGATGGATGAACTGATACAGAGTGAAGTAAGCAGAGCCAGGAAAACAAAATGCACAATAACTTAAAATGAATTAAAAGAACAAAAAAAAAAATCTTCACAATGCAACTGTAATGGCCAAACTTGCCTCCGAAAAAAGAACACGCATCTCCTATCTACTTTGCAGAGATAAGGGACCCTGGATGTATAACACTGCATATACTCTCAGAATCAACAGATGTACTTGTTAGTTTTGTTGAACTGCTTTTTCCCCTTGTTTTTATTCTTTGTTAAAAAGGATGGATCTCTGAACAGATGAGAGATATATCTGGAAATGAAGGTGAAGAAAAATCATAATTTTTTAGTTAAATGCTTTTAAGGCAAAAAAAATAAAAAATGAAAGTGACATATTTTAATTCCAACAAAGTAGTACCAACACTGTACACTGTACAATCTAATCTCTGCAGCCATTTACTATGGTCTTCATTTAAATAGAGATAGCTAATATATTCATTGTGCTTTTGGAGCTGCTTGATAGGCTGTTCTGGGCCACAGAACTCCCATATAAGGAAGCTGGTCTAAGTCAAAAAGTATGTCCCAAGTAGAACACCTGGTTCAGCCTTCAGATCTCTGGTGCTGTCCTCTATTTCAAATGGTCATCAGTGCTTAGTAACTGCTTATTGGATTTGAGTGCTCTTGGAAGCGCACTTTCTGTTCACCGGTTACTAATCTTTCTGCAGAGTACAACTGGCTTCAAATAATAGTTGCTGTTTAAAAAGAAATTAGGATTTCTAAATGATTTGGAAGTTAAGCATTCCAAAGGATCCTTGCTCAGTGGGATGTAGTTTTCTAGTCAGTGTTTTCTGTTAACGCAGAGGCTTTTTGGATTTCAAATAAGAATTTGTACTAAATCCAAATGGTTAAAAATAATTTGCTAAGAACCTTCCTAGGCAAAATGAAACCTAAGAGCTTTTTGAGTCTTGTCCAGTCATACCTCAAAGATAAATGGGACTTGAAAGTCATGTTCTTTGCGAGCTAAAATCCTGAGTCATACTACTGACCTCGAATCTCCTCCTGTCAAGGGCCAAATCTTGCCATTAAAAGCTTACTAAGCAACAGTTCCCTTTTTGGTAAATAAAAAGGTAATAGTAAGAACAGAGGTATTTGTACACTCAAACATCTTTGAGCAATCAAACATTGTCAATTTCTCATTCAGATGCTGTGCTATGAATTTAGCAGTGATACTCAAAGAATGAATTTTTTTAAAAGACAAAAACCTTGCATAGTATAATAGCAAATATTGTAGAACTATAGATTTAGAGAATGGAAGGGGCCTTAGAGACCAGTGAGCCCAACACCTTCATTTTACAAATGAGACAATTGAGGTAGAGGTTAAGTGACTTGCTTAGGGTCACACAACTGGTAAGTATTTGAGAGGCAAAGTCTGAATTTGGGTCTTACTGACTCCAAGTCCAATGCCCTATCCACTATACCACGCTGCCACTCAATACAATATATGAAAAGGGGGAAATTTCAATAGAGAAATGTGAAAGTCTGCATTGTTTATCAAAATGAGAAAAATAGTCCTTTGTTCACTTTTTAGAAAAACACCATAAGGTAAAGAGTTGAGGTGGGAATGTCCCAGCCTCAGATGCTAAAATGGAAATCCAACAAGCCACCATCCTGATTCCTCAAGAAGTTGAATTTGTCTTTTTTCTCAGAAAACAGGCAGTCTTTCAAGGAATTCAGAAAAGTGAACGGAAGTGAGTAGCTATGATGGTTTTCTGCCAAACAAATGCTCTCGTTTTTCTCAATGCAACTTGAACACAATACCCAATTCATCCTTAGCAACTAAGCATCCTGGAGCTTGCTGAGGAGTTTTCTCAGTTTCCCCATGGAGTTTCCAAGGTTAAGTGAGAAAAGCATTCTTATGTTTTACCCAGGACAACAACAACAAAAAAAAAAGTCATAAATCCTTCAAGACTCTGGCAAGACTTTTAATCCACAGTAATCACACTTCCTTGTAGAACTAGTCTTGTGATGTCTGGAGTAGCGTCTCGCTACAGTAACGACAGTCTGAATGTTCTGGGTTCTTCCTTACATGCCCAGAATATTAATTAGTTTTTCACACTTCAGGTTCCCCATCTAAACCAGATATACTGATTAGGATTCAGACTCACCAGACAGAAACAGAACTGAATTTTATAGCCCTTGTGTAGCATGTGGTTACATAGGATGTGCCTGATTCAAGAATACTTAACCAACAAGAAAAATTACAGAAGATAAAGAAGCCCACAAAAAAGTCTCCTAAGTCACTCACTGGTGAAGTGATTATCTATACATAGATAGGAAGTCCCTTATTCTAGAATACATGGTTCACAGCAGGTGAGAAGAATTACAAAGGGACAACAGAGGAGTCACTCAAAACAAGTTAAGCTTCATTATGAGGTTCCTGAGAAGTTAAAAGTTTTCTCAAAAATAAAGAAATTCTCCAAATCCTCAGATTTTTTTTGGAAACCGGCAAAATATCCCCATGGAGAGAGAAAGGGTTCGTGGTTCATCTGGACACACTTGGTTCTTACTTTGCTCCAGGAATTTCTGAAGATATTCAAAAACATCAACACCAGTGAACATTTCCAGTGATTTTGTGGACAAATGGGAATTCTGTTGTCTCCTGTTTAAAAATGAAAAAATCCTTTTTCTACCTTTAACTTAGCCACAGATAGCTTGAACCTACTCTGGTGCTGGCCTGGCTTGGGGCAGCTGTTTGCTGATTTGAGGTGAATTACAAACTGAAGTGGGCTCATTTGTAGAAATGAATTTCAACGTAGTAAAATCATGGAGGCTGTACTCCTATGCATCAGGCAAGACTTAAGATCTGCTACAATGAAATGTCTTCTGCACAAGTGTGTCCTCACAAAGAAGAGAAAATCAACTACAAAGTTAAGAAATGAACTTGAATTTGACTTAATAATTTATATTTATTGAGTTTTTAATAACTCTGAGAGGTGAGTATTATTAGCCCCACTTTACAGGTAAGAAGATTGATATACAAAGAGGTCAATGACTTGCCCAGGATCATCCGAAGAAGATAAGAGGCAGAATTAGAGCTCAACCTTCAAGACTAATAGTGCTCTTTTCATCACACCTCACCTCCTCTGATATACATGGCATACATGGCCTGAACAAGACCTTAATAGTGTCCTCTATTATGTCCTCTATATTAAGAAATATTCTGCAAGATGGATGCCCCAAGTCCTTGCTGTAAGTGTTATTCTGCCTTTTCCCTACCTGGGAAACAATGAAACAATAAATGAATTCACCAAGCAAGCATTTCTGACCCCTCCAAAGTCTGTTCCTAGACTGTTCTGAACACCCTCATGAAAGCCCTATCCCCTGCCTGGGTCACATGGCAGGGGACTTTCACGTGGCATTTCCTGCTCAGAACAGAAAGCCCAGTTCTCTGCTTCATGTCTGTAATTACCCACAGTTTTCATCCTCCTGGGCATCAAAAGCTAAGCTGTACCTTTCACTTCAAAGGGGCAGCTGATCATACCCAGTGATTTACTGAATTCTTTAAAGCCATTCACTGGCATCAAACTCAATATGTGCCAAACAAAACTCTTTCACATCAGCCCTTTCCCCTTACAGCCTTCCCCATCACCATGGAGGCCATCCCCATCTCCCAGGCATCTAGGCTCACCACCTCAGTGTCAGCCCTGCCATTACTCACGCTCATCTACCCCACTCACCCAGTCCATGTTTCTAACTTTACAACTTCTCTCATATAGCTCTCAAGTCCCATGGCTACTGCTCTAGTTCACACCTTCATTATCTCTTGCCTAAACTGATGCCAGATACTTCTAAATGATCTCCCCCTCCAATCTATCCTTACTCAGTGGTCAAGGGGACTTTTCTTCTGACCATCACCCCCTCTTCCCTCTCCAATGACCCCCAGTAGCTCCCAATCACTTTCAGGATCAAAAATAGATTATTCTGGTTAACATTCCATATGACCTGAGCAAATCTTACCTTCTCAACTTTCTGACAACTTACCACCCCCTACATGCGCTGTATGATCCAAGTACAATAAACTACTTGCAGTTTTTCTAACCTACTTCTACATCTGCCTATGAAATGCCTACCTTTTCACAGGATGTCCTTCAGGCCTAAAGTACTCTGCCCCCTTATCCTGACTGCTTTGGTCTCCCTAATTCCCTTCAAGGTTTAAATCCCAACTTGTATAGGAAGATTTCCCAGGACAGACTACCTTCATCTGCTCTGTATCTTCCATGTGCCCTGTTATTTACATGTTATCTCCCCCATAAGAAGGTATGTTCCTTGAAGGCCACGACTTCTTTTGGACTTTCTATGAATTTCTAGTGCTTAGTACAGTGCCTGGAAAACAGTAAGTGCATAATACATGCCTGCTGACTGATGCAAGCTCTTTCCTGGAGATTTAATCAATGGGGAGAAAGAGGCACTGGGAACTCTGCTATTTCCCAGTCATGGTATATTCAGAGGTCTTTGCTCAAAATGGCACAGCAGCATTGTACACCATCACCTGAGGAGACAAACACTGAATGGCAGCCTTTTTCTAGAGTCTAAGGTCAATACCACCGGGGCTATGTATCAGTTAAAACTAGGGAAAATCAACAGCTCTTTCTTAAATAAAAATTTATAAAGAGAAGTAGAGAAATTAGGAAAAGATGACATCAAAACAGAACAAAATTCTGACAAAATGTCAGAATTTTACAGGTTCCAGTCACCCTTCTATGTAGCACACGTAAGAATCTTTTCTTTTGAAGCGTATCTACTAAATGCCACTTTATCTTGCCTGACAGACATATATGTATGTATGTATGTATTTATATTGGGAAGGCATGGCATACATCATAAATCTATGGTGAGTAAATAATTGTACCAGACTGAAATAAAAGTTTGAGACAAAAACACAAGGAATGGTGCAGACAGTAAATCCTGGATTAGATGATTCTCGAGGAGCTACACTCCTCTCTCAGTAGGATGAAGGCTTTTAGGGGGTGAGAACTGTTCATGTTGGTAAGCTCTTGTATTTGCCTTAGAGACTTACACATGGTCAGCATTAATAAATGACTAAGGAACTGAACAGGCAAAATTGATATGCACACTTTAAAATTAAACTGCAAAGAACAGAACTTCATAGCTTCAATGATAATTATCTTTCACTTTTGGGGAATTGCAATATTTGTTTTTATTGATGGAAATTACCGTGCTTAGAATAACAAAGATTTCTTCTTTCACAGAATTTCAGGACTTTACTAGATGAATAAATAAACAAACCTAAAATCACCAGCTCTTCACCAACCAAGGGCCCAAGGAAATACCAGCATCTTCTGCATGTATTGCTTCTGGGGCCCTCAATTTGCTCTGGCACTCCAGAATTGTTCCATATATTCCATCAAGTAGGACTATTGTGAATTGTACTTTTTTCATGAACTTAGCTCAGTCTCTTTGTTAGACATGATTTGTGTCTTAATTTATAATATCACTGCACTTGCCTGTAATAAAAAAAAGTTGAATTCTTCTCATTCAGGTTTTCAACAGATCAGATCATCTTTCTGGACATCATTCTGAATTACAGCTTTGCACTCATTTCAAAACAGATACAACTACACAAAGAAAGCCTTGAGCTGGTCAGGTTGGTCAAGAGTAACTGTTGAGGGCTAGGATGGAGCGCGGTGGCAAGTTCAGGCTAGAACTTCGAAAAAACCTGTTCTCTGAGACTGTGCTCAATATCATCCAGAATTGCTGTCCAGGCCGCCCCCCCCTCCTCCCATGTTGCTGTCTCTGTGAGATAAAGAAGAGAACTATAGGATACAAGGGATATGTAAAACAGACGATGCCCTTTAGGCTAACATTCTTTAAGACAATGAGACTGGCCAAATTACTACCAGGAGAGATGAGTAAATTGTCATATGGACTTGCAGTTTCTGTCTTTAAAAACCCAGACCCCCGGACCAATAAATGGAGTTGTCCTATCTTCTCCTGCATGCCCATATCTTTCTTCTTCACCTCATCGAGCCACGTGGGGACACAGCAAAAATGATCATTTACATCAATCTTTCTCCAACTAGGCCTCATCTTGGATAGTTAATGCTCATAAAACTCTTGTAGGAAAGATGAAGGCTGTGATATCTAGAAAGCCCCTGAAAGAAATAGGCAAGAAAGGGCAATTAATTAGCCACTCTACAGTTGGTATCAAAATTCAAAAACCAGAGCTTGAGAGTCATCTTCTCTCTTACCTTCCTTGGAAGAAAGGCAGGAAGGAAATGTTTTAAAAAGTCTTCAAAAAATAAGGCTTTTCTTAAGGTTTTCTTAAGGAAACTTGATAGTCTCAGGTGTGACTTTTCCATAAATGCAAGTAACTTCCCCTATTATTAATATAGGCTACATCTTTTTTTTTTTTTTTTTTTTTTTTTTTTAAGGTTTAGCTTTTAAACAAAAATTTTTTCCTGTGGTGGTTGTTCAGTTATGTCTGACTCTTCATTACCCCATTAGGGGCATCCCTGGCAAAGATGCTGGAATGGTTCACCACTTCCTTCTCTAGCTCATTTCAAAGATGAGGAAACCAAGGTAAACAGGGTCAAGTGACCTGCCCAGGGTAAGTAAAGCCAGTAAATGTCTGAGGCCAGAGTTGATTTCATGAAGATGAGTGTTTCTGATTCCAAGCCCAGTGCACTATCCACTGCACCACCTAGATGCCCTTCCTTTGTTGTTTAAACATTTATATTGTTGTTAATGTTTTCATGACCCTTTTTGGGGTTTTCTTGGCAAAGATAATGGTTTGTTATTTCCTTCTTCAGCTCATTTTACAGATGAGGAAACTGAGGCAAACAGGGTTAAGTGACTGTGCCCAGGGTCACACAACTAGCAAATGTCTGAGGCCAGACTTGAATTCTTAAAGATGAGTCTTCTTGATTCTAGGCCCTACACTCTATCCACTGTACCACTTAGCTGTCTATTTAAAAAAAAAATTATCATCCTGAAAAGGAAGTAAGGGAAAGAAAAAAGCATTTATCAAGTCCTTACTATCTGCTAAATGCTGTACAAAGCACCAGGAATGCAACTAATAGAGTAAAACAGTATCTGCTCTCAAGCAGGAGTCTCATGACAATAAAAATAACAACTAACATTTTACACAGTCTTCTAAAGCTTTCAAAGTACTTTGTGGATATTATCTCCAGCAAGTATGACAACAACCTTATAAGGCAGGTAATGCAGGTTTTTATTATTCCCATTTTCCAGATTAGGAAACTGAGGTTAACTGCTTCACCACTGGGCCCATAGTGTGAGAGGTAGGGGGCAAGAAAGTCCACATCAACTGTGAAGAAAACATTCCCCACAAAAAGATGACAGATTCTCCTATGATACTAATAACATAAACAATTAAAATGTAAAGTTTCTAAACTGCACAAGAACTTTATGAAGACTCTGCCTAATAAAGACTCTTTGGGGAGCTCATAACTGAGGTGGATGGATTTCCTCTGGATTAAATGATTCTAGAGTCATCTGATCTTTACCTTACTTTTTTTTTTTTAAAGTGAGTTACTAACTGGCTTCAGCTGAGGCGGGGCCTCTCCACCACTGCTCGAGGCTTGAATCCGGGAGCCTCCTTTCTCTCCCTGGTCACAGACTGAATATTCAGCCCTTGGAGGTCCTGATAAGCGTGTGCACTCAGGCAGAGTCAGCCAACCCAGAGCAGGGCCTCCCGACTGCCAACTCACACAATGTATGTGCGACGGTGTCTGTTTTCACAAGTGCTACTACTTCGAGGGAGATTGTTTGTGGGCAGAGTGACTCATGGGAGAATTAAAAGAATCTACCCCATCTAGAAGACAAAGAGTTTGAAACCTCATGGAACTAAGCAAGAAGAGTTCTCCCAAACAAGTGCAGTAGACAGACTCCTTTTGCCTCCCCAGGCCTTTCTAGCTCTTCTCTCTCTTATTAAAGAACACAGGGGAATGTTGCTTTTGTTAGACTGAGGGGAAACATGCACTAGGGAAATCTGAGCAAGCAGTAGACTTCCACGAGAACTCTTCTTTGCACTACCTTGAAATTTCCTCTGCTTGCTCTTGGGGAGGAAAAAACTCAGAAATCAGTGGACACAACTTTCCTCTTGTCAATGACCAGCTAGTGGAAATGGTCAGTACTTAGATTAGAGTATGCCCATGGGTCAAGGAAAACTATTCTCTAACAGGCCTCATCATGAATATGAACATCTCTAAGTTTTATCAACTTCAAAATGAGGACACTAATTTCCTTGCTTTGTCCAGAGAGCTATTTTTAAGGATAAAATCTGAGCACTTACATGAAAGGGCTTATTAAACATAAGGAGATTTTACACAACTGTAGGTTACCATTTCAGCTGTCCTCATGTGGGCCTTCTAAAATTGGTTATGAGGGTTGCTGAACAAAAATAGGTCAAACATTCCAGATGTGCAGATCATGGGATCTTATATTAAGAGTCTGAAAGGACCCGAGAGGTCATCTAGTCCAGCTCCTTCAGTTTCTAGAAGAGGAAAGGGAAGCTCCGAGAGGTGCAGGGCTTGGTCATGGTCACACAGGTTGTAACCAGTGGGGTCAGAATTCAAATGCAGCTCCTCTGACTCCAAATCTCCCTCTGGGAATACACTGTATTTTATACAGTAATGAGATGATGGCCATTTTGTTTCTAAGACATTCCTTAGTTGTTAATGAGAGCTCAGAGACATACACACACACACACTCACATACACATGTAGATATGTAGATATGCACATACAAGCACACGTTAAACTTATATATTGTTAGGTTCCCTCTACTGACTTGCACTTATTACCTGGAACAGCTTAGCATCTGGGTTGACTGTCCCTCAAGTAGTGAATGCTCCTCCTCTTCATCTCTGCCTCCTGGCTGGTCCCACAGGAAATCCCATCTTTTAAAGGAAGTCTTTCCCCATCCCTCTGAATTCAAGTGCCTTCCCTCTGATGATTTTTTTCAGTTTATGTTATACACAGCCTGTTTGTACAGAGTTATATGCATAGCGTCTCCCCGACTAGATTACCAGCTCCTCCAGGGCAGGGACTGCCCTTGATCTTTTTGTGTGTCCTTAGAGCTTAGGATAATGCCTGGCCCTGGGAGGGACCTGCTACCTGCTTACTGACTGACTGACCTTGCCAGCTCAGAGCCCATTCCAACCATCAGTCCCTTGAGGTACTCCCACAACAGAGAAGGGATCATGTGCTCTTTTCACCTCTCTCACCTCTAAGTCAATATTCTTCTCATGGCAAAAAAATCTCTCCATCCCCCTACAGACTCAACATCTCTGTTATTCTTGGATGCGAAACCTTGATAAAGGTTCAAAATGACATTCTCTACAAGTTCATTCACTACCTCATATAAATCTATTAGTAGAGTAAGAATGATTACCCCTCTCAAAAGTCATGCTGCCTTTCCCTCTCTAAAAGACATTTGCTTACACAGCGACTGCTTTACACCAAAGTGCTGCACAGAGCACACATTTCACCCCATGAGGGATGCACTAGAGGGTTATTATCCCATTTAACAGATAAGGAACCTGAGGCTCAGAAAGACGAGACGACTTGCCAATCCTAGTCAACAGCAAAGTTAAGAACCCAAATCAAGGTCTTTGGAGATTCCCCAAAACAATGTGCTTTCTACTTCTCCTCCCCAACCTTAATGCCTCTGAATAACTTTTGCCCTTGTATCTTTAGCATGTAGCAGTGCCTAGAACACAAAAGTTACTTAATAAATGGTTCTTAATTGAATGATGGCAATCATACTGGCAATAAACTAGCTCTCTGGGTTAACGACCATCTATACTGTAAAGACGGGGTGATATGCCATTTGACCTTAGTCTCATAATTTCCTTTGAATTCCTCTGAAACTTCCAAACGGATCCTACCCAGTTCTGGTCCTGAAGACCTGAGTATATCTAGAATGTTAGTTGGGCTGAGAATATCCTGTACATTTACCTCTGTTTGGTCCAGTATCTCTGTGGCTGGCCCATTTCAAAAGATACTGTCCTTCACATCTTCTTCAGTAAAGACAAGGCAAAGAATCCAACAAATCACTTTTTATTTCTGAGCCCAAGGTCATTCAGTGATGCCAATAAATTTCAGGCAGTCTTTTTGCTTCTGATGCATTTAAAGACTTTCTTTGGAGAGCCTTGCAAAGTACATTTGAGAATTTTTTTTTGGCTACTTAATTTCCAGTCTATACCTGATGGGCCTCACTTTGTGGGCTTCTCTGTTCTTATTCAGGAAATCTTTTCATAAAAAAAAAAAAAATCACTAACCATGGCACACATTTTTCCTAGGCTTCTATTTTGGTGTTTTAAAATGGACTCCAGGCTTCCTGTGGGTTATTGACATTTTTATTTCATTTTTAATTTCTTTCCATTTTTTTCCCTCAGCGATTAGCCACATTTTGTCATAGTTCTTTTGAAAATACAGGAAGATTGAATTTCTCTCCTTCCCCCCAACCCCTCCCTTACCCCTGCCACCTTCCTTGTCAGTGTTTTGGATAACTCTTCATTGTTAAAGCAAGACTCTATGAGAGCTTAGGAAGGAGTCTGGATGCTGACAATGAATGGTTGAAGAAGCTTAGAGGGTGTAGTTTGCAAAGTACAAGATTGAAGAGGCCTTATCAAGTGGAAGGAGATTGGTTCCATAATACTCCAGTGGGGCAGACTGAGGACCATAGGATAGGACTTACAGAGATGGAGATTTTGACTGGTAAGAAACAATTTTCTAACAACAGAAAGTGCTGTCCAACAATGAAGGTGCCGTTTTGGGAGTTCTGAGTTTCCTTTCATGGGATATACTTAAGCAGAGGACAGAAAACACATCTGCCAGAGATGGTGATAAAGAGAAGTGTACACAGTGTGGGACATCGAAGAGGATGACCTGGGAGGTCCCTTCCACTTCAAGAATTCTATGAATCTCTATTTCATTGTTTCCATAAACACTTGAGCTGGGTGTTTATAACTGATAGCACCACAAGAAGGGCCATTAAACTCATGATTCTTGAAAATCAGAATGAAGCCTGTCCTGCAGCCAGGGCCAATAATCCCTCAGGCTAATTACTTAGATCTTTCTTGAAAAGCTAGTTTAAGCTTCCAGAGTCCAAATGAAATCCACAGTCAAAGGGACAAAAATACACGGCATCCTCTGCTCTGTTCCAGGGTTATTGAGTGAAATTCTGAAGTCCTGGTATCTCAGACATATAAAGGTCAACAGGAAGAAAGGTAGAAATACCTTCAAGATGATGATCCAGCAAAAGAGACCAAGAAGGAGTGGTCAGACAGGCATGAAGATAACAAGGAGACAGTGAGATCATGAAAATCTCAAGGGAAGAGATTGTCAAGACAAAGGTGATCAACCATGTCAAGGTAGCAGAGTTTAAGGAGGAGGAAGACCAAGGAAAGGGTATTGGATTTAGCAATTGTGAGACCATTAGAAACTTTGAAGGGGGCAGTTTTGGTTGAAAAAGTAGGTTGGAAGCCATAGAAACATAAGGAAAGAAAGAAAGTAGAAGCATTAATTGTAGATAGTCTTCTCAAGAAATTTAGTCACAAAAGGAGGAAATAAATGGGATCATACTTTGCAGGAATGGATGGATCAAGTAAGGATTTCCTGAGGATGGAGGAGACACGGATGTCTCTGTAGGTAGTAGTAAGCATCCAATAAAAAGAGAGTTATTTAAGACAAGTGAGAGAGTAAGGATGATAAAGGGTCAATCTGCTGGAGAAGCCAGAAAGGAATGGAGTCACTTGTGCACGCAGAGGGCTTTGCCTTGGCAAGGAAAAAGATCAATTCTTTATGTGAAACAGGAGTAAGGGAAGAGATAATAGAAATGGCATTTGAATGATAAATCCCTTTAACATATGCCTATGTCTCTCATTTAGCATTTGCTTATTCCTTGGCAGTTTCTTATATCTATGTCTTATCTTTTTTCAGAGTTTGACAATATCTTTTTTGAATGTTAGTTTCTTCATCTGTAAAATGAGGAAAATACAGGGTGTTTCAAAAGTCTGGGTACAATTTAAAGCTATTAAAACACCTGGTATTTGTACTAAGTACTGTTTAGGGTTGTTATGAAAAAAAGAATTTTGAAAACTGTAACAATACATGCATACATACACACACATTACACAAATTATACTTGCTCAGGGAGATTATGATGCCTAAGTGTATATGTGTGTGAATACTTGTACGTGTGAGCTGTTAAAACTCTCCCTTACTTCTCTTAGAATCTTCCCCAGTACAAAAAAGAGCCTTGCAAGTGGCATGCGGAGTCAGGGCACCTGGCTCTCAGTCCAGATCTGCTACTTCCTGTGTGGCTATAAGCAAGGCCTTTAACTTCTTGAGGTCTCAGTTTCTTCATCTCAAAAATGAGGAAAGTAGACGAGACAGTCTCTAAGGTTTCTTCCAATTTAAACCTATGTTTCTATCATGTATTTTACCAATAAATAGAAAAGCAGCTGTGGGAAATGTGGTCACTGATTATACCCAGATCAATGGAGACCTGCAGAAGCTTATCATAAGCTACAGTCACAATAAATTTAGCAGCATCAAGTCTGCATTCAGCCCTTCAGTGGAAAAACAGAAGTATTTCTTTTTCTCTTTTGTAGCTGTCTAAGATGTGGGGATATTTTCTTGTGGATTTTAAAACCCAGGACCCATAAGAATTTTTCAGTTTTAAGGGGCACTCCTTAGGAGCAGTCATGGCATTTACCAACTAGTTTATAAACGAACTGTGACCAAAATGTTACTCTCATAATCTTGATGAATTAGGCACTATGCGATTCCTTTCTAGAACATAAGGTGAGGAAGGAGGTAAAGGCAGCAGCTTCTAAGGTTACCTCCTGCTTGCTCATCTAGAACCTCCCTGGTCTCCCAGACTCCTCTCCCTTATAACCAGCTCACTCAAATAGCTTCTTTCCCTTTTGGGATGTTTCTTTTTGGCAATACTTTTGTCTACTGACTGTTCCTGAGCTTAGGCTATTGGTTTCACTGATCAAGACTGCCTCACTTGAACCAGATTTCACTGGGATAAAAATGATATGTGAGGAAAGAAGGGCCTATATCCTTCTAGGAAAGTACATCAAAGTCTACAATAGTCAAGAATATTAAACATCAGGTGGAGCAGATCTACCCATTTAAGTGGCACATCCAGTCCCATCTGAACAGGTAAACAATTTACTAAATGCTATGTTGCCTCGAGAGATTCACAGCACCTTTGTGCAAGAACCAACACTATGTGTTTATTGAAATCTACATCTGGTAGCAATTTGTTCAGCAGCAACCAACTCCTTTTCTTTCTTTGCCCAGTCAAATAACCCACAGGGGCCCATATACCCTACAACTATTCATTTGTGCTGGGTCTGCATTGTACAGCTCATTGTGTTCATTATAGACCTGAGTTTATCAACATGCTTCAGCAGGGGAAACAATTTCTTTTTCTACTGGAGAATAAAGGAATGTGTATTCAGGCATCTACATGGTGTTTGACCAACATCATTGTGGGTAAAATCAGAGCTGGATGCATAGGGTGGTGGTGAGCTCGCTCAGATTCTGACTCAAAATTCTGAGTCATTAGGAAGAATTGAAAGCGCTCTCCTCCACAGCCTGTTCAAGTATAGCACAGACTGGACTTGGCCATAAAAACAATGAATGGTTAAATCTTGCCCTAGGATAGCTGGGTAGTGGCCTTGAAGTCACAGAGAATGGCAGCCCCCAATTCAAGGGACTTTGTTGACTTGTACCCCTAGAATTATGGCTCACAACTTCTCCATAGATGGAGATAACTTTCAAAAGTCAGTCAGAAGGCAGAAGTAGAGAGACACAAACATGGTGGATGTGTGTAACCAGGACACACAGGGAGGAACGTGTGTGTGTGGGAACTTGTGTCACCAAGGCAGAGGCACTGAGAACAACTCATACTTCTGGTGCTTGGTATGATGTGACAGGGTAGCTACCATTCCCACTGAGCTTAGTCTCTGGGTCTGTTTGAAGCTCTTGGCTTCACGGATCATGGATGGATTCTGATCCAGGTAGGATACTGCACAGAAATTATATGGACTGTCTTCTTCCTTCTCCATGAAACAGGAAGCATCAGAAAACCTCTCTAGAGCAGAGGTTCTTAACATAGACCCCTGAAAGGAGCCATGAACAGATTTCAGGGTCTATGAATTTAGATAGAAAAAATGTTTATTTTCATTAACTTCTACCTAAAATTTAGGATTTTCTTCAGTTATTTAAAAACATTATTCTAAGAAGGGGTTCACAAGCTTCACCAAGATGCCAAATAGGACCATGACACAAAAAAGTTTTTAAAAATTTCTCTATTAGACTCAAGTTAGGAAATGCTACAAATAACCAGAAAGAAAGAATTCATGTATGGAAGAGCCATGGTCAGAAGTCCACATGATTCAGCATTCATTATCATAAAGGAGTGGAGAGCTTGGAATACCATATTCCAGAAGGCAAACGACTTTGGCTTATAGTCAAGAACGATCTAATCAGTAAAACTGATTATAATCCTACAGGGGAAAAAATAGATCTTTAATAAATAAGAGGACATCCAAGAATTTCTGATAAAAGACCAGAGCTGTAGAGAATCTTGGAAGTTGAAACAAAGGACATAAAAAATATTAAAAGAAAATAACCAAATGAACAATGATAAAGGACTAAACTGCTTACATACTAATGTGGGGAGATGAGATATGTGTTCCCTTTAGACCCTATCATCCTCAGGGGTCACAGAGGGAATCTTAATTAGACAGAACATATGGGAGTGGTTCTGTTATGTCTTGATGATCTTAAAAGAAGAATTCATGGGCAGGGGAGAACAGGGGGAAACAAGGTTAGGGAAAATTATCTCAAATAATCAGGTATGCAAGAAGATATCTATACAAACAAGCAGGAGGAGGTGGAGGAAATACCTGACATTTAAACCTCACTCTCATTTGAACTGGTCAAAAGAGGAAAGAATATATGCACACAGGTGGGTATAAAACATTTCACTCAACAGGGAATAGGAGGTAAAGGGGAGAAAAATGAAAGGAAATCGAAGGAGGGTAGATTAAGGGATCTGTTACTCCTAAACAAAACCCTAAGAATGTATGAACATATTTACAGCTCTTTTTGAGGTAGCAAAGCATGGGATTCAGAGGGGGTGACCATTAACTGGGGAGTGGCTGAACAAGTTATGGTACATAAGTAGTGAAATACTATTGGACTGTAAGAAATTATGAAGGGCATAGTTTCAGAGAAACCTGGGAAAACTTACATAAACTGATGCAGAGCAGAACCAGGAGAACAATTTATATAAAGACAACAATATGGTAAAAAAAAAAAAAAAACCAAACAAAAGAAAACACTGAAATAATTAGGGGACTCAGATCAATGTAGTGACCGATCACAATTCCAGAGGATCAATGATGAAACATGCTAGCCACCTTCTTATAGGGGGAACTCAGTACAGTGTGTGTGTTTATGTGTATGCCTATGTTTATGTGTGCATGTGTGTGTTTATATGTGTGTGTGTTTATGTGTGTATGTGTAGGGGTGTGTGTGTGTGTAGGTGTGTGTAGGTGTGTGTGTGTAGGTGTGTGTAGGTGTGTGTGTGTGTGTGTAGGTGTGTGTGTGTAGGTGTGTGGGTGTGTAGGTGTGTGGGTGTGTGTAGGTGTGTGTGTGTGTAGGTGTGTGTGTGTAGGTGTGTGTGTGTGTGTAGGTGTGTGTGTGTGTGTAGGTGTGTGTGTGTAGGTGTGTGTGTGTGTGTGTGTAGGTGTGTGTGTGTGTAGGTGTGTGTGTGTGTGTAGGTGTGTGTGTGTGTGTGTGTGTAGGTATGTGTGTGTGTGTAGGTGTGTGTGTGTGTGTGTGTAGGTGTGTGTGTGTGTGTGTGTGTGTGTGTGTGTGTGTGGATGTCCACCATCTATGTCTGTAGAGGACCAGTGACATCATGGTGTGATGTCCTGACTTGCGCATGAATTGGATTTCAGTGAGGGAGAGCTGCGCAAAGTCATCAGCCACTCTTCTACTGTCACTGGAATCCAGTGGCAAGACTAAAGTCTGGATGACTGGTGATGGGCTTAATACAAAGTAAAGAAAGAAACCAAGAGTCCAGGCCCAAGGGAAGCTTCATCCAACTGGAGGGTTTTACTACAGACTAATAAATACAAAAGATGGAGAAAGCAGCACAAAATCATTTCAAGGTGTATTGGGGGAGGGGCAATATGAGGGGGAGATGGGACCTCGACTTAACTTTGATGAAGCTGGTGATGATCACACTTTTCCAGTGTCTGGGGTTACAGTGAGAACCTAAAACCCAAAATGAAGTTAATTCGGGAAGAAGGAAGAGAACTTGCAGTAAAGTGCAAAGAAAAGTACAATGATACAAAAATGTTCTTTCAATCCAATGTAAATATTTACTGAGGACCTTCAGATAGTAGAAAAGGAGCTGGGCGGCCCCAGGTACCCTCCAGTCTGCTCCCTTTATTTGACAGATGACTAAACTGAGGCTCAGGAGACTTGCTTATAACAGAGGCAGTAAATATCAGAGGCAGCCTCTAAACCCAGGTCCTTGTCTCAAGAACTAATGCTCTTTCCATTACCAGGGGTACACTTGAGGATCTAGAGGGTCATAGGAGGTCTCAGGTTCCCCACCTCTGATTATATCATACTTCTCTATCCATGTAAATTACTTTTTGAAGGGATGGGCACCAAGGGAATCAAATGGGTTAAGGTGCTTGAAAATAATTTGCACAATGCAAAGTGACATATGCAGACATAAGACATCATAAAGCCCATGCTCAGTAGGTCACTCCCTGGCTCCACGCTGTTTTCCTCCCTTCTCAGATTCAGTGGTATAGTGCAGTGGTTCTTGTCTGGGCATCTGTGAATCCCAAGGGGGTTTTCAACAATGGTCCAAGAGGTTTGTGTTGAAAATTCTGAGACTGGGAAATCAGTAAAAGTCATTTGATAAGTCATAACTGTGAAATGATATATGAAGAAGTTTGAGATACCTGTTATTACAATGGGAATGGAAGAGGAAATATAAATGAAGAATACATTAAAATTGGTTTTTCATTTCTTGGAAATAAGGAATTTCCACTATAGCAATGCCATAATTTGGGGAGAAGTTCTTTCAAATAGCTGCTTAAAACCTTCCATTTTGTCATGACATTTACAATCCAAACAGGAAAGCTTTGTTGATTAAGACTGCTGATATTTTAAAGCAGAAAGAACAAGACTCAAATACCCAATAGAAAAGCGACTAAAGCTTCATATTTAGTCAATTGTCAAGCTGAAAAAAAAATGGGCAAGTTCTGCTGACTGCAGAAATATTATGCCATGTGCCAAAACAACAGCATGTTTGGAGATGACTTCATTATGAATTTATGAATTTCTTTATGAACTTGCTTCTAACAATACTGCCATTTCCTCCAGAAACATATTCTGATTGTGTTGAATCAGTTATTACAGAGTTTTAAAAAGTGATATTTACACTTCACAATTTGAAGAAACAAATGACACGCATAATCTAACATTTTTTGTTGTATTTTTAATATATTAGCATGATGGAGGAGAGGAAGAGAAAAAGACATTTTCTTGTCAGTTAACAGGAAATATAAGCAGGGAAGACATTTTAAATCTAATTAGTTCATACTTTGAAGGAAAAGAAACCAATTGGAATATATACAGATGGAGCAAAATCAGTGACAGAGAACTTTTGTGTGTTGCTTGAATATTAAAAAAAATTAAGATTAAGTCAGGACACACTGCAGTGCACCAAACAAGTCCTGGCATCAAAGAATGCCAGCCATGGTAATTCAAAACATGTTAGAGGACACTGTTGAAATAATAAATTTTATAAAATCAAGCCATCCTAACTCTCAACTGTTTACAATTTTACACAGAGAGATGGGCCAGGAGCACATCACACTTTAAAGCCTTTCCTTCCCAAAGTAACTTCCTGTCTATTTGAATTCAGAGTCAGTGATCTTCCCTGATTGTGCTTGTTATCTAAGCGAGTGTTCAAGTGATGAGACAAAGGTGCAACAATGAGCATATTTAGCAAATATCTTTACAAAAATTAATGCACTCATCACATCACATCACTCATCACAAAGTACAAATACAAACAGAGTTTTAAGAGTTTTCCACTTGTATCTCTGCTTAATCTGATATATATGTACGTATATATATATATATATATATATACATTTATAATTCTCTGCTATCAGAGTTATAACTAGGCATTTTTGTGCTTAAGGCAAGGGAAAGGTTCAATTTTTCTGCAGTATGGTCTCAAGGTGCGAAGATGCCTATCCCAGAAGACTGAGAGCTTTCTACAATATTAAAGGGAATGGCTGTTGTTAGGAAAAGGAGGTGGGGAATGGGAACTGAAGGTATGGCCCCAGAGAGAGAGGTGGGATGGTGAAGTGCCCTCTGGGACAAGCCTAGTCTTTGGAAGGTTAGGCTACCATTGACAAAGTAGAAGAAGAAAGGTCACTTTAGTATTTTGGGTTGTCAGTACCCTCTAAATTTTGGTACTCTGACACAAAACTCTGATTTATCCTTCCATAGTTATAGCTCTGCTCTGCATGTAGCCCATAGAATGCTGGCATCCTAAAACAGAACTCCAAGCTATTGGCTTCTTAGCATAAACTAATTAAAATATGATTTCATTTGCTCAATCAACAAATATTGATTGAAAAAGGGGTCTTGCCCAGCAATATCGCTTCTAGGACTATATCCCAAAGAGATCATAAAAATGGGAAAAGGTCTCACATGTATAAAAATATTTTTAGCAGCTCTCTCTGTGATGGCCAAGAACTGGAGATCAAGGGGATGTCCATCAAATGGGGAATGGTTAAACAATTTGTGGTATATGAATGTAATGAAATACTATTGTGCTATAAGAAATGATGAACAGGAAGACTTCAAAGAAGCTTGGAAGGACTTATATGAACTGATGCTGGGTGAAAGGAGTAGAACCAGGAGAACTTTGTACACAGCAATAACCACAGTGTGTGAGGAATTTTTCTGGTAGTCTTAGTCCTTCAGAGCAATGCAAGGACCTAAAAAATTCCCAATGGACTCGAGCCAAAATGCCTTCCACATCCAGAGAAAAAACTATGGAATTGGATCACAGAATAAAACAGACCATTTTCTTTTGTGTTATGCCTTGTTTTATAGTTTCTCCCATTCATTTTAATTCTTCTATGCAACATGACTAAGGTGAAAAGGTATTTAATAAGAATGTATGTGTAGAACCTACATAAGACTTGTCTCAGGAAGTGGGAAGGGAGGGAAGGAGAAGAGAGAGGGAGAGGGGGAAATCTAAGCTATATGGAAGTGACTGTAGAAAACTGAAAGCAAAATAATTTTTAAAAAGGGGTCTTGATTCTCCTTTCATTTATCTCATGATACCATTCTTCTATAACAAATCCTAACAAATTAAATAATCATAGCAGGGAGAAATCTGCAGAGGAAAGCACTGGACCCAGGGTAAGACTGAGCAAGGTCAATGTCTCCACCCAACACTAAGAAAGAGGAAGCATAGCTTTGATTTAAAAGCCCCAAATCAGGAACTAAGGCTGAAGACATGATTAAACAGCAGACACTAACTAGTGTAAAGGGTTATTATAAATACAGAAATATATTCAAAAATCCAAAGAAGAAGGAAAGAATAATTTCACAACTCTGAGGGAAAAAATGGATTTTCCCTAAGTACCACATAATACCTAGAAGAAATGAAGAGATAAAAAATTAGATAAAAGGAGAATAAAGTATGTTAGAACAGAAAGTGGTGAAGCTTACCAAAGTAACCGAATCCCTGAAAATCAGAATAGACCAAACAGAAGCAAAAGATTTTATGATGGCAAGTCATAGTTGAACGAAATCAAAAGGTTAAAAAAGAAAGAAGAAGTGAGGTGTGTCTAAAAAAGCTGAGCTAAAAAATAGATCAAGAGGGATAACTGAAGAATCACTGGATTCCCTAAAAACTATGACTTTTTAAAAAAAACTTAGATACTATATTTGATAAATGATAACTATATCTCTTATAACCAGAAGAAAAGGGAAGAAAGAAAGAATCCACCAATCACCTCCAGAAAGAAAGCTCAATTAAAAAACTGCCAGAAATATCATCACCAAAATGAACAAATTTCCACATCAAAGAAAAAATATCACAAGCAACCAGAAATAAAGTACTAAGGAATCATAGATAGGATCACACAAGACCTAGAGAAGTTTCTCCATAAAATGAGAGGAGACCTTGGAATACACTATTACAAAAAAAAAAAAAAACCCACAAAAGATATAGGATTACAACCAAGAACAGCTTATTCTGAAAAAGTGAATATAATTCTAAAGGAAAGACAATGGAAGGTTGAATGGAACAAAGGATTTTCAAAGATTTCTGAGGAAGACTAGAGCCAAATAGGAACTCTAAAATGCAAACACAAGTCTCCAGAGAAAACTAGAAAGGTAAATTTATTTGAACAATTAAAAGGGGCTACATGACAATGCAGGACTAACATTCTAGGGTCTGAAGGACTTCAGTAAGAAAAACAGAACCTGGGGGTAGACTGATTGTGCACTGAGGGTTTTAAAAGGTGAAATAGACAATAAAAGAAATACACTACTGTAGAGAGGAAGAAGAAAGGGTTGGAACTTACTATTTCTCATAATTGGGTTACATGAGAAGAAAACTATATAAGCAAGGTTGAAAGGGTGGGGAGTGGAGCAGTCATCTGATGAAGGTCCTTCAAATCTGAACCAGACAAAGGAGGCATGAATGGTAAAAAACAAAACAAAACAAAACCAAAAAAACAGTTTGGCTAGTATGGCCAGCCCTCCTTTTTTTCAGTCTTATGTTTGAATGACACCATTAGGGTTAAGTTCTCACTTTCCTACTTTTCATTCCTAATACCCTCACTATACTGGTTCTATAGATAACAGTCTCCCATTGGGTATTATAATGGCTTTTTGTCCCAAAGGATATATATTTGAGCCTGAAGAGGCACTCATTGGACCTTCAAGAGGAGTGTGGATACCCTCTTCTGTGGGTATCTTCTGATACTGATCTAGCTAGTAACTGTTCTCCTCCCCTTGTAAGCAGCAATAAAGTTCATTAAAGCTATCTCTCTGTGGGATGATGCTTTTTATCTGGACTTTTCAGCACTACAGGAGAGTTGAACACACACACACACACACAAGCTTGGCATAAGAACACATCAAACTTAATTTGAAAACAGGATGGGATAAGGAGAAAAGAGGGTTGAGGGAAAACAACACAAGGGAGGGAAGGACTATGAGCCAAACCAATTTCCTGACTCTGAAAGGGCATTAAATGAAAAAAGAAAGGAACTGAAAAGCCAGCCTATTAATAAGGAAATGGTATTTTAAAAAAAACCTGTGGTATATGAATATAATAGGACATTATTGTGCCATAAAAAAATAAAGTGGCACAGAATCCTGAGAAGTGGAACTGATGCAATGTGAAAAGAGCAGAACCAAGAAAACAATGTATACAATGATGACATTGTAAAAAAAACCCTCAACTTTAACAGACTCATGGACTCTAATCAATGTACTGATCACTCATATGTCTCCTGAGGACCTACGTAAAGCATTGTGCCTATCTCCTGACAAAAGTGATGGTATGGAAGGACACAGACTTTCTGGACACAATCCCTGTGTGCATTTGTTTTGATTATTTGTTAAAATGAGTTTTTTTCTGCTTTAATTGAAGGGAATAATTTTTTTTATCATGCCAAAGAAAAACCCAACTATAAAGAGGACAACTGAAGGAGAGATAAGTGGGCAGTTTCTTAGTCAGTAAATCAATAAACATTTGTTAAGTGTCAGGCACTATGCTAAGCACTGGAGATACAGAAAGAAGCCAAAGACGGTTTCTGCCTTTAAGAAGCTCAAGATGTTATGGGGGAGACAACAAGCTAACAAACCTGTACAGATGAGCTATGTACAGGATAAACAGAAATAGCTAATGGAGGGAAGGAACTAGTACTAAGAGGAGTTGGGAAAAGCTTCCTGGGGAAGAAAGGATTTAACTGGGATCTGAAAGAGGCCAGGTAGCAGGAATGAGGAAAGAGAGCATTATAGGTTGAGGAGACAGTCACAGAAAATGCCTGGAGATGAGAGATGGAGTGTCTTCTTTGTGGAATAGGCACAAAGCCAGCGTCACTGGACTGACAAGTACCAGGTAGATCATAAGAAGACTGGAAAGGGGGTTGGGGAGAGAAGGCAGGTTATGAAGAACTTTGAAGGCCCAAGAGAGGATTTTGTACTTGATCCTGGAGATGATAAGAGTCACTGGAGTTTACTGAGGAAAGAAGAAACATGACTGGATCAGGGCTTTAGGGAGACACTTGAAGCAAGCAGACCCACCAGCATACTACTGTAATACTCCAAGCATGAGGTGAGACCTGCACCTGAGAGTTGGCAGTGTCAGAGGAGAGGAGGGATGATATTCGAGAAACGTTCTCTTCCAGACCATCATCCCTGCAATGGTGACTCTCTCTTTCTCCAACCTTTTCATCCTTTCTCAAACTTCTCATGGCTCCTCCCTTCTCCAGTCTCTCAGCTGAGAACCTTGCCTTATATTTTACATTAAAAACCCTGAAGTCAGTTTCACTGGATTCCTTTTTCTCCCAAGGAAGAAAATAAAAAACCTCTATGCTTGAGCTCTGCCATGGGCTCAACCTCAGAAATATCACACTTAACATTTGTATCTTGAATTGTTTTAGTGTGTTTCCTTCTCCACTTCCTTCAAGTCTGCCCCTTGTTTATTTCTAAAAGGCAAAAACCTCCACAGAAGGATGAGATATACTGCACTGATTCCCATACGTTTGGAGATGACCAATCAAATCAGGTAGACTCCTTGGGTATAGAAAAACTTAACCAGCCCTAGGTGCAGTGGACCCTAATTCTGTGACTGAGCATTAGCAGAGAACTGTAAGGTCTTCAAACAACCCACCCTGTGGCTATTATTCCCTGGGTTATGTTTTCACAGCTGCCCCTTTTCTGATTATAAACAGTATAGCTGTTTTGTGTTGTATTTTAGGGGTTTCCCTTTTCTTTTTTTGAAAGTATGAAACTCAATTAGTTCTTTGGTTCTGAAATCTTGCATTAAAGTATAATTTAGCATGCTACTGAATTAAAGAAGAAAAGATGTACACACAAGAGGGGTTTGTGTTGAACAAGTTCCATGCACTGACCAATGAATACTGGTAGTTTTCCAAGTTCAAGGAGCTGTGGGAAAGTGCAAAGATGTATACATATATATATACATGTGTGCATATATATATTTATATATGCACACATGTATACAGATATATTTATGTGTGTATATGTACACACACATAAAAACAGGGTCCATGAATTCAAAGGTCTTACAGTCTACTTGGGTAGACAGGTATGTATATACACATGAAAAGGCAAATAAATGCAAAGAACATTAAATGAATGGTCCATATTTCTTTCCAATTATATTAGAATACCATGTTTGACCTTTCTCACTGGGCTACCCTTGGCCTTGGAAGCCTGTAGCTGGCCCCTTGACCACAGCGACTTACTACTGTGTTGAACTATCCGTAAGACTCTTGGTTGTCTTTGAACAACGACAGGAAGTGGGTGACTGTCCTAGTCCAAGCTCCACCTCTGGGAGCAATGAGTCATCAAAAAGAGAGGCACCTTTTTTTTTCTGTTCATTTCACTATTAAGATGGAATCAACAGTGATCCCTTCTAGCTCCCTGACAAAGCCACCCTGAGGAAACCTGCCCTGCACCCCAGAAAGGGCCCTGGATTCAGAGCCCAAAGACCTAAGTCTGAACCCTGGCTTTGCTATTTACTCTGTACATTGCTTTGGGAAGGTCAATTCTAGCCAACAAACATTTATAAAACTAGAGTTACATACAAGGTGTCTGGATAGGGACTCTGAGGATGTAAAGTTGGAAAATGGCCCATTCCAAAACATTTACACAAAAATAAAAGAATATGAAGGGAGAAAAGGCAAGATCTAGACCAAGTACTGACCTCGGCACCAACTCTCCAGACTTGTCAATGGCAGCAAACTTCCCTTCCAGTTTGAAAGCTTGTAATCTTGTTAAACTAGATCTCCTCCAGCAACTCTTTTACTCTCTAAAGGTCAAATGTTCAAGAAATAGACTAGGATTAAACCAGATGAGTTCTTGGTTGTAAAGCTAACTACCAAACTGAACAGAGCTCTAGACGAAGTCAAAAAGACCTGAGTTCAAATCCTATCTCAGACACTAACTAGCTGTGTGATCTCACTGACTCAGTTTCCTCATTTGTAAAATTAGAGAATTATACTCAATAATCTCTAAATCTATAATCATACAAAATATAATGTAATACTAATCATTAATTTTGTTGCAAAAGTTTTGTACAGATATCTTAAAAAAATTTTTTAAATTGGATCTCAGTGCTGTGTAGTCCAAGAAATACATGAAGAAGAGTCTCCAGCACAACACAGGGCATAAGTTTGTGTAAGACTTGCAGTAATGGGAAACCCAACACCTCTCTAGACAGACTGTTCCTTATTTGGAATTTTCCAACTGACAGCAAGTTTATTTCTAAAGGAAACCTCAATGTGCTTCTTTAAAACCTGCTATCCTCAGGAACCAAGCTATGTAAATCTAATCTCTGAGGTCCCAGAAGGCCCTGCAAATATCAGGTGTCAGGTGATCTGTCAGGTGGTTTTACCCCCCCCCCCCTTCTCCACGTTAAATATCCCCACTTCCTTCTTTTGATTCTTATGTGGCAGGAGTTCAGAGCCCCCTACCCCGCTCCCCTAATCCTTAACACCGTCTGTTCCTCATATCTGGAGAGTACTTCCTCCCCACTGAAGCCTCCTGAAGGCCTGCCCTTCTGTCTGGAAGCAGCTCAAGCATCACTTTGTGCATAAAGTCTTTCCTGACCCCCAAAGTTTGGTGCCCACCTTCCCTAACTACCTTGAATTTACTCTGTGTGTGTGTGTGTGTGTGTGTGTGTGTGTGTGTGTGTATGTATATGTGTGTGTGTGTGTGTGTGTGTGTGTTGGTTCCTCTGGTGCAGCGTGAGCTCCCTGAGAGCAGGAATTATTTCACTTTTTTGTCTTTGTGTGCCAAGAACCTAGCAAGTGCCTTATATACAAAATGGGTTGCTGACAGATGTTTGTTGATGGTAGAGGGAATAAAAAGCCTTGCTCCGTCATGGCAGAGACCATATAGGGTCTTTATCTGTTTCTATTTGGCATTTTATTAAAAGAAAAGAGACCTGTCTTACATAGATCTTTTCATCTAAAACTGTTCATCAAAAGCACAGGGGAAAAACTGTGGTTTGAGTTACTCCTATCTGCCCCTAGCTCTAAACATCTAAATTGATATTTTTAATCTTTCAGTTTAATACTAACCTGTTAAAGATAACATCTTCAAGTTTTTATGTAAAAAAAAAAAAAAACAACAAAAAACTGATTTGTGATTAGTTCATGCATGCCTCCTCATGATTTTTCATCTTTACTTCTTTTCTTATTTTTCTGTAGCTAGTCACCAGTATGCATTTGCCTTTGCCCTTGTATAAGGTTCAATACTACTTTGGATTAAGATGTTTATTTGAAAGGAAAGACAAGTTTGAATTATTATTATGCTTACCCTACATGGTATTTAGGGGCTAAGAGATATGAGCTAAACACAAAGGAACCTAATAAAAAGAGTGTAGTAATTACTCTTTCAACCTAAGGAGTCACCAAGTAATTAAATGTAGTCATTAAGTTTAAGATGGAAACGTATAATAGGCCAGTGGCAATGGACTGTGTTTTCATTTCAGAAGTCTATGACAAGGTAGTTATATAGAGAGAGATAAATAATGACATATGCACATGTGGCTATACTATTTATGCCTATGTGATAAAATAAATATATACACACATACAACTGGTTGGTTGGTATCTCTGAGAATCAAGTTACTAACTACAGAAGAGATAAGGAGGGAACTAACGGGAAGAAAAATGCCTTTAAAATCCTTGGAAAATAGAGGCAAAGATGGAAGAATGAAATGAAGAGTTGGGTCTTTTGGAAGTACAGAGAAAGTTTGACTAGGCAGATTAAAAAAAATCACAACTTTTGAAACTATAGTTTCCATTGTAATCCTATATATTTCATTTTATGCATTTAGAAACATTATTCTAGGATGGGTCCCATAGGCTTTACCAGTCTGCCAAGGGGTCCATGACACAAAAGTCTTGGCAGCCCTTCTCTAAACAGCACAGACACAAGCAGACATTTGACTGATGGAACCCTAAAGTGAGGCCTATTTTTTTGTGGCCCAGTTTTCACCGACAGCTCATTCTAACAGACAATGTGAGACCACTACAGAAAGCACAAAACAAAAGAGAGGATGATTATGCCAACATACCCAAAACTCGGATCCTTTTTTGGGCCATTTGTAGATTTTTCACTGAGTGGGCTCAAAAGCGGTCAATCTTCATCTTTGAAATGGAAGGATATCATGTGGAAGCCGGTTTGGTTAAGTGCAAGGACTGACCACACCAGACAGTGGCATGTGGGGCTCACAATAAAGTATGACTACAAAACAAGGAAGTTGACTTGCTGGTGTGGCTCTTAGGACAATATCGAAGGAGAATGATGACAGCAGCACCTCTGAAACAAGCTTCCAATCTCCTCAGTCCCTGGCACAAAGGTTCTTAAAAAATGTTGGAATTGGTTACGCTGAAAATTTCATTTGTATGCGCAAGCTCTTATGTGTTTGTAAAAATAAAACAAAACAAATCTTGTTAATTCATAGTCATGTTGCATCCATATGATCTTTCTTTTATTTTGGCTTGGGTTTTAGATTTTATGTTTCCTCTTTCTTTCTCCCAGTTTCTTATAGGACTTTCAAGTGGATTATGCAGTTGGGAACCCCTCATCTGGAGACAGGGTTTCTCTGGCCAAATTCCAACCAAGAAAAGTCTGTCTTCAGATAAGGTCTTGGGTCTTAAAGGCTGCTGCCCTAACACCAACTCACATTATCTTTACAATGCCTCATCTTCTACAGATGGTAATCCAGAGAGTAAATACAAGTGACACTGTACAGGATGAGTCTTGATTGGGATACTGCTGACCATCATTTCAAAGATCAGCCTTAGACCATCTGGCTTGTTGCCTGCCCTTTCTCACTGACGAAGCAGACAATGGTTAAGGCTCTCTTTTTGAGAGATGTCAAGGCAGAGATATGCAAGGTAGAAGCAGCCTGGCAGAAGGCATGGGGACAAGCAAACCTGATTTACAGGCAGATCGGTCAGGTACCAAGGTAATCTTTCTCTTCTAGAAATGGGGCCTAAGTGCTGATGTGGGAGTTTCTCCAAAGGCATATTTGTCATCAGAGGGTCTTGATGAAGCTGTATATCAATATCTGACTGCTGTTAAAAAACAAAACAAAACAAAAAATTGTTCCACAGGAACCAAATCAAAACCAGCTGTGAGGGGGAGAGGCCAAAAACTCAGTGTAATTGCTCAAAGTCCGGCAGAAACACTTGTTAATTGTGCTATTTACTTTGTTGAACAGTAAACTGCCACACCAATTTAGTCCTGTCACATGACTATAATGCTTTTCATATGACTTTAATACTGTGAGAGAAAACGAGCATTTATTTTCTAAACTCCTGAGGCTAGTGAAAGATGAATCAAATTCTCTATCATCATTCAGGACCACCCCATCAGCCCTGCTCCTCTGGGTGGGATGGAAGAGTTATGGGGGAAAAGTACCAGGCCTAGTACATACAGGCCAAATACTTAGTGTTCCATTCACTAAGACGCCAAGGTTGTTATTTTAAAGAAGAAAAAAGAATGCAAAGGACATTATAACTTGACTGGAAGGATTAAAAACCAAAGAAATCCTAGGCACACAAGCAAAGAGTGACCATCCAAGGAAGGAAAGGCTGGTCAGTGTTGACTGAAGGGCCCTGGGAAGGTTTCCTGGAAGAGGTGACATTTGAACTGGACTTTAAAAGGTAAAGAAGAGGGGCAGGGAGAGAGCGAGGGAGGGAGCAGCACACAACAAAAGAACAGAAGGACAGAAAAAGGGCATGTACAGCAAGAGGCCTAATTTGCCTTGCTCATAAGGGGAAACGGGAGGGAGGGAACATAAGATTGAGAAGAAAGGATGGATCATAAGGTATAAGACCTTAAATACTGAGCTAAGGAGTTCAAACTTGACTCATCATCAAACAGGGAGCCTGTGAAGAGATGATATGGAGGGAAAACAGGTGAAGACTGCAGTACTCCAGGGGGATGGCCATGAAATTCTTGGGGGGGGGGGTAGTGGGAAGTGAGCAGAGCGGATAGATCCAGGAGGCCTTGAGAGGGAGAATCAAAAGGAATTTTTAGCTGGTTGGGTAAAGAGGCAAAAGTGAGAAGAGTCAAAGTTGACACAGAGTTGCCAACATGGTGTCATATCTAATAGTTAACACTGTCATCTTATATTATTACCTGTGTTCTTTGTTTACTTCCTCAGGGAGGTGATAATCAACTCTCTGAGAAGGTAACTGAGTCTTATCCATCTCCTAGCTGCCTAACATGGCTTTGATGTTGCAGGTGCTTAATGAAGGAACATAGATTTGAAAAGATCAGAAACCATGGAACAAAAGGATGAGTGACTCACTCCGTCATGGAAGCAACAGTGAAGTATTCTTTTTTGGTGTTGTTTCTTTGTCAGTGCAACCCTCTCTGGCATCCAACGAGAAGGAATTGAAGAACTTCAATTCAACTTGTTACTCTTTTCTAGGCTTGGGACAGAAAGTGAAAAGAGCTAACCTCCAGTGCCTGTTCTCTACAGAAGCCCTGGGAATCAGCTTTCATCAGGTTTTGTTAATGAGCTAGGATTAGGGTTTCAAACGATGAGGGAAACAGGGAGAGGATCTTGGTGTTGGGATAGGATTAACTGAAAATAATGACGTG
Organism: Notamacropus eugenii; assembly: GCF_028372415.1. Classification (NCBI taxonomy): domain Eukaryota; kingdom Metazoa; phylum Chordata; class Mammalia; order Diprotodontia; family Macropodidae; genus Notamacropus; species Notamacropus eugenii. The sequence continues at coordinate 433,576,358 of NC_092874.1, forward strand.
TACACGACCTGTAACTCTGCAAAGAAGTTCGGTTCTTGCAGGGAGGGCTCAGGTCATGAGAGAACAACGGAAGGAGGAGTACAAGGGATTAAGCAGTTGGGAAGCCTTTATCTGGACAGACAGTTTCTCCCATCAAGGAAGACCTTCATCTTCAAAGAAGATCTTAGGTCTTAAAGGCCACTGCTCTAATACCTCACATCATCTTCACAATGCCTCATCTTATACAGACGATAATCCAGGGAACAAATACAAGTGATATGTTGTACAGGATGGTGTTCAATGTTGAACGGGTCCTTGTAAAGACCTAATGGGATTGGGCAGCCACACTGATCGTCTCGCTGAACAACAAACGGGGAGTACACCAACAACAAATGCTGACATCATGAAGCATCCCAACTGCTCTGAGTCAAAAAGGCCAGACCTTCAGAGGTGGACAGGCATAAGAACTAACACCACCCACTTCTTTACTTACCAAAAGGGAACAAATATCAGGCAAATGACTACTGGTATTAAAGGAGGCAGGTGTAATTCTCAATAGGAATAGGACTGGACTGTGATTTCATTAATAGAGGAAACTCCCAGGCAGTGAGATGCCCTTTATCAATACAAGTCAGAACCTTCTTAGAGAGTTGTTTGTGGCACTAAGAGTTCAAGTGACTTGCTCTGGATCCCACAGCAAATATGTGCCACAAGTAAGACTTGAACCCAGGACCTCTTGGCTTCAAGGCTAGATCTCCCTCTGTATACTCTACTGCCTCTCAAAAGCATAGAAACATAGTTGGATTTAACTGTCTTAATTTCTGCGAAGATAAAGTACTTGTTTCTAGGACCAAAGGGCCTAGAATTAAAAGGAACCTCAGGGGTCACCTACTCTCTAACAAACAACAACCTACATTAGCATACAGTAATAGTGAATGCTTTTGATAATTAAGTTTGGTTGGTTAAAATATTTAGCCAAAGCCAAGTGACTGAATGAAGAAATTTAGCAAGTGAAGAAAAATGGCATACTGCAAAGAGTGCTGGCCTTGGAGCCTATGCTCAGAGTGTACCCCTGACACAAACAGGATGAATTAGTTTCCTCATCTGTTAAATGGGGCTAATGAAAATTGTGGTGTCTATATTACAGAGTTATTGGGAGGCTCAAATGAGAAAACAGATAATTCACTTTACCGACCTTACAGAACGATGGAAATGCCTACGAGTTACTGTTCGGACTCTAGAATCCTGGAAGAGAGAACTCTGAATTTTCAGTACCTCTGGATATGCTGTGAATCAGAGCTACAAACCAAAGTACTGCCCTTACGGAGATAACCATTCCCTCATGCTTTCTTTTCCAGGCTGTCAGGAGACTAAGGCAGTGTAAAAAACTGTTAAATACTGTAGGAAAACATCAAGATACCATGGTAGCACATGGGACTTCCGTCACTGATACCAAAGGTTACTTTTAATGTGACCTGACGAAAATAAGGACTGCTTCTCTTCTCATGGCTGACGGTTGTTAATGGACTCCAGAATTACAAACATAGGAAGAGATGTGTTGGTAAATGTTTAACAACCAGCTCTCCAGGAAAAAAGTACACACGACACACTTTTGAGTTTAATCTGCATTGTTCACATATTCACCATCACTTTCTTAAGTTTAGACAATCAACAAAACAATAAATCAAGCCATGGTTTGTAGCTTTTGCCAGTTTCCAAGATATAAATTTCTCTAAATATTCACACTGAATATGTAACAAATCAGTTCTTGTGAGCCACTAGGAGCTAGCTTCAACACACCTCTGAATGTAAATGTCCCAGTGACATTTGTGAGTGATGAAAGCAAGGAATCCAATATGAGAGCAGTTTCTCCATTTGTTCACAGAGACTTCTTTTTCTTACCACAGAGGTTCTCTATTCCTTTGGATCAAATGACTGAACAAATTGCTAATGTCTGACAATTAAATGAGGAGTCTCAGTGAGACCACAAAGAGGGAACTAAAGATAGACCTTCCACCACCTCCACGTGGCTTCTCCACATATTACCAGCTTAGGCTCAGGAACTGGCAGCTATTCCCAGGTCTGGGTCACTAACATTAGCTCTGTCTGAAAGGCAGGCAGAAATGTGAGTTCACTCAGCCAATTGATTAAGGAAAATGCTTGAGCTGCTTCCAGCAAAATAAAAGAATAATCGCATTTTCTTGGCAAGGCTATAAAGTTCCATACACTTCTTTACATTACTGTAGAGCAAAGCCAATCAGAAGGAAAAACATCTGCCATCAAAACAGTGACATGGACTCCCACTTGAAGGACACCAGAAATAGTGACTTCAAAAGATCACAATCACTATAATGCTCTGGAATTTTGTGAGTACCCTAAAGCAAATTCACATCTCCAAAATATATAATGTTCCAGGGCCCCTGGACTTCATGGGCCTTAATTAGTCTAAGACTTATCTCTTGATCTGCTTAGCGGACCTTCTACCTCAGATCACTGCATTTGAGATAGTTCCTGACCTCAGGTGCGACAGATACGACCATAGAGTTGATGTTGTATACTCAAGTAGGACAAATGGAAACCTAGAATATGCTTCTCTTTGTCTATTCAACCCAATGTATAGGTAGACCAAGTTTTGTTTATATAACTTATCACAACTCCAAGAGCTCATTTTTCATTTGAACAATTTTATCACCAAGGTAACAAAGAAAAATTATTCATTCCCATATTTCTATTTATAGAAACTCTCCACTTGTATAACTAGGCAAATTAACATTGGCTTGGCCATAAATCTATCTCTAGCCAGAGTATTCACTTGTCTCATAACAAGGACCATTCAGGAAGGCAAAATAAACATGTATCTTGCAAAAATAGGCTTTAAAAAGCCATTTCCACCCCCATTCCCTCTGCCACTTGTTATGTGTCTACCATAAGGTTATGATTTTCTACAAATGTTTTGCTAGGGAACAAAGAGAACCATACAAAACAGTCACTGTCAGTGCTCAAACATGTACCAAGCTAACAGGCGTCTGATCTTCTAGAGAACAGCTTCTTAATCAGGGGTCTGCAAACTTGGGTGGTTTTCTTTTTTTATTGTAATAGCTGTACTTCTTTTGTGATCCTTTGTAGTTTATGCATTTGAAAGCATGATTCTGAGAAGGGGTCTCTAGACTTCTTAGCTCCAGACTACTGTCCAAGTGGTCCCTGATACAAACAGCATGAAGGAGCTCTGCTCTCGAGCCACCATCAAGCCAATGACAAAGGAATAAATGGGAGAAAAAGAATCACTTTTCTAGACTGAAAGAAGAGAAGCTACTGAGAAAGGGTGCTTGGCATCTTTCTCCTTGAATCAGCATCCATTCTTTTGGAATAGCTTTTAGAACCTTTAGAGTTCTTTTAAAATGAATCTGTCTCTCAAGTAAAATCCAGTTTCTGTTTCAACATGATCAGGTCCAATGTCTCCACTGTGAAACTAATTCACGGGTCAAGATCATACACGAAATGGCTGGACATTACACCTATAGCAACTGGCACTTCTCCACTGAGGTACAAAAATATCGTCTGAGAGGATAATTACGAGGCGATAACAGTGGTGTTTAGTACAAGGTATTTAATGCACACAACCCTCCACTGATGTAAGAAGGTTTCTGATAGTTAGCAGGTGACCGCCAGATTTACTCCATAGCCCTTGTTCTAACACAATATGATGACTTTCTCCCTTTACTGTATAGCCAAACAGTACTGGAAAAAGCCTTCAAACACTTAAGACAAGAAGCTTCATTTTCTTCTTACCTCAGCAGCTTGAGTCTCCTGATGTAACAAAGTGAGTCCAGTCAAGTCTTCTAAAAAGGAGTGTGAAGAATTAAACACTTTGGCCAGGAAATCAAACCCTTCTTTCTCATACTGATCAAGGACCTGTAAAACAGTTGTTTTAGAAAAAAAAGGTTTATAAAACATGTTATGGACTTAGTCTGTAACAAATAACACCTGCCCAAAATGCTGCAGTTGTAGAAATCAGGCCAAACTAGAATATGGCAGACTCCGGGGTCTGCTTCATTTTTTAAAGGGAAAAAAATTAATCTGGAGAGAATTGCTATTTCCCATTTCTATCTCATAAGAAAAGGTTTTCAACCACACCTGTGAGGTATGCAAACTGCATACTCCTCTCCCCTGAATGGTTTCTCAAAAATCCATCAGGGCCATGCCATACTTCATTATCCTCATACCAACATTTGTCCTCACTAGAAGAGAGGAGCATGGTCAGCAAGCATGGATTAAGCCCCTACTGTGAGCTAGACACTCTACTAAGCTCTGGTAATATAAAGAAAAGCAAAAACATTACCTACCTCCAAGGTTCCTGCATATAAAAAGTACTTAATAAAGAATGAATGAATAAATCAGTTATTTCAAGGAGTTCTAATGTAAATCCAACCTTTCACTGGTATCAAGCAGTGTACTAAGTGTTAGCTAAACCTCTACTTCTTTTGTGTTCTTTTAAGACAGGGGTGGAGAACCTGTACTTCAAGGCCACATGTGACCCTTTAGGGGCCACACGTGAGGACCTAGAAGGGTCATGTGTCCTCAAGACCAGGGGTTCCTTACTCCTGTTTTAAGAAATAAAGTACAACTTAAATAACTTGAGGCATATTTGGTGCTCATGGCTGTCCTGTGCCAATATAATAAAAAAAGATAATACTAAATTAATTTGCGGGTTTAATTTAATCAAATTACTAAGATACTTTATAGAACTAGGTAAAATAATAAAAAATTCATTTCAAGTAATAAATATCTAGGTTTTCAAAAGAAAATTTTTAAAAAGAGAAGTGGGAATAATACTTCCCAATTATATTCAAATTATACTATTAAGCAATTGTCATCAAACTATTTGGTGTCGGTTAAAAAAACAGAAAAGTTAATCAGCTGAACAAACTAGATGATCTAGTTTTTGATAAAAGTGAGACTATAAGTTATTTGGGGAAGAACTCCCTATTTGACAAGAATTGCTGGTGAAAACAGAAAGAAATTTGACAGAAATTAGGTTTAGACCAACATCTTTTACCATATACCACAATAAGCTTAAAGATACTTAACCTAACTATTAAAGTTATGTCAAAAAAAGTTATAAGGGAAGAGAATCACACAGAAATAGAGAACCTTCTGCAGAACAGGCTGGCTGAAGACAGAGAATTGGATCTGAAAGGGGAATGAATATACCTCAAGCTCCAGAAGCACAGGAATGCCCAGCAGTGACTGGCCCAACATTCATCACTTCTATATTTGTTCCTCCTATTGCATCATCCGCTGTTGATTTTGAAACATCTCCTTCTATTGAATGCAAAACTTTTCAACAAATTTGAAGAATACCCTAAGGGTCTATGATATCAACAGTTGAACTCCAGATGTTCAAATCTTAGGAAGCTGCCTGAGGCATTTAGAAATGAAGTGGCCTGAAAGAGCCAGTAAGGGTCATGCCAATTCAGCCCTCTATCCAGTTCTCTGAGTTCTCCCTACAAAACGTACTAATTCACATTCAAATTTTAAAAGCAAACAATATTTATTAAGCACCTGCTACATTCAAGGCACTGCACTAGGAGCCAAAAATGCAAAGACAAAAAAAAGTCTTGCCTTCAAAATCTTGAGTCCCAATTGGAACGATACAAGAGGTATACAGATAGGTAAACACAAAGTATATGAAGTAATAATAATGTAACTCTGAGAGTGTGATAGCACTGGAACCAAGGGGCACACAGATAGACCTTAGGTAGGAGGTGAAACAAGCCACATTCTTAAAGGAAGCAGGGAATAAGTAGGTTTTTCAGGAAGCTAGGAATGAGTTGACTTCTCAGGCAGCTTAGGCTGAGAACTGCAAGCCTAAAACATACAGTCAGGTCTGAATTTGGGAGAAGAAATAGAATTGCCTAATCTGCATTCACACCTATGTTCCAAAGCCCTCAGAGAAAAGTCCTGGATAAGAACATTCTTCCAGACCAATTCAAGTACTTCTGGAGCACCTATTCCAGAGGTGGGCAACCTGGGGTCACACCAGGGGACCATCCCTGACCTCTTCTATATCGATGGGATACTGATCTTTTGAAAGAGGAAATTCCCTACACTTCATGTGCTTTAACATTCATACTGTTATTCACCATCAAAAGCCCATCCTTGAGGCTTCCTAAACCTTTCCTCTAATCAGACTGTGCATTACTCAAGGCCCTTTGTCTGTCCTTTTTTCCCTTTTAGCCTTCTAAATGTTGACAATTTATTAGTCACAGTGATTCAGTTCAAGAAATAAGGTGAAGCCTGAAAAAACAAGGGTGTATAAGTAGAGTTCTTAGTGAGGAATTATTGTTCCGAGACTCAGAAAAAAATAATACAAAATAAGTTCTCTTTTTCTAGCTGACCACTTGTGAAGTTAGGAGTAAGGAATCTTTTTAATCTTCAGTAAGTCATGGAGCCAAAACGTTCTCTGCCTAGCACAATGAGACCCTGCATGCCAAAGTTTTCAATTAATAGTGAGGAAGGAAAAGTGGGAGAAAAATCCAAAAAAAAAAAATTGAGCAATTCCAGAGGTGAGGCTTTGGGGATCTCAACTGAACTTTTGGCTTTTCAATGCCATGCTAGAAAGAACTTCTCAGTAACAGAAATCAGATGCAGGAAAAGCAAAAACTACAAAAGAGGAAATACATGATTTATCCATGATCAGGACATACAGAAAGTCAAGTCCTAAAACATCAACAGAACTAGCTAAGTCATGAGCCCCCTAAACACTTTATTTTGGAAAACAAATAATCTTCTGAAGGTTCTTTTCATCATGGATTTTCTAGTATTCTCTTTACATGCTGTGAAGTTGATCTAATTAACAAGATATAAGCAGCTTACAAATGTACAAATTATTTCCTTCACAATAATTCAACATTCCTAAATAGAAGGAAACAAAATTCATCCAAAACATTCTCTCTCCAAATGAACTGGATGTACACAGATAAAACCTGATGAGCTCTTCTGAAGCCATACTTCACCTAAAGTGTCCTTCATTCCACACAACAATCATAATCCTGAAAAATATGCCCCAAATCAATTTTGATGAATCAAATCGTATTTTACATTCATTTAGAGAGGCTAGCTTCTTATTTAGAGTAAGATTTCAAAGGCTCCCTTGGTAACATGAATAATTGTTCCCTTTTATAATGTAAACAATGATTCCTAAGCTTTACTCAATTTGTAAGGCTGGTTTTTCTTTAGACAGGGTACAGCTGTATACATATCTTGGATAATGCTACATCTTCTTCAAATATTAGACCTTTAACCTAACAGGTGCTCAATGCGTATCTGTTGACCTGAGTTTGTCATGTCTCCCCTTCTCAAGAATCTTCAGTGATTCCCTAATATCTATTAGTTTAAGCCTATCTTTCTCAAACTGACATTCATTCTCCTCCATTAACAGGTATTATTATCTAACCACAGCTTTTACTACCTCTGTACTGGAGCCAAATCAGTCCCTTTAGCATTTTAAAAATATTTCCTACCCCTGAGTCTCTCTTTATGCTCCTCCTTTACCTAAAATGGGGTCCCATCTCTCACTTGTCAATTAAAATCACATACTTCTTTCAAAGGTCAATTCAAGTATGAATGTGGAATGTTAGAAAACTACAAGAGAAGTCTGCAAAGTGGGGTTCTCGGCTCTGCCACTAATAAAACTAAAATAAACATATGTATTAACATGCTTGCACAAATTGTGAGTAAACTATTCTAGATAAGTAAACTTCATTTTCTTTACATTTGTATGTTTATAGTTAAAAATTAATTTCACAAAAATTAAATTTTATCCTCACTAAATCCTTGGTAATTAACTTCCATGGAGTTAACATTTTCCCATTCCAGTGATCCTGAACCCCCAAATGCTATTATTCAAACCCCATTCATTATGGTCTGTCTCCCCACTCCCTGCTCCCAGTTTCCACAAGAAAGGGTTTGAGTTTTACCTCCTTTGACATTCACTTCATCCATGCCTAGCACCCAATCAAAATTCAGGTAGCTGTTGCTCGACAACCTCCAAGACATGCCACTTCTTGCCTCAATGAATTCAGTGCCTAGTTTACGGTCTTTCTATCCTCTACTACTCCTGTCCTTATATTAGGGGACTTCAAACAACTTAACTTCCCATTTCCTCAAATTATTTGTTTTCTATTACCTCCTTATCTTTGATCTTGCTATCACCTAGAAATACACCACATCCACATTCATGAACTCCAATACTGACTTCTTTGATCACAGTCTTGTCATTCTCCCTCTCCCTTGCAACCAATCTCTGTTCACGGTGACCTCTAATCCTTTCATCCCTCGGTTTTTTCTTGGCCATCATCCCTACACAGGCTATACTTTCCTCCTTTTCTCATTTTTACTTCTTGGTAAATCAGTTCAACTCTATGCTGTCCCTTACTTCTTTATCCTGTTAACAATCTTGTCTTGTCAAGCCTCAGCCTTGGAATATTCTTAGCCATCCACTGCCTTTTTTCCTATTAAAACTGTGCTGACTGGATCCACAACAAATTTACATTACATAACCTCAACTAGGCCCTCACTGCAGCAAGGCAATCCTTTTATACCTCCCGAATTGACTCACTATCCCACTGACCACATCAACATGTCTAGACTTCTTCATCCCTCCTCAAACCTCCCACAGACCCCAATCCTTCAACCCTCTCATCTGAGAACTTTATCTCACATTTCACTGAAAAAACTGAAGTTGTTTGATGAGAGCTCCCTCTTCTCTCCTTTCCTTCATCTCACATCACTCAGATGCCTCTAGTACTATCTCTTCCTTCACCTGTCACACAAGAAGTGGTGGCCCTTCTCCTTGCCAAAGCAAACACACACAACTAATCTCATTCAATCCTGTCTTCTCCAACAGACTGCCCCCACTATCATCCCTACTTTCTTACTTATCTTCAATCTCTCCCCATCAATTGTTGTTCCTTACTTCCTACAAACATGCTTGAGGCTCCCATATCCTCAAAAACCCCTCACTCTATCCATGCACCCCTCACCAGCTATCATCCAACACCTCTCCTCCTTTTCTTGAGTAAACTCCTTAAAAAGACCATCTTCAATCTGTGCTTACATTTCCTTTCCTCTCTCTTCAGTTGGATTTCCTCATCATTCAACTGAAATTACACTCTCTAAAGTTACTGATAATCTTTTAATTGCCAAATGCTCATTCTTCTTGACCTTTCCCTAACCTTTGACCAGTCAATCATTTTCTTCTCCTTGATTAAGAGGAAATAAAGTGCAGGCATTGATTGTAGATGGCCTTCTCCAGGAATATAGCTACAAAAAAGAGAAAGGGAGGACAATAGCTAGCAGGGACAGAAGGGTCAAGGGAGGGTTTTTTGAGGTGGGGACAACATGGTCATATGTGTAGGCCCCAGGGAAGCAGGTAACTGAAGATTAATGGAAGAGTAGGAGTGATAGAGTGGGAAGTCTATAGAAAACAGGTTAGAATGAGATCACGTGTGCATGTAGAAGGCTTTGCCTCAGTAAGGGAAAGGACCACCTCTTTATGTGAAATAGAAGTGAAGAAGGAGATAATTGCAGAAAGCATCTGAGTGACAGGAGATAAGGAAATGGAAAGAGCTCTTAGAAAATAGCTTCCATTTTTTCAGTGAAATATGAGATATGGTTCTCAGCTAAAAAGACTGGGGCTGGGGGAGTTCTGGGAGGTTTGAGGAAGGATGAAAATCTTTGGGAAAACTGCTGTCATGAATGAGTGAGATACTGAATTGATTAGGGAGGCCTAAGAAAACTGCCCTTCTTCAAGGAGGGCCCAGTTAAGATTACATAACATATACATGATTTGAGATCACAGATCTAGAACTAGAGGGGACCTGAGAGGCAATACAATGTGATCCCCTCATTTTGCAATGAAGAAGAGAGTTCCAGAGCAGTTTGTGACTAGAAAGGGATAAGGAACTAGGATGATACTTATCATCAACAAAGCAATCAACAGGAAAAAATACAGGCTGATAGGAGAGTATAAATATTAAGAGTGAGAATTAAAAACTAAGTATTGGAGAGCTGGAGCACTGACAATGACAAGGAATGTTAAGGCCAGTGTTCACTCTTATTAAGTGAAACAGAAAATATAGAAGCCCTTTCCCTCCTCACCCCACCTCATCCCCCAAGACTGAGTGGTCCCAGTGATGAAAGAGAGCATCATTCCTCCCTGCCCTGCTCGAGAAAGCAAGGGATCCTTTCTGTTGGTTCCCTCCTGTTCAAATGGGTTAGACCCTGGTCCCGCTCCCCAGTAAATTTAGCTGCCCAAAGGAAGGGAACGAATGCTCCATTTCCCAGTATCTTAGACAATCAAGGCTTCATCTTATTTTTAAATTGCAACCAGATGTCCAATAGCTTTTGGTTCTGGTTGTCTGGGATGCATGGTATATGTAAGTTATGTAAAGCAGAGATAAAGAATAAAGTAGGGAAACATAGTATCACATGATTCATACAGTTATCGGCCTAATCAAGTCTTTTGTTAGTAATATACTTGTTGGAACCACAATACAGAATTTGTAAGACCACTCTCTTTAAAAAGGAAGGCCAGATTAGGGTTCATAACATACAACAGTAAAAACTATGGTGTTTTCTAGGGTAATTATTGGCATGTTGCAGCATAAAACAGATAAGTCTTCTGTTTTTTGCCCAGAGCCAAACAACGGAAAGTGCACGTTACTTTGAGACATCCAAACACAAAACAAGGAATAAGTATCTTTTACAGGATATAATAAAGATTTCAGATCACAACTTCCAAAAGTTTAAAATTCAAGATAATATTTCAATTTTGTACAAGAGACTTAACTTTCTACTACTTTAATTTATGTGTTTTCAAATACTTAAAATAACAAGCATCTATAAACAACCCTAAATTCCCACGCTTTCATCACATACTAACATCAGAAATCTACAAAAAAAAAAAAAAAAACAACTGGATAATTACAACCAGCCAGACTGGTCCATTCTGTCTAAGTTAAACATTCATAAAGAATCGGTAAAAGAGAGATGCTCAAACAGCAGCTGAAATGGTGAACCAAAGCAATTACAAAGATCATGGGCAGCTGAATTGTTACCATTATCAGGGTATAATTAAAGAGAACCTCACCTACAGAAGGCAATGAATAGTTGGAGAGTAGCAGTAACATCAAGACTGGAATGACCTGGGATAGGGCCAGGGTAGCTCATTGTGAACAAGAAGGTGAAACCTTCATCTATTAGAGCTTGAGATCTGGAAAGGCCCTTAGAGATCATCCAGTCCAATTTACAAGTGAGGAAACTGAGGGCCAGGGAGGTCAAGTGACTTACCCAGTGTGACCTAGTAAATGGCAGAGCCACTGCCCCATGTTGCCAGGAGGCAACGCAGCTGACACACCAACTCTAAGAAGCCCAAGAGGCAGCAACTACAGTCACAAAACCAAAGAACAATCTTAAAATCCAAGCGTCACTATTCACAAACATCACTGGTCAGACCCTGGCCAATCACTATGGCGTCTTTCAAAAGCAGAGACAAGGTAAAAGACTTAGAATGTGAAGGTCCTAAGTTACTAAAGATGTTGCTTCTAAAAGCATCACCCTGTCCAAATACTACATATAAATAAGTGTCAACAAGCAAGCTTTTACTGAGTCCTTTCCCCACACTAATCTCTTGTGATAAACATTTTGGGAAATAGACAAGAAATCCTTCTTGTCTAGAAGGAAAAGACAACCTAATTGGGGGCACAAGACACACACACTTGAAACAATTAGAAAACAATGACAGTATACAGTAAAATGCTCAAGTGAATGTAATCATAAGCCCAGACTTCTGCGTGGACCATCAAGCAATCAAGCAAACAATGAACATTTATTGAGTACTTACTATGTGCCAGGCACTGGGGATCCAGAGGAAAACGTGTTTTCATTTAACACCCAGTCAGTCAGAGTCCCAGAATCTTCAAGCTGGCAGAGACTTCAGAGGTCAGCTAGCCCTACCCACAACTTAACAAGAATCTCCTCTATAATTACTGTGGACAAATGGTCATTCAGCCTCCATGAGAACCTCCACTGATGAGAAACTCCAGATTCCAAAGCCAAATTCCACTTTGGGACAGTTCGGATTGTTTAGGAGTTTCTCCTTCCATCAAGCCCAAGATCACCTTATGTTCCTAGTTCAGACCAAATTTAATCTCTTTCCCACATAGCAGCCCTTAAAATATCTGAAGATGGCTAATAGAGGCGTCCTAAGTCTTTTATTCTCAAAGTTAAACAACTCTAGTTCCTTCCCCTATTCTCATATGGCATGGTTTCTAGTCCACTCACCATCCTGGTTGCCTTACTCTCCACATAACATAGGATGCCAATGTCCTTTCTAAAATATGGCACCCAAAACTGAACATGGTACTCTAGCCTATGGCCTGAGAAGAGCAGAGCACACCTAGACTATCACTTTCCTTATACCAGGTTCCAAGCTAGTGTCAGTGCAACCTAAGGTCATGTCATAATGTTGACCTATCAGAAACTTATTTAAAGTCTACTTAAAACTCCCAATTCTTTCTCATATGAACTTGTGTGATAATTTCTTACCCAAATGTAAGACTTTATGATTATCCCTGTCCATTATTACTACATTTGTCCCACCAAAATTATAAAATTGCCCTCTGTCCTGTGCCAGCCCCTTCTACTTTAGCACTGGCAGAGGAGGAACAGGGCACTAATATCCCCCAGCTCACATCTAGAATACTAGGTGTACTCTAGGTGGGAGCAATTCATCTTAATACCAATAAACTGATATACTGCTAGAGGAGTACTGATAGTCTCCTACAACATTAAACCAGAAAAAATGTATGCCCAGCAAAGTGAGTGGGTCAGTTATATATCAAGAGTCTATGTAATATCAGAAAGTCAAGAAAAAGACCCCTCCCACAGTGGATGTACTCTCTGTGGAGGCTTTTTTGGGAGAATATGAGCAAGAGTTGCACAAGACAGCCAGGACGGGCATGCAAATCTGTGCTTTTTGCCTACAGATCTGTGAGGTCACAGGTCTATTAAAAGTGTATTAAACCATAAGCATAACAAAGTCAGCTTTTTCTGGACCTCAATTTACTTACCTGTAAAATAAGGGTCTTGGAATAGAAGATCACTAAGGTGATCGCCTTCTAAATCCTACCATCTGATGCCCCCATAACATAATGACATGCCACAAGTAGTTAAAACAGGTACAAAAGTGCTCATCAAGGTCCAAGGACAACACCAGCCTAGAGTACTACAGAAAATTTTGTGGAGGAGGTGACATTTACACAGGGACTTAAGGGATGAGCTGGACATCTTTGAGGGGCATCCTTTACTGGAGAAGGGATATACGACAGAAAACCAGTAAAACCCAGTTCTAAAATTCTATGAATGCCTAAGTTAAGTCACATCCCTATCTGTAAAATAATAGTATTTAACTAGGTGATGTCTAACTAAGAGTTAACATTGTATGAAAGTATGAAAATGACCAGGTAAAGGCCTTAAGATCTAGAGACAAAGCCTGACACCTTGGCTCAGGATGTGCCTTAGAGACTCTGATAATAGCAATAACAGTATCTGATTAAACCTCACACCCTTCTCCGTTCCCCTCCCCCACACCTGGAAGGTAGGTGCTATTATTATTTTCATTTTATAGATGAGAAAACTGAGGCAGATAGAGGGTAAGCAATTTGTCCAAAGGTCATACAGCTACTAGGTCCAACCTCTGGCTAAGGCTGAATTTGAACCCAGGCCTTCCTGACTCCAGGTCCTGTGCTCTCTCACTGCATCACACAGTTTCCTCACTTTGGGGGATGTGGCACCATGCCAATCAAACTGAATCCACATGGGATCTTTGGCACATGTGCTATCAGCTATAAATGTGTGCTGGAAGGTGAAAAATAGCTCCATGAGTTTCCTTCTCAATCTTAGTCCACCTCTCAACAACTACCTCCCTCATTTTCCTTCCTTCCCTCTCGCAGGGCTCCCTATTCTATACACATCAGGGTCCTATACACACCAGCTGCGGCTGTTTCCCTATGCCTTTATATACTACACTGATAATGAACTATTCAGGTCTGGTTTGATGACTGTTCAATACAACCAAGTTATCTCTGAAGTCAGCATTATACTATGATCACATCTGGGGATAACTTTCATGTATGTCATTTTCAAAACGATGAGTTACTCTTTTAAAAGCCTCCTGGAGAGAAACTTCAGAGGAGTAGTATCCTAGGACTTGTCCAAGTTGGATTATACACTTGTCATCTGGGGTCCTCCAAGAGAGGCTGCTTTGGCTCTGAGGGTTTCCCATTCAATGGGAAACCACAGGAAGCTGGGGAGACAGCTTGCACATGTGGGCTTTACTGTGATCTGGGAGCCAGCCAAAAAATGATGCCACTGCCCATTCCAGGGCTCCTGGAATGCACTGGTCCCACTCTTTTTGTGGTGGTTTCTGAAAACCACCTGGGCTGCATTCTACTCCAGAATGACTTCATGCATGGTGATTTCATTCACACTTCTATCTGCTGTACAATGGAATGGACAGCAGGCAACTGTCCCTTCTCCTAAACCCACAGAATTCCAGTTGCATTTTCATAGCTCAGTAAATGCGAAACAGAGGCATTTGCATTTGTTTTACAGACCATTGTCTTGGGATCTTAGCAGCTGAATGCCTTGCCCAAACCATCCTGGCCTCTTAAAAATAATACTTTTCTCAAGTTGAGGATTCACTAAACTGAAAAATGAACTGCTATTGACATCAGTAAGTGGGCAGGTATCAGAAGGTGTATGGTCTTGAGGCCTGTAGAAACTATTAAAAGGTATACAGGAAATCCAGTTCTACTACATCTGCCCTGGGTACCTCTGACCTCCTGCCTCAACTTACTCTGTGATACCCTGGCTTGTGACTCAAAGTATCTTAGACCTATTTCCTCCCCTCTACTTCCTCTGGCCCCTAATGCCCACTGCGGCTGAACCCCAGCTCCCTGGGGGGTTCTAACTTGCTTGTTCTTAGCCCTGGAGGCACTATCTACCTGATCCCAAAAGAAACTTTGTGGTCTCAGGTGGTTCTCTACCGCCCTCTGCTGCTTCTAATGAACCTCATCCAGCGCTAGACCTGCCTTTCAGGGTCCTTGTTCGAAGGCCTCTCCATGGAGATGAAGAAATCAGGAAGGTATCATGAAGTTAGTTCTCTTGGACAAAAGTACTCCTTCCCACCGCTCCCTTCCCCCTCTACGTGGTTGGTCACAATACTCGCAATTCTGCCTGTAGAGATGACTTCTTTTAGGTTAACAAACATGAACTGAAAATCTGCTGTGTGATGGGTCCTGTAGGGGGTAAGGGGGAAGTACGGGTGTCTTGGTAACAGGTAAAGAAGGTCAAGACTTGCCTGTCTTAAAGGAGCTTAGAATACAGATGGAAACATTTATGGAAGTGTGGCTTTAGAGAAGGGGCTCTTAACTTGGTGTCAGAGAACTTGTTTCATTTGTTTTTGGTTTTGAATATTCTGATAACTATTTCAGTATATTTGGTTTTCTTTGTAATCTTCTGTATATTGTTTTATGCATTTAAAAGCATCCTGAGAAGGGCTCCCCCAGTTTCACAGACTATCAAAAAAAGCTCCAGGACATCCAAAGGGTGAAAAAGTTTCTTGAAAATAATGAGACTGGTTCTTTCACAAAGATACCAGAACCACTGAGGGCAGTGTCAACATCTTGGAATAGATGGGTAATCCTCACCATGAAACCTCTTCAAAGGTCTTAGAATACAAGATCTTTGTCAGAGAACCAACCTCACTCAAGTCACCCTACTACATGTTTATGGCAACTGTATTTAAAGTTCCCAAAGAGTCACACATTGTACACCCATTCCAGTGACATGACCATTGCACAATACACCCAGGGAGCTGCTCCTGTGGAACGGGTCCCAATAACTCTCTGAGATCAACTCCAGTGGCTGATGCCTGTCCACTTAGGTGAGGGTGAGGAGGGAAAGGAAGCATGGGATTGGGTGAGAAGCCTTTGAGGGGAGATCTGGATGATCTCAGAGCTGCACAAATCCCCTGGGCTCCTATGGGAGGGAGGTGCGTGGGGAGGTAACAGATGGGTACACAAGACAACCTTGACATATTTCATAGATCTATCTTGGCCTGCTCTGTAGCTGGATCTCCACTGTGTAATGTACAGCACGATCCTTCAAGAGCTTGCTTAGGAAGAAGGAAAAGAACTATTCAGTCAGTGCAATGAAATTAGAGAGACAACCCAACAGAAAAGCACACCTTGGGCTTGTGAGACCCTCCACGCGTCTGTCCAAACCTACCTTGTTTGGTAATAGCCCCGTAAGTATGCCGGAGCTAAAATGCATCGTAAAGTTGTTGTAAGCGTCAATCTGCAGGTTCATAAACTGTGCTCCTATGGAATTAACAACTCACAATGTTTTGCCCAATATTTAGTTTTTTAGAAAAGACATGAAGAACATTATACCCATCTCTACAAATGACTGACAGAAGCAACAACTAGTTCTAGAATTCTCTGGTTCCTAAGAGGATCTCTGAAGAGTTAAAACTTCAATTTGGGATTTTTCTAGAAATCTTCTAACTCTGGGATGGAGTGAGTAGAGTTATCTCCATATTTTCCATATATATTCCATGCAGACATACATACTCATGGAATTATATTCTACAATCTGTCTGGATCATGCCTGGTCTTATCCATCACCTTCAAGATTCAGGGTCCTAGGAGAAGTCAGCTGGTGGCCACATAAGGATGCCACAAAATTCTTTTTTCCTTTTCACCTTGGCTTCATGTTCTGTTCCTTCTCTTTCTAACCAGACATTAAACAGACATTCATTGCAAAATTAACTCCCATGTAGCAGAAAGAGTATCGGACAAGGAAGCAAAAGGCATGGACTTTAGGCCTCTCTCTGTCACTGTTGATTAGATCTCTGACAGGACAAAGCACTTAAGTCTTTCTGGGCATGTTTCTTCAACTATAAAATAAAATGGATGAACCAGAAGATCTCCAAGCACCCACCAAGTTCTAACATCCTAAGACTCCAATCCTAGGATGTTCAGAAGCAGGATACAAACTATGCTTTGATGATGAGAAGTTATTATCTTATTCTTATCATTATCCATTCATGTTAGGAAACATGTACTCAAGAGCCACACAAGGTTTGACCATGAAAACACATGCCTGACTTACTTTAAACCCACCACAACTTATGCATCTCAATGAATGTTTCCACCAAAGTAGTCATCAGGAAGTCATACAGAAGACTGCTACTTAAGGGAACTCAGATAAAAAGAAAAAAAAAAAAAGACTGCTACTTGTCATGAACTTTGGAGATTCCTCTACTGGTACTGCCTTAGGAATCTGCAGCAAGACCTCAATGGTAAAATATCTTTCAGAGAAGATGGAAAGAGTGAAATCTCATATACCATCACATGCTCTAAAGTGAAGGGGCATTGGTTACTTAATACTTCCTAATGATAACTTAAGAGCTAAACGTGCTGATCTTATACTCACAAAAGCAAGCACTTGCCTTTGGCCTAAAGATGGCTGCAGCTGAATAAACCAACTTAACCAATAAGAACGACGAAAATTCAGAGAGATGACAGTTTCAAATGCGTATGCATGGTGAAATAATTTCCTGGTGATGCAGTATGGGTAAGAATCATGAAACACCACAATCTCTGAGTATTCAAAATTGAAGGTGACCCAGCGGCATTAATGGAGGTACATGAGATTTGTCTCATAGGTAGGCTACCCTATGTTGCCAATGGTAACTCAAGAAGGGTAACTGAGAGCATTCAGAAAATATACAATTGATAAGGAAGGCAGGCTAGTCATGTGGTGAGAGCAAGGGATAAGCCCAAGTGCCACACTGAGAAAATGTTAAAAGACCTAGATAGGGAAACTTCCAGCACATTGTGTAAATGGTCTATGGAGAATTTATAGGAAGATATGGACAGGAAATGAATAGGTTGAAATGATATGGAAGGTTTGTAATTGTCACATAGATGACAGACTGTGGATTCATCACAGGGTAAGGGTCACGAGTGAATGTGAGTTACCCTTTACACTCCAGCCAAACTATACTTCACACAGGCCCTCCCAACCCCCACCTCGGTGCTTTGCACACACTATCCCCCCATGCTTGGAATGATCTTCCTTCTCACTCCTGCCACTTCCCATCCCTAGTTCCCTTCAAGGTTCAGCTGGGAGGCCTTTTTTTAATACATCCTGAATTTACTTATCTGCAAATGTGTTCTATTCCCCACACCCTTATCCCCAGGGGGAAGTAAGATTCTTGAGGGCAGGGACCGTCTCCCTTACATCCTTTTCGTCAGTGTCTGACAAAACAAAACAAAACAAATAGTTAAAAAACATATCAATTGGCTAATCTACCAGCACAGTGACTGAGGTGCTGGATATCTGGAGCGTTCGTATTATTTCCCTCAATCTCCCATTCTCCACTGAATAATGAAGGAAGCTCACTGACAAACTACTTTGCAGAAAACTTAGAAGAAATCCTGGGAAAGTGTAAAGGAATAAATGACTATGACAGTACTTGAGGAGGAGATGAAGCCAAAGCAGCTGCACAGAGATATCCCTTGGGTGCCTCCAACTCAATCACCTAAAACAGACCCTTCCCCTCTCCCTAACTTGCCTGTTTCTGTTCAGAGCTTCCCCACTTCAGCCATCCCTGACTTCTCACGCTGACTCATCCCCTTAATTTGACCAATTTCCAGACCTTGTCAGTTCTCCTCCACAACATCTCTCAGGGCATTTCACTCCTTGGCCCCCTTGTCTCCACTCACACAGTCTGCTTTGGGCCCTCCTCACTTCTCACCTCCCTGATGTTCCCGACTTCCCTCCCTCCTCCTTCCAAGCCATGCTCCACCACACAACTGCCAAAGAGAGATGACTAAAACAGAGTGAATCCCGTCACTTGTAGTGAAGTTTTAGTGGCTGTCTTTTGTCTGTAAGATAAAACACAACCTCCTCCACCTGGCATTGAAAGCCTTAGACACTGGTTCTTATGGACTATCTCAGTCTTATTCTATCCCCATCTCCTTCATGAATTCTAGCTTCCAATCCAACTTGTCCACTTGCTCTCCCTCTCTGGACTTTGCTACCATAACTCAGCTTGGACCATCCCTCCCCCATGTTAGCCTCCCTCTTCTCATTGGTAAGTGCCTTCTGGGGTCTCCATTTTGGGGATAGGCCCAAGCTGTATGTTCTTCATTGGCCTCCTGGCTGTGCTTTTGAGTCTCGGGTCTTTGCCATCATGGCTCAGCTGCCTTTCCACCTTGGAACTTCTCTAAACACCTAGAACAAGGGACCTTCTCTCATAGGACATTGGTCAGATCATGTAACTTCTTTTTCTTCCATTTTCCCATCTATAAGATCTGGACAATAACACCAGTTGTGCCTAGCTCCTTGAATCAGTCAAGCATTTGTCAAATGTGTCCTCTGTGGCAAGCACTGTGCTACAATAGGAAACAGAGAAAGACAAATGAAGGTATGTGGAAGTGTTTTGAATATTATAAAGCACTAAATATTTTTTTCAGTTACATGACTATTTTAAGGACTCAGAATTAAATAAGCAAATTCTGAATGACTTTTGAAAAGAACCATAATTGCAAATTTCCTAAGCCTCTCTTAATTTAAAGGGAAAACTATTGGCCAGCATCTTTCAAGACCTTGTGACTGCTTTACCTAAATATGACTGCATTTTGGGCAGATGCTGCCTGGACTGATTTCTTCCATTAAGAAAACAATAGGCTGCACCCCACCGTGGGGACATAACGTTATCTTTGCATGGGCCCAAAATTTAATTTTTTGGCCTAACAGCTTATTCAAAAAGAAAATATAATGTATATGAAAGTTAAAGGGGAAATTGGAACACTTCTAGACTATTTTTAAACAATATTTTCTTTTCTCTCAAAGCCATTTAAAAAACCACAATAATTCAAGCCTATGGTTTAGCATTTGCCTATTTCAAATCAGAGAGTCTTTCACAGCTATAAACTGTAAACATGCACATGCATAAAAGAAAATTTTCAGGAAATTACCTTTCTAATTTACACATATAATATCTAATCATTCAACAATCCATCTCTCATTTCATATACTGAGGGAGGTTTGAATCCCATCCTAAGGCATTCTCTTAATTTGACTTATCCTAATCAATATATTACCATGTGTCCTTTTGATTTCTTTATACCAAGCAATTTAGGAAACTACAAAAATTCTCATTCTTCTGAGACATGTTCAACATTAAAATTGTTCAATTTTGGAAAGCGTATGTCACATATACAAGACTCTTACTCCCCAACTGGGGTGAAGACAGTCACACACATATCCTTTTATATTTTATTTTGAACTTTCTGAATTCCCTCTGTAAATTTTCTGCAGATTTTCCCTACCAGTGAGCCATCTCATTCCAACGTACTTACAAGTCCTGCCTATGTCATAGCTGAAACACTACATAGTGTCACATCATTTGTATGTCAATTTAGTTATATGTACATAAAACACACACATGTGAGGTGCTAGTACTGTTCAGCCTAGAAACTGTCTACATTGAGAAATACCAATGCTGGTCTTGTGCTCATCAGTTGGGAGTGTAAGAGATCTTACAACAAACAGCCTGAAGCCAGCACACCCCATCTGCCTCAGGTGCTCCTTTGCTCCTGCTAGCCCTCATCAAGACAGTTAAAAGAAACAACACAACAAAGTGTGATCATCAACTGAGAGAACCACATTCACTCACCTCTGTGTATGACCACTCTCTTTTAATCCCTGCAAAGAGCAACAAACTTGCTGCCATACACCCTCTCCACTCACCTCAGAGAATATAATATTCCAAAGCAACACCCAGGCTAACAATGAAAACTACTGAGAGTGAATGCCCAAACAGGGTGATGGAGTAAAACTAGCATCAGCTTGGGGAAGATCTTGATAGTCTGGAATCATAATTATCATACGTGAGAAAGTCACAGGAATGTTTTCCTTCTCTTACGAAAACAGCAATATCCTAATGAATGCTGCACCCTTCAGGGCAGTCATGGCTACACATTTATTCTCATGAGGAATTTTCACTGGTCAGCATATTTTTAAATGGACCCCATATACTTCCTAGGCAGATCAGAGAATCCCATAATGCCTGAGTTGGAGAAGCATTAGCAGCCACTTAATCCAATTAAGACGCACAAAAGAATCCCCTCTATAACACATCCTCTGATGACGCAGGTCCCTCTGCCTCCTGAGATAGCCTAGGCCAGGGCTTCTTAAACTTTTTCCACTCAACCTCTTTTCACGATTCAGGATGCTGCACGGCCTGAGGGCATGCACAGTGCAAAGTGCACATGCTTTGTGTTCAGAATCAGGGCTGCCGTGAATTTGTGCAATGCAGCATGGGCAAATGCTGCCAGAAACGCCTCGGATTCATTATGCATTGATCTTTAATTAATTTTTGGTCATTATGCATTCAGAAACCTTTTACTATTGCCAAATTTTTTGTAACATATGGAGTTGTGACCCACAGTTTAAGAAGCACTGGCCTAGTCCACTTCTGATAACGGCTAGGAAGCTTGTCCTAGTTCTCCTACCTTACAGAAAGTGCCAATGTGTGTTGTCATCAAGTCTCCAAAGCTGGCACCAACACTGAGGCTGCAGTACCATGGGCAGCCAAGTCTATGCGCTACAAATCAGACAAGCTGGCTGTTCCTTTATATACTTACATTTACATTTTAAATTTATTGGCAATAGTTCTAGAGAAAGGGTAACATCAAATCTCATCTGACTCCTTAAAAAAACCCCTATGTAAACTTTTCATAGTGTTAGAATTACTTAAACCAAAGGAGGCCAGCTATTCCACAGTTTCTTAATCATTATCACACAAAACATTCTGTTATAAGGACATTGACTTAAGGAATGGGATGTTCTTAGACAATACTCTTCATATGCCCAAGGATAAGAGTTCTACATTACATGTACTTTTAAAAATACATGAACAGGATAGTGGAAGATCCTTAGAGGGAAAAAAAGGGAGAAACAATAAAATAACTGTGCAAAGTAAGCCTTAGAAAACCTGAATGCTAGAATGTACCCTTGCATAAAACTGTAAGTCATCTTTCTCTGTTGAAACTCAAAGGTTTGTTGTTCCTAATGATTCCATCTTTAAAAATAACCTTCATAAATACAAAGTCAAAATGTAGAACAAATTAAACAAAACCAAGCATGGAAAAACTCTAAAAGACTATCCAATAAACTACAAAGCAATGAATAGGAAATTACACCTCTATACCACTTGGTGGTAAGTGATTTCCATGATCAAATCCTGCTAAAACAATTATTTTAACAATAAAACTCTGTGAATTGAAGAGGATGGGATCATATCTTAAAAAAAAAATGATATCAAGCAGTGAGAGAGAAATATATTGGGAGGAGAAAGGGAGAAATTGAATGGGGCAAATTATCTCTCATAAAAGAGGCAAGCAAAAGACTCATTAGTGGAGGGATAAAGAGGGGAGGTGAGAGAAAAACATGAAGTCTACTCTCATCACATTCCACTAAAGGAAAGAATAAAATGCACACTCATTTTGGTATGAAAACCTATCTTACAATACAGGAAAGTGGGGGATAAGGGGATAAGCAGGGTGGGGGGGATGATAGAAGGGAGGGCATGGGGAGGAGGGCGCAATTTGAGGTCAACACTCATGGGGAGGGATAGGATCAAAAGAGAATAGAAGTAATGGGGGACAGTTTAGTATGGAGGGAAATATAGTTAGTCTTATACAACACAACTATTATGGAAGTCATTTGCAAAACTACACAGATTTGGCCTATATTGAATTGCTGGCCTTCCAAAGGGAAGGGGTGGAGAGGGAGGGAGGTAAAGAAGTTGGAACTCAAAGTGTTAGGATCAACCGTCGAGTAATGTTCTTGCCACTAGGAAATAAGAAATACAGGTAAAGGGGTATAGAAAGCTGTCTGGCCCTACAGAACAAAAGAGAAGACGGAGACAAGGGCAGAGAGGGATGATAGAAGAGAGAGCAGATTGGTCATAGGGGCAATTAGAATGCTTGGTGTTTGGGGGGGGAGGGGATAAAAGGGGAGAAAATTTGTAACCCAAAATTTTGTGAAAATGAATGTTAAAAGTTAAATAAATAAATTTAATAAAATAAAAAAAAAATAAAGAAAAAAACAATAAAACTCTGTGTGTATAATATTAAAAATTTCCTGGCACCAACTGACAACCCACTTTTGTCAAGCAATATCTGAGACCACAGGAGCATCTGTGTAGATCCCTAAGAGTTCAGCATAATGTAGGAGTTTCCCAGCTGCTCAATTCAATTCAATATTTCTTAAGCATCTACTGTATATACAGCACTGTTTTAGGGGCAAAATTCAGATTAAAGATTATCTTCTGCTTACAAGAAGTAAGGGATAAGATGCAGACATAAGTTTAGTATAAAATACAATAAGCAGATCTAGCCAAGGGAGGAACGAAGCAGGGGTTACTGTTCCCTTCCCTAAAGCCCAAGGAACACTGGGAAATCCCCACTTGGTGCTACACCAAGCTGTTGTCCCTTTCCCACCCCAAACCCAGCTGACCAGAGCCCATCCCCAGTCTCCCTGACAATGTTTGTTTTTTTCCCTCCAGGCTGGATCCTTATCCTCCTCTATTACAACAACTATCAGAGGGAATTAGGAATTCTTGCTCTACTCTCCCCACAATGGTGGGCTACTCCTCTCCAGGATGCCTCCCCTACAGGGCACAGAGGCCCAGACACCCAAAGAATTCCTGGGCCTTCACACCTTCCCTGTCACTGCACTCATTTGTATTTGCCCTGAACCCTCTTAGATATGGTGTCTACTCCAATCATAGTGGTGACTGTTTTCTTTCTCTATGGGCATCTCCAGAATTTCTCATAGTGCTTGGCACATAGTAAATGTTTAATGCTTTTTCATTGAGTTTTCATTCAAGTTTGTGTAAACAAAGAAACAGAGATAAACCTTTGTTTGAAGGGGAAGTTTGGGATCCCAAATCCACCAGAATAGTGCATCAGTGAGGCAAACACAGTGCTGGGTGAAGTTCAAGAGGTCACTAGAAGTGGAAGAAAAAAGAGTGAGGAAGGCTGGCTGGAGACAGTGGTAACTGAAGGGAATTTAAAGGATAGGTGATAGTCAGCAGGCAGAGGACAATGAAGCACTTTCCAGTCACAGGAAATACCATGAGGAAAGGCATGGAGGTGGGCAAAGTATGAAACATGTACTGGAGCAGCAAGTTGTCCAGTTCAGCTGGAACACAGAGCATGGGGTGGCAGGTATGGAAGGCGAGACGGGTGCGATGGAGCCACGTTGTGGAGGAATGGGAAAGCTAAACAGGGAATCTGGATTCTAGTTAGGCAGAGGGGGACGCTGAAGGGCTCTAAGTACAAGAGAGAAACGATCAAACCTATACACAAGGAAAGCAAGTTGGACAGTTGTGTCCAAAGGTGTGGAGTGAAGAGAGAATGGAGGCAGGAAAGATGGTTCCATCACCACTGCAATAGTCTACAGTAATAAGGGCTTATAAAACCAAGGAGGCAGAAGTGGCAGGGACTTGGTAGCCGATTAGACATGAGAAGGGAGGGTGAGAGGTGATAGAATTTATTTTTTTCTGCCTCCTCCTTTTCATATCTCCCATTACAATCCCTTTGCACCCTTAAATCACAATTGTTATCACTTCATTTAATTTATACCCATTCCCTCTATCTATGTATAGCCCTTTTATATTTAATAATAAATATACAATTCTCAAGATTAACAAGTATCATCTTTCCTTATAGGGATGTAAACAGTTTGCCCATATTGAGTAACAAGTTTATTTTTCTTCCCCCTGTTTACCATTTTATGCCTTTCTTGAGACCTGCGTTTGAAGACCGTATTTTCTATTGAGTTCTGGCCTTTTTATCAGGAAGGTCTGGAAATCCCTTATTTCATTGAATGTCCATCTTCTTGCCTGAAATATTATGCTCAACTTTGCTGGGTAATTAATCCTTGGTTGCAGTTCCAGTTCCTTTGGCTTACAGAATATCACATTCCAATTCCTTTGATCTCTTAATGTAGAAGCTGCAAGGTCCTGTGTGATTCTGACTGTAGCTCCTCGATATTTGAATTGTTTCTTTCTGATTGCCTGCAGTATTTTCTCCTTCAATTGATAGTTCTGGAATCTAGCAATGATATTCCTTGGTGTTTTTAGTTTGGGTTCTTTTCAGGAGGTGAATGGTGGATTCTTTTGATGACTATTTTGCCCTCTGGATCTAGGATCTCTGGGCAATTTTCCTTGGTGATTTCTTGGATGATATTGTTCAGACTCTTTTTTTCAACACAACTTTCTGGTAGACGAATAATCCTTAGATTTTCTCTCCTGGATCTATTTTCCAGTTGTTTTTCTAATTGGATATTTTGTATTTTCTTCTATCTTTTCATTCTTTAGATTCTTTTTTGACTGACTCTTGATGTCTCATAGATTCGTTAGTTTCCACTTGCCCAATTCTAATTTTTATCAAATTGTTTTCTTCAGTTAACTTTTGCATCTCCTTTACCATCTATCCAATTGTTCTTTTTAAGGAGTTATTTTCTGCAGTTAGGTTTTGTACTTCCTTTTCCATTTGTCCAATTGTTCTTTTAAATTCTTCTGTGATTTTCTTTTCATATTTTTAGTCATTGGTCAGTTTTTCTTCTATTTCTCTAATATGGCTTTTAAAATCTTTCCCGAGCTCTTCGTGCTTCAGACCAGTTCATATTCCCTTCTGAATTTTTAGACTGGAGTACAGTCTCAATGCTGACCTCTTTGGTATTTGTGTTTTAGTCCTTGTCCCCATAGAAAGATTCTATGATATTTCCTTTTCTGCTTTGCTTCTTACTCATGATAATCACCCTTTCCCTGCTTCTAAAGCAGATCTCTGTGTCTGGGGCACAGGGGGATCTGTCTCACAGTTCTTGTGCCTAAAACTTGAGGCTCTGTGTGTTGTGGCCTCTGGTTCTTTCAGCTAGAAGCTATAATGCTGAAGCTTACTTGGTGCTGAGCTGGCTGGTGTTGGAAAGCAGAGGCCAGGTGAGGTCTTTTTGGGTTTCCCTGAAGTTACCCTGGAGCTAGCTCATTAAGTGTGGGGGAGGGGTTGTCTGGCCACAGGAGGTCTCCTCTGCTGAGCTAGAGCAGAGGGAAGCTCAGCAGTTGGTGATCTCATCTTTGCTAGTGTCTTCCAGATTCCCCTGGGGTGCTGAGTCATGCCTGAGGTCCTGGTATTGGCAGTTGTTGGCTTCACTCCTCCCCCACCCCCCTCCAAGGGGCTCAGGATCTTCTCTTGGTTTGTTGAGGTGTGGCTGTCTGGGACAGCTCTGATCCTGCACTGGTCCCATTCAACCACAGCAAGAAGGACCCTCCTTAGTGATCGTCCTAGCCTCATGGGCTAAGAGGCTGCTTACCCCTTCTGCTGCTCCCACTGTTCCAGGGTTTTTCCCGGGGAGATATGCTCTGGGCTTGTCAAGGTCAACAAGGGGAGGAAGATAGCAATTACCAATCACTCTGCCATCTTGGCTTCCGAGAGGGAGAGAGAGTAAGAAAAATAATAGCATGGTCTTGAACAAGGCAAACTGAGGAAATGGTACCAACAGAAATAGTGGAGTCAGAAAGAAAAGTAGGTTGAGGGGGACGTGAAAAGTATATCCCTTTGTGGAAGGACTGGGAGCCCTCCTTATAATGAGAATTTTACTTTCTAATAGAATAGGATATTAGCTATAGAAGGAACCTATGAGATTGGGTAATTCCAACTTCTCATTTCCCCAAGGTCACAGAGCTCATTGGTGACAGAGGGCACTGAAGCTCAGAGGGGCTAAGTGCCTTGCCCAATAGGCAGGATTTGAACTCAGATGTCCCCGTCTCCAAGACAAGCATTCTGCCAACTCCACCACCTACCTGTCAGATGAAAGAAGGAACTTACTGGGAGGAAACTTTAAAACCAAAGAGAATCTGTAGTTTTTTAAAACAGACAGCAAAAGGATCACTTTGAAGTCATAACCCTTTTTTGATATTCCTTTATTTAAAAAAAATACAGTTATCTCTTTGGTCACTAGAAAGAAATATCTCCCCGAATCATGGAAGCCACATCAGTCTTCTTTTAATTTCTCCTGTGAGGCAGGAAAATGTGATTTTTCACATCCATTATAATCTGACTTCTCTCTGTCCTGACAAAATATTTCTCAGGTTTTTTTTTTTTGAGAAAGACCAGAACAAAACAAGTGATTTCTGGAGCCCAGGACTGAATTAATGACCCAGTGCAGATGACTCCCCATGTGTACTCCCATTTTCAAGAAAAACCAGGGACCTTATCTAAGATACAATAAGAAGCTGGTCATTTTGCTTGTAATCTAAGATAGAAATAAGACCAAAAAGCAAATAAGAGACAGAAATATGTATTTTTTCCATAATTTTTTGATATGTCTAGGCCAACTACCAAGAGTGCTCACTGAGAATCATATAGTTTCAAGTTTACTAGATTGGGTGACATGGACACTAAGGTAAAGGCAATATTAAGTTCATATAGGAGGTCACAGTGAGGATAAATAACATGGCAAGGTCTAAAAAGCATAATCTTTAGTCATTGAACATGGTACCTAGAAAGACTGTATAACATCTTCTCTGCTAGGCTGTAAGTTTCATGAGAGCAGAGACCATTAAATCTGATTAAACATTTATAAAATGTCTCCCAAGTACAAGGCCATAGGGTTACCAAGACAAAAATCAAATGAACCCTGCTCTCAAAAGCTGAAATTCTCCTATGGGAACACAATACAGCACATATAAAGACTATGTAAATGCCAAATGAGTTGTCTTGCATAGACAAGGGTGTATTGGAACCAGCTGGCACGGGCTCATCCCAGCAGGTATTAAGTTTTCAGTGGGAATATTTTCACCTCAGAAATCAGCAAACCCTACAAATTAGAACTTGATTATCATTTTGTGGATTGCCTAGATTTGAGAAAGTGACAGAGAAATGTTAATAATGCAGGTTTAACTTAAAGTATGTCAACCATGTTTTTTGGGGGAAGGGGGAGTTGTTAAAAATTTACCAGTACACTTCTGTGCATACAGTATAGCTAACAGGTCAGTTTAACTGGAATTGAGTTTGTGTGAAGGAAAATAAGATGAAAAAAGACTTAAATTGGAAGCAGAAGCCAGAATGCTTACTGTTTTAAATGTCATGCTAAGGATTTTGTATTTTATTGTAAAGACAACAGAGAGCTAAGAAAGCTTTTTTGAGAAGGGCAGTGGGGGAGGAGGGGGTTGGAGGCCAAGATGGCAGAAGAGAAGCACTCAGCTGAGCTTCCTCCAAACAGCTTTAAAATAATACCTCAAATAGAATTCTAGAGTGGCAGAGTCAATAAAAGATCAGACTGAGTCATTCTTCTAGCCCAAGACAACCTAGAAGTCTGGAAAGAGAGATCTGTGACACTGAGGTTGAGGCTGGCCTACAGACCATGTGAGTGAAACACCAATGGTGTAACAGAGGCAGCAACAGCTTAGAGAGCTCTCAAGCCAGAGATAATAGTAAGGGGACCTGGAAATGGGTCAGAAAGAGATTATGGGGTACCTTTGTCCTAGCATTGGATGCAGGGTCAGATGTAGTTTGGCAACTCCATTGCCTATACTCACTTCTGGGTCATACTTCAAGGGCAGAGATGAACACTTTCAGTCAAAAGCGAGTATAAGCCCTGAGGGGAAGTTTCATTGAAGGGCAATTTTGCTTCAGAGCCTAAGGGACCAGGGGCCCTGAGAAACTGTATTGCTTCTAGTCCCAAAGGAGTGGTGGCCCTTCCAGGTTAAGGACCAGAGTACAGACCAAAAGAGCAGTGATTACACCTCTTCCCAGATCACACCATCTTAGAAGTACTGAAAACTTCCAAACCCTCAGAACTAGCCCTGAAAACAGAACACAAAAAAGTCTAAAGCTTGATATAGAGTTGCTTTTTCCCCTCCTCCAGCATGGGAAACAGAGCCTAATAGTAACATAAAGTTCCATATCAAGATATAGAATGGACACATTAGCAAACAACAAAGAACCTGACCATAAAAAACTATCATAGTGACAGGTAAAATCAAGACACAAACTCAGAAGAACAAAATGAAGTCAAAAGAGCCATAAGGAAAACTTCCAAGAAAAAAAAAATGAAATTAGACACAAGCCAAACAAGAATTCCTAGAAGAGTAAAAACAAAATATTTCCAAAATCAAATAAGAGTGATAGGGAAAAATTAGGTAAAGAAATGAAGACGAAGGAAGAAAATTAAGAAAAGACAGCTTGGTAAAAGAGGCCCAAAAAATAAGGAAGAAAATATCTTACAAAACAGAATTAGTCTAATGGAAAAAGAGATACAAAAATTCACTGATGAAAATAACTCTTTTAAAAAACAGAACTGACCAAATGGGGAAAAAAGATATGTACAAAAATTCACTACAGAAAATAATTCCTTAAAAATTAGAATTAGACAAGTGAAAGCTAATGACTCCATGAGACACCAAGAAACAATAAAACAAAGTCAAAAAATGAAAAAAGTAGAAGAAAATGTGAAACATCTCATTGGAAAAACAACTGATCTG
Source organism: Notamacropus eugenii (assembly GCF_028372415.1). NCBI lineage: Eukaryota > Metazoa > Chordata > Mammalia > Diprotodontia > Macropodidae > Notamacropus > Notamacropus eugenii. The sequence continues at coordinate 433,606,029 of NC_092874.1, forward strand.
AAAAAGATTGAGAAGAGATAATTTAATATTAAGATAATTTAAGAATTATTGGATTATCTGAAAGCCATGATCAAAGAAAGGCAACTGCCCAGATATCCTAGAACCAGATTGAAATTGAAAGAAATTGACTAATCACCATCTGAAAGAGATCCCCAAATGAAAACTCCCAGAAATATTATAGGCAAATTCCAGAGCTCTCAGGTCAAAGTGAAATTACTTCAAGCATGCAGCAAGAAACTATTCAAATGCCATTGAACCACACTGAGGATCACACAAGATTTAGCAGCTACTAAATTGGAGGAACAGAAGTCTTGGAATATGATTTTCCAGAAGGCAAAAGAACTAGGATTACAACCAAGAATAACCAACTTAGCAAAACTGAGTGTAATCCCTCAAGGGAAAAAAATGGATATTTAATGAAATAAAGAATTTTCAAGCATTCCTGATGAAAAGAGATGAACAGAAAATTTGACTTTCAAACAGAAGACTCAAAAAAAGCATATAAAGGTAAACATGAAAGGGAAATCATAAGAGACTTAATAAGGTTAAACTATGTACATACACACACATATATACATATATAATAGGAATTTTATCATCATTAGGATAGTTAGAAGGATTGTACATAGAAAGAAGGTGCAGGACTAAGTCAATTATGTTGGGATGATATAAAAAATGGATAGACAAGAAAGAGAAGCAGCCCTTTTGTGATAGCAAAGAACTGGAAATTGAGGGGATGCCCATCCATTGGGTAATGGCTGAACAAGTTGTGGTCTATGATTGTGATGGAATACTATTGTGCTGTAACAAATGATAAGCCAGATGGTTTCCGAAAAACTTGGGAACATTTGTAAACTCATGCAAAGTAAAGTGAGAAGAACCATGAGAATGTTGTACACATTAACAGCAATATTGTAAAGATAATCAACTGGGAAAGACTTTGCTACTCTGTTCAAGACAATGATCTAAGACAACTCCAAAGGACACTTATCAAAAGTGCTAACCACCTCCAGAGACAGAAATGATGATCTCTGAATGCAAACTGAAGTATGCTTTAAAAAAAAAACTTTATTTTTATTGTTTTCTTTTGTTTGTGTCTTCTTATGCAACGTGGTTACTATGGAAATATGTTTGGCAAGACCTCATACGTATAATAAAAAACAAAATACTTGGCTTCTAAAGGAGGGGGAAGAGCAGGAGTGGGGAAAACAATTTGGAACTAAATTTTACAAAATGATCGCAAAAATAATTTTACCTGTAATTGGGAAATATCCAACAACATAAATTTTAAAGATTTTTTAAAAGAAAAGGGCAATGACATGATGCAATCTGTTTTAGGAATATCAGTTTGGCAATGTGGAGAATGAACTGGAAAGGGAAGAGATTAGAAGCCCAGGGACCAACTGTAATAATCAAGCAACCTGTCAGTCCTTTCTGTGTCTGATGAGGTGTCCCAGATGGTTAAGATGCACAAAGATAGCAAGAAAGACAAGAACTGAGAAAAAGCCCCTGGATTTAACAGTTAACTGATTGCTGAGAACTTTGGAGAGACCAGTTTCAGGCAAGTGGTAGAATGAGAAGTCAGACATAAAGGGATAGAGAAGAGAGTGGGAGGTGAAGGAAAACAGAGGCAACTAAGGCCGGTGACCTCCATTCCAGACCTTTGGCTGTGCTGGTGAGGGTAAAGCTTTACCTACCTCGGTGTCTTCTGCAGAGTTGAGCACTTGGTGCATTATATGCAGGAACTATGTTTGCATGAAACGCCATTCACATGAAGGGGAGATGCAGCAAAGCTTCCTGAAGCCTTTGGCCAGTCATAGGAGCCCAGATGGATCCATGCCAGGAACTGCTCCAAAAGTGAGATCTCTGAAAGTTTTTCCTATCATTTAAGCTAAAGTATCTCTGGGTACTGTGCTCAATTCTACCTTTCCTCCCTAGTCTGACAGGAATCTAAAGGACAAAGTATCCTCAGTGTCAGCATCCTTTGTACAGGGCATCTTCTCTGGCCAGAGGAGATCACTGGCTCCCTTCTTGTCACCAGTATTACTTTCCAGTGGCTGAGGAAGTCACAGAGGTCTTGATATATATCAATCCACATAATTTCCATTACCTGGGAAAAAATAGTTGCTTCTCATTTAAAAATAAAGAAATAGAGGCAAAGAAAAAGAAATAGTATTACTTTCTCAAGGTTTTTTGAGAAGGTGGAGGAAGAGCCAAGAGTGTAAAAACTGTGAGTTCCTCAGCTGGGGCTTTTTAATTCCCCTATAATGGCTCTCCATAGACAGACTCTCTCATTTGGGTGATTAGGCAGTTCTGGACACCAGGCAATTACGGTCTGCTGAGAAAGAGTAGCTAGCTATACGCGGCTAGCACCATCCAGCCCCACATATGGAATGCATCATGCATTAAAATAGAAGGCTGGAGGCCCCTCTGGGTGAAAGAGATAATATAAGGGGGCCAAGGGAGTTACTCATCATTTTCCAGGTTAGAGATTTATGACCTTTCTGAAACATAGCAATAAGGAACGGCCATATCCAGATTTTGAGTAATATTTGCCACAAAGAAGCAGAATTCAAAATTTCCTGGCACAGACATGGAGAGATCTTTAGAGCAAGATCTGGTCAGTATTTTGAAATGGTTAAGAGTTAAGCCATATCAAACAGGGTGATTGGTTGGTGATTATGTTCTCCAACCTAATTTAAAATAAAATGAAAAAGAAAAGTAGCACAGCACAAAGAACACCAGCATTGAAAGGAGTCTTCTGAGACCATCCAGTCCAATGCTCTCATCTGACAGATGAGGAAATGAGGTTACTTGGTTCACATAGGTCACTGTCTTTGCAAGCACCAGAACCCAGGCTTCCTGGCACTTTTTTCCATTATTCCATGTTTTCTCTGTGCACTATCAGGGGACATGGGAGCTCCCTGGGACTGGATGAAGAGAGAAGGGTTTTAAATGGAATTTTTAATTAACCTTGGCAGCTTCAAACATTATATAAAGCACACAGGACTCAAACTCAAGGAACACCTTTAATTTAAAAAGGCATTTTTGAGTGAGATACCCCCTTTCTTTCTGCATCTGTGCAAGAATATGTGTCAACTTCCTAAGGACTGCCTGTCTGAGAATCAGCCCTGACCTTGGCCTATTAAATCTATATTTTAACTGCCTATCTCCAGGCTGACTGAATCCTAAGACAGTAAGTGCTAACACTAGCCCTCTACCTCACAGAATTTTGGTGAAGAAGGAACTTACATAAACTTAAAGCATTGGAGAAACGTTGAATTGTTATTCTTACTGGTTTCTTGGGCCAGTGGTTTTGAAGGGGAGAGTTTGACGGGGAGAGGCCATAGTTATGGTCCTACATGTTTATTAAAGCAACCACAAAAGGAGACAGGAGAAGGATGAAGTTGCTGATGACTTCATTTGTTAAATAAAGACCAAATGGTAAATGAACGGGCGAGTCATGACCAACACAAGAGCATAACCTATCAAAGTCTGCTCTAGGTTGGCATTTACCCCACAGAGAACTAGGAACCAAACCCTAGACAACAAGTTTAAACACAACCCACCCACCCTGACACAGAAAAGCCAAACTTATGGTAAGCACAAGAATCGAATAGGTGTGTTATTAAGACTGCTAATCACTTATTAAAGTCTTGAGATTGGGTTTCTTGGCTCCTCATGCTCTATCTGTGGAATAAACAGGCAAGTCCCAGGTGAGAGGAAAACAAAGACCAGGAACTCCCTGCTTTTTAACAGCCTGTTCCTTCCATATCACAGACAAAGGTTATAGCGGAAAAGTTGTGTAACAAGAACAGAAACACTTCTCAGGCAAACCCCTCTGAGACATTCTGACGATCTGTGGAAAAAGTTTTGGATGAGTTCCTGGGTCTCAGAAACAAGTTTATTGTTGGATATATCACTTGAGGCTGCCTTGCTTCACTTTTTATAGCATGAAGGCTATAGGTGCTGGTATTCTTTTATATACATATACATATATATATACACATATATATCATATATAAATACACACACATATATACGTATATGTATGTATGTACATGTGTATATGTGTGTGTGTATGAAAACCAGTTGTGAAAAAATTGTTTAAAGGAAAATACAGGTAAGAAAATTTTAGTGACATTAATCATATTAATAAAGAACTCCATATGCGATGGTTGGCTTCAGAATTTCACTTTCCCAGTAGTAACAACTTTGCATTATACTAGATGACACTAAGTTCCTTTTCTGGACTCTAAAAACCTCATAGAAAATAAGTTTCATCATGAATTCCTTGTTTCCTTCAAAATTCTGCTCAAGCTCTGTCTTCTATGTGAGATTTTTCCTGCTCTCCCCAGCAGCTAGGGCCCTCCCCCCCAAAGTAACAACTTTGCATTTATTTTGTGTATATTGCTACAAGTAGACGCTACCTCCCTGGATAAAATGTAAGCTTCTCGAGGACAGCGAATCTTTTATTATTGTCTTTGTATTCCCAGTACCTGGCACACAGTAGATGCTTATTACTGAAAATATGTTGATTGGAAATTCAAAACCCTCTGAAGTTATGAATGAAAGGTCCACTTCATAATATTCAGAGAGACCCCACACAAGCATCTGTGGTAAAGGATGCATCTCCACCTGACCACCACCTCCACCATCCTCAGACTCAAGAATGCGAGTTAACTTGGTAAATTCAGCAGGACCCCACTGGACAAAGATGCCTGGGGACCTCCAACTGCAGACACAGAAAGAAAGGGGGAAAATGTGCCCAAGGAAGAAAAATGTCTCATTCTCATCACAAGGAGAACAATGAGCCAAAACACAAACTCCCAGCGTATAACTGGAAGCCTGTTCTTCTCTGCCCAGCCTCACAGCTAACACAAGAAGGGAGAGCTTTGTTCCTGTTGTTGTTTTCCCACTATAGAGGAACAGAGAAAAAGAAAAGGACTGAAGGAAAAAGTGATTTCATGAGGGAATTTAAAATGGCCATTTTTAGCTTTGAAGAGTCGTCCTAAAACAATGACAACTATGGATGACATGATTCAGTGTGAAAAATATTGTGATATGTACTAAGAAAAATTCATATTCTGTAGAAAGACAGAAATATAATTGGATTTGTCATGTCAAAGTATTTGTATCAGGTTTGTAGATAATATGGAATGACATGCTCCTCTGCTAATAAAGACTAAGTTGGCCAAGTAAATAAACTCTTTTTCTACTGTAAGGAAATACGTGCACCAATGAAGCAATCTTTTCAGCACAAAAGAAACTTAATACCCTAACCACATGAAAAGTGATCTCTATGGGAATAGCAGAGTTGCTAAAATCCAAGTCAGTTTGTATTAAATCAACATGCATGTTTATGTAAAACAGACCTCTTTTAGAATGACCACCAACAGGAAATCATTTTGTTAAAACCAAAAAAGTGATACCTGTGCTTAATTTAATGTTTACTATCAAAAGTGTGAATCTAAAGGAATGATTCTTTGTTTCAAGACTAGAACTCATCTCATCAGTTCTCTGCTGAGACTATTGTAAACATGGTCTCTAAAGGAGTAAACATTATCAGAAGTGTAACAAGAAAAGAATGAGAGAGCTTTTGCATCCTGTCTTAAAATAACTCAATTCATTTTCACTAAACAAGAAGAGCTACATAAGACAAGGTAAACTTCTGACACTTGTGCCAAACCATTTCATTACGAAAATTAATGTGATTATACTCTTGTAACCTTAGCCACTGAAAGAAAGCAAGATGTGTTCCTTTGAAAGTAGGTAATCCAAAAGCCTGTATTTTCTACAGGGAAAAATGCACCCATGGAGTCCTAAACTGAGAGGGTATGAGCTACTTTGAAGACGCTATTGAAAACCAAAAATGGAAATAAAGTGCTTATGTCAATGTTCATAACAATATTCTTGGTGGTAGCTAAGAATGAAAATCAAAATGGGTATCCATCATTTGGGGAACGGCTAAAATAAAATTATGGCATATGAATATAACAGAATATTATGCAGTAAGACATGATGAATATGAAGAATTCAGGGACACGAGGTGAGACAGGTATAAACTGACAAAGAGCAAAATAAGCAAAGCCAATACAATATACAAAAGATTAAAATGTCTCTTAAAAAAAAAAGTAGAATTCTGAATTTAATGCAAACCAACCAAGGTCCTAGAGAAATGACGCTGAGCTCCCTCCCTCACCTCTCACAGCAGGGGTGCTGCATACTGTACACACTGTTCGATGTGCTCACTATATCAAACATTTTTAGTTAACTTTCTTTATCACAAGGGAGAGTTCACTCTGGAGTGGGAGTTGTAATGACTGCTATAAAGCCCAAAGATAACAATAAAATGCTTTTTCAGGGAAACTTAAACATTTGCTAGCAGATCACCACAATGATCTGCAACTCCCTCGAATCACACAGCTACCACCTTATTTCAGGCCCTTATCACCTCTCACCTTGTAAACTGCTCCTCTTTCCTTAAAGTCTCTCCTCATTCTAATCTGTCCTGTTCTCTCCTGCTAAGGTGACTTCCCTTTACACCACCCCCTACTCAGAAACTCCAGTGGCTCCCAATTGCCTCTAGGGTCAAATACACAGTCTTCTGGATCAAACTGAAGTAGTATTTGTAACATGCTTACGATGCCTGGCACATAGTGGGTGCTTAATAAATGCTTGCCCCGCTCTCCCACCTTTACCGTCTCCCTCCTCACCAGTATTTAAAGTCCATCACAAGCCTCTCTTTCTAGTCGTCTTATACTGTCCTCCCCTCAACATCCCTCTCCCCACTCTGACTTTGCACCTGCTATCCCTGCATCCCAAGAATGTTCTCCCTCTTCGTGTCTGCCTCCAGGTTCCTTGGATTCCTTCAAGACTCAGCTCACATTCTACTTTCCTCAGGAAGGGACTGGGTCTTTGCCAATCCCTTTAGCATCTGCTCTGTATATGGAGATCATATATAGCTGGTTATTTCTATGCTGTATTCTTCACTGGAGTTTTTGCCTTCTTGTGTATCCCAAAGTCTCAGCACAATGAATGGCACATGGTAAGAGCCTAATCAATGCTTGCTGACTGACTCAAATCTTAAACACACATCATCCAAGTGAAGTATAACACAGGGATTAAACATAGGAAATTGGGGAGAAGAGGGAGGAGGAATCCTACCATGAACTTCATGACACCAAGATGGAATCTATGACAGCTTCATGTTTGTCAAATTAGGAGTTAAACTGCAAACTTTCCCTAGAATTCCATCGGAAGGGTGCCTCTCTCACTGGAGGTTCAAAGGATTTGGAAAAGAAGATTCAAGATTAAAGAATGGGAACTGCCTTTGAAACCCAACCCTTCTCTCCACCCCCTGAATACGCCTAGAAGCCAGGAGCAGGTGGACAGGGCAAACAATTCCCAAATCATAATAGGAAGTACAGATGTAGCACAATTTCACACACAGCTTGAATGTAACGATCAGGACCCATCAAAGATCATAGGTCAAAAAAGGCCCTGGTGAAACTCAGTGTTAGAAGGACTAAAAAAATACGCAGAAGGAAATCACACATGGCATATGTACATGTGTAAAAATAAAAGAGACAATATCTTAAAGACTATTTATTTTTAAAACCTGCCACAACTATGGTCTAAAAATACATTAGACAGTCTCCATTACCATGGACAACATCCCAGCTCTATTTTTAGAACCTTTTTGGAAAGATCAAAGCTAAAAGGCCCTTTTATTGGCTGCCTCCCAGAGTCCTAATCTTTGTTTACTTTTCATTTACTACACAAAGACAACTGGGGGTGGGGGAAATCTGCCTGGGTACCCCATCCCTTGGGAAATACACAGGACAAACCTAGGGGGAGGCAGACCAGGGAGGAAGAAGTCAGGCTAGAGAAACTGAAGCTGTGAGCAAAACTGCGAGGCTCCAATAACTGATAGGGATCCAAGGTAGGAAATTCAACTACCATAAACCAAGTCTTGATAGGCTGGTTCCTTTTTGGCAAGAATAGTGTGGGTCAGAGAGCTTAAGTAGATGGAAAAAGAAAAGATCCTGAGCACCAGTGTTTCCAGATACCCTCAGCCCTCTCTTCTCATCCAAAGTCACTGCAAATCTGGCTCCATGTCTCTTGTAATATTTATGGGGATACAGAAGTCAAGTACAAGCCACCGAAGTGGTAAATAAAGCAAGTCAATTGGATGCAAAGTGACTTACTTTAGACGAACAAGCAGTACACTTGTCAAAGGCCAGGCTGACAGGAAGGACGTGATCAAACCTTGATAGAAACCCTCGGATCTGAAAACAAAACAGGAAAAATCCACATGAGTCTACAATTAAGAGATCCCCCAGATCCGAGTTTCATGCCTGTTAAGGAGTGGAACGGGGTCAGATATAGCAGCCCGGCCCCTTAGAAACAAAGGTGAATATAGAACACAGCCCTGAAAGCCCTCTGGGGGTGGCAGCTGCATGACCTTGATAATTTTTTACCATTAAGTTCACCTGTAGGTGTCTGACAATGTAAGGCAAAGACAGAGCAAAATGTCGAAATGCAAGCTGTTACTAATAAGTGGGAGAACAGCACCACCTGGAGTGTAAAACTCTTGATTGCAGTTGATTTGAGAAAAAAAATTTGGAAAGGGGAAATCCAGGACAAATGAGTTTCAAAATCTAATGGCTAAAAAAAGGAATTTAGACCAGTGGTGTCAAACCCAAAAACCAATAGGGAACACTAGCCACGCATAAGGATCCCTGTGGGCAGCATCACGGCTTATTTTCAAATGCAGTAATTATCTGTTTTCTGGTATTACTACTCTGTTAAATATTTCCCAATTACTTCATTTTAATCTGGTTTGAATCCCACTCTAGTGTCATGGGCTCCATGTGACCCACTGGTGAGTATCCAACACTTCTGATTTAGACCACTAGATACCTCTTAAAAAGTCAGTTCATGTTGCTCAAATGTCATGAGCTG